>NC_089226.1:93608693-94268871 GCF_963924675.1 Phocoena phocoena
CTTGGCTCTCCAGGGTAAAACAGGCGAGGCCTTAAAAACAGAAGAGGTAAGAATACTCAGTTACATCTTGTTGGGAAATTTTTATAATAGCCACCATTTATTACAAATTCAGACTGAATTCATATATTGAAATGTAACATTCGACTTTATTTGAAGGATGATACAACTCTAAGTTGAAAATACAATGTTAGAAGACTACATATTTAGTTATATGCTAAGTTATATAGGAAACTATCATTGTTGAAATGTCTTGAATGTTTCCAATGTTTGTGAACAATGTTATCAAATGTTGATGCATACCAGTCTTTCACTAGGGTCTCATTAGCAGCATATTTTGTTTAAATATTTAATTAGCAATTGTGATATTTTTAATTTCACCTTTTTGAAGCCCAAATATTAGTTTACATTAGAAAAAAATATTAAACTGCCAATTCTATACCAAACTATATGTGTTTATGTTGGGATTTTTGGTTTTCTCTGATCTCATCTATTTTGATCAATCTTCATCTTGGTCCTAATGAAATATTTTAAGTTTTCATTGTGTCTTCCTGTAACATAAACTGATATTTTTTAAAACAACTGCTATGTGCCCGTGATCTGTCCCCTACTCGTTTTTCAAGTAAATTGTAGATATAACACTTCTAACCTGTCAAGGGAAGATAAAGATTATTTGCTTTCTTTGCCATCTCTACACTTGTTTTAGAGTCAAGAAATAGGACTGAGCATTATCAGTAAATATAAACCAAGGAATTCTCTAACTGTAGAAATGATTCTGAAAGAGAAGTGGAATTATTCAAGTTCTATACGGGAATGAAATATACATCATGAAAGTTATTGGCATTTTAATTTAATTTTGTTTTCCTTTTGCAGAACAAGATTAAAGTTGTTGCATTGAAAATAACAAATAATATCAATGTTTTAATCAAGGTAAGTCTTCCTTTCTTATCAAGTCATCCCAGCCAGCTAGAAAGTTAGTGCAAGAGGTTTTCCGTATGTCTTTATGTCTGCAATGGTACCGGTTAAGGAGAGATGCCATTACATTCCAGACGTTTGGCCTTTTAAAGCTTTATGCCTTTTATAACACCGAGTGATGTTTTTGTAGCTATTATAGAATAATACATTGTTTTATTTATTTAAAAGTTATTGCAGAAGATACTGCAAACAAAGGGAGGCATGCAGAGTTTTTCTGACCCAGAGCATTGGAGCAGATACATTTAGACTCAGAAATTTCACTGACTTAAGTTCTTGTAGTCTTAATACTGTCGGGTCCTTTTGAATGACCAATAAAACCCTGCTTTGCTTACACTAAGAATGAACAGTCTTATGTGGCACATGAAATGTTGTCCTATGGTCTTTTCTGTTAACTTGTCTATGTAATAAATTGAGAGTTTTCTATACTTACCATTAAGCCATAAATATCCTTCGGTTCTGTTTACCCTCCCCAAGTATCTGTTAGCCTAAACAAAAAACTAATAACCTGAGAGAACAAAAAAGGAATCACAACAAAGTAGCCATCATTTGATACTGTAAGTTAACAGTACTGTTATAAGTTGATAGTATTGTAGCCAGATGGGAGAAAGAAATATTTGTAACACTTATAGCACAAAGCTTAACAGCAACAAAATCAGGGCTAGTGATATGCCTTAAAACTAATCTGGTAAAAATCCCATGGAATACTTACTTTTTGTCAGAAGAGAAAGGGAAGCTTTTCAGAGAAAACAGTGAGACATTGAGGGATGAGTATCATTGCCAACAGGAAAAGTGAAAAGGCATTAAAAACAGAAGAGGTAAGAATACTGACTCACATCTCAAAGAAAAGTTTTATCATAGCCACCATTTATTTCAAATCTTAAATATAAATAATTTCAAATGGTGGATTAATACATTAAAATGTGAGATTTGAACTGATGCTATAAGTCAAAGTTGAAGATATACTATGATGTTAAGAACATTTTAAACTTAGCAAATACTATGACCCAACACATGGAGATGAGACAGTTTCCTGTTCAGGAAACCATAGTGATTTAAAGATGACTGCAGTAGGAAGTTGCATGGGGAAGAATGATGAATAGGGTCAGCAACCAATGTGTAGGGTACCTGACCAAAAAATTCTGAAATATTTTTTAATATGACATAATTCTTTGTTTTAGGGAAATCACAAGAAAAACTGGTGTGCTTTGGTCCATCCATGGCATCTGCTTGCAATCTTTAGTTCCCACCAAACCAGACGCATCTAATTCCAAAATTTACCTTCACTTCTATTTCAGTGAATCCACAAACTATATTCCAGTTTCCCATTGTCACCTGAGATTTAACATGTTTAAAATTGAAGACTTCCCCCTTCTTCTTCCTGTTGACACTTTCTTAATAAATAACATTATTATATGCTAAATCACTCCAGCTAGAAACCTCAAGCATTTTTGTTTCAAAGGACTTTATATTGGCTAATTCCCTGCATTTATCTGGTACCCTGGACTTAAGTTTTATATAGTAGGAGGTGATTTTTATTCACATATTCATTTTAACTGTGAAAGAAACTTAGTTTGCTTTTATCAGATTTTGCCTGTATATAAAAATTAAGAGTAAAACTGGTAAGAAATGTTAGGTAAAATACCAAGAATAAATATATTTAGAAATTCATTCATAGTTTTGAGGGTATTATGAGGTTAGATTATTTCAGTTCTAGATTATGTTAACATTTAAATTCAGCAAATATTTGCATTACCTTATATTAATAATTTAGTACTTAAATCTTGTGGGTTTTTTCCTTTACAAAACCTTTAGTTTTGTTCTAGTTTTGAACCACTTAAAAACCTGCAGAAGCAAACGCAGAGTGCACCATTGTACCTTCCTTAAAGCACGTCAGTGACTGCTCCTGTGCCAAAGAAACTACTTGTGGATTTGATTAAAGTTGATAAATATTGATATTTTTGTCCTATAACTTGAAATGACATTTGAAAAAAGTTAGCTGCAGTTTCTTAAGTGATGTGTGCAAAATAACATTGAAGTAGTAGATGTAATTTGTAAACAAAATTGTCCTTGTTTACTTTTCTCTTGCAGTTTATTTTTTAGGTTATTATTTTAGTCATCAGCACAAAAGCAAGAAGGATAAATTAGTTTCCCGTCCTAAAATTAAAATGTGTCTCCCTGTTTCCTACCCTTACCACCACTCCCCACACCACCAAACACATTAGAAATCTCTAATTTTGTCTCTTCAGGATCTCTTCCACATTCCTCCTTCTTATAAGAGCACAGTAACATTATCCTGGAAACCTGTACAGAAGGTTGAAATTGGGTAAGAAACATATTTAAAGGGATTAAAGTGTTCTAATATTTGATTTACAAATATGAAAAAATCTGAATTCAGATTTTACATTTCCTGTACAAAATGGTATGTTATTAGTTAAATGTTTCTTAATAAGATGTTAAACTATGATTATTAAAAGCATGACTTAAAATATAAAATCTAATCTAGTATTTATAAAATAAACTGGTAGAATACAACTCTGGAATTTTCAAGCCTTTGTCCATATTGCTGTAACTTAATAAGACTTTCCTGACAAGTTTTATAAAATGAGTCACTTGTGTATAATCTGTGAAGCTACATATTTCAGATTGTTGTAAAGCCTTGTAAATGCCCCTCTGACAATGTCTGCATAACTAAAGCACAGTTAATTTGATGACATCAGAATGTTATTTCCTTTTTTCTGATGTGACTGTCATCTTTTGGATGTCTTTTATAACAGATATAATAAATATATTGATAGCCTCTGGTATAAAAGAATTTTTTTTAATTGCTGTTCTTCCTACCATTATAGGCAAAAGAGAGCCAATGAAGATACAACTTCAGGCTCACCACCCAAGAAATCTTCAGCAGGACCAAAAAGGGATGCCAGGCAGATTTATAATCCTCCTAGTGGGAAATATAGCAGCAATTTGGGCAACTTTAATTATGGTGAGCGTTTCCGTTTGGGTACAAGCAATATGAGAGATTAGGCAGAAATTGTGTTGTACTTGATTTTAATTACTAATTAAATAGACTATCATAGTTCTTTCAGGTGACTTTTCAAGTTAGTTTGGGGAACCTGAACTGTTGGGGAAACAACTTAACCCATTCCTTTCTGACTCCTCCCTTGTGGGCTCACTGAATTGAGCATGTAACACTGAGAACCTGAAAAATGTGCCTCTTGTATTCAGAGGAGCCAACAGAAAAAAAAAGGAAGGAAGATGGCATGAACCATCTATTCCTGGTTTTCCCTGTTTTAGCTTCAAGGCAAGGCATTTTGTGCATTCTCCCTCAAGAATGTATATAGCTTCCATTCTTGGCAGATGTGGTATTAATGATCCTTCTTGGCCCTCGTCAGCCTACTGCTTGCCCTCCCGTCTTCTGCACTACTTCAAAAGGAGAAGTTCTAGAAGGTAGAGTGAGATGTTAAAGCATCATCTAGCAAAGAAGATGTGTCCTGTTGCAGTCTCCCCCACTGCCCAGAGTGCAGTCCTCCTTTCAACTTTAGACATTAGTGCAAGGAGAGCTTCCCACTAGTCCAGTCTCTCCCAGGACTGTTGAATCAGAAGTGAATTTGTCTCACTGGCTTATAAAGAAAAATGGACAAAAATTTCACTGACTCAGATCCTTTATCTTGCTTAAGAAGACCAAGTTTAATATTCAAAACCAAACATGCTTGTGATTGGTCTTGGTTACCAAGCAGAATTGATTCTGCAGTAATTATTCCCAAAAAAGTACATTCTGAAGAATATGCTCTCTATAATTGTTTCCAGGGTGAGATGATTGTGACGTTAAGTAAATTCCTCCTACGATAGCTAAATTCTTCTAATATCTGAGCAAACAGATTATAGAAAGGCAATTTTAGATTGTGAAATGAACCCTTCTACTCCATTCAGGCTCTTTGAGGCAACTTTAGTGTAGAAAAGATCACTGAACTCTTTTACTTATATAATAATAAGTAAATGTGCATCTCTTAGCTTCTTTTCCTACCTGAAATAAAGGGATAGCATAGAGCTTAAAAACTTCAAAAAATATTTGCAAAAGCATTTTTTAAATGGAAACGATTCTGTTACTTCATTGCACGAAATATTGTCCTCTGTCATTTGTATGATTTAATGTGGTGTTTATCAAAACCATTCTTAAAATCAACTATTCTCTCAGATACTATCTTCATTGGATATAGATGAAAGTAATCAAGAGGTATGGCAATACATAGGGAATTAAATTGTATTTATTTTCACTTAGGCAAGTCAGTTACTCTGAATTTCCGTAAGCATTCTGCCCTGTGAAATTCATTACCTGCCTGATAGGGAGAATCAGAAGATGTGATGCATGTGGAAAAGAGATGTGGAAAATGCAAAGCCTTAGGTTGTATGTGATTTTTTAAAAATTATCAATGTGAAAAAAATAAGCAGTTTTACTCAGGACAAATATCCAGGGAATTCCCTGGCAGTCCAGGGGTTAGGATTCCACACTTTCACTGCCGGGGGGTTCGATCCCTGGTCAGGGAACTAAGATCCCACAAGCTGCGCAGTGCAGCCAAGAAAAAAAAATCCAGGAGTCACAACTTGAGTTGTTCCGTAGTCCTCAAAGTAACAGGATGGCAAGACAGACAAAACCGTTGTCTTCTGTGTCTGGTATTCTTGTACTTTAATATTCCTGTAGGGGTGAACCTTGTAATTGGAGTGCTTGTCATAAATTGAATTACAAAGCAAACTAAACTATGATTGTTCTTATTGGAAAGTAGGAACAAAATTTCTGCTAGTACTTTTATTTTGGGGAGTTGAATGTGTCAGATTGTAAGTATTCTCACAGTAACAATTCAGAGAGTTTCCCTGGATTTCTCTCACCCATTCGGTTGAAAACCGTTCTTGGTACTATAGACGAGAATTGGTGGACCAATCTACCTCAAATTTTTTCTACCTTTTTTATGTCCTTTCCTTAGGGAACTGACAGTGGGTCAGGAAGAAGGAGAAACTGTTGGACTTTTTTTCCTGGGATGTCAGAGTTGTCTCCAAGTTGGAGGGAAAAAATGTTTTGTGTTCTTGAGTCTTTAATACATAGATTTTATTACCCACATTTGGCTAAAACATCATAATTCCACTTTTCTATATCAGCCAAGCTCAATTTTATTTTTCCAAGGAAGACTTGGTTGCATGGGGGGTTTTTTTGTTTTGTTTTTGAAGAGTCATACACACTGAAGGGTTGGGAAATTTACTCCTTTTGTGTTATAGGGAACCAGACAATACTAATATCGCTCTTATTACAGTGAACAAGTCTACTGCAAAGAAAATAGATTGTGCCAGTGTCATGGGTCTGAACTTGTTCACTACAGAGAAGGAGCCAGAATTTGTGATTGTTCTTTGAGTCGATGTAGGCATACTTAGACTTTTTTCCTTATCCAAGTTTATCACTTTACTAACCAATGTCTCTGTTATTTGCTTTATCAAATGGCGTTTGTTGCCGTAACTTAGTTCAGCTTCCTGGTGCATTTTCAGTCAAATTATTTGCAAACATATACCTATGTTTAGTTTTCCTTCATGCAGAACAGAGTTCCCTGGTAACCCACAAGTACTAATTCTACATTTTGTGACTTGTATCCTTCAACTTTTACCTTTTTAGAATATAAAAATAATTTTTAAAGTATAATTTTAACTGTAAGCATTGCTAGTAAGCTTGAAACCATTGAAAAGATCATTAAAGTGCAGAATAGTCCCTCAGGATGAAGAAAAAAGAAAGTTTGGTGACTCCCTGTACTGTAGAAATGGCTGCCTCGGTTGCAGATCAGAAAGAAATAGCCAATGTAGAAAAGATAATCACAGCAAATAATACCTTCATACTATGTATTTAACATACTTATTAGATATACTGAACAATTGAGGGTAACTGAGTTCTTCATATTAAAATTGATTGAAAAACAATTGAAAGGGTAGATTTTAGTAGTCTGTTAGCTTATAGGGGGTGTTGATTTGTTAAGTGTGTCGATGTAAACTGAGAAATGAAGGTTATATAATGAGTATGATAGGGGGAAAATATGCAGACATCTGCACGGGTAAAGCCAAGTCTTAAACAGTCAAAAATGCAGGAGTTACAGCATCAAGAAGTTGCTGTATTAAGGTTGCTATGCTCCCAGAATGCACCACAGTCATTGCATCTATCACTGGGAGTATCTTACCCACAGACGACCTCTGATTTTCTGAACGCGTTGGCTCACGATGGTTTCGTTTAAACAGTTTGCATACCAATCAACTTAGAAAAATGTGTCATGACATGAGAGGTGACTTTGAATCAGATTCTGTTCTGTTACACAGGTAAATGTTGGCTAAGCTGGGGAAAGGTCTAGTTAGTTTTCTAACTCAAGAGTTTCTGGAGGGAAAAAAAAAAGGAAGAAATCAAAACATCACCCAAATACAGTAACTATATTTCTAGCCATAATGGCAAAAAATGGATTGCAACACTGACTTGATAGGAATTTTTCAAGCCTCCAGTATTATGGATCAAAAATGGCAACACCAGATTCTTTTTATTGCTCCTAACAAGATTGCTGCAATGAGGAAGTTTGAAAAGTTCCAATGAGGAGATTCTATCTCCAGAATTAGAAGTTTGAGACTAACATACATGATGAAAAGTCCTGCCTTGCTGATAACTTCAATCAGTTTTCTTCCCTGGAAAGACTCCTTTGAGGAATATTTCTCTGGAGCTGTAAAACAGACTGACCAATAAATCAAGGACTCAATCTACCATATGACACAAGTAACTTGATTTTTCAGCAAAAGATACCCTTAATTTACATCAGTAACCCAAACACTGTAATATATACATAACACCTTTTTGGCAGCACTCTGAGCAGCTCATACATAGCTGAAAAAGCAGTGAGGAAAGCCGTCGGAATTTGTATCAACATTATTTTGAAATATGGTGAGCAAAACAAATTGCCTGTTTGTTGCATTTGAAAGGTACATTTTTCATTCTAGCCTGATTTTTCAGAATTGATCATTGATAATCTAAGATATTTTACATATATGGCACTAACTTTTGAAGGCCAGTGGCTTTAATTCCGTATTAAGTATAGAAATTATTCTAGTTTTGTTAATTATCTTTGGTAGTGATAGACCCCAAAATAAAGAACTAACAATGTAGTTATAACATTGTCACCTTGAAATATCTTTATTAATGGGATACATTTAATTGAGTACCTACTGTGAATGTAGGCACCTTGTGATATATGCTTTGGCGTATATGATGCCCTGGTTTTATGTGAAGATTGAATTTGTAGATGGACTAGCAGAATACCGATGCTGTTTGTATAGAGCCTACTGCTACATTCAGAGCTGCGAGCTACATTACTTCTGTGTGTGCTGTCCCGTGAAGTCCTGAACAAGACCTAAACCCTTGTTCGCTTTTTCGTAGAGCAGAGAGGAGCCTTCAGGGGAAGTAGAGGTGGCCGAGGTTGGGGAGCACGAGGAAATCGTAGTCGGGGAAGACTCTACTGAATGAGAAGTCACAGTCTTCAGCATTGTCTTGAGCTTAATATACTTAAATTCTACTACTCTATTCATTGGATTGCCGGGGATGTCCCTTTAAAAAGACTGCTGCCTTCAGCTAAAAACTTAATGTTCTTTATACCTTTGTATGTATGATCTACTTTTGTAACAGACCATGGTTGTGTCCAAGGTAAAACCACAGCGATATTTTTGGATGCTTTGTCTGCAATCTTGACTTGTTTTTGCAATATCACCATTATTCAGACTTCATATTGTGAATCTTTTAAACATCTTGATAATTTGTTATTGAGAGCTATTCAAATCTAAAATGTAATAAAATTCAGTCTAGTTCTGATAACTGGTAAAGATCATCAGTTCTGAAAGGTTACTGACTTTCCTGTCCTCTCTGTCTTGCCCCCAGCCAACATATGGAGAAGAGTAATGGTCAGTCTTAACATTGTATTTTCATTGTTATTTAATAAAGCCGCTAGGCAATGGTGCAGCATTCCTGGCTTCTGTCAGTAAAGCAAAATACTTACCAGCTTTCTTAAAATGTAGAAATGACATTACATTTTTAGGAGGAAGTAAGTTGCTTTGCACTGCTTACTTAACTCTTCTCCATATGTTGTGATATAAGTTTTTGAATATGGGATCTTACTATTTGCATAGAAATGTGTATGTATAATATACATACATACATGAGCATATATCTGTGTATGTGTGTGTGTGTGTGTATATATATATATATATATATGCATGCTGCGAAAGTTGACTACACAACATAAGTCATTTTTTAAAATTCCAGGAACGGGTAGTCTTTGACACGGTGATTATCCTTTTGAGGCTGAATCCATTATTAACTTGTTATCTAGGTTTTCCTTCCAGTAGTGAGGGCTTTTGAGTCAGTTGCACTTACATGATTATTGTTATTTAAAACTAAAAATAAACAAAGGCTGCATTTTCAAAGATAAATTTGGAGATCCCTGTTGGAGAAATACAGCCAGAATATTGAATCTGATGTACATATAGGTTTCTACAGGATGAGATAGAATAATTTAGAATTTGGGGATTTGATAACCAGGGCAGCCCAGAAAAAGTGACTTGGTAACATGGTATACCAGTAAGTAAGGGATGCTCTCTCAGTTTGCTTTTGCCACTTTCAAGATTTTAACTTCTCAGGTTATTAATCAAAATTATTGTATAAGTTAGTCAATAGAGTCTTTAGGTTAAAACAACAGATGGGGGGTTTGTGGAGTGTTTAATGTCATGGGCATTTTTAGTAGCATAGGCCCTTTGCTCTGCATTTGAATGTTTCATATATTTTTGTTCCACAGTTAATCTTCCCTCCCCAAGTTTGCTATTCAAATCCAATGCCTGAGTGACATTTTCTAGTAGTTTGACATTTTTTTTGAGGCATAGTTTGTGATTCCAATACAGGTGTCTTCATTACTGTTACCTCTATACTGGGGGTATAGGCAAAACCCCTTTGTTAGAATTACTGCACATGTGTATGGGGAAAATATTTTTTGAAGACTAGAATGATACAAGTGAGCAAAGGAAGTTGGTCAGCTTGACTATGGAGTGGTGGCAATAATCTCTAAACATTCCAAAAGACAGTGAGCTGAACCTAAGCTCCCTTGGAATCTGAGCAGACACAGGAACATGGAATTTCCATTTGAAAACTGTGACCAGGTAGCCTGGACCTCAACGGCAGATCAGCCAGTGGCCTAAAGCCATTTCAAGTATAGATGCTGTTTTGGGACAGTTATATAAATTTGAACATTAAGTGTAATTTTTCCTCTTTTTCTTTTTAATATTTGTAAACTCAAAGCTGAGCAGAAGTGACTTTACTTTCTAAAGTTTGATATTAAGTTGACTGTGTTTCTTCCTTTACCACCTCATTGTTCCCCTTCCCTTTCCTAAGGCAATAGTGCACAACTTAGGTTATTTCTGCTTCAAAACTTTGAATGAAAAACTTCATGCCACGAATTTTTTTTTCTTTTGCAAGACACCTGTATATCCCCTTGTTCAAATGTAAATGTTCCCTTATGCTTTTGAAATAAATTTCCTTTTGTAATTTTGTTTTGTGTCTTGTGTTACGATTATAACTTCAGATTCTTGGATATTCATTAAACATCTATTCATTGCTTCTCATGTACCAAACAGTGTGTTAAACCATGAAAATATAAAGATGGAAAAAATACTGCTCTGCTTTCAAGGGTTCAGTATTACAAGTTATCTTTCATTTTCAACCTTTTGGATTTATTTTTAGAAGCTAATACCCTTCTGAAGAAAGGATTTGGTTCTTTCTGTCAAAGCAAAACATCAGATACTTGCCAAATCATTATGAAATAATTTCTTCCCTCAAGTTATTATGTAAAGCAACTTCTTATTTTGACTCCCAGCCTTTATTTGTTTTCCTGAAGTAGTACCAAGGATGGATCAGAAAAAGTTACCTAAATTCTCTTGGTGATCACATCCAGTCCTATGTCTGTAATATCATCTACATGCTGAGGACTGCCAAATGTCTATGTCCATCCTTTCCTGCCTGGAGTTTCATAATAGCCTCCTGATTGATCTCCCAGCTATTACACTTGACTATAGCCTGTTCTAAACACAGCAGCAAAGAAACATACACTCTTCTACTTAAAGCTGTTCAATGACTCCTCATTTTAGAATAAAAATCAAAAACACTGCCATGGCTTAAAAATTTCTGACCTCAGCTGCTGCTCTGCCCCAGTCAGTCAGCTTCATGCAGCTAGGCAAAGACACACTCCTACCTTAGAATCTGCACTGGCTGTTCCTTCTAGCCACATATCTGCCTGTCTGACTCCACCCCTTCGATTCCTCACAGATCACTTGGGGCCTCTCAAGGAATCCTGTTTAATACCGCAATGCCCCGTTCTACCCTGCCAAGACTCCAGAACCCACTTAACCTACTCAATGTTCTCTGGAGCATTTGCCAACTTCTAACATACTATCCTAATTATACTGTATATTGGGTTAGCCAAAAATTGCTTTCAGTTTTTAAGTAAAAATAAAAGGCATTTTTCATTTTCACCAAGAACTTTATTGAACTACGTATTCACCCTTTTATTCCACTACCTTCGGCCATTTTTCAGGCAACTTCATAATTCCATCTTCCCCAAACTTACCTTTTTGAAACAAAGAATTGTTCCAGGTGCCTTATACAGCCTTCCAGGGAATTGAAATTTTTTCCATTAAGAGAATTTTGTAAAGACCGAAATAAGTGGAAAGCCGAACGTGCAATGTCTGGTGAATACAGTGGACGAATCAGAACTTCCCAGCCAAGCTGTAACAGTTTTTGCCTGGTCATCAAAGAAACATGCAGACTTACGTTATCCTGATGGAAGTTTATGCGTTTTCTGTTGACTAGCTCTGGATGCTTTTTGTCAGGTGCTGCTTTCAGTTGGTCTAATTGGGAGCAGTACTAGTTGGAATTAATCACTTGGTTTTCCAGAAGGAGCTCATAATAGAGGACTCCCAATCCCACCATATACACAACATCACCTTTGGATGAAGACCGGCCTTTGGTGTGGTTGGTGGTGGTTTATTTCGCTTGCCCCACGATCTCTTTCGTTCCACATTATTGTACAGTATCCACTTATCATTGCCCATCACAGTTTGTTTTAAAAACGGAACATTTTCATTACGTTTCAGTAGAGAATCACATGCGGAAATACGGTCCAGAAGGTTTTGCTTATGTGGAATCCAAACATCAAAGCGATTTACGTAACCAAGCTGGTGCAAATGATTTTCAACACTTGATTTGGATTTTTTGACTATGTCAGCTATCTCCTGCATGGTTTAACGTTAATTGTTCTCAATTAATGTCTCGATTTGATCGCTATCAACTGTAACTGGTCTACCTGACCATGGAGCACCGTCCAGCGAGAAATCTCCAGCAAGAAACGTCGGAAACCACTTTTGACACGTTCAATCAGTCACAGCACCTTCTCCATACACTGCACGAATCTTTGTTTGCGTTTCGGTTGCATTTTTTCCTTTATTGACATAATAAAGCATGATACGCCAAAAATGTTGCTTTTTTTCTTCCAACTTCAATATTAAAATGGCTACACAAAAATTCACCAATTTTGATAAGTCTTTTTTTAAATGCTGACATGACAGCTGTCACATACAATCTAACAAAATTGTTTCGAATGAAGTTAAAGACAACTAAGTGCTACTAGAGCCATCTTATGGGAAAAAATGGACGAGCCTTTTGGCCAACCCAATAATTTACCATATTTTTAGTGTCTCCCCCTGGTAGAATGTAACATGGCTAAAATGCCACAAAGGTAAGGATTTTTGCATTTTATTCATTGATAATCCCATACATCTAAAACAATGCTTAGTACATAGTAAGCTTTCAATAAATAATAAGTAGAAGGCAGTGTTTTATGCTGAGGATATAGTGGTAAACAAGACAGGCAAACTCTCATGGAGTTTACATTCTATTATGCAGAGGCTAATTAATAAGCTGATTTCAGAGAGTAGTGTTATGAGGACACTGAAGCATTCTAAGGTGATAATTTGTAAGAGCTCACATAGAATGGTTAGAAAAAGTCTCTGAGGAATTCATTTGAGATGAGTCCTGGATGATGATTTGGAGCCAGCCTAGTGAAGATCTCAAGGAAAGGCATTTGAAATGGAGGCAACAAAACGTGCAGAACCCTTGGCTTTAAGAATACCAGGCTGTGCTAAAGAACGAGTTCTCAAAGTGCTTAGGTTCCTAATCTCGACCCCAGAACTCCTGAACTCACCTTCGAGGAACTACTTTCAGTAACTCAAAGGGCACATGCACTTTCTGATCCTGGGGCATGTTTCCTCTGTCTGGAAAATCTTTGTTCCCTGACTCTCCCTCTCCCATTCATCAGACTAACATTCCTTCTTCAGGTCAAACTAGATTTCACTCTCCCTGGGAAGCCTTTCCGCCCATGCTGGGCGCAGGACCATGTACAGGATGCTCCTTCAGCTCACTATCCTTCCTCCCCATTTTGGAAACCATAGGAGGAACTCAAATCAGTTCTGATGGGTAGAAAACAGCAAGTGGGATTTAATTCTAGCAAGTGTGATGGAAACTAAAACAAATGAAATCTAATTTATCAAAATCCTAAGAAACTGTAGATTTATTCCTAGAAGTTGTACGTTTAAAACTAAATATAGCCACCAATAAGAAAATCAAGTAAAATTCTGGTCATCATCAGGAGTTGATAAGAGAAACAAGATCTGAGACAAAGCCTAGACAGACGACTACATACAGTTCCAGTTTGTATTCTTCAAGAAATACGTAAGAATAGGAAACAAGAAGAGCAAATAAAAGATGAAGGAATGGTATTTCTAGAAGGAAAAACTAAAACTTGGTATGCTATAAAGTGATGGATAAGATCAAAAAGCACAAACGCACTAAAAGGTTTGAATAGAATGAACTTGGATTTAATCATAAAATCAGGATACTGAAAGTTGGGTGTATGTGAGGGAGTAAAAGCTAGGGGTGGGGTGGGTATGACCTGTAGCTACTTACAGACTGAACAGTCACAATACAATTACTCCATAGAAACTGTTGCCCCCAAATGTATTAACAGCTGCAAAGATTTGGATAAATTAATGGCTGGTAAGTCTGTATCAGGAAAAGTCTTTTGAGGCTGACCATCATGTTATCCTCAGAGCAGCCCTAGTGTCAGTGTGAGTTAGAATCCTGGGCTGATTTGACACTTGGTCTCCTCCAAAGTAGTCCTCATGCTTCAGACTGCCAAACTGCTGGCGAACTATTTCTAAATGAAATTACTACGTTTCATAATTTCTAATGAAATTACTATTTAGGTATCCCCTGTCTCTTCTTTGAAAACCCTCTTCACTTTGTGTATGGCTGCTGGGGAGATACACCTGGATAGCCCCTCCTGCCATAACCAGCCTCCCTCCCTATCCACCCTTTCAACCTCCACCAGTTCAAAATCACTGAAGGAATTAACTAGATGTAGCAGGCTGCCAATAATTCCTTCTATTCCCAATCAAACACGCTGCTTCACTTATCAAGATGAGTGTTTCCATTTCCCCTTAAATCTGGGCCAGGCTTGTTACTTTCTTTGGCCAACAGAATGCAGAAGTGACACTTTTCTGGGCCTGGCCCTCAAGGAGCCTGACGGCTTCTACTTTCACTCTTTTGGAGCCCTGAGCCACCAGGTAAGAAACCTCTGTAACTACCTACTGGGACTGAGAGAGAGAGGCCCAGCCACCCCTAGCCATTTCAGCCACTCCAGGTAATCACTAGGCATGAGTGAAGCCATTTGGGAACATTCCAAACCCAGCCAGGGTCCCAGCTGTATGAAGCCTTATGAGTGACCCCAGCTAACAGCAGGAGGGGCAGAACCACCAGCCGAGTCCAGCCAAAAAATAGATAATAAATCATGGTTTAAAGCTTAAAATTTAAGCCACAAAGATTTACGTTGGTTTACTATGAAGCAAAAGATAATCATTTAACAGAATTTAAACCAGGGTGTTAACTCTCTCAGGAATATTTATATCTTAAGTATTTTCTCTAATAAATAAACAGTATAGAGATCCTTCACAACATTCAGATAAAGTGGCCCAAGAGAGGAAATTAATAATCCAGAAAGATCATTTTATCATTGTCCAATTCCCAACTTCAAAAAAAATCTATAATTTGTAATGATAGTGATAAATTAAAGGACCTATGTGCTAAAATACTTTATGCTGAAAGACCAAATTACATGCAGTTATGGGTTTTCCTATCATTTGTTCAACTAAGAATTGAGTCACAGTTTAGAGATTATCAGCAATTTTGGTAACTACCATCTTATATTTCTACAGGTTTTATGTAAGCATGAAGAGAAAATATGTACTTAAAATGGAAAAAATATCAGGTCTTAGAACAATAGAATAAAAGAAGGGTAACAGGTGATCTATTTGGATGTAGAAAATTGGTAGCAACAATTTTATTTGGATTAGAAGTTTTCATTCACATAAAATGGGAAAGCTACCTTTTGGGGGTATAAAATACTAAACAAACTAACCACTTAAGTATGGACGCTTTATGGAAGATAAAAATACATTAGTATAGGAAATGCTTCCTGCCCTCAGATGCTAACAGTCTAACTAGTTAAACAAAGAGCTACTCAGGAGTTTAGCTGTTCAAAATGTACAAAGTAATATCACAAAGCAACATGGTATTAATTGTCATATTAGTGTTACAGAATTCAGAGAAGGCAAATAGAAGTTGACAGATTTTTTTTACAATCTGGGATTTAAGCTATACCTTAAATAATATATTTTAAAAGAGCAAGAGAGGGATTTTAGGCAAGGAACAGGATGAGCAAGAGCACTTCTAAGTGTTACTGTGTGATGCTTAAAACATGGTTCAGTAAGACTAGAAGTGTGGAACTAGGCAGTCAGGATCTGTGGCAGGCAGGATTCTAAGATGACCCCCCAATGATCCTTGCCCTCATAAAATCTTCTCCCTTGAAAGTGGGGAAAATGCGTGAATATGATATCATTCCTCAGTTTTATGTTATATGGCAAAGGGAATTTTTGCAGATGTCACTAAGGTTACTAATCAGTTCATATGGGGCTACTCAAAAGAGAGGTTATCCAGGTAGACCTTATCTAATCACATACATGCTTTAAATCTGGGCCTAGAGGTCAGAGATGGAAGAAGTCAGAGATATAAGTGATGGAGACACTTCCCTGCTTGCCTTGAAGAAACAACTGCCATGCTGAGAAAGCCACATGGCAAGGCATGGTGGGTGACCTAGGAGTTGAGAATGAGGACAGTCAGTAGCCAGCAAGAAAACTGGGACCTCGGTCCTATAACGGCAAAGAACTGAACTCTGTAAAAACTTGAAAGCATTTGGGAAAAGCTCCTGAGCCTCAGGTGAGATTGCAACCTTGGTATAAGCCATGTGAGACACTGAGCAGAGAACCCACACACGCCATGCCAGACTCTTGCCCCATGGAAACTGAGCTCATAACTACGTTAAGCTGCCAAATTTTGTGGTAATTTGTTACATAGCAACAGAAAACTAACAGGATCCCAAAGGACAAGGGTTATCATTTAAGGAAAATGAAGGTGGGCGGTACGTTAAAGCTATAGAAGTCACTATTCCGCCCCTTTGCAAGTTAACTTGTGCATGTCAAAGAAATTGCTGATGGCCAAGAGAGGTGATGCTGGAGCTTCTTTCAAACTCCTCACCATCCTTCATCCATGCTCAGGCTCTAAAGTTAGGTAGACCTGAATGCAGATCTGAGTTCTGCTGCTTATTAGCTGTATGACCTTGGCCAAACTACTTAACTAGCCTACGCCTGGTAAGTTAGTGAAGATTAATTAGAACTATGTGTGTACAGTGTCCAGTATGTATTAAACACTCAACCAATGTTAGATGATGGTGACTGTCATTATTTAGTAGCTTTATACACAAGTAGGGTTTACTTCTATGCCTAAAAATAAGATGCTGAGAACATACAAGAAACCTTTACAATTTGCCACCAATTTCACCTTTTCGTGCTTAGCGCTTATTCTGCCTAAAACAGCACCTTTGCTCTAAGACTTTCACTTGGTTGGTCTGTCTCTTCTACACATGAGCCCTTACACACCCCCAATATCCTATATGTAAATTGTTACCTTGCCAGTATCCCACCAGACTGCACACTGCTCAGTGGTCAGATTTTCATACCCAGGGTCTAGCAGAGTATCAGGGAAAAAAAGCAGGTAAGCCATACATTTTTAATGAAAGTAATGCTCATCACTTCAGTACTCCTAAGAAAAGCTGCTCTAAGAAGACATAAAAAGCCAGTACTGTGGTAACGGCTTCCATAGCGTGAAGTGATGTTTAAACACTTGGCAATTATTTGTTTTCTTGCAATACACCTGAGTAGGGAAGTGGTCAGGCATAATTCTCATCTTCCTTTTCCCAAAGAAAAAACCCCAAAGCATAATGAATCTAAACATAAAATGACACATATAGCTAGAAGGCAGCCCTGACACACCTAAAACGACATAGCTAGCTAGAACCTAGAAGCCAGGCTAGTCTGCTTGGCCTGCGTGTTGATGCACTAGAAGGAAGTGCTTCTCAAACTTTAATGTACATACCAGTCACCCGGGCTCTTGTTAAAAGGTAGAATCTGATGGGAAGAGACAGAAGAGCCAAGAATGTGCTTTTTTTTTTCTTTGCGGTACGCCGGCCTCTCACTGTTGTGGCCTCTCCCGCTGCGGAGCACAGGCTCGGGACACGCAGGCCCAGCGGCCGTGGCTCATGGGCCCAGCCGCTCCGCAGCATGTAGGATCCTCCCGGACCGGGGCGCGAACCCGTGTCCCCTGCAGCGGCGGCAGGCGGATTCTCAACCACTGCGCCACCAGGGAAGCCCAAGAATGTGCTTTTTTAATAAGCTCCCAGGTGATGCCAATGCTTCTGGTCTCCAGATTTAGACCTATGATGTTCAGTAAGGTAGCCACTAGCCACACGTGGCTATTTAGCCCCTGAAATCTGGCTAGTCCGAATTTAGATGAGCTATAAGCGTAAAATGCATACGGATTTCGAAAACTTGGTACAAAAATAAATATCTCAGTAATTTCTAATAATAATTAGATATGTTAATAATAATCTAATAGATTTCACACTGAACTAATAATATACTGTATATAATGGGTTAAATAAGATGTTATTTCATTTTTTTTTAAATTGTGGTTCACGGCTCGCGTTACGTTTCTACTGGACGGCGCTGCCCTAGACTAACAACACTTCCAATTCTGAAGCTCCCCCTATTGTGAGGTTTTAAGAATAAAAGAGAACCTATCCCTTCCCTTAGATGTTTCGAAAGCACACCTTTTATTTTCCAACCACTTGACACAATCAGAAATAAAAAAATTTTTTTAAACCGAAGAGTTATATGTATATACTCTGAGCCCTCTCATTTTGGCTTAGGCTCCAACTGGAACACTACTTTTCTCTCCCTCTGGTTCCCACGCTCCGAGATCGTATCGCGCACAGGAAAACAATAATAAGAAAGCGGTCTCCGACCTGAAGCCAAATTGGGCCAGCGTCAGAGGCCGCGCTTCCCCGCCGCCTAAACCGAGCCCGAGGCCGAGGAAGCCGGTAGTCAGCGGGCAGCGCCCCCTCGGCTCCTCCTCCTCCTCCAGCGTCGACCTCCCCAAGATGGCGAACGGCGGGGGTCCATTTCCGCTTCCGGTGTGAGCGCCCGGGCTAGGGGGGGCAAGATGGCGGCGGCAGTAGGGGTCCGCGGACGGTGCGAGCTGCCGCCGTGCTCCAGTCCAGGCTGGTTCCTCAGCCTTTCCGCCTTGCTGAGTGTGGCAGCTCGAGGGGCCTTCGCCACCACGCACTGGGTCGTCACGGAGGACGGGAAGATCCAGCAGCAGGTAGCGGCCAGGGTGTCCCTTTCCGCCCGCGCCCGCCCTCGCCCGGGGGTGGATTCCCCGGCCCGGCCCGGCCCCTGGCTGTTTGGCTCCGCGCGGCCCCGCCCCCAGCCTGCAGTCCCACGGTCCCGGTGTCGCGGTGTGGGCGACACCGCCCTCGGACCGGTCCCCTTCCCACTTGTGTCCTGGACCTGGGCTCGGCTGCCTGCAAGTTCTCAGGCTTCCATTCCTGGGGCCGGGCGACTCTCCCCGGGAGTTCGGGTCCTGGGGACATGATCTGGTTCCCTAGCTTTAAAATCCGGATTCATTATCCCTCCTCTGGTGCCTCTCTGGCCCACGCGTCACCAGCCCTCCCCGAGGAAGTAGAAAGCAGGTGGCAGCGCCCGGGTGTGCGCGAGTCCTAGGGAGGTGACAGCTTCGGCACCCCTAGGCAGTGTGTCACCTAATGCTACTTCCCCCGGTCTCCTGTCCCACATGCTGGCGTTCGTGTCAAGCTGTGGTGGTTTCAGCTGGTACCGTTACCCAGGTCAGCAGGGGCTCATTAGACACAACACGCACGCTCTCTTTGCGAAGGAATGCTTGAGGATGCCTCTGGTGGCGTTGCCTGCATCTTTTCAGCAGTCAACCGCCCTAGTATCCCAGTGTTCTTTGCATTGTTTCTTTACCTAGTTCCTGTGACCCAGCCCCTCAGGGAGGATATGCGATTTCCCGGATTCTTGTCAGGTTGAATTAATTCCTCAGAGGAGAGGCTGCTTTTCTTACATAACTTTCTGATGGCCTGTATTTTGTGAATGCTGCTGATGCCTAAAGAATGCGTGAGTGTGTATTCTGCTACAGAAACTTGATAAACTTAATGACTTCCAACACCTGAGAACAAGCCTATAAAGTCCAGCAAACATTTAGAAAGTGATCTGTGTGCCTCATGCAATTTAATTTAGCCCACCGATCTGAAATGTATTAACCATTGTTCTGTGAAAGTACTGGGTTGTATGTAATGAATGGTGATAGGAACACAATGCTAGGCTTACCTTTGTGTAAAGTGAGGTTCACATTTAGATTCACCATGTGATGGCAAATTTTGTCTTAAATATAATGAATGAGTAAAGCAATTTAAAAGTCAGCGTTGGTTTTGGTGAGTGGTTTTCAGTGTATATCTGAGAAAAGACTGACTCTGTGGGGTGGCATTTCTCTATACCTAAGTTACATTAGAAAAAAATTTCCTTTTCATGGCCATACCAGCTGAGATTTAAAATATGCATGTGTGTTTCAGAAACCCTAGACAACACTTACAAATTCACCTCTAACAGAAGATTGGAAATCTTGTGTGAATCCTGGTTGCTTCTGTCCTTCTCTCTCCAGATGATGGTTTTCCCTGAGACCCTTATGAAGGGAGATGTGGCGTCAAGTCCTGCTGCATTTTGGGGAGCCCTTCTTCTACTGGCTCTTTTACAGTATTGTTTTGGGTCACAGCTATTTATATTCCCTGACATTGACTTCTTCTCATTTTGATGTCCAGCTACTCAGCTGAGAAAGTAGCCCACCTGAAAAGTGGTAGAAAGCTGGTAGAAATGTATTTATATGCTGAACATTGCAAAGGGAAGGTAGAATCTGATTTGGTTTTTGTTTTTTAACACATTCCTTCTTTTTGCACATTGCGTACATATGTTTTGGTGGGGGAAAGGTAGGGGTTACTAAAAACTTGCTAGAGAAAGGGAGAAATCTACAGAATCTTCTGGATCTCTTCCAAGTCACTCCTACAGTAGGTAGTTAGGCTTAGAGTTAGGAAAGCAAGATTTCTTTACTACATGCCTTTTTAGTGATCCTCTTTGGTGAATTTTCCAGTACTTTGCTACATAACATTTACAGTGTAAAGTCCAGGCAACTACAAAATTTTATACCAGAAGAAATAAAGTTGGTGACCACAGTGTAACAAGAGGCCAGGGGAGGGAAGTTGGATTTAATCCGAGGGGAAAAGCACATGTAAATAAAGTAAGAGAGTTGGACCTCACAGTCAGCTTCTGAGTTCCACTCTGATAGCTCTGCATACATTACCCATGCAGCCCTTCCTGGCAGTAATTTGACTGCAGGCAGAATCCAAACCTCAATTTACATTGTGCTTAATTATCACATTTGGATATACTTATTAAAGAATTGAAAGGTCTCTTTAGTATGTGGATTTGGGTGTACTGCAGATCTATTCATACTTTCAGAAACATAACTAATTCAAATTTAGTATAGGAACTTCCCTGGGGGGTCCAGTGGTTAGACCTTTGCTGTCCAATGCATGGGGAGCGGGTTCGATCCCTGGTCAGGGAGCTAAGATTCCACATGCCTCACCGCCAAAAAACCAAAACATAAAACAGAAGCAATATTGTAACAAATTCAATAAAGACTTAAAAAATGGCCCACATCAAAAAAATAAAGTAAAATTTAGTATATGTACTGTGTCTTACCAGGCGTACCAAATCCCTTGCTCCTTGTTTTTAGTTTTAACATCTGAGTGAGAACAGAAGTATTTCATTTTTTTGTCTGTGCTGCATGGCTTGCAGGATCTCAGTTCCCTGACCAGGGATTGAACCTGGGCCATGGCAGTGAGAGCCCGGAATCGTAATCACTAGGCCACCAGGGAGCTCCCTGATTTCATCTTTAAAATTTTTTTTTATTTTATACGTTTATTTATTTATTTTTGGCTAATTGGGTCTTCGTTGCTGCGCGCGGGCTTTCTCTAGTTGTGTTGAGCAGGGGCTACTCTTCGTTGGGGTGTGTGGGCTTCTCATTGCAGTGGCTTCTCTTGTTGCAGAGCATGGGCTCTACACACGCGGGCTTCAGTAGTTGTGGCGCACGGGCTTGGTTGCTCCGCGGCATGTGGGATCTTCCTAGACCAGGGCTCAAACCCGTGTCGCCTACAATGACAGGCAGATTCTTAACCACTGCGCCACTAGGGAAATCCCCCAATTTCATTTTTAAAGTTGCCTAATATTAGGGAAAGGGTTAAGGGCAAACTGAAATAGCAGGTCTTAGAAAATAACCTTTTGAAACTCTATTTTAATTTAGTTTTTTTAACTTTTATCTTAATTAATTATTTTTGGCTGCGCTGGGTCTTCGTTGCTGCGTGGGGGCTTTCTTTAGTGTGGTGAGCGGGGGCTGCTCTTTGTTGTGGTGCATGGGCTTCTTATTGTGGTGGCTTCTCGTTATGGAGCACAGACTCCAGGCACTTGGGCTTCGGTAGTTGTGGCGCGTGGGGTCAGTGGTTGTGGCTCATGGGCTCTAGAGCGTAGGCCCAGTAGTTACGGCACACAGACTAGTTGCTCTATGGTATGTGGGATCTTCCTGGACCAGGGCTCGAACCCATGTTCCCTGCATTGGCAGGCGGATTCTTAACCACTACGCCACCAGGGACGTCCTTCACTTGATATTTAAACCTATCCAAATTAAGTGTAATAGATCATTGTTTTCCAGAGTGAATGTGGGTAAGTACTTATGAATTAAGAATCTGAATTGCCCAAAATACAGACTTAGATAGGGACATTTTCCCTCATAATAGTTAAAGTTTTAAGTACAGTAAGCAATCCTTCCCAGAAGAAGAGAACATTCGTTTGGCTTTTCTATTTCAAGCCTTAGCAGATGATAAAGATAGGCACCCACAAGTTACAGACTGCAGACTTGTGAACATGCATGTATATTGGAAGCCGTAGATCTTTGGGGGGTTGAAATGGGCCTTTCAGTCAGAGCAGGGAAGCAGACATTGCTCCAGGCAGCCTCCTCGCAGTCCAAGCTGAGCTGCTTCTGGCAGTAGTAGATGTCCAATACTTGGCATGGCGACTCAGGGACTTGTTCCTTTCCACAGTCCCCACTCCGTCCAGGAAGCATGCCATCCGTGTTTTTAAGCTCTGTGTTTTACTGAGCTGCCACTGAACTCCCAGGAGTGTTGTACAGGGAATACTGGAGCTGGGATGTGAAGAGAATGCTCCAGTCACTAAGTTCATTTCCCACTGCAGTCAGAGGACGTCTAAGAAAAGCCCCTCCTCTCTTTCTCCTCTCCAGCTCTGTGCCGGTCTCCCAGCTTTGGGCTTTGGCATACTTCTGAACCCCTAATGTCCCTGTACCTGAAAACTAGTAAGATCCTCTCACCTTATTTAAGCAAGAGTCCTTAACTTGGAGTCCATGGACTTGAGGTATGAGCTTTTATAATCTAGTTGCTAGGAAGATCTACAGTAACTAGATCTTTTGTTTGACTTCAAGATAAATTTTTGTTTGTTTCATTTTGACATTGTTTTTGCTTAACTACTCTTGTGGCAACACCTGTTTTCTATTTTAATCACAAGTGCCTAGCAGTTCTCTTGCACTGAAGGTTAAATAAACTTTTGTGAATTAGCCTAAGAGCCTATCTGTCACATCATTTCTTTGGAAAAATGTACGCTTCATGTTACAGCTTACCAGCTAACAGATGAACTCTTGAAATGTTAGTTAGGTCTAAATCTTGAAAATTTAGATTATCAACTCTCTCATAACATTATATTATTTATTTTCTTTGCTGCTGTTTCCCTCTCCTCCAATCTTAGAACCATGGCATCTTAGATTTGGAAAAAATTCTTAAAGAATATATGGTGCGACTCATAGGAGAGAAGGTCCCCCCCCCAAAGACACAACTAATGAATGGCATTTAGTGGTAACAATAAGTAAAAATGTATTTATCTGCAGTAATGTGTAAGCCAGCACTTTATACTAAGGTTGAAGTGCTTTTTTTTTATCTGCATAACACCTACAAAGGAAGGAACAGAAAGAAAAACAAAACCAAATGAAGTAGATGTCTTCTCTTTTCCAGTTTGCTTTACCTTTGCAGAATGTTTTGTGATAACTTTAAATTGGGGGTGGGTGGATGGGGGAGGGTCCCAAATAGGTATGAATTAATTTGGGGGTCACGTAATCATTTTGCCTCCTGTCAAGCAGATGTCTTCGGAGTACAGATCCGTTTAACTGCTCAGAACAAATGAGATTTCTCACGAAACTAATGTTCTGAAGCTTAGCAAACTTGGCAAAAACTGTTTGCTAAGCAACCATTTCAGCAACTATGACCTAGGGAACAGCTATCATATTTAGTTGGACAAACTGGCTAAATCTTTATTTGTTGATTTTTAACAGCTTACAAGTGAAGGAGTGGTTTAATTTTGGTCTCATGTTAAGTGATTTGGTTAATCTGGGAGAGAGCATCCATATTGTACTGTGAAGCTGACAGCTTCATTTTGGTGCTTTTCAAAACTGAACCCATCTTTTGACATAGAGCATGTTTCTATGTTTATACACTTAAGGGATTTGCTTGGACCTGGAGGTCATATTGGTTATTCAGTAGCTAGGCACCTGCAGTTTATACTAGACGTTGACATCAAAAGTGATTCTCATTCAACCCATTTTTTAAGATATTTCCCACTATTATTTTTCTTCTTATAAATTACCCAGGTATTAAGTTTGTTTATATGGTAGAGTAGTAATAGGAGTTTGGAAATATACAGAGATAAATTATAACTTTAAATACTTTTCCCAATTATTTATTGAACAGATATCTATTGATGGCTTCCTTTTCACCAACCCACAGTGCTTTGAAGGGTATGTTCTTTTCCACTGGCTACTGTGACACAGAATTCTCATTTTTCTTTAGGGGTGAGCAGAGCACAGCTCCTTCTTAACCTTCTGGGTCTTTTTGTTTTTTGTTTTGGCTCTTCCACCTCTGCTTATCTTCTAGATCAGTGGTTCTCAAACTTTGCACAAAAATAATCTGGGGTGCCTGCTTAAAATTCAGATTCCCAGGTCACTGAGAGTGATTCAGTAGGTTGATGGTGGATCCAAGGTTTCCACATTTTTATCAAACTCCTCAGGAGAGTGTGATGCAGATGGGTCACAGATCATTATGAGAAATTCAGTTTTAGATCTTGCTCTTCCTCCAGCCTTTGTTGCAGGCTTCTCTTTTTACTCTCTTTGTATACCTGGGAAATGTCATCCTTTCCCAAAACTTAAGTTACCATATGTATGCTGGGAATATCTACATTTCTTTCTACAACTCAGTTTTTTTTCTCCAGAGTTAAAAATTCAAGACTTCCGTGTTAACTTTTAACTCCATGTGAATGTCCTCTAGGTACTTCAAGCTTAATATGACCAAATCTAAACTCAGTTTTACACCTATACCTATGTCATGCCCTGTTTTCCCAAACTTAAAGAAAGACACCACTATGCATCGTCTGCCTGTTGGTCCACATCAGAAATCTGGTTGTCCTTTTTAATTTCTCCCTGTTCCTTACCAACAGCTTTCAGTTTTACTTTCTAATTATATCTTGCTTCTTTCCGTAGCCACTACCATTACTCATAATTCCAACCACCTAATTAATTGCCGTAGCTTCTTAACTGCACTCCCTGCTTCTAGTCTTGTCCTACTTCTAGTCCATTTTTTCCACAGTGCAGAGTAATCTTTTAAAACCTTCTGTGTTTTTTTGTTTAATTAAAAAATTTGAATTACAAAAGTGATGCGTGGCACTGTAAAAATAAATACCTAACACTATGGTAGTATTTGAAGTAATAAAATGAGGTCCTCCTACCTCTACCCATTCTTACTCCCCAGGAAAAACTACCTTTAACAGATTGGTACAGATCCCAGAATATGGTCCAAATTCATTAACATGTCTTGAGATCTGGCCCTTCCTTCTCTCTAGTCTGTCTCTGCTCATTCTTGAGTGCCCCACTCTCACCTCAGAATGTACACACGTAATATACTTAGTCATATTTAACTTTTGTCAGTGTCCCCAAATATGCTCTGTTCGCACTTATTTCTGGGCCTTTGTACATGTTCTTCCCCCCAAACATCTTAATCTGGCTAACTCATACTCTTCATAACTTAAACATCACTTTCTCAGGGAAGCTTCTGTGATGCACAGATTTGAATAAGCTGTTCTTTCAATGTGCCTTCAGAGCATCCTGCATTCCCTTATGAAAACATTTGCCATACCATGTTGTGTCTGTTTACTTATGTAAATACCCTACTAGACTACTTTATGCTCTATGAAGGGAGCAGCTGTGTCCATCTTCTCTGCAACTCCAACATGTCTCACATTGCTTAATCACATAGGCTACAGTAATATCTGTTGAATAGATGATATAAGGAAGTATGAGAAATGATTCCTATTGATACCTTTTAGGAATTTACCATTGTCTGAATGAAGCCTTACGATACTCACCAATGTGGTTGTCATCAGGGACTAGCCTAAAGGAACCCTCAGACCTTCCAGGAGATCTTTAAATCTCCGAGTAAGCCATCAGTGAGTCAGCCCTGAGGCCTTCAGAAACCATGCTGTACACAGGGGACAGCCATAATTTCAGAGATTACTCTTGCCTCTCTGTTGTGATCAGGTTGTGCCTGCCAGGGAAGTCATCCTGTCGCTGCTGACATTATATATCTAAAGGTCAGCTCTTGCTCAGACATCAAATGTATGGAGAAGAGACAGGAAAATGATAAACAAGAAAAACAGAAAAAGGATCGGAAAGGGCTGAGGCAAGGTAGGTGGGAGCTGGCAGCTGCACTGTTGAGGAGGGATTAGGATCAGCTGTGGGCTTCAGCAGTTGTTGCAGTTTAGAAGCAGCTCTGGTGGAAGTGAACAGAAGGCGCTCTGACAGTCAGGAATAAGAGGGCTTGCCAGCAGGTCAGGTCAAAAATTAGAACAGCTTTGCACTCGGAAATGTAGGGAGCTGGGTGTGAGCAGTGCCTGCATCTCAGCTGTGCTCCATGATGGCAAGAGTGAAAGGAATTCCTCTACCCTATGGCTCTTTTATAGCCAGACACCTCAGCAGAGTTGTCTGTGCTCACAGACTCTCCTTCCTCTCTTCATATAGGTCTATTTTAAACCCATTGCAATCAGTCCTGCATCCCCACAACTCTTGTCAAGATACCCTGGGCCTTCCACATTGCTGCATTCAATGCTCAGTTCTCAGTCATCTTACTTAACCTCTTAGCAGCCCAGCATTTGTCTTCATACTCTATTGAACTATTTTTTTACATGACTTCCTGAACATATACTCCTGGTTTTCCTTCTAAATCCCCTGCCTCTCATTCTCTTCTGCTGAATTCCTTTTTGATTCGTGAGTCTTAAATATTGGTGTGCCCCTTTTCTTCCCTCTGTACACCAGACAATCTTATGCAGTTTCATGGCATAAAATATATAAATCTGCAGTCTCTCCCTGAACTCTAGATTCATATATCCAACTGCCTACTCAGCCTCTCCACCTATCTGCCTAATAGACACCACAAATACATCATGTGCTAAACTGACTCTTGATTTCCCACTCCACCACACCTGTTACCAAGTTTTTCAGGCCCCAAATCTTGGTATCTTCCTTGACTCTTCCTTCTCTCACATCTCATACCCAGTCTCTCAGCAACCTGTCAACTTAACTTCCAAAATGTATTCTGAATCCCGCCATGTCTTTCCGCCTGTACTATTACAACCCTGGTCCAGACTATCTTCATCTCTGTCCTGAACCTATGCAGTAGCCCCCTAACTGGTCTCTTTGCTTTTACGTTTGCTCCATAGCGTCTGTTCTCCCTAGATTAGCCAAAGCAGTCTTTTAAAAAACATAAGTTTTGGTCATGCCACTCCTTGAGGGGTCTTGGGGGAAGGGAAGCAAAGAGTATCAGAAAACCTTCAGTGGTTTCCCATCACACTTAAATAATAAAACCTAGTTTTCACCATGGCCTGTAAGGCCCTGCAGGATCTGGGACCTGGCTCCTGGCCACCTCTCTGCGCTGATACTACTTTCCTTCTTGTGTGCTGTGTTTCAGCCATACTGGCCTTTGGGTGGTTTTTAAAGCACCAAGTTCACTTGTTTTTGGTTCACCAAGACCTTTGCTTTTGCTCCTTCGTCTGCCTGAAGCACTTTTTTGCAGACATCAGCATGGCTCAGCCCTTCTCTTCTTTCAGGCCTCTGTTCTCATGTCACCCATTTTCTGACCAAGCTGTCTAAAACAGCATCTCTTTCCATCACTCTGTCTTCTCACTCTATTTTTCTTCATATTATTTATTACTGGCACTGTATTGTAAGGTATACTTTATTGCCTGTCTTTCTACAAGAACATAAGCTTATGAAGGCAACAACTTTGTTTTGTTCAGTGAAGTAACCCTAGTGCCTAAAACGGTGCCTGACACATGATGTACACTCAGTAAATACTGAATAAGTGAGAGAGTATATGAATGTCTGTGTGTGCAAGCAGTAATTACTCCTGTATTCGCTCTTGTATCTCATATCAGCATACTGAAGGGCCACCGTTGTTTTTTTGTTTTTGTCTTTGTTTTTTAAAATTAACTTATTTATTTTTGGCTGCGTTGGGTCTTCGTTGCTGCACAGGGGCTTTCTCTAGTTGCGGTGAGCAGGGCCCACTCTTCATTGCGGTGCACAGGCTTCTCATTGCAGTCGCTTCTCTTATTGCAGAGCACGGGCTCTAGGGCGCGGGTGCTTCAGTAGTTGTGGCACGTGAGCTCAGTAGTTGTGGCTTGCAGGCTCTAGAGTGCAGGCTCAGTAGTTGTGGCGCACGGGCTTAGTTGCTCCGCAGCATGTGGGATCTTCCTGGACCAGGGCTCGAACCTGTGTCTTCTGCATTGGCAGGTGGATTCTTAACCACTGTGCCACCAGGGAAGCCCCCACCATTGTTTTAATAGTCTGCAGGAGGGAGGTGCATTTACTTTAAAGGGGGCAAGCTAATTCATTCATTCTCCCTGTTACCAATAAAAGGTCTACACAGCCTAAGACTTCTCTAAGAACATGGTATCTCTAACCAGAGTTGTAAAATGGTGCCTAAGATAATCTACTTTCCTAAAGGCTATTTTGGATATTTTACCTCTACAGCGTACCTTTTATGGTATGTTCAAAGAACTCATATTTGAGATTGTGACCTTATTTAAATTAATTGAATATTGTACAAATTTAGGTTGTCACTTTATATTTTGCTTTCAAGACATACTATTAGGAATTCACACTGTTGTGCTTCCCATATTTTTTTAGTCAGTAGTAAAGTCAGTTAGTAATGAGTCTAACTTTTTTTTAAATAAATTTATTTTATTTATTTTATTTTTGGCTGCGTTGGGTCTTCGTTGCTGCGTGCGGGGGCTACTCTTCGTTGTGGTGCGTGTGCTTCTCACTGCGGTGGCTTCTCTTGTTGAGCACGGGCTTCAGTAGTTGTGGCTTGTGACTCTAGCACGGGCTCAGTAGTTGTGGCGCACGGGCTTAGTTGCTCCGCGGCATGTAGGTTCTTCCCGGACCAAGGCTCGAACCCGTGTCCCCTGCATTGGCAGGCGGATTCTTTTTTTTTTTTTTTAACATCTTTATTGGGGTATAATTGCTTTACAATGATGTGTTAGTTTCTGCCCCATAACAAAGTGAATCAGTTATACATATACATATGTTCCCATATGTCTTCCCTCTTGCGTCTCCCTGCCTCCCACCCTCCCTATCCCACCCCTCCAGGCTGCCACAAAGCACCGAGCCAATATCCCTGTGCCATGCGGCTGCTGCCCACTAGCTATCTACTTTACTACGTTTGTTAGTGTGTATATGTCCATGACTCTCTCTCGCCCTGTCACAGCTCACCCTTCCCCCTCCCCATATCCTCAAGTCCGTTCTCCAGTAGGTCTGCGTCTTTATTCCTGTCTTACCCCTAGGTTCTTCATGACATTTTTTTTTCTTAAATTCCATATATATGTGTTAGCATACGGTATTTGTCTTTTTCTTTCTGACTTACTTCACTCTGTATGACAGACTCTAGGTCTATCCATCTCATTACAAACAGCTCGATTTCGTTTCTTTTTAAGGCTGAGTAATATTCCATTGTATATATGTGCCACATCTTCTTTATCCATTCATCCGATGATGGGCACTTAGGTTGTTTCCATCTCTGGGCTATTGTAAATAGAGCTGGCAGGCAGATTCTTAACCACTGTGCCACCAGGGAAGTCCCATGAGTCTAACTTTTGAAAAGAACTCATTTATGTATTTTTAACTAACGTTTTCAGTCTTCATTTTCCCTCTGAGGAACTTCGTTATTTCAGTTGAAATCAGGTGACTGGCAAGAGGTCCTGCCTCCAAAGGTCAGGCCTTTCCACCTTCAGTCTAATTGCTTGGTGGGGAGTTGAGATGGTTAATTAATCTTTAGTAGAACCCAAGAGAATAGTATCAACACATGACAAAAGTGGTCAAATGGAGTCAGGAACGTTTTTATTAGAGCAAGTATTTGCTGAGTGCTTTTTGTGTGCCTATTACTGCATTGGGTAAGCTTAGCTCACTCATTCAGTACATACTTGGATGCTTTCTGTGTTAGGTACTTGAAATACAGCTGTGAGGGAGATATAGTCCCTGCCTTAGTAGAGTTTGTGTTTTATACAGTCATACATGGAAGTGACTCTAATTTAGGATATCAACAGGTAACTTTTATTGTAATAAAAACAATTTAATGTCTGTAATTCACTGAACACTTTATCCAGTGTTTTCATGTTCATTATCTCATTTGGTCATCATACAGACTCAGTAAGATGTGGGTATTGATCTTCTATCAAATAAATTTGGGCAGAATGTAGTTAAACTCCTTGCCCAAGCCATGCAAGTAGGAAGTGGCAGAGTGTGAACTCAAGCTCAGGTCTGATTCTGAACCCTGTTCTCTTCTCTGCAGTGCTAAGCATTGCTACTTACATAAAGAAAAATATTTCTGTAGTTTTATTTGTAAAACAAATACTCATCAAAAATTAAAATTTTTCTTTTAAAAATGTTTTTTTAATTTTAAAATTGAACTAGACTATAAACTATATGATAATTGTTGAAAAAAATTTTCACACTATTTAGTATGCTATAAAATGAAAAGTGAAAGTTTCATAACTACCCACAGTCCTTCTTCCTGGAAACAACTAGAATTATTTGTGTATTCTTCCCAAAAGTTTCTATGCATTTGTAAATACATAGTTCTTTATTTTATTTTTTTTTGCGGTACGCAAGCCTCTTACTGTTGTGGCCTCTTGCGTTGTGGAGCACAAGCTCCGGACGCGCAGGCTCAGCGACCATGGCTCACGGGCCCAGCCGCTCCGCGGCATGTGGGATCTTCCCGGACCGGGGCACGAACCCGTGTCCCCTGCATCGGCAGGCGGACTCTCAGCCACTGCGCCACCAGGGAAGCCTCCATAGTTCTTTATTTTTAAACGCACAACTGGAAACATTTTGTCTCACCATTATCTTCTATCCACTTCATAAAACTTAGACATCTGTCCATATCAGAAATAAGAAAGCTACCCTCTTCTCCCTTAAGATTGCATAGTATTGGGTTGTATGGGTGTTCTGTAGTTTATTTAACCAGTTCCCTAGTGGCAGACATTTAGATTGTTTCTCTGTTTTTGCTGTCGCAAACATTGTTGCAGAGAGTAAACGTGCTAATACATTCATCTTTGCATGCTTCTATGCCTATATTGAGTGTATCTGTAAGATGAATTCTTTGAATTGGAATTTCCTGTTTCTAAAAATGCATATATTTAATTTTCTTAGATTTACTAAATTGTTCTCCTAAAGGACTGCATCAGGAGTGTTTGAAAATGCTCAGCATTGCTTGGAATGTGCAAAAAATTTTTCATAATCCAATTCTAGTAAAAGACCTCTATTCCATCCATTGCCCTTAGCTAAACAGTGTTGTGATCATCAGTAGAAATATGAACAGAAAGGAACCTTCAGTTAAGTTTTTTTATCTTCATAGAAAAAATTAAACCTTGGTCATTAACATTTATTTCACACTTGTTGGGACTGCAATAAAAGAGATTAGTCAAGCTGATTTCTTTTCCCCCACAGTTGATACTACCAGTGTTTTGATGACTAATCAAGTTGAACTTTATTCAGTTGTCTCTTGTAGAGCAGCGATTTCCAGTATGAAATAGCAGAGTAATTTCTGGCTGTTGAGTTTGCCATCATCTGAATAATGATAAAGTTACTAAGGTTTAATTCCTGGCACTGATTTTAGTGTTCCTTTTCCAACATTTGATTGACAAATCTGTCTTAGCTTGGGCTGCCGTAACAAAATGCCGTAAACTGGTGATTTAAAGAACCGATGTTTATTTTCTCACAGTTCTGGAGGCTGGAAATACAAGATCAGAGTGCCAGCCAGCATGGTCGGGTTCTAGTGAGGGCTCTCTTTTTGGCTTGCAGACAACTGCATCTTGCTGTGTCCTCACATGGTAGAGAAAAAGAGAAAGCAAGCTCTCTGGTATCTTCTCTTACAGGAGCACCAATCCCATCAGGAGGGCCCCAACCTCATGACCTCATCTAAATCTGTTTACTTCCCGAAGGTCCGGTCTCTAGCTACCTAATTCCCTTTTGCCATGTAACCTAACATATTCACATGTTCTGGAGTTTAGGACATAGACATCTTTGTCGGGCCATTGTTCTGTGTTCAGTATTTGCTGCTGGAATGAGAATTACTTCTGAGTTACATATAAATCCACTCTAACTGTACAGCTACATTTTTTCTGTGTATGTTTACAAGAATATCATAAGTACACAAATGAGAAATATTCATGACTCTGGTGTCCTGTTTCATTTTCTTTCCTTGTAAAGTTGTAAACTCTTTGCTTTATTCATTATGTTATTTGTATATTTCTTGGCAACATAAATCATAAAATGTAGACTGATAACACTTTTATAAGAACTTGTTCCTTAGTTATTCATGTTGAAAATGGTTACTTATTTGCTAATCAGTTGGGGAAATGGTGATTATTTGACATGAATGTTCTAATAAAATTGGCTGCAACACTGTATGTGTTCAAATCTAGATTATAGCTATATAATACACTTCAGATTCCTGGATTATTTTATGTGAGTTTAAGTATTTACAACTACGTCTTCCAAGAACTGAAAATGAGAAAGTAAAATCTAATTGAGGGTAACTTTAGAAAATATATAAGGACATTAAAAATTCATGTGATGGTCAGGATTCAACATTTTTGTTTATTTAAAGTTTAATTTTAGTTTGGTAACTTGGTATTCTATAAAATTGAGACTGGTTTTTAACTTTTCACTAAAATACTATACAAGTGCTCTAAGAGTGAAAAAGTCATCTTTAATAAAAATATTTCCAAATCTTGACAGTTCATAACAATAGTGTTTTATTGATCTGATACAATTAAATTTTTCTAGTAAAAGGTCTGTTTATGTTACATATTAAAGTTTTGGCAATTATTACAGCCAGCAACCTAAGTTCCTCGTAAGAGCTGAGGCTCAACTGGTATTTTGTGAACTTAACACTTCTCTAAACCTGGAAGAAGGTGCAAGTCCATGATAGTTAGACTTGAATCCTGAAGAGAGAGTTGCATGCGAAGTCAAGGCCACAGACTTTTCTGCCCCTCTCATTCTGTCCCTGTAAAACTCATCTTGCTTGCCACTGTATTAGGCTGACAGGGGTCACAAAGGTAAGGGCTCCTTAGACAATCATTTGAAAATGGCAGTGAACTAGATTTGCGATAAGGGTAAAAATTTGAGGTGAGAAAGGAACAAGGAAATACAATAGATGTTGCCTTTTTGAGTGTTTGCCTGGACCCGTATCTGTGAGAGGAAGTTTTTTCTCTATGAGTATATAAGGAAAAGCTGCAGGATTGTTTCTCAGATCTGAGCTTATACTTGTCAGTTTGTTTATTTGTTTTTAAATACAATAAAGCATGTTGCATAGCACTCTAAAGTTTCATTTTAACAAGGTGACCTGTTCATAGCACTTAAAAAAAAATACTTTGTAAATTTAAGTGTACGTTCGCTGCAGAAGAAGTCAGAAAACACAAACCAGAAGAGAATAATCATCTGGAGTCCCACCAACTAGAAACCACCATTCATAAAATATGATGTATAAACTGTCAGATGGATTTAAAAAGAGAAAGATTTTCTTATAAGTACACAAAAGAGGACTTCCCTGGTGGCGCAGTGGTTGAGAGTCCGCCTGCCGATGCAGGGGACACGGGTTCGTGCCCCGGTCCGGGAAGATCCCACATGCCGCGGAGCAGCTGGGCCCGTGAGCCATGGCCGCTGAGCCTGCGCGTCCGGAGCCTGTGCTCCGCAACGGGAGAGGCCACAACAGTGAGAGGCCCCGCATTCCGCAAAAAAAAAAAAAAAAAAAAAAAAAAAAAGTACACAAAAGAAGAAATATATATGACCAACAAAGAGATTAAAATATATTCACGCTTTTCTGTGTTCCTAAGACTGTATAGAAACTCAGTGATTGTTAGGAATTTCAGTTGATTCAACTATTCTGGAGAAAAGCTAGTAAAAAATATAAATTTAAAAAAGCGCAGTCCCTTTAACCTAACAGTTCTTGTTCTGGGAAGGAAATAATTTGACAGCTGTCAAAAAAATTAAGTGTAAGGATATTCATCACAATATTGTTAAAAAGAGCATAAATTTTAGTAGGGACCTGGGTAAATGACTTTAATATAACATTACCTACTAAATATGATCATGTAAATCTGTATTTACTGGGAAATAAGGCTGATAAAATTTAGGGAAGAATGGAGAGGGGAAGGATACAACACAGTAGATATATTATCTGATTTTTATAAAAATATTTATCTACATAGCTATATACGTATATATTGATAAATACAGAGAAGTTATCCTAACATGATATATGTATATGACAGCAGATATATCTGAAAGTGAGATATCAAGTAATTTAACTTTCTTCTTTATATTGTCTATAATGTGTTTGTTTTTATAGTAACATATATTTAGCTTGTAAATCAGAAAAGCTTATTTTTAAGTTGAACTTTCTTAGAATTAAGCAATGAAAGGACAGAGAGGGCTAACTTTGTCTATGATACAATGAACAATTTAACTCTCAGAAATAAGTAGCCACTGCTAATTGGAGCCTTGGTTTAATTTGACAGATTGTTTAAAAGAAGCTTTTAACTGTAGCTTTGGAAATAGTCCCTTGCCTAAAGTGAGTACAGGTTTATATGGGCAAATTGAAAGAGTGATAAATTCATTCATTTGAATATCACATTACTTCAGTGTCATAGGTTAGGCTGGTTAAAAGTGATACTTTTATAATAGTGTTAAATCTTTTATAGAGGTAGGATTTAAAAAGTATAAGGAATTTTTAGAAGTCCTTGGGTTGGGTGCCCTCAGTTTATAGATGAGGAAACAGAAGCCCTGACAGGGAAGGTGATTTGCTTAAGGTCACACAGCTGGTCATAGTCCTGTCAAGGACTTATTTTTTCCTGACTCCTGGTGGCTTAACCTCTTTACCTCCTTTCCAGATAGTCATTAGTGAGCCATAATGCCTTAGGAGATAGAGAATCTAACAATGTGATATCAGACACTTTCATCAAACAATCATCAATGTTTTGTGTACCTGAAAGCACATTAAGTACTGAGGGTAGAAAGAAGAATACAAAAAAAAAAAAAATTTTTTTTTTTTCCGGTACATGGGACTCTCACTGTTGTGGCCTCTCCCATTGCGGAGCACAGGCTCTGGACGTGCAGGCTCAGCAACCATGGCTCACGGGCCCAGCTGCTCCGCGGCATGTGGGATCGTCCCAGACCGGGGCACGAACCCGTGTCCCCTGCATCGGCAGGCGGACTCTCAACAACTGCACCACCAGGGAAGCCCCCAATTTTTTTTTGGAAAGATAGCCATACAATAATTAAACACTGTAATAAATGCTAATACTGAAATATGTATAAAATACTATGGGAGCTCAAGAGAAGGATGGTTTCAGAAAAGAAATGTCATTTGAGCCAAGTCATTTGGCTTTCATCAAAAGCATAAGAAGAGAAATGCATTCCAAGTAGAAGAATTAGCATGTGCAAAGGTACAGAGGCTCATAAAAGAGCCAAAAGGATAAGAAGATACCCTAAGCAGGGACTTCCCTGGTGGTCCAGTGGTTAAAAATCCATCTTGCAATGCAGGGGATGCCAGTTCGATCCTTGTCAGGGAACTAAGATCCCATAATGCCATGGGGCAACTAAGCCCGCGAGCTGCAACTACAGAGTCCACACGCTCTGGAGCCTGCGTGCCACAACTAAGGCCCGACACAGCCAAAAAATAAATTATTCAATTAATGAATTAATTAAAAAAAAGAAGATACCCTAGACAGGGGACCTCAAGAAAATTAGGCAGCGGTTTATCAATAGCATTAAGACTTTCAGTTTTGAAAATTTTCATTGGAATGTTTGGACAAATTCTTTTTTTTTTTTAACATCTTTATTGGAGTATAATTGCTTTACAACGGTGTGTTTGTTTCTGCTTTATAACAAAGTGAATCAGTTATACATATACATATGTTCCCATATCTCTGCCCTCTTGTGTCTCCCTCCCTCCCACCCTCCCTATCCCACCCCTCTAGGTGGTCACAAACCACCTAGCTGATCTCCCTGTGCTATGCGGCTACTTCTCACTAGCTATCTATTTTATGTTTGGTACTGTACATATGTCCATGCCACTCTGTCACTTTGTCACAGCTTACTCTTCCCCCTCCCCATATCCTCAGTTCCATGCTCTAGTAGGTCTGTGTCTTTATTCCCATCTTACCCCTAGGTTCCTTATGACCTTTTTTTTAAATTATTTTAGATTCCATATAGATGTGTTAGCATACGGTATTTGTTTTTCTCTTTCTGACTTACTTCACTCTGTATGACAGACTCACTACAAATAACTACAAAAAACTCAATTTTGTTTCTTTTTACGGCTGAGTAATATTCCATTGTATACATGTGCCACATCTTTATCCATTCATCTGTTGATGGACACTTAGGTTGCTTCCATGTCCTGGCTATTGTAAATAGAGCTGCAACGAACGTTTTGGTACATGACTCTTTTTGAATTATGGTTTTCTCAGGGTATATGCCCAGTAGTGGGATTGCTGGGTCGTATGGTAGTTCTGTTTGTAGTTTTTTAAGGAACCTCCATACTGTTCTCCATAGTGGCTGTATCAATTTACATTCCCACCAACACTGCAAGAGTGTTCCCTTTTCGCCACACCTTCTCCAGCATTTATTGTTTCTAGATGTTTTGGTGATGGCCATTCTGACTGGTGTGAGGATGATATCTCATTGTAGTTTTGATTTGCATTTCTCTGATGATTAATGATGTTGAGCATTCTTTCATGTGTTTGTTGGCAATCTGTATATCTTCTTTGGAGAAATGTCTGTTTAGGTCTTCTGTCCATTTTTGGAATGGGTTCTTTGTTATTGAGCTGCTTGTAAATTTTGGAGATTAATCCTTTGTCAGTCGCTTCATTTGCAATTATTTTCTCCCATTCTGAGTGTTGTCTTTTGGTCTTGTTTATGGTTTCCTTTGCTGTGCAAAAGCTTTGAAGTTTCATTAGGTCTCATTTGTTTATTTTTATTTTTATTTCTATTTCTCTAGGAGGTGGGTCAAAAAGGATCTTGCTGTGATTTATGTCATAGAGTGTTCTGCCTATGTTTTCCTCTAAGAGTTTGATAGTTTCTGGCCTTACATTTAGGTCTTTAATCCATTTTGAGTTTATTTTTGTGTATGGTGTTAGGGAGTGTTCTAATTTCATACTTTTACATGTAGCTGTCCAGTTTTCCCAGCACCACTTATTGAAGAAGCTGTCTTTTCTCCGCTGGATATTCTTGCCTCCTTTATCAAAGATAAGGTGCCCATAAGAGTGTGGGTTTATCTCTGGGCTTTCTATCCTGTTCCATTGATCTATCTTTCTGTTTTTGTGCCAGTACCATACTGTCTTGATCACTGTAGCTTTGTAGTATAGTCTGAAGTCAGGGAACCTGATTCCTCCAGCTCCATTTTTCATTGTCAAGATTGCTTTGGCTATTCGGGGTCTTTTGTGTTTCCATACAAATTGTGAAATTTTTTGTTCTAGTTCTGTGAAAAATGCCAGTGGTAGTTTGTTAGGGACTGCATTGAATCTGTAGATTGCTTTGGGTAGTAGAGTCATTTTCACAATGTTGATTCTTCCAATCCAAGGACATGGTATATCTCTCCATCTATTTGTATCATCTTTAATTTCTTTCATCAGTGTCTTATAATTTTCTGCATACAGGACTTTTGTCTCCTAAGGTAGGTTTATTCCTAGATATTTTATTCTTTTTGTTGCAATGGTAAATGGGAGTGTTTTCTTAATTTCACTTTCAGATTTTTCATCATTAGTGTTTAAGAATGCCAGAGATTTCTGTGCATTAATTTTGTATCCTGCTACTTTACCAAATTCTTTGATTAGCTCTAGTAGTTTTCTGGTAGCATCTTTAGGATTCTCTATGTGTAGTATCATGTCTCTGCAAACAGTGACAGCTTTACTTCTTCTTTTCCGATTTGGATTCCTTTTATTTCTTTTTCTTCTCTGATTGCTAAGGCTAAAACTTCCAAAACTATGTTGAATAAGAGTGGTGAGAGTGGGCAACCTTGTCTTGTTCCTGATCTTAGTGGAAATAGTTTCAGTTTTTCACCACTGAGGACGATGTTGGCTGTGGGTTTGTCAAATATGGCCTGTATTATGTTGAGGTAAGTTCCCTCTATGCCTACTTTCTTGAGGGTTTTTATCATAAATGGGTGTTGAATTTTGTCAAAAGCTTTCTCTGCATCTATTGAGATGATCGTATGGTTTTTCTCCTTCAGTTTGTTAATATGGTGTATCACTTTGATTGATTTGCATATATTGAAGAATCCTTGCATTCCTGGAATAAACCCCACTTCATCATGGTGTATGATCCTTTTAATGTCCTGTTAGATTCTGTTTGCTAGTATTTTGTTGAGGAGTTTTGCATCTATGTTCATCAGTGATATTGGCCTGTAGATTTCTTTGTGACATCTTTGTCTGGTTTTGATATCACAGTAATGGTGGCCTCGTAGAATGAGTTTGGGAGTGTTCCTCCCTCTGCTATATTTTGGAAGAGTTTGAGAAGCATAGGTGTTAGCTCTTTAAAGGTTTGATAGAATTCGCTTGTGGAGCCATCTGGTCCTGGGCTTTTGTTTGTTGGAAGATTTTTAATCACAGTTTCAATTTCAGTGCTTGTGATTGGTATATTCGTATTTTCTATTTCTTCCTGGTTCAGTCTTGGCCGATTGTGCATTTCTAAGAATTTGTCCATTTCTTCCAGTTTGTCCATTTTATTGGCATAGAGTTGCTTGTATTAATCTCTCATGATCCTTTGTATTTCTGCAGTGTCATTTGTTACTTCTTCTTTTTCATTTCTAATACTATTGATTTGAGTCTTCTCCCGTTTTTTCTTGATGAGTCTGGCTAATGGTTTGTCAATTTTGTTTATCTTCTTAAACAACCATCTTTTAGTTTTATTGATCTTTGCTATCGTTTCCTTCATTTCTTTTTCATTTATTTCTGATCTGATCGTTACGATTTTTTTCCTTCTGCTAACTTTGGGTGTTTTTTTTGTTCTTCTTTCTCTAATTGCTTTAGGTGCAGGTTAGGTTGTTTATTTGAGATGTTTCCTGTTTCTTAAGGTAGGATTGTGTTTCTATAAACTTCCCTCTTAGAACTGCTTTTGCTGCATCCCATAGGTTTTGGGTTGTCGTGTCTCCATTGTCATTTGTTTCTGGGTATTTTTTGCTTTCCTCTTTGGTTTCTTCAGTGATCACTTCGTTATTAAGTAGTGTATTGTTTAGCCTCCATGTGTTTGTATTTTTTACAGATCTTTTCCTGTAATTGATATCTAGCTAGTCTCATAGCCTTCTGGTCAGAAAAGATACTTGATACGATTTCAATTTTCTTAAATTTAGCAAGGCTAGATTTGTGACCCAAGATATGTTCTATCCTGGAGTATGTTCCCTGAGCACTTGAGAAAAATGTGTATTCTGTTGTTTTGGATGGAATGTCCTATAAATATCGATTAAGTCCATCTTGTTTAATGTATCATTTAAAGCTTGTGTTTCCTTATTTATTTTCATTTTGGATGATCTGTCCATTGGTGAAAGTGTGGTGTTAAAGTCCCCTACTATGATTGTGTTACTGTCAATTTCCCCTTTATCGCTGTTAGTATTTATTTGCCTTATGTATTGAGGTGCTCCTATTGTTGGGTGCATAAATATTTACAGTTGTTATATCTTCTTGGATCAATCCCTTGATCATTAGTGTCCTTTTTTGTCTCTTGTAATAGTCTTTATTTTAAAGTCTATTTTGTCTGATATGAGAATTGCTACTCCAGCTTTCTGTTGATTTCCATTTGCATGGAATATCTTTTTCCATCCCCTCACTTTCAGTCTGTATGTGTCCCTAGGTCTCTTGTAGACAACATATGTATGGGTCTTGTTTTTGTATCCATCCAGCCAGTCTGTGTTTTTTGGTGGGAGCATTTAATCCATTTACATTTAAGGTAATTATTGATATGTATGTTCCTATTCCCATTTTCTTAATTGTTTTGGGTTTGTTATTGTAGGTCTTTTCCTTCTCTTGTGTTTCCTGCCTAGAGAAGTTCCTTTAGCATTTGTTGTAAAGCTGGTTTGGTGGTGCTGAACTCTCTCAGCTTTTGTTTGTCTGTAAAGGTTTTAATTTCTCCATCAAATCTGAATGAGATCCTTGCTGGGTAGAGCAAGGTTGTAGGTTTTTCTCCTTCATCACTTTAAATATGTACTGCCACTCCCTTCTGGCTTGCAGAGTTTCTGCTGAAAGATTAGCTGTTAACCTTATGGGGATTCCCTTGTGTGTTATTTGTTGTTTTTCTCTTGCTGCTTTTAATATGTTTTCTTTGTATTTAATTTTTGATAGTTTGATTAATATGTGTCTCGGCGTGTTTCTCCTTGGATTTATCCTGTATGGGACTCTCTGTGCTTCCTGGACTTGATTAACTATTTCCTTTCCCATATTAGATAAGTTTTCAACTATAATCTCTTCAAATATTTTCTCTGTCCCTTTCTTTTTCTCTTCTTCTTCTGGGACCCCTATAATTCGAATGTTGGTGTGTTTAACATTGTCCCAGTCCTCTCTGAGACTGCCCTCAGTTCTTTTCATTCTTTTTTCTTTATTCTGCTCTGCAGTAGTTATTTCCACTATTTTATCTTCCAGGTCACTTATCTGTTCTTCTGCCTCAGTTATTCTGCTATTGATCCCTTTTAGAGTATTTTTAATTTCATTTATTGTGTTGTTCATCATTGCTTGTTTCCTCCTTAGTCCTTCTAGGTCCTTGTTAAATGTTTCTTGCATTTTGTCTATTCTATTTCCAAGATTTTGGATCATCTTTACTATCATTATTCTGAATTCTTTTTCAGGTAGACTGCCTATTTCCTCTTCATTTGTTAGGTTGGTGGGTTTTTACCTTGCTCCTTCATCTGCTGTGTGCTTTTCTGTCTTTTCATTTTGCTTATCTTACTTTTTTGGGGGTCTCCTTTTTACAGACTGCAGGTTCGTAGTTCCCGTTGTTTTTGGTGTCTTTCCCCAGTGGCTAAGGTTGGTCCAGTGGGTTGTGTAGGTTTCCTTGGAGGGCGCTCAGTGAGCGCAGGGTCCAGGCACTGCTCCTCCCCTCTGGACAAATTCTAAGTGCTACAGATACAGCTTGATACAGGGCTCAAACAGTATAACCAGGATAGGTTTTTCTCTGTCTTCATTTGTTTACTTCTTTTACCCCATTCTCAGGCCCACTGTGGGTACAGGATGGCTATTCCCCAATAGCTCAAACAAAAGTTCTCGATTAGGGACTCTTTAGTATAAGCTACTTGGTTAATGTCCCTTCTCAGAAATAATCACCAAGATACCAAGGGGAAGCAATCCACTGATCAGGCTTCCCATGTGGGGAAGGTTGCTTCCAGCCAAGCAAAGCAGGTATTTTGCCACAAGAAGGAGATTGCAGGTACTGGATAGGAAAAACTGTAAATACTAAGTGGGGTCGTTTAAGGTAGAGGTGAAACCTTGGTTGCTTTGAATATTTTTATTTATGTTTTCCATCGTATTGTCTCAATATTTAAATAAACTAAAACTCTGAATAAAAGATTTAAATATTCCATCACATTTTCAAGCTAAGGGAAATTCTTTTTTAATGATTATGGCATAATATAAAATTTCATTAATCAGTTTCAAATTGCTGATGGGAATAGAGTGAGTTCCCCCTTAACAGTGCTTTCATGTACTCATTTGGATACCATTTTTTTAAAATAACAGATAAAAATATTCATCATATGTGAAGAATAAGTTGCATATGAAGGGTAGAACTAATGTTACAATAGAAAAGTTCAGTTTCTTACTATGAAGGACCAGTGGAAAGTGATTGATTTTGTAGAACTCAAAAAATATGTATTTCGTTAGATTGATTATTTTATATTTGGTGTGGGTTTTTTGGCCGCACCGTGTGTCTCGTGGGATGTTAGTTCCCCGACCAGGGATTGAACCCATGCCCTCGGCAATGAAAGCTCAGAGTCTTAACCTCTGGACTGCCAGGGAATTCCCTAGTTTGGCTTTTTAAATTTAATTTGTTCAGCCTTTGTTTAACTTGGCAGGGAAGTCATTACCTTTATATAGTGACATTTCCATCCATTACCATGTGATTTTACTGAATTCACAGATGTAGAACTCCAGATTAGAAGTGCAGGAACTACCAATATCTTGGTTAGAGATGACAGCATATGAAAATGAACTTGATATGAGTAAGATATTTACTGTTATATACAATTGGGTACATGTGCTTATATAATATATTAAAAGGAAAATAAAATTGAATTGTCTTACATAATTTGCCATTTTCTTTATTAAAATAAATTGCTATGATAACAGTGAAACTTTGTTTACCTGGAAGTCTTAAGAAAATGAATCATTTTGAATAGTTGAATTCCATTATAGCTAATTTCCAAATACATGATCAGTTTTCCCCTGCAGTTTAAATTTTGCTCTAAAATGTATTTCATGCTTTCTCTCCTTAAGTACAGGAAATTGAAAATAATTTCACTTTTTCTTTTTTATTCAGATCATTATAAGCACTATTTATTGTGCTGTACAGCAATGGAAGTTTGTTTGTCCTTTGTGAAAAAGCCATAAAGTGCCTTGAGATCTTGTATATGCATTATATCATTTTTAACCTACCTCTCTGTAATTTCTGTCACTCTTTGCCCTTGGACTTACAGCAGCCACTTCTTAATGCTAAAGGTTTTGAAGGGATATTACCATTCCTTCTCACATTGTATATAAAATAGGAGTACATACACTCCAGATATGGACTCCTAGTGCGCCTGGTTCATAGAGACTTAATAAATTTTTATTAGTTGAATGGATGTTGTAGTATTTACAGAGTTGTCAAACATCTTAGCAGACATGTCAGACATCTTTCGTAATCTTCTAAGGAGGAGAGGTATTTGAAAGGAGAGAAATTCAAGCTGATTGGCGTTTGCCAAAGATAATTAGCATAAAGTCTTGCAATTTAAGAACTTGAAAATATCTCAATAAAAATATGTGTCAGGCTATAAATCTTCTGCAACCAACCCTAATCTGGCAGAGATCTATGCCATTTGCTGCCAAGTCAAAAAGAGAAACACAGCTGTTAAACTGTCAGTGGAATCCCTTCCTTCTGCTAATAATTTTATCTTTATACCTTCTCTAGCTACTGTATCTTTGTTGAACTAAATGCTTCAAGGAAATGAAAAGTACTTCCTCACAACTGAATATGGGCCAGACCCATGCTGGTTATGTAGTATCTTTTTAATCTAAAGCTAAGATTAAGTATTTATCTAATGTAAATCTTCATTTGTCTCATTCTATCATTCCTCTTGCAGTTCTCCAAATGTTAGGTAATCAGACTGGTTGGGTATTTTGGAATGGCAATGTCATACTCCCACATTCCTTCTCCCTCCCCCAATTTTTTTCTAAAAGCTTCATTTAAATATAGAGAGATGGGGCTTCCCTGGTGGCGCAGTGGTTGAGAGTCTGCCTGCCGATGCAGGGGACACGGGTTCATGCCCTGGTCCGCGAACATCCCACATGCTGCGCAGCAGCTAGGAGCCTGTGCTCTGCAACGGGAGAGGCCACAATGGTGAGAGGCCCGCGTACCGCAAAAAATAATAATTAATAAATAAATAAAGAGAGATGTATTAAATCACTACCTCTCGATGTCTGAGATACAATGGAAAGAGAAGCAAAAGCTTCCACATCTCATTGAGAAACACCTAGCGTTTTGCTTGTAGGCCTTTGCCAGGTTTGACTGTTTGATAGAGGAGATTCACAGCTCAAGTGGTCAAGTATAGGCCTTGCTATTATATTTTTAGTGCCTTTTAAGTTCAGACTGCAGTTTTAATGTTAATTCCAGTATAGTAGGAAGGCCAGGGGAAGCACTGAAGGGATTTTGTCATTAAAGAGAGACCACGGGAGATTGTAATTATCCATAACTGCATAATGATGATTATGTAGTTCAGACAATTGCAATGAAAGTATGAGTGGAAGTTAGTCCAGACTAGCATCCCTTTTTCTTGTGGCATCTCTGAGATGATAGAATGAGGAAAGACAGATGAGTTTTATATGCAGTCACCCAACATCGCCCAGTGTTATTGTGCATATTATTTAAGCAACCATTGAACTTATTTCATGTTGTTTTTATTCCCTCTTTTTAAATATTTATTTATTTATTCTCTTGGCCATGCCGCACAGCTTGTGGGATCTTAGTTCCCCAACCAGGGATTGAACCCTCACCCTGGAAGTGAAAGCACCAAGTCCTACCCACTGGACCACCAGGGAATTCCCATTCCCTCTTTTTAAATTTTTGTTTTTTAAATAGGCTTGCATTCACCAAGGTCTAAGCAAGGCTATCTTTTGCACTTAAAAAGCTAGTTCTAAAATTAATTGAGCTGATGTCAAGTTCTTAGAGATTATAGAAAGATTCTTAGAGATGTTATGGAAAACCCCGAATGAACTTTTTGGCCAACCCAGTAGTTTCTTCTCAAAGTAGAACTTCTTGAAGAGCTAGTTTATAATTTGACAGTCTAACACTAAGGGATAGCAGGATCTTCATTTCATCTCTTAGACTCCAAGGCCACTGTCTTAGATTTTCTTGAAATTCAAAAAACCCCGTGTGTATGTGTTGTTTTTTCCTTATTATAAACATATTATGTGTGTATTATAGACAATTTAAAAATATACAAGTGTATAGGGCTTCCCTGGTGGCGCAGTGGTTGAGAGTCCACCTGCCAGTGCAGGGGACATGGGTTCGTGCCCCGGTCCGGGAGGATCCCACGTGCCGCAGAGTGGCTGGGCCTGTGGGCCTTGGCCGCTGAGCCTGCGCGTCCGGAGCCTGTGCTCCACAATGCGAGAGGCCACAACAGTGAGAGGCCTGCGTACCACAAAATTAAAAAAAAAATAAATAAATAAATACAAGTGTATAAAGTAAAAGATACGAATGTACCTCTCTTCTTAATCCCACTTCCCCAAAGAAATCACTGTAAACCAACTTAGTTTTGTGCATATACAGACATGTATACGTCTATATCTATAAAAATGTAATTTCTTAAAAAAAGTATAGCATACATATTATTCTTCATTACTTTTAGTAAATTATACATTGTGAACATCTTTCCATGATAGTAGATCTCATTTTTCTGTATCCCATTCCACTGGACAGTGGCTTTGTCTGTTCCCTCATTGCTGGACTTTGGTTTGTTGGGTCTTTTGTTTGTTTGTTTTTTGCAGCTAAAGGTAATATAGTGAGCAGCCTTGTATATATCTTTGTCCATTTAAAGAATGCCTATAGGATAGTTTCCTAGAATTTATATTCCTAGGTCAAAGGGTATGTACTTTTAAAATTTTGATATATGTTGTCAAAGAACCCTCCAAATAGTAAGTTTATAAGCCTGCTACCAGCATATGAGGGTTCATTTTTCCTACATATTCAACAACATAGTTGCTTGTTTATGATTCAGAAACAAGAATTGTAAACTGTAAGTCTCAAGCTTATTTTATATTATCTCTGATTTACGGCTTCTGCAAATAGCCTGCAAAATAGATGCTTTTCGTATTTTTCTTTTTATTGCCGCCAGACCTGTTCAGATATGGAATGTGCTATCAAGACAAAGCAATCTATTTTTATTAGTATAGGTATAAAATATATTTTAAGGAATTTACTTTATCATTCATTTCCAAATACTTTTCTTCTTGAATATTTCTTACATGACTAGTCAAATCAGAATATTCACTTTGAAAGCTTGCTCTTTCAAGTTGGAGTTCAAGGGACAGCTATTGAACCTCTCATTCTCTTTGCCGAAATTTACATGTCATCACTTTTGAAATACCCCTTGAGTTTACTTAGTACCTAACACTGATTATAATGGTGATCGAACAATAATTTAAGGCATATCCAAACAAACATTAATGAAATCTGAGCTTTATTTATCTATTGTTTGCTTGCTTGCAGGTGGATTCACCGATGAACTTGAAGCATCCCCATGACTTAGTCATATTAATGAGACAAGAAACAACAGTTAACTACCTCAAAGAACTGGAGGTGAGGCAACTGGACATGTCATATGCAGCTGATACTTGTTGCATTTCACAGGAGCTGTTGTGTTCAAAGAACAAGTAAAGCATGCTATTTCTTAAATCTTCTGACTTTTACAGGAATATTCAACTTTTAGGTTGTCCTTTTTTTTTTTTTAAATCAGAATGCCATTTGAGCAATAGTAAGAGAAACAGACTACCAGAGCCTGGTTTTTATGTCTCGTTTTTGTTTTATTTTTTTATGATTACCTTTTGTTTATTTTTTTAATACAGCAGGTTCTTATTAGTTATCTATTTTATACATATGAACGTATACATGTCAATCCCAATCGCCCAATTCATCCCACCACCACCAACCCCCCTCCGCCCCACTTTCCCCCCTTGGTGTCCATACGTTTGTTCTCTACATCTGTCTCTATTTCTTCCTTGTAAACCGGTTCAACTGAACCATTTTTCTAGATTCCACATGTATGTGTTAATATATGATATTTGTTTTTCTCTTTTATGCCTCGTTCTTGACTCACTATATCCTTGAACAAAGTTTCCATGTATAAATTTTACCATCAAGTATGAAAAGGCATTATCTCAGGATATTCTTGGAAGGAGAATTTGGGTAAAATGTCAAAAGGAAGAATGGTTTGAATACCTCATAAAAATATAATTTTGTTAATTCCCAGGTAGTAAAAAACTAGGGTCTTAGTATTTTGTGTTCTTATGATTGAGGTGAAGAGCATTCATCAGTTTGCATCTTGAAAACTTTTTTTTCATTTTTATTTTATATTGGAGTATAGTTGATTAACAATGTTGTGTTAGTTTCAGGTGTACAGCACAGTGATTCAGTTATACATATACATATAGCTGTTCTTTTTCAAATTCGTTTCTCACACCTTGAAAACTTGATATTTATTAGTGCTAATAAAATCTGACCTTTTTGTTTCTATCATTGATTTTCATAAACTGATTTTTCATAGTAGCAAAGAGTATTAACTATTTAAAAAATAGTTTCTTTTTTCTCACATAAAACCTGTTCTTAAAAGTTACAGTGTAAATTGAATCCAAATTTTAAGGAAACTTTAAGTTGCAGAAAAAGTAACCCAATTTGCAAAATAAGATTTAGATAATTATTGGGAATAATAAAAGTCAGAGTCTTTGAGCGCTAGAAGGAATCATAAAGGTCATCTTCATTTTAGAAGCAAGGAAACAATTAGACCTAAAGACAGTGAATTGCCTGATTTTCACAAAACAAGTTATGGCAGAACCAGAGGCAAATGCCTTATCTCTTGGCTTAAACCAAAGGTAAAACCAGGTAGCCATTCATTTTCTAGTTAATGTAAAAGTTCTGAATTTCACTTACATAAATTCAAACTGGTACATCTATCAACAGCAGTAGTTATAACTGTATATTTTTTAAATTTCTGTAAATTAAGAAGGAGGAGCTTTTAGCACATACTAACCAGCTGTGTATAGGTAGTAGCACTTTAGGAATATTTATAAAACTTGAACAACTCACCATTTTTTAAATAGTATCTCACCTTGTTCCTACCAGTTTTGTCACTTATAAATTTGGAAATGTTGATTTTTATGAATACTAGGAAAAAGACAATAGATATATTTATTGGGCTTCATGCTTGGAAGCTTAAACACAGTGTTCAGAAAGATGCAGTGGTGCAGAAAGTAGTTTTTATTTTCAGATGCATAGACACCATTATATATGTTTATTGTTATCTCTCTAAGCGGCAGTATTATTTAATATAAAGAAAGGAGACTTAAATTAGAGTATGTGTAGGGGGAAAATGCCATTTACCAAGTCATTGAAAATGCAAATGAAAAATATTGACTCCACCAATTTTTGGTTAAGGTAGTGTAATGAGTCTATACTTAGTACTTAGTTTTTACTTCTGCTTCATATACATAGCAATGACAGATAAAAAACAAAACAGAAATCAAAATAAAATATAGTCAGGCCTAAACACAACATAAATATCTCCATAGACCAGAAACAGAACAAAACACTAAGTTGAGAATGTAGCTGAAACTGTAAACCTGCTGGTCTCTAAGGCCAGGAACAGGCTCTGGTGTCTGGTTGTTCATTTCTGTGGAATAAAGGAAATGACAATATTTTGTGCAAGATAAAGGAAGATAACCAAATTCACTACTGCTCGAAGACTAGGATGGAGCTTGAAAAGAGTCTGGTGGAAAAAAAAAAAAAAAGCAGGAAGAAAAAACAAAACCTAATGACCAAAAAACAAACCAAACCATCCAGTGGTTCAATAATTGCATCTTCAATTTACTGAACACCATTTCAGGGTAGAATATTACTTTGGAGTAGAAACTAAACTAAAATTATGTGATGTGATTTTGGGCTTGGGATCTGGATAGAACCTGGAAGCAACTACAAAACTGTTAGACACAGGAGATGATCATGGAGTAGCTGGGAAGAGACAGACAGATAGGGAGAAGGGGTGAAGGTTGATTCCAGGATTTTTGACCTGAGCGACTGATGTTGGATGGAGTTGGTGTTAGCTGAGATATAGAAGACTGAAGGAGGTGTAGACTGGGGAGGAGTTTAGCTTTGGTATATTAAGTTTGAGATACCTATTAGGCATCTAAGTGGAGACACTGAGTGAGGAGTTGGTTCTTCTAGTGTGGACTCCTGGGTAAAGGTCTGAGCTAGAGAGATAAATTTGTTATGCCTTGACATAGACATAAAGCCATGAGACTAGGTAATACAGTTTGTCTACAAAGTAGTGACAACTGGATGACTTCTTAGATACCAGAAGACAGTGGAGGAATAGCATCAAAGTGTTAAGTCTAGAATTTTGTATTCTTTTAAATATAATATTTTATATTCTCTTAAACCATCATTCAAGAGTGAGGACAAAGCAGTTTTCTGACATACACAGACAGTTTACTAACCACAGACCCTTACTTAAAAAGAAAAAAATTAAAGATGTACTTCTGCAAGAAGAAAAGTAAATCCAGTGGAAGTGCATAGGATGTGTAATGGTGAGTAAAAACATTGATGAAAAAGTTGCTAAATTTATTTATTTATTTTCTGTGTTTAAAAGGTAAAACTAAATAAAATTATCAGTCTGTAGGTGGGTTAGGGCATGCTCAATGATTACTTAAAGCATATTAACTCTTTTGTTATGTTCAGGAGGCAAAAATAACTGAATAAATTAAAATCCTGTTGGAAAATGTATAGGTATACATATTGAAAATTTAAGAATATCGCCACCTTTCAGAAGTCTTGCCAAAATAAATATAAATCTAATCAAACCACAGTATAATTTGCTTTTCACTATAATTGGTCTTTTTTGTCATTTTATATATTCTGTGTATTTAAAAGATTATTCTAAGAAAGGGTTTGTAGGCTTCATCAGACTGCCAAAGAAGTCCATGACATGAAAAAGTTAAGAACCCCTGGATCCTGGTGTCAGTATTCAGGAAATACAGAGGACAGAGGAACATGTTAAACCTGTGGGATGCGGTCAGTAAAATCTTATAGAGTAATAAACTCTACAGGATAAGTGACCCAATTTCTTTCTCAAATAAATTACAGGGATTAAAAAAATGAAATAGAGGGGTAACCGGAAGATTAAAAGAGACTTAAAAGACAAATCAACCAATTGCAGTGTGTGTGTACCTTACTGAATTTTGACTCAAACAAATTGTATTTTAAAATAAAGAGGGAAGAAACAGTTGGGAATGAACACAGACTGTATATGTAATATTAAGGAATTACTATTTTTTGCGTGTGATAATGGTGTTGTGGTATTATTTTTTTAAAAAGAGAATCTTTCAGAATCATACTGAAATATTTACTGATGAAAAACTTAACCAAAAAAAGAGTAAGGACAGTAACCAAAATAATGGAAATGCAATCTATAGTTTTCAAACCTACAAACAAAGAGAAGATACAGGAGGAGGGGAGGGAATGTAGAAAGTATATCAAAACTGTATCGGGGCTTCCCTGGTGGCACAGTTGTTGAGAGTCCACCTGCCGATGCAGGGGACACGGGTTCGTGCCCTGGTCTGGGAAGATCCCACATGCCGCGGAGCGGCTAGGCCCATGAGCCATGGCCACTGAGCCTGTGTGTCCGGAGCCTGTGTTCCGCAACGGGAGAGGCCACAACGGTGAGAGGCCCGCATACCGCAAAAAAAAAAAAAGTGTATCAGGCAGGAAATGAGAAAAAAGCAGCAAAGAAAAAGTAAGATAAACAGAAAGTGCAAAATAATATGGTGAAAATAAATCCATAAGATCAGCCATCACAATAAATATAAGCAGATTAAACAAACTGATCAAAACGTGGAATATCAGATTGGATTTCTTATTTAGTTTAGCTGTATAGTACATATGAGAAATATACCTACAACAGCCTGGATATTGCCATTCTTAGTACCTGAGGGAAAAGAAAGAACATGGTGAAGCATACAGTGGCTCTAAAAATGCTTCCCTCTGGAAGGCTCAGATGACGCTTCTCATGTTACATTGACCAAAGGAAGTCATATTGGTCACATTGGGGTCTAGCAGAACAGTGATGTAGAATTCTCTTGTAAGGAGGGGCACAAATTTGTTAAATAGTAATACAGTCTACCCCAATAATTATAACAGGATAACATTTCATACCCATGAGATTGACATAAATTTAAAAGTAGGACACAGAGGGCAGACAGCAGAAGCAAGAAGAATTACAGTCCTGCAGCCTGTGGAACAAAAACCACATTCACAAAAAGATGGACAAGATGAAAAGGCAGAGGGCTGTGTACCAGATGAAGGAACAAGATAAAACCCCAGAAAAACAACTAAAAGAGGTGGAGATAGGCAAACTTCTAGAAAAAGAATTCAGAATAATGATAGTGAAGATGACCCAGGACCTTGGGAAAAGAATGGAGGCAAAGCGAGAAGATGCAAGAAATGTTTAACAAAGACCTAGAAAAATTAAAGAACAAACAGACATAGATGAAAAATACAATAACTGAAACGAATACTACATTAGAAGAATCAATAGCAGAATAACTGAGGCAGAAGAACGGATAAGTGACCTGGAAGACAAAATGTTCACTGCTGTGGAACAGAATAAAGAAAAAAGAATGAAAAGAAAAGCAGACAGCCTAAGAGACCTCTGGGACAACATTAAACGCAACAACATGCACATTATAGTGGTGCCAGAAGGAGAAGAGAGGGAGAAAGGACCAGAGAAAATATTTGAAGAGATTACAGTCGAAAACTTCCCTAACATGGGAAAGGAAATAGCCACCCAAGTGCAGGAAGCGCAGCGAATTCCATACAGGATAAACCCAAGGAGAAACACGCTGAGACACATAGTAATCAAATTGGCAAAAATTAAAGACAAAGAAAAATTATTGAAAGCAGCAAGGCAAAAACGACAAATAACATACAAGGGAACTCCCATAAGATTAACAGCTGATTTCTCAGCAGAAAGTCTACAAGCCAGAAGGGAGTGGCACAATATACTTAAAGTGATGAAAGGGAAGAAACTACAACCAAGATTACCTAGCGAGGATCTCATTCATATTCGATGGAGAAATCAGAAGCTTTACAGACAAGCAAAAGCTAAGACAGTTCAGCACCACCAAACCAGCTCTACAACAAATGCTAAAGGAACTTCTCTAAGTGGGAAACACAAGAGAAGAAAAGGACCTCCAAAAAAACGGAAACAATTAAGAAAATGGTCATAGGAACAGACATATTGATAATTACCTTAAACGTGAAAGGATTAAATGCTCCAACCAAAAGACACAGGCTTGCTGAATGGATACAAAATAAGACCCGTATATATGCTGTCTATAAGAGACCCACTTCAGACCTAGGGACACATACAGACTGAAAGTGAGTGGATGGAAAAAGATATTCTATGCACATGGAAATCAAAAGAAAGCTGGAGTAGCAATACTCATATCAGGTAAAGTAGACTTTAAAATAATGTTACAAGAGATAAGGAAGGGTACTACATAATGATCAAGGGATCAATCTAAGAACATATTACAATTATAAATATATATGCACCCAACATAGGACCACCTCAATACATCAGGCAACTCCTAAAAGCTATAAAAGAGGAAATCGACAGTAACACAATAATAGTGGAGGACTTTAACACCTCACTTACACCAACGGACAGATCATCCAAAATGAAAATAAATAAAGAAACAGAAGCTTTAAATGACACAATAGACCAGATAGATTTAATTGGTATTTATAGGACATTCCATCCAAAAACAGCAGATTACACTTTCTTCTCAAGTACGCATGGAACATTCTCCAGGATAGATCACATCTTCAGGCACAAATCAAGCCTCAGTAAATTTAAGAAAATTGAAATCATACCACGCATCTTTTCTGACCACAACGCTATGAGATTAGAAATCAACATGGAAAAAAATAGAAAACCCACAGAGGCTAAACAATATGTTACTAAATAACCAAGAGATCACTGAAGAAATCAAAGAGGAAATCAAAAAATACCTAGAGACAAATGGCAATGAAAACAAGATGATCCAAAACCTAGAGGATGCAGCAAAAGCAGTTCTAAGAGGGAAGTTTAAAGCTACACAATCCTACCTCAAGAAACAAGAAAAATCTCAAGTAAACAATCTAACCTTACACCTAAAGGAACTAGAGAAAGAGGAACAAACAACCCCCAAAGTTAGCAGAAGGAAAGAAATCATATAGATCAGAGCATAAATAAATGAAACAGAAACAAAACACTAGCAAAGATCAATAAAACTAAACGCTGGTTCTTTGAGAAGATAAACAAAATTGATAAACCATTAGCCAGATTCGTCAAGAAAAAGAGGGAGAGGACTCAAATCAATAAAATTAGAAAAATAAAGGAAAAGTTAAAACACACACCACAGAAATACAAAGCATCCTAAGAGACTACTAAAGCAACTCTATGCCAATAAAATGGACAACCTGAAAGAAATGGACAAATTCTTAGAAAGGTATAACCTTCCAAGACTGAACCAGGAAGAAATAGAAAAAAATCACAAGTAATGATATTGAAATCACAAGTAATGAAATTGAAACTGTGATTAAAAATCTTCTAACAAACAAAAATCCAGGACCAGATGGCTTCACAGGTGAATTCTGTCAAACATTTAGACAAGAGCTAACACCCATCCTTCTAAAACTCTTCCAAAAAATTGCAGAGGAAGGAACACTCCCAAACTCATTCTATGAGGCCACCATCACCCTGATACCAAAACCAGACAAAGATACTACAAAAAAAGAGAATTACAGACCAATATCACTGATGAATATAGAGGCAAAAATCCTCAACAAAATACTAGCAAACAGAATCCAAGAACACATTAAAAGGATCATACACCATGATCAAGTGGGATTTATCCCAGGGATGCAAGGATTCTTCAATATATGCAAATCAATCAATGTGATATACCATATTAACAAATTGAAGAATAAGAACCATATGATCATCTCAGTAGACACAGAAAAAGCTTTTGACAAAATTCAACACCCATTTATGATAAAAACTCTCCAGAAAGTGCACACAGAGGGAACCTACTTCAACATAATGAAGGCCATAGATGACAAACCCACAGGAAACATCATTCTCAATGGTGAAAAACTGAAAGCATTTCCTCTAAGATCAGGAACAAGACAAGGATGTCCATTTTCACCACAATTATTCAGCATAGTCATGGAAGTCCTAGCCACGGCAATCAGACAAGAAAAAGAAATAAATGGAATACAAATTGGAAAAGAATAAATAAAAGTGTCACTGTTTGCAGATGACATGATACTATACATAGAGAATCCTAAAGATGCCACCAGAAAGCTACTAGAGCTAATCAATGAATTTGGTAAAGTTGCAGGATACAAAATTAATGCACAGAAATCTCTTGCATTCCTATACACTAATGATGAAAAATCTGAAAGAGAAATTAAGGAAATGCTCCCATTTACCATTGCAACAAAGAGAATAAAATACCGATGAATAAACCTACCTAGGGAGACAAAAGACCTCTATGCAGAAAACTGTAAGACACTCATGAAAGAAATTAAAGATGATACCAACTGATGGAGAGATATATCATGTTCTTGGATTGGAAGAATCAATACTGTGAAAATGACTATACTACCCAAAGCAACCTACAGATTCAATGCAATCCCTATCAAATTACCAATGGCATTTTTTATGGAACTAGAACAAATCATCTTAAAATTTGTATGGAGACACAAAAAACCCCGAAGAGCCAAAGCAGTCTTGAGGGAAAATAATGGAGCTGGAGGAATCAGCCTCCCTGACTTCAGACTATATTACAAAGCTACAGTAATCAAGACAATTTGGTGTTGGCAAAAAACGGAAACATAGATCAATGGAACAAGATAGAAAGCCCAGAGATAAACCCACGCACCTATGGTCAACTAATCTATGACAAAGGAGGCAAAGACATACAATGGAGAAAAGACAGTCTCTTCAATAAGTGGTTTTGGGATAACTGGACAGCTACAAGTAAAAGAATGAAATTAGAATACTCCCTAACACCATACAAAAAAATAAACTCAAAATGCATTCGATACCTAAGTGTAAGACCAGACACTATAAAACTCTTAGAGGTAAACATAGGAAGAACACTCTTTGACAGAAATCACAGCAAGATCTTTATTGATCCACCTCCTTGATTAATGGAAATAAAAACCAAAATAAACCAATGGGACCTAATGAAACTTCAAAGCTTTTGCACAGGAAAGGAAACCATAAGCAAGACGAAAAGAGAACCCTCAGAACGGGAGAAAATATTTGCAAACGAATTAACGGACAAAGGATTAATCTCCAAAATAGATAAACTGCTCATGCAGCTCAATATTAAAAAAACTAACAACCCAATCCAAAAATGCGCAGAAGACCTAAATAGACATTTCTTCAAAGAAGACATACAGATGGCCAAGAAGCACATGAAAAGCTGCTCAACATCACTAATAGAGAAATGCGAATCAAAACTACAAGGAGGTATCACCTCACACCAGTTAGAATGGGCATCATCAGAAAATCTACAAAGTACAAATGCTGGAGGGGGTGTGGAGAAAAGGGAACCCTCTTGTACTGTTGGTGGGAATGTAAATTGATACGGCCACTATGGAGAACAGTATGGAGCTTCTTTAAAAAAGTAAAAATAGGATTACCATATGATCCAGCAATCCCACTACTGGGCACATACCCAGAGAAAACCATAATTCAAAAAGACACATGTACTCCAGTGTTCCTTGCGCACTATTTACAATAGCCAGGTCATGGAAGCAACCTAAATGCCCATCGACAGACGAATGGATAAAGAAGTTGTGGTACATATACACAGTGGAATATTACTCAGCCATAAAAAGGAACGGAAGTGAGTCATTTGTTGAGACGTGGATGGATCTAGAGACTGTCATACAGAGTGAAGTAAGTCAGAAAGAGAAAAATATTGTATATTAACGCATGTATGTGGAACCTAGAAAAATGGTACAGATGAACCAGTTTGCAGGGCAGAAGTTGAGACACAGATGTAGAGAACAACGTGTGGACACCAAGGGGTGAAAACCGCAGGTAGGTGGCGGTGGTGGTGTGCTGAATTGGGCAATTGGGATTGACATGTATACACTGATATGTATAAAATTGATGACTAATAAGAACTTGCTCATAAATCACAGCAAGATCCTTTCTGACCCACCTCCTAGAGTAATGGAAATAAAAACAAAAATAAACAAATGGGACCTAATGAAACTTCAAAGCTTTTGCACAGCAAAGGAAACCATAAACAAGACCAAAAGAAAACCCTCAGAATGGGAGAAAATATTTGCAAATGAAGCAACTGACAAAGGATTAATCTCCAAAATTTACAAGCAGCTCATGCAGCTCAATAACAAAAAAACAAACAACCCAATCCAAAAATGGGCAGAAGACCTAAATAGACATTTCTCCAAAGAAGATATACAGAAAGCCAACAAACACATGAAAGAATGCTCAACATCATTAATCATTAGAGAAATGCAAATCAAAACTACAATGAGATATCATCTCACACCAGTCAGAATGGCCATCATCAAAAAATCTAGAAACAATAAATGCTGGAGAGGGTGTGGAGAAAAGGGAACCCTCTTGCACTGCTGGTGGGAATGTGAATTGGTTCAGCCACTATGGAGGACAGTATGGAGGTTCCTTAAAAAACTACAAATAGAATTACCATATGACCCAGCAATCCCACTGCTGGGCATATACCCTGAGAAAACCAAAATTCAAAAAGAGTCATGTACCAAAATGTTCATTGCAGCTCTATTTACAATAGCCCGGAGATGGAATCAACCTAAGTGCCCATCATCGGATGAATGGATAAAGATGTGGCACATATATACAATGGAATATTACTCAGCCTTAAAAAGAAATGAAATTGAGCTATTTGTAATGAGATGGATAGACCTAGAGTCTATCATACAGAGTGAAGTAAGTCAGAAAGAGAAAGACAAATACCGTATGCTAACACATATATATGGAATTTAAGAAAAAAAATGTCATGAAGAACCTAGGGGTAAGACAGGAATAAAGACGCAGACCTGGGCTTCCCTGGTGGCGCAGTGGTTGAGAGTCTGCCTGCCGATGCAGGGGACGCGAGTTCGTGCCCCGGTCCGGGAGGATCCCACATGCTGCGTAGCGGCTGGGCCCGTGAGCCGTGGCCGTTGAGCCTGCGCGTCTGGAGCCTGTGCTCCGCAACGGGAGAGGCCACAACAGTGAGAGGCCCGCGTACTGCAAAAAAAAAAAAAAAAAAAAAAAAGACGCAGACCTACTGGAGAATGGACTTGAGGATATGGGGAGGGGGAAGGGTGAGCTTTGACAGGGTGAGAGAGAGTCATGGACATATACACACTAACAAATGTAGTAAGGTAGATAGCTAGTGGGAAGCAGCTGCAAGGCACAGGGATATTAGCTCGGTGCTTTGTGACAGCCTGGAGGGGTGGGATAGGGAGAGTGGGAGGGAGGGAGACGCAAGAGGGAAGACATATGGGAACATATGTATATGTATAACTGATTCACTTGGTTATAAAGCAGAAACTAACATACCATTGTAAAGCAATTATACACCAATTAAGATGTTAAAAAAAAAACTTGCTGTCTAAAAAAAATTAAAAATATTTTTTAAAAAAGTAGGACAAAACCAAATGTTGGTAAGTTCATGGGGAGATGGATATTATCCTAATCTGTTGGTAGAATTCTAGTTTTTATAACCACTTTGAAGAGCAGATTGACGGTGACTAAATAAACTGAAAATGTATCCCATACAGCCCCGTATTTTTCTCCTACTGGAGCTCTTACACAATGACAGTTTTATAAGAATACCATAGCACATTTAATACCAAAAAATATTTAAAAAGAAGCAACCTAATGGTTTACAGGAAAATAAATACTTTTTTTTTTTTTTTTTCTTTGAGGTATGCAGGCCTCTCACTGTTGTGGCCTCTCCTGTTGCGGAGCACAGGCTCCGGACGTGCAGGCTCAGCAGCCATGGCTCACGGGACTAGCCGCTCCGCGGCATGTGGGATCCTCCTGTACCGGGGCATGAACCCGTGTCCCCTGCATCGGCAGGCGGACTCTCAACCACTGTACCCCCAGGGAAGCCCCAAATAAATACATTTTTATACATCCAGTAGAATGAAAAATTTAGAGCTTTACCGACCAATGTAAATAAATGTCAAAAACATAATATTAAGTTAAAAAAAAAAGAAAGTTGTAGAATTATACATACAGTATGATAGTATTTATATAAAATTTCAAAATTTGCAAAGCAATGCTGTATGTTGATTTTGGAGATATAGCTGTAAATATATATATAAAGTAATATTTTAAGAAAAGTAGGGCAATATAGTAATATTTTATAAAAATATACATGAAAATGATGCATAAAACACTCAGGATAGTGGTAGCTTTTGTTCTTTTATTTATTTATTTATTCTCTTGGCTGCACCGCACAGCTTGTGGTATCTTAGTTCCCCAACCAGGGATTGGACCCAGGCCATGGAAGTGAAAGCTCCAAGTCCTAACCACTGGACCACGAGGGCATTCCCAGGATAGTGGTAACTTTTGGAAGTGAGAGAGGGATCTCAAAGGCAGTTAAGAGGGGCTTCAACTATTTTGTTTTTCTTGTAGAAAAATCTGGAGTATGGCCAAATGTTAAGATAGATAGGGTGGTGGAAACATGGCTGTTAACTTAATTCCTCTGTATGTTTGGAAAAAAAATGTCAGTGGCAGGAATTCCCCTGGAACACTAGTTACTTCAGGTAGCACTGTCAATGCGCTAGCTGTCTTCAAGGACTGAAATATGATGTGTTTGGATAATTCAAGGTACTTCTAATTGCTGAGCTATTCTGTGCCAGTTAAGTTGATAGATGTAGCTTTATAGATAGTCAGAGACCATATCATAAGGCACTCATGTGCCAGTATCATAAATGTCATGTTCTGTTACTTTCTGTATATGGACACCTGTTTCGAGAAGCTTATTTATGTCAACTAACGTAACCCAGGGCATATTTTGATTTCTCTGACTTGTTCAACACATTAAATTCTTCTTTCTCTTACATGGTATCTAGGTTGAAATATTAGAAAAATCCTTTTGTGTTCTTATTTTCTTCTCAACAGAAGCAGTTAGTTGCTCAAAAAATTCATATAGAAGAGAATGAGGACAGAGATACAGGACTGGAACAGAGACATAATAAAGAGGATCCAGACTGCATCAAAGCCAAGGTACCCTTAGGGGACCTAGATCTGTATGATGGCACATACATAACTTTGGAGAGCAAAGATATCAGGTAAAGAAATTCTCTTTCTAAAAATAAAGTACGTCTTCCTGAACAGACCTTACTCGAATCAATTAGAAATTATTTCTTTAATGAGAAAAAGCTTCAATCACTGTTTATTGAAATTTGAAAGTTCAAAATGTGTAGTATGTACAGAATTCTTACAAATCAATTAAAAGTATTTAATACCACAGTAGAAAATTGAACAATTTATGATAAAAAAATGTAAATGGCCAATAAACACGTGGAAAAAATATTTCTCAGTAATGATCAGATAAGTGCATACTAAGACATATTTTTCTTCTCTCAAATTGAAAAAAATGTTTAAAAATCAATAACTGGTAAAAATGTAGAAAGACTATATAGAAGTGTAAACTGGTTTAACATTTCTAGAAAGAGTTAAGCAGTGTTATATTAGCTTTTGAAAAGTCCACAGTCTTTTTCTAAAATTAATTTGTTTGTTTTTGGCTGCGTTGGGTCTTCATTGCTGTGCGTGGGCTTTCTCTAGTTGCGGCGAGCGGGGGCTACTCTTCATTGCAGTGCGCGGGCTTCTTGTTGTGGAGCACAGGCTCTAGGCATGCGGGCTTCAGTAGTTGTGGCTCACAAGTTCTAGAGCACAGGCTCAGTAGTTGTGGCGCACAGGCTTAGTTGCTCCGCGGCATGTGGGATCTTCCTGGACCAGGGCTCGAACCCATGTCCTCTGCACTGGCAGGCAGATTCTTAACCACTGTGCCACCGGGGAAGTCCAGAGTCCACAGTCTTAACGGTTTGTGACTTACCTACTTTCTCCCTAACCATTTTTTTTTTTTTAATTTATTTGACTGCTCTGGGTCTTAGTTGTGGCACACGGGATCTTTGTTCCAGCGTGCAGGATCTTTTAGTTGTGGCATGCATGTGGGATCTTGTTCCCTGACCAGGGATCGAACCCCGGGCCCTCCCTAACTCTTGATATAACTCCTTTAAGTTGAGCTCTCAGAAAATTTTGCTCTAACAATAGCTCTATGAAAAAAGTATGCATGTTGACTAATATTGGTTGTAAAGTGAGATGCTTTGAGAATATGATTTAATTAGGGAAAAATTGGACATATCTTCACTTTTCATTCATTCATTACTTCTTGCCTCTTGATATTTTAGCCCTGAAGATTATATAGACACAGAATCTCCTGTCCCTCCAGACCCTGAGCAGCCTGATTGTACTAAAATTCTAGAACTTCCATATAGTATACATGCTTTTCAGCACTTGCGAGTAAGTAGAGAAATTTGGGGGGTTTTGTTTGTTTTCATTTTTTTCTTTAATCTCTTGCTTATACATACTCTTTTTCTTTCTTCTCTTCTTCCAAACAGCTTTATAATTTAACAAACATCTCCTATTTCTTAAAATTCCTTCAAATTAAATGCCATAAGATACCAAATTACTTGTGATTTCTATTGTGTTATAATCTCCTTTTTCTGTTTTTTTCTATTTTTTCTTCTCTTCAGGGTGTACAAGAGAGAGTTAATCTTTCTGCACCTCTACTACCTAAAGAAGATCCAATCTTCACATATCTATCTAAACGGTTAGGAAGGAGTATAGATGACATAGGTCACCTCATTCATGAAGGCCTACAGAAGGTAAGTCGTAAATGACTTAAAGAGCCCGGAGGCCCTGTGTGAACAGAAGATATTTTTCTCTCAGAAAATACCTACCTAGCTTGTTTTTGTCTAGAGAGTGATTTTAAACCATGATTACAGTAATATAAACTGTATAGTTCAAAGTTAGAGAGAAGCATTGATAATCCAGTCCCCTTTACCAGGACAAGATGCTGAAAAGTTTTATTTAAACTAATTCACGAAAAAACAAATTATAAACTAATATAAGCAACAGGGCTTATAAGCTAGATTATATATTTTGAGTGTGAAAGAACATTAACATTAGTGTCTTTGATATATGTCTACACACAGGAAATAACATAGATTATCACTGTTCTCTGAACAGGTAAAAGAATCACCACTAACAATAAAATCTTCATGTAATTTTAAGGGAACATCTACTTTAAAACAATGAAATGGGGAATTATATAACAGGACCCAAGAATTTAAAGGTATCATTCAGGATAACATATGGGAATTTAGAAAATAGTTTTTGCTCTTCTCTGTGCCTAAGGAGATTTGTAAAATGCAGGCTAGTTTCTAAGCACTATTATAGTGGTACTAAGTAAAACCTGTAATTGTAACATTTATATACAGTTTACTCAAATATATATTTATATGTTTATTCAAATGCATTATATATTATAGGATTATTTTTGTAGCTAAGTTACCTTCTTCATATTGTTTTTCTGAAGGTAATGTAAAATATTGCATCCCCAGAATTGATAAGTAATAAGGAAAAACTGGCCTGGGATTTAAGATGTCGTTCAGAGAATTGTTAGTTGAAAGTAGATCATCGTGGTAAATGCTCTATAGAAAATTAAAGTAGAGGGTAATTGAGTGGCTTCTTTAGGTTGAGCAGTTGGGGTTATCCTCTCTGGAAAGATGAAATTTAAGCTGATACTTGAATGACAAGAAGGAACCGAAAGTCAAAGATCAAGGAAGAACATTCTAGGCTGAAGAATGAACAAAGGCCCTGAAGCCTTAATGAGCTTGGTAGTATATTAGTTAGCTCAGGCTGCCGTCACAAAATACCACAGACTGTGTGACTTAAACAACAGAAATCTATTTGTCACAGTCTGGAGGCTGGAAAGTCCAAGATCATGTTGCTGGCTGATTTGGTTCCTGGTGAGTGTGTCCTCACATGGCTTCTTCTCAGTGTGTACATGGGGAGGGAGGGAGGGAGAGATAGAGAGATAAATCTTCCTCTTATAAGGGGACTGGCCCTATTGGATTTTTTTTTTTCCTATTGGATTTTTAACCTTTATCACCTCTTCAGGTGATATCACCTATCACCCTATCTTCACATATAGTCACATTGAGGGTTAGGGCGTCCATATATGAATGGTTAGAGACACATTCAGTATATAACAAGTGTTATGTAATTAAATTCAGGTCAGTATGGCTGGAGCTTGGTGAGCAAAAGGGAGGATGATAGGGAATGAAGCCAAAGAAGTAGGCCAGGGCCAGGCTATGTGGGGCTCTGAAAGCCAAAGTTAGGACTTTGAATTTTAGTACAAGTGTGCTGAGAAGCTGGAGCAGAAGAGTAACATAATTTAATTAGTACTTTTTAAGGTACACTCTCAAACTTATATGGAGAAAGAACTAAAGGAGGCCAAAATTCGAAATAGACCATTAGAAGGCTAGTGCAGTAACTCAAGAGAGAGATGAAGATGGTTTGGACTAGAAGGATTGGTAGTGGAAATGGAGGAAGTTAAACTATTTCAGGAAATGTTTAGAAGTTTAGAAGCTGATTAATTAGATATGGGGAATGAGAGAAAAAGAGGAATCAAGGGTAATTCCTTAATTTTTGGCTTGAGCAACTTGGAGGAGCAGGGTTGGGGTGAGAGAAGATGAGATAGAGTTCTATTTTGGTCAAGTTAAATCTGAAATACCTATATGAGTCTGGAATTCCAGTAGAGGTCAGAGCTGGGTATGTAGATAGAGAATAATTGTTAAGTAGGGAGTATTTGTAGCCGTGGGATTACATATGGTCATCTGGAGAAGAGTAGAGTTTGAGAAGAAGTCCTGGGTCCTCCTACATTATCTATCAAGCAGAGGGTGAAGGACCAGCAGAAAAGATCCAAAGGATGTCCAGAAGGATGTGATATCCTAAGAGCCAAGGGAAAAAATGTGTTCAAAAGAGAGAGAATAATTAATAGTGACATTTGAACATTTATAGATTAGAGTGGAGATTTTATGAGAAATCTTTTTTTATTTTGAATTTTATTTTATTTATACAGCAGGTTCTTATTAGTTATCTATTTTATACGTATTAGTGTATACATGTCAATCCCAATCTCCCAATTCATCACACCACCACCCCCACCGCCACTTTCCCCCCTTGGTGTACATATGTTTGTTCTCTACGTCTGTGTCTCTGTTTCAGCCCTGCAAACCGGTTCACGTGTACCATTTTTCTAGGTGCCACATATATGCGTTAATTAATATGTGATACTTGTTTTTCTCTTTCTTACGTCACTCTATATGACAGTCTCTAGATCCATCCACGTCTCTACAAATGACCCAATTTCGTTCATTTTATGGCTGAGTAATATTCCATTGTATATATGTACCACATCTTCTTTATCCATTCATCTGTTGATGGGCATTTAGGTTGCTTCTGTGAACTGATTACTGTAAATAGTGCTGCAGTGAACATTGGGGTGCATGTATCTTTTTGTTTTTTATCTGTGAAATATATTAAAACTTTGCTGATGACAGTTGGAAATCAAAACATTAAGACGTTTAACATAATAAAATGGCTGTGTTTGTGCAGATTTTTTTAAAGTTATCTAAACCAATAAGAGAGAAAAATTGAAAAGTAGTGAATATAATACAAATCAAACATCAATTGAAAATAGGAGTCAGTGTGTTAAAAAAAATTAACAGATTGGTCAGGTATAAAGGAGGTCATCTTAAATTTCTAATTCTGTTAAAGTATGTACACCATAGCTGAGGTAGGGTGATGGACAATATGACCTCTTGAAGCCCTTTACAATCTTTCTTTTTTTTTAAACTTAATTTTATTTTTTTATACAGCAGATCCTTATTAGTCATCAATTTTATACACATCAGTGTATACATGTCAATCCCAATCACCCAGTTCATCACACCCCCACCCCCGCCACTGCTTTCCCCCCTGGGTGTCCATATGTTTGTTCTTCACATCTGTGTTTCAGTTTCTGCCCTGCAAACCGGTTCATCTGTACCATTTTTCTAGGTTCCACATATATGCGTTAATATATGATATTTGTTTTTCTCTTTCTGACTTACTTCACTCTGTATGATAGTCTCTAGATCCATCCACGTCTCTAGGGATGACCCAATTACGTTCCTTTTTATGGCTGAGTAATATTCCATTGTATATATGTACCACAATTTCTTTATGCATTCATCTGTCGATGGGCATTTAGCTTGCTTCCATGACCTGGCTATTGTAAATAGTGCTGCAAGGAACATTGGGTTGCATGTGTCTTTTTTAATTATAGTTTTCTCTGGGTATATGCCCAGTAGTGGGATCGCTGGATCATATGGTAATTCTATTTTTAGTTTTTTAAGGAACCTCCATACTGTTCTCCCAGTGGCTGTATCAATTTACATTGCCACCAACAGTGCAAGAGGGTTCCCTTTTCTCTGCACCCTCTCCAGCATTTGTTGTTTGTAGATTTTCTGATGATGCCCATTCTAACTGGTGTGAGGTGATACCTCATTGTAGTTTTCATATGCATTTCTCTAATAATTAGTGATGTTGAGCAGCTTTTCATGTGCTTCTCGGCCATCTGTATGTCTTCTTTGGAGAAATGTCTATTTAGGTCTTCTGCCCATTTTTGGATTGGGTTGTTTGTTTTTTTAATATCGAGCTGCATGAGCTGTTTATATATTTTGGAGCTTAATCCTTTGTCCGTTGATTCGTTTGCAAATATTTTCTCCCATTCTGAGGGTTGTCTTTTCGTCTTGTTTGTAGCTTCCTTTGCTTTGCAAAAGCTTTGAAGTTTCGTTAGGTCCCATTTGTTTATTTTTGTTTTTATTTCCATTACTCTAGGAGGTGGATCAAAAAAGATCTTGCTGTGATTTATGTCAAAGAGTGTTCTTCCTATGTTTTCCTCTAAGAGTTTTATAGTGTCTGGTCTTACATTTAGGTCTCTAATCCATTTTGAGTTTATCTTTGTGTATGGTGTTAGGGAGTGTTCTAATTTCATTCCTTTACATGTAGCTGTCCAGTTTTCCCAGCACCACTTACCGAAGAGACTGTCTTTTCTCCATTGTGTATCCTTGCCTCCTTTGTCATAGATTAGTTGACCATAGGTGTATGGGTTTATCTCTGGGCATTCTATCCTGTTCCATTGATCTATATTTCTAATTTTGTACCAGTACCATATTATCTTGATTACTGTAACCTTGTAGTATTGTCTCTAGTCAGAGAGTCTGATTCCTCCAGCTCCATTTTTTTCCCTCAAGACTGCTTTGGCTATTCAGGGTCTTTTGTTCCTCCATACAAATTTTAAGAGTTTTTTTTTCTAGTTCTGTAAAAAATACCACTGGTATTTGATAGGGATTGCATTGAATCTGTAGGTTGCTTTGGGTAGTATAGTCATATTCACAATATTGAGTCTTCCAATTCAAGACCATGGTATATCTCTCCATCTGTTTGTGTCATCGTTGATTTCTTTCATCAGTGTCTTATAGTTTTCTGAGTACAGTTCTTTTACCTCCTTAGGTAGGTTTAGTCCTGGGTATTTTATTCTTTTTCTTGCAGTGGTGATTGGAATTGTTTCCTTAATTCCTCTTTCTGATCTTTTGTTGTTAGTGTATAGGAATGCAAGAGATTTCTGTGCATTAATTATGTATCCTGCAAATTTACCAAGTTCATTGATTAGCTCTAGTAGTTTTCTGGTGGCATCTTTTGGATTCTCTATGTATAGTATCATGTCATCTGCAAACAATGACAGTTTTACTTCATTCCCAATTTGTATTCCATTTATTTCTTTTTCTTCTCTGATTGCCATGGCTAGGACTTCCAAAACTATGTTGAATAATAGTGGCGAGAGTGGACATCCATGTCTTGTTCCTGAGCTTAGAGGAAATGCTTTCAGTTTTTCACCATTGAGAATGATGTTTGCTGTGGGTTTGTCGTATATGGCCTTTATTATGTTGAGGTAGGTTCCCTTTGTGCCCACTTTCTGGAGAGTTTTTATGATAAATGGGTGCTGAATTTTGTCATAAGCTTTTTCTGCATCTATTAATATGATCATATGGTTCTTGTTCTTCAATTTGTTAATATAGTGTATCACATTGATTGATTTGCATATATTGAAGAATCCTTGCATCCCTGGGATAAATCCCACTTGATCATGGTGTATGATGCTTTTAATGTGTTGTTGGATTCTGTTTGCTAGTATTTTGTTGAGGATTTTTGCATCTATATTCATCAGTGATATTGGTCTGTAAGTTTCTTTTTTGGTAGTATCTCTGTCTGATTTTGGTATCAGGGTGATGGTGGCCTCATAGAATGTGTTTGGGAGTGTCCCTTCCTCTGCAATTTTTTGGAAGAGTTTGAGAAGGATGGGTGTTAGCTATTCTCTAAATGTTTCATAGAATTCACCTGTGAAGCCATCTGGTCCTGGTCTTTTGTTTGTTGGAAGATTTTTAATCACAGTTTCAATTTCATTACTTGTGACTGGTCTCTTCATATTTTCTGTTTCTTCCTGGTTCAGTCTTGGAAGGTTATACCTTTCTAAGAATTTGTCCATTTCTTCCAGGTTGTCCATTTTATTGGCATAGAGTTGCTTGTAGTAGTCTCTTAGGATGGTTTGCATTTCTGTGGTGTCTGTTGTAACTTCTCTTTTATCATTTCTAATTTTATTGATTTGAGTCCTCTCCCGATTTTTCTTGATGAGTCTGGGTAATGGCTTATCAATTTTGTTTATCTTCTGAAAGAACCAGCTTTTAGTTTTATTGATCTTTGCTATTGTTTCCTTTGTTTCTATTTCATTTATTTCTGCTCTGATCTTTATGATTTCTTTCCTTCTACTAGCTTTTGGTTTTGTTTGTTCTTCTTTCTCTAGTTCCTTTGGGTGTAAGGTTAGATTTTTTGTTTGAGATTTTTCTTGTTTCTTGAGGTAGGCTTGTATAGCTATAAACTTCCCTCTTAGAACTGCTTTTGCTGCATCCCATAGATTTTGGATCTTCGTGCTTTCATTGTCACTTGTCTTTAGGTGTTTTTTGGTTTCCTCTTTGATTTCTTCAGTGATCTCTTGGTTATTTAGTAACGTATTGTTTAGCTTCCATTTGTTTGTGTTTTTTACGTTTTTTTCCCCTGTAACTGATTTCTAATCTCATAGCGTTGTTGTCAGAAAAGATGCTTGATATGATTTCAATTTTCTTAAATTTACCGAGGCTTGATTTGTGACCCAAGATGTGATCTATCCTGGAGAATGTTCCATGTGCACTTGAGAAGAAAGTGTAATCTGCTGTTTTTGGATGGAAAGTCCTGTAAATATCAATTAAATATATCTGTTCCATTGTGTCATTTAAAGCTTGTGTTTCCTTATTAATTTTTTGTCTGGTTGATCTGTCCATTGGTGTAAGTGAGGTTTTAAAATCCCCCACTATTATTGTGTTACTGTCAATTTCCTTTTTTATAGCTGTTAGCAGTTGCCTTATGTATTGAGGTGCTACCGTGTTGGGTGCATATATATTTATAATTGTTGTATCTTCTTCTTGGATTGATCCCTTGATCTTATGTAGTGTCCTTCCTTGTCTCTTGTGACAATCTTTTTTTTAAAGTCTCTTTTACCTGATATGAGTATTGCTACTCCAGCTTTCTTTTGATTTCCATTTGCATGGAATATCTTTTTCTATCCCCTCACTTTCAGTCTGTATGTGTCCCTAGGTCTGACATGGGTCTCTTGTAGACAGTGTATATATGGGTCTTGTTTTTGTATCCATTAAGCGAGCCTGTGTCTTTTGATTGGAGCATTTAATCCATTCACGTTTAAGGTAATTATCAATATGATTGTTCCTGTTACCATTTTCTTAATTGTTATGGGTTTGTTTTTGTATGTCCTTTTCTTCTCTTGTGTTTCCCACCTAGAGAAGTTCCTTTAGCGTTTGTTGTTGAGCTGGTTTGTTGGTGTTGAATTCTCGTAGCTTCTCCTTGTCTGTAGAGCTTTTCATTTCTCCGTTGAATCTGAATGAGATCCTTGCTGGGGAGAGTAACCTTGGTTTTAGGTTCTTCCCTTTCATCACTTTAAATAAGTAATGGCACTCCCTTCTGGCTTGTAGAGTTTCTCCTGAGAAATCAGCTGTTAACCTTACAGGAGTTCCTTTGTATGTTATTTGTCATTTTTCCCTTGTGGCTTTCAATAATTTTTCTTTGTCTTTAAATTTTGTTAGTTTGATTACTGTGTGTCCCGGTGTGTTTTTCCTTGGGTTTAACCTGTCTGGGGCTCTCTGTGCTTCCTGGACTTGGGTGTCTATTTCTTTTTCCATGTTAGGGAAGTTTTCAACTATAATCTCTTCAGATATTTTCTCGGTTCTTTCTCTCTTCTCCTTCTGAGACCCCTATAATGCGAGTTGTTGCGTTTAATGTTGTCCCAGAGGTCTCTTAGGCTCTCTTCATTTCTTTTCATTCTTTTTTCTTTATTCTGTTCCGCAGCAGTGAATTCCACCATTCTGTCTTCCAGGTCACTCCTCCGTTCTTCTGCCTCAGTTATTCTGCTATTGATATCTTCTAGTGTATTTTTCATTTCAGTTATTGTATTGTTCATTTCTGTTTGTTTGTTCTTTAATTCTTCTAGGTGTTTCTTCTTTAATTCTTGTAGTCTTCGTTAAAAATTTCTTGCATCTTCTCGATCTTTGCCTCCATTCTTTTTAGAGATCCTCGATCATTTTCACTATCATTATTCTGAATTCTTTTTCTGGAAGGTTGCCTATCTCCACTTCATTTAGTTTTTTTTCTATGGTTTTATCTTGTTCCTTCATCTGGTACAAAGTCCTCTGTCTTTTCATTCTGTCTATCCTTCTGTGAATGTGGTTTTCCTTCCACAGGCTACAGAATTGTAGTTCTTCTTGCTTCTGCTGTCTGCCCTCTCTTTAAATTAATCTAGGGACTTCCCTGGTGGTGCAGTACTTAAGAATCCACCTTCCAAGGCAGGGGACACAGGTTTGATCCCTTGTCCAGGGGCAAGAAATCTTATAGATTTTTATTTAAAGATTTATTTTTCTCTTTGAATATACTATGATAAGTAGAGTATTCTGCTTATGATGATGCTTTTAGTAGTTCATGTAGAATTTTTAATTTTTATATATGTATTTTTAAAAATAAAATTACTTATTTATTTATTTATTTTGGCTGTGTTGGGTCTTCGTTGCTGCGCGTGCGCTTTCTCTAGTTGCGGCGAGTGGGAGCTACTCTTCAGTGCAGCGCCTGGGCTTCTTATTGCAGTGGCTTCTCTTTGTTGTGGAACACAGGCTCTAGGCACGCAGGCTTCAGTAGTTGTAGCTTGCAGGCTCTAGAGTGCATGCTCAGTTGTTGTGGCACACGGGCTTAGTTGCTCTGAAGCATGTGGGATCTTCCCAGACCACGGGTCAAACCCGTGCCCCCTGCATTGGCAGGTGGATCATGTAGAATTTTTAATTGATCTTTTTGTCCCAATTCACAATATAAGGTTTAAAAATAAGAGATTAAAAATCATTTGTTGATTTAAAGGAAAACTTTCTCAAAAGGCTACTAAAAAGGCGACTGAAGCCTAAATCATAAGTCAAGTGTGAAAGAATACAGTATTCCGTAACCAGCTACACTTAGTGCTAAAATCTTTCTTTGCAGCACTCAAGAATCATATTTTTTCCTTGAATATAGAATACTTAAGGATGATTAGTAAAGAATTATACTAGTTTTAATCTTTTTTCTTAATATTTATTTATTTGGTTGTGCCAGGTCTTAGTTGCAGCAGGTGGGCTCCTTAGTTGCGGCCCCAGGGCTCCTTAGTTGTGACTCCAGGGCTTCTTAATTGTGGCATACAAAGTCTTAGTTGCGGCATGCATGTGGGATCTAGTTCCCTGACCAGGGATCGAACCCAGACCCCCTGCATTGGGACCTCAGTGTCTTATCTGCTGCACCACCAGGGAATCCCATACTAGTTTTAGTCTTAAAGATAACTTTTTAAAATAAAATAATTGGTCCTTGTAAAAAAAAAAAAAAAAAAAGACTATATAAAAATGTAAAAGGAAATTAAAAATTATAATTTAAAAAGTCAGAGATAATTGCTGTTTTATATATTTTTGGAGTTTTATTTTTACATATCTGTATAGTTAAAACTTTATTCTCATAGGATAATTTTTTTTAGTGAAATTTTGGGATGAAAGGATAATCACATTTTTAAGGCTTTTCAAATACATATTGTCAAATTGTCCCCCAGCGATGCTGTACTAACCTAATATTTCTACACTTAATATCGGAAGTTAGTATACACTGTAGCCAATAGTGAATACTGGCATTCTTTCTAACCTTTGCCAATTTTTAAAAGGAAAACTTGTAGCTCTTTATTTCCTTTGTTGTTGTTGTTAAGTTTTATATCTTTTCGCCTGCTAAGTAGTCATTGTTTCATATTTTTGAATTGTCCATGTTTTTGGCCCTTGTTCTTTTGGTTTCTCTGTTTAGATTTTTTATGAGGTAGCTACACATTAAGTGTTGGCTGTCATATGTTTTTCCCATTTTATCTTAAACTTTATGACTTTTTTTCCATGCTGAATTTGATATTTCTTTCTTGGGTTTAAACTTACATTGAGTTTTTGACATGATTCAGTTTAGTCTTATGACCTCTATGTGGTTGAAATTTAGTATATGTTAGGGGACAAAAAATCCAAGCCACAAAAGAAGAAAACCTATCTGAACTTCTGTTTAATTTGACTAAATAATGCACTTATCACTACATACCAAAGACTTACCTTTTAGCAGTGTAAAGGTCTGAATTAGTTTCTGAACACACACGAGGAAATGACAAAAGTTTACCTTTCACAAAAGCATAAGCCTTTCATTTGTTTACATACATACCTTCATTCAGATGTTAAATAAATAGGAAACTTTGCAATATGTTAATTTCAGGAATTTCATGTTAGAACAACTAGCATTTCTAAGTAGGTTAGATCCTGACTTCTAAAGTCCTGAAACAGGGCCCAAGTTGTGACCACTTGGTGGGATTTTTTGGCTTTACTTCCCCTTTGGAAGATAGCCTGGGGTTGGACAGTCCCCCTGTTTAGATCACACCTTAATACACCTGATCAACTAATGATCAGAATGCTGTCTTGACAGGGATAGTTTATTTGTACTTTGTCCTCTGCTTTGTCGCTACTGTAATAAGTCTTGATTTTCTTCATCAGTTTCAGACCAGACAGAGTGTAAAGGTGCTCATTTTGAACATTCTGAATTGAAGAAACTATCTTGAGTTATATTTGGTTGTCATTTTATTTGTTTAATTTCTAGAACTCTTCCTCGTGGGTACTATATAACATGGCTTCATTTTACTGGAGAATAAAGAATGAGCCGTATCAAGTAGTGGAATGTGCCATGCGAGCCCTTCACTTCTCATCCAGGTAGGATTCCTCCTCTTCTGGACCTCCTGATTTTCCATGTAACTCAGGACTGTTAAAATACATAAAAAACAAGAAGAGGAAGCATTGTGTTGTACTTGCATTCTCCTCCCTCCCTGTTGCAATTAGTCCCATCACAAAAATGTTAGATGTCGAAGAGTTCAAAGTGATGATGGCATAACATACTTCTGATTTCTGTTAAGGAAAAATATATAATGTAGATGCCCTCTGATTCACTTGAGACTTGAAACTAGGGAAATTGGTTGGAGGAACTATCAGAAATTAAATTATTCTTAAAGCAAATATAAGCCCTAAATACATTTTAAAAGCATAAACTCTCTGCCAGACCTTATTTTTGTGGCAAAATTTATAGTTATCAGATTGAGTAAGCACCGTCAATTATGTACAATTAAACATTAGGATTTTCTTAAATTGTTTTCCCCATCTGTAAGTAAACTCAAAGTTATTTTCCTAAGCTCAATAACTTTGAATGTAATTTGCCCTTGTCAGGTAGTTATAGGCAATTGTGGAGCACATGCTTCTTTCCTGACATCTAATTACATCTTCCCTTCTCTTTTAGGCACAATAAAGACATTGCCCTGGTCAACTTGGCGAATGTTCTGCACAGAGCACACTTCTCTGCTGATGCTGCTGTCGTGGTCCACGCAGCTCTGGACGACAGTGACTTCTTCACTAGCTATTACACTTTAGGAAATATATATGCAGTAAATACAACTTTTTTTTACATGAACCAATCCAGTTGCTGTTTTCTTTCTTTCTTTCTTTTCTTCCAATAAAAAATACCCTTTTCCCTTCTTTTGGTCCAAACAAGGGGATAGAAAGGAAGAAATTAAGGGAAAAAAACTTCATAGCAATAATGAATCATAAGTGTTTTAGCCTCTTCACAAAAAAGAAAATAATCAAATTGATACGAATATTATTTTCCTTTAGCATACTCTTCTTAAAATAGCAGTACTTCCAGTTGAACCGTCCTGTATAGCATTGCTTCATGTTATGGAGATTTGACTACTGATCGAAATAATATTCACTGTATGAGATTTAGTGTGATCTCCTAAATCATAAGGGGATTTGGACGGATACAACCAGGCTAACCATTTCCCCCCCTTTGTTTGTGTATGTGTGTGTGTTTGTTTTTGTCTCTTCAGATGCTTGGGGAGTATAACCACTCAGTGCTCTGTTATGACCATGCTTTACAGGCTAAACCTGGGTTTGAGCAAGCTATAAAGAGGAAGCATGCTGTCCTGTGTCAGCAAAAACTCGAGCAGAAACTGGAAGCTCAACATAGGTAACTAGGAGAAAAAATTACTGAAGCACCAACACTGTAGAACCTTAGGTTAGACTTGTGTAGGGTGATATCAGTGTTAATTTGTTCATTAGAATTAAGAAAAACACCTTTTCACTAATGCTAGTCCTGTCCTTTTTCTCCAATCAGGAGGTTTAGCACAAGTCAGTGGTTGTATAAAGGATTCCAGGAACTAGAGAATATTTACAGTAAATGCCGTCATCTAAATCTTAACAATATTGATAATCAGTTACTTGTATGAAGTCAGATGGAGGAGGGGGTGCTGCCAGATGCTCAGTAATTCTGTTGATTACATTTTTATTTCCATAGAATACACTGTCAGTAAAATCACTTGCTCATGCTACATTTGAGCTTTCTCTTCTTTGACTTCTAAGGTTGGGCTATTGTTATGTTGGTTAAGTGATGTTGAGAGAGATTATTTGGCCCACATTTTAATCAGATTTGTGTAAGTTGTACAGTAATGGAATTCTGTTGTACTTGATCCTTGTCGTATACTTAAAAAATAGCCTGTATTTAATTCTGTAAATAATAGGGCCAGTAAAGGAACTTGACATAACTCAGAAGTGAATTGTTCATCTCTTATAGAATTAGCCTTAATGTTTTGAGTGTACTTTGATTATTATAGAATTAAGTGGGGATTTGGATTTCATTAAACTTTTGCCTATTTTACAATCTGTTTAAAAGCCTAATGTAGTAAAAAGGAAAGAGTGACAGCTTGTTTATGCCTGGCTTTGTTATACCTGATCAGAACTTGCCCTGGCTGAGTTTCTTCCAATATTATGCTCTTCTTATACAATCTATGCAGCTATTAAACCTCCATATGTTAACAGTATAATAGGCAATAAGATTTTTGTGACTAAATATAATCAAGCAGCTGATTTATTGATACCAGGTGGTAGGGAATATTCCTTTATAAGCAGTTTCTGTGGGTTTTTTTCCCAAAATCTGTAAACCAAGAAGCTACAGTGCAAGAGCAAGGCATTGTGGCCTCTTCTCTTAACCTTGTCTTTAGGTAGAATCAAAGGAAAAGGTGAAAAGGAAGATTCTAGAAAGGCTTTGAATGTCCATGGAACTGACAATCTTTGTGGAGGGAAATAGACTTGTTAAATGTATAAAGCTTTATAGTAGTATTTATTGCTATGTATCTTTTCTGGCACCTGAAGAGTCTAATACACTTTTTAATGTCATTAATTGTTGTGTTTATGGGAAGAATTTCACATCCATCTTTTTTCCCCCGAATTTTAATAAAACAATAGTATTTATTTAGCCCCATTGTTCTTGAACTTGTGATACAATGATTGTATGTTAAAAGTCAAAATCTAGCAATTTTTGCTGAGAACCAGAAAATCTATATATTTAAGTGGGTTTAAAAATCCATAATTTTAAAGCTCTGTAACCTTTTCCTGTTATTAAAAAATGTTAAGATCCCTCCAGCGAACACTGAATGAGTTGAAAGAATATCAAAAGCAACATGACCACTACCTGAGACAGCAGGAGATCCTAGAAAAACATAAGCTGATTCAGGAAGAGCAAATCTTAAGAAATATCATCCATGAGACACAGATGGCAAAAGAGGCACAATTAGGTAAGTACTGATTCCAAGTAATTGAAGACAGGTTAGGAAATTCACTTCCAGTGTGCTTTACTTTCATAACTTCCATGTAGCCATAAAGCAGTATAAAATTGTGCTTATGACTTCTCTCAGTCTTAAAATGAAATCGTTACTACGGGTATACCAGCAGGCCTGAGGAGCTGGTTTGATCCTTCTAACTTTTTTTTAATAAAAAAAACCCCAAAATTTTAAACTAAAAACCAAATTTTAAAGTAAAAACCAAATCTTTTGTATCCTAAGAGTCTTAACAGTTTGTTTGTCCTCTATGGCCTACATTGATGCTTCTCTAACTTTGGTATGCATATCAATCTCTTGTTAAAATGGAGATTCTGATTCAGTAGGTATGGGTTGGGGCCTGAGATTCTGTTATTCTAACAAGCTCCTATTTGATGCCTGTTGTTGCTAGTCTGAAAACACACTGTAACATGGCCCTACACCAATTTAACGCAAGCTAGACACACCCTAGAATCAAAACATCCACACTTTTCAGCCAACAGTGGCAATAAGGCTAAATGTTCTCCTCTTTTTTTTTGCCCCATTAAAAACAAATGTTTTATTTTAGAAGTAAGATTTTAGACTAGACTTTGTCTCAGATAGGAAAGTAATCAATGGAATACTTTCGGGGGTTCTGAAATCCTCCCCAAAATTATACACAGTATTGTGTATATGCACATTTTTTTCCCCTGGTAAAATGGTATGTAGCTCTTATTAAATCTTTTACAGTCTGTGACCCCAAAGTAGAACCACTGGTCTAAAGGAACTTGGGTTGACAGGATATCAGTGATTTGATTGTATCCAGAATGTTTCATTTCTGATTAAACCCTGTGGGAGCAGATATGACAACTTGACACCAAAGGATAAATGAATAGAATCCCTTATATTACATCCTTCTCCCTTGGTAAATATATTGGTCTGTACAGCCTCTTGATCTTTGACCCTTAGCTGTGAACGTTTACAGTCCATTTTACAATCCACCTGACAAGTTTTCTTTGCTTTTTTTTTTTTTTTTTTTTTTTTTGCGGTACGCGGACCTCTCACTCTTGTGGCCTCTCCCGTTGCGGAGCACAGGCTCCAGACGCGCAGGCTCAGTGGCCATGGGTCACGGGCCTAGCCGCTCCGCGGCATGTGGGATCTTCCCGGACTGGGGCACGAACCCATATCCCTTGCATCGGCAGGTGGACTCTCAACCACTGCGCCACCAGGGAAGCCCTTCTTTGCTATTTTGAGTGTAAAGAGTATGTTCAGTCCTTGGGATTATTTGTTGCTCAATCTGTACTGAAGTGCAACCAGAGCGCTTATATATATATATTTATATATTTGAAAAAGAGTCATGAAGTATATAAAGCAAATTCTCTCCAGAGAGATGGGCAAAGTCTTAAAACAATTTAATCAATAGATTTTACAATCATAGAATGCAATTGCCAGCAGGAACCTCAGTGATTATTTAATGGAGCCCATTTGTTTTATAGGTGGAGAAACAGGCTTCTTTAGAATGATTTAATTTAATTAACCGTTAATGAGATTTCCCCTGGATAAGTATCCCCTCTGTAAGTAGTCTGCCAGGCTCTGAAGAGTACAGGGTTGATAGTACATGACTTAGACTAAGAAAATCATGTTGGCATTGCTGATCTTTTTCATCAATTTAAATTTCCTTTCTTACTCCAGGAAATCATCAGATATGCCGTCTGGTCAACCAGCAACATAGTTTACATTGCCAGTGGGACCAACCTGTGCGCTACCATCGTGGTGATATCTTTGAAAATGTGGACTATGTTCAGGTCTTTTTCTTAGTCTCTTCTAGTTCTTATAAACTTGCACATATCTAAGAGTAATATCACTTCCCCCCCCCTTAATTCCTTATATAATTGATCTCTAAAATGTGTGACCATCATTTAAGGTGTTGAGTATCTGTTATGTTTATGAAGTCAGATTTTATAGAGAGTACTCAGTTACTCCATGAATGACATTTTTGTTTCCCAAAGTACTGGCTGTATTTTCTTTTCATATGTGTTTAATTCTTTTCTTCTTTACCAAGAGAGCTAGAATTAAAGCCTTTACCTCCCCTTTTAACTTACTTTAGTAAGACCTATAATTTAAAATTTGGAGAAGAGTAGCCGTGCTCTTTCCTGAAGTCATCAGTCCAGTTATGTTGCTTCAACCAAAAACGTCATCAAAATGATCATCTACAAAAAAACCTTTATTAACCACATTGCTGTGTGCATGTTTTTTCTTTCTTTCTGTCTCTGTGTATGTCCACACAGGTACATACACATATACACACAGTCATACACATACATAAAATCCTAGCCTATCTAGTTGGGAAGAAATAATACATAAATATAATGATACCAGATAGCATGTAACTGATGCTGATACAGACAGTAAACACAATCAGAGTCCAATTTTCATCCAAAAGGATACTGGAAATAAAATAACATTTATCCTGTCCCATAGAAAACCCATCATGTTCCTTAATCATAGATACAGAAATTTCTAGCAATAAGCAGTTAAAATAAGAGATCAGGAAAACTTCTGTAGGAAGACAAACCATGGAAAATTAGAACTGTTTAATTTAGAAAAACCCAGACTACATTGGGAAAGAGTAAGAAATAAAAATTAAGAGGCCATTTAGGAGGAGAAGTAATACTAGAGACCAAAAGCTTCCTATGATTTTTGTGAGCCAGCTCCTAGCAATATCCCATGTTTGGTTTTCAAGAGTAGTAAAGGAAGAACAGACTTACACTCTCTGGGACTCTAGCTCCCTGTCTTAAATCCAAGCATTTTAAGGGGAAAAAGGGAATATTTAGAAATGAAATATACCGAAACCCAGTGTAAATTTTAGATATCATAATGGTCTCAAGACAGACCATTTGGAAGACTGCCATGTGCGAGTGTAGCTTCCAACATTATATATCCATAAATTTCATCACCGCTATATAGTGAAAGAATCTGTTCCTGTTATTAAAGGCATAGAGCTACAAATTCATCATATTCATTGCTTTTTCTCATCTCTTTCCTACTCCATCCCATCCTAGTCCCATTCTCTTATCTAACAAGGTTTCAGAAATACACAGGAACTATATGGTATCTTGTGAGAATATCAAATATTGTTGTACCTTGGTTTGGAGGTAGGCTATACATATATTTTTTTTAACATCTTTATTGGAGTATAATTGCTTTACAATGTTGTGTTTCTGCTGTATAACAAAGTGAATCAGCTATATGTATACATATGTCCCCATATCCCCTCCCTCTTACATCTCCCTCCCACCCTGCCTATCCCCCCCGCAGGTGGTCACAAAGCACTGAGCTGATCTTCCTGTGCAATGCAGCTGCTTCCCACTAGCTATCTATTTTACATTTGGTAGTGTATATATGTCCGTGCCACTCTCTCACTTTGTTCCAGCTTACCCTTCCCCCCACCCTGTGTCCTCAAGTCCATTCTCTTTGTTTACGTCTTTATTCCTGTCCTGCCCCTAGGTTCATCAGAACCTTTTTTTTTTTGATTCCATATATATGTGTTAGCATACAGTATTTGTTTTTATCTTTCTGACTTACTTCACTCTGTATGACAGACTCTAAATCCATTTACCTCACTACAAATAAATCAATTTCATTTCTTTTTATGACTGAGTAATATTCCATTGAATATATGAGCCACATCTTCTTTATCCATTCATCTGTTGATGGACACTTAGGTTGCTTCCATGTCCTGGCTATTATAGATAGTGCTGCAGTGAACATTGTGGTACATGACCCTTTTTGAATTATGGATTTCTCAGGGTATATGCCCAGTAGTGGGATTGCTGGGTCATATGGTAGTTCTATTTGTAGTTTTCTAAGGAACCTCCATACTGTTCTCCATAGTGGCTGTACCAGTTTACATTCCCACCAACAGTGCAAGAGGGTTCCCTTTTCTCCATACCCTCTCCAGCATTTTTTTTTTCTTTGCTCTTTTTTATTCTGTTTTTATTCTTTTTTTTTATTATTATTTTTTATTTTTTTAAAACATCTTTATTGGGGTATAATTGCTTTACAATGGTGTGTTAGTTTCTGCTTTATAACAAAGTGAATCAGCTATACATATACATATGTTCCCATATGTTTTCCCTCTTGCGACCAGCATTTATTGTTTGTAGATTTTTGATGATGACCATTCTGACTAGTGTGAAGTGATACCTCATTGTGGTTTTGATTTGCATTGCTGTAATGATTAGTGATGTGGAGCATCCTTTCACGTGTTTGTTGGCAATCTGTATGTCTTCTTTGGAGAAATGTCTATTTAGGTCTTCCACCCATTTTTGGATTGGGCTGTTTGTTTTTTTGATATTGAGCTGCATGTGCTGCTTATATATTTCGGAGATTAATCCTTTGTCATTTGCAAATATTTTCTCCCATTCTGAGGGTTGCCTTTTCATTTTGTTTATGGTTTCCTTTGCTGTGCAAAAACTTTTTAAGTTCCATTAGGTCCCATTTGTTTATTTTCATTTTTATTTCCGTTTCTCTAGGAGGTGGGTCAAAAAGGATCTTGCTGGGATTTATGTCACAGAGTGTTCCGCCTATGTTTTCCTCTAAGAGTTTTATAGTGTCTGGCCTTACATTTAGGTCTTTAATCCATATTGAGTTTATTTTTGTGTATGTGTTAGGAAGTGTTCTAATTTCATTCTTTTACATGTAGCTGTCCAGTTTTTCCAGCACCATTTACTGAAGAGGCTGTCTTTTCTCCATCGTATATTCTTGCCTCCTTTATCAAAGATAAGGTGACGATATGTGTGTGGTTTATCTCTGGGCTTTCTATCCTGTTCCATGACCTATAGTTCTGTTTTGGGGCCAGTACCATACTATCTTGATTACTGTAGCTTTGTATTATAGTCTAGTCAGGGAGCCTGATTCCTCCAGCTCCGTTTTTCTTTCTTAAGATTTCTTTGGCTATTCTGGGTCTTTTGTGTTTCCATACAAATTGTAAAATTTTCTGTTCTAATTCTGTGAAAAATGCCATTGGTAGTTGGATAGGTATTGCATTGAATCTGTAGATTGCTTTGGGTAGTATAGTCATTTTCACAGTGTTGATTCTTCCAATCCAAGAACATGGTATACCTCTTCATCTGTTTGTATTGTCTTTAATTTCTTTCATCAGTGTCTTATAGTTTTCTGCATACAGGTCTTTTGTCTCCTTAGGTAGATTTTTTCCTAGGTATTTTATTCTTTTTTGTTGTAATGGTAAATGAGAGTGTCTCCTTAATTTCTCTTTCAGATTTTTCATTGTTAGTGTATAGGAATGCAAGAGATTTCTGTGAATTAATTTTGTATTCTGCTACTTTACCAAATTCATTGATTAGCTCTAGTAGTTTTCTGGTAGCATCTTTAGGATTCTGTATGTATAGTATCATGTCATCTGCAAACAGTGACAGTTTTACTTCTTTTCCAATTTGTATTCCTTTTATTTCTTTTTCTCCTCTGATTGCTGTGGCTAAAACTTCCAAAACTATGTTGAATAAGAGTGGTGAGAGTGGGCAACCTTGTCTTGTTCCTGATCTTAGAGGAAATTGTTTTAATTTTTCACCATTGAAGGCTATACATATTTGAAATTGACTGTCCAGTGGTTTTTAATGCCTAAATGATAGCTATATTAAACTCTTAAGAACCCTTAAGCACACTAATTTTATAGAATAGTGATCATTTTAGTCTAGGTAAGGGAGAGGAATAATGAATCAAACATCTAAATCAGCTAATCACTAAAACTATAAGAGACTAAATCATAGAAAGGAAGTAGTGGGACAGGAAAACAACCCACACTGGTTTTCTCACACATCAATGGCATAGTTGATTGAAAGTTGCTAGCTATGCATTATCTGTGAGAGAATACTGTTGGGGCATAGTTCTGAAAATTAAAGATCTGATTGCCTTTTAACTGACCTACTTTGTGATTTTCTTCTAATTTTGAGTATTCATTAACATTTTTGGGTTGAGTTAAATCTTATTTACAACTCCTTTTCTGCTTTCAATTTGATTGAACTTTTCTTTTCATTTTCTAGTTTGGTGAGGATTCATCAACCTCCAGTATGATGTCTGTGAACTTCGATGTTCAAGCAAATCAGAGTGATATCAGTGATTTGGTCAAGTCTTCTCCCATAGCCCATTCTGTTCTCTGGATCTGGGGCAGGGACTCTGATGCATATAGGGTAAGTTAGTAGAGGATGATTAAGGAGTTTTCTCTAACAGACAAGATTTCTTAAAGCAGTGGCCCTCAACCCCACTGATTAATATGGCCCCAGTCACTGTTCAGCTTAGTTCAGCAAGCATTTGTTAAGCTTATATTAAATGGAAGGCATTCTGTTAGGTGGTAAGACAGGGTCTGTCTTGAGTTCTTGGCAGTCAGGTGGGGCAGATGGACACCCTGATTTCCGTTCAAAGCTCTGAGTATAATCACCAACCCTCACAAGTTTCTAAACTTGACCTAAGTGTGTGCTTGTATGTACTTCACTTATTTAATCAGCATTCTTTTATTGAGCTTCCAACTGTATACCAGGCTGATACTATGAATATAGTACACAAGTTCCTTGCTCTGCTGGAGCTCACATTCTAGCAGAAGATACAGATAATAAACAAGTAAATAAATATGTATTTCTAACCTACCTAAGAAATAATTGTGTGTTAGCCAATGGGGATACCAACATATGAAGACAGAAACCATGTATTTTTTTTTTTTTTTTTTTTTTTTTTTTTTTTTTTTTTTTTTATTTTGCGGTACGTGGGCCTCTCACCGCTGCGGCCTCTCCCGTTGCGGAGCACAGGCTCCAGACGCGCAGGCCCAGCGGCCATGGCTCCCGGGCCCAGCCGCTCCGCGACACGTGGGATCCTCCCGGACCGGGGCACGAACCCGTGTCCCCTGCATCGGCAGGCGGACTCCCAACCACTGCGCCACCAGGGAAGCCCAGAAACCATGTATTTTTTATTCAACATTAAATTTTCAGAATTTAATTGTGTTTTTATTCTAACAAAATTAATACGGCGACTTATTATTTAATTATGTCTAATATAAATTCCCAAGTTTGAAAGCTTCAGGCTATAAGTTTAGTAAACCTCTGGTACGTGTTATTTATATTTAGAAAGATGAAATTTTACAAATAAAATAATAATTGTTAAACTTCAGCATTGGCAAAGAAAAGTCTTAGTTAAGGGAAAAATAGTTTTCTGTGCCAGTTTTTTAAGTGCATGTATGCTTCCAGGTAAAAGTCACAAACTCCACCTCAAATTGACTTAAACGAAAGAAAATTCACCTCATATTATGGGAAATCCAAAGATAGAGCAAACTTTGGCTTTGGTTGATTCAGTGGCCCAGTGACCCATTTCTTTCCTTTTCTTTAATTTGCCATCCACTGTATTGGTTCCATCCTAAAGCCTGTCTTCCTCATGGTACTGAGACGACAGCCAGCAGTAGCTGGAGCAACATGGTTTTTGCTCCTATGGGGCATAAGAGACTAAGACTGGCTTTTCTTTCTTGGAAGCCCCAGGCAGACCTCTCCTTGTGTCTTAGTGGCTCGGCTGAGTTAGGCCGGCCCAACCCTGAATGAGCCTGTGGTAAAGCAGGTAGAAATACTGACTTAGACTAATAATCTGCAGTAGAAGGAACATTATAGAGTCTATCACAAGATCTATATCTTATAATACTAAACTGTTTTTCGGTTATCCTAGTATATTTATGTTCTTTTAAAAGTTCATTTAGCATATTGAAGCATTGAATCTGAAGAAATTTATGAGAAACTTTCTTTTTTATTAGGACAAACAGCATATTCTGTGGCCTAAAAGAGCAGATTGTGCAGAAAGCTATCCTAGAGTCCCTGTTGGCGGGGAATTGCCAACGTATTTTCTGCCTCCGGAAAACAAAGGACTCAGGCAAGTGCTGATGGATTTGGCAAAGCACTTGATTCTGCATGATTATCATCTGGCGGTTCTTTGAGAGCACCAGCCTTGGACTTGAAAGGTTAAGTCTTTATTTTGAAGTCACCCAAACTTTGAAAATATGAATTTTGTTCCTTTTTCTTGTGCCAGGATCCACGAACTCAACAGTGATGATTATGCTTCAGAAGAAGAGGCCCAAACCCCTGACTGTTCCATAACTGACATCAGAAAAAGCCAGACTCTGTCCTACTTAGTCAAAGAATTAGAGGTCCGCATGGATCTGAAAGCCAAAATGCCAGATGACCATGCACGAAAAGTAAGGCTCACTTAGGCTGGTGTTTATTGCCGTCCATTCTGGTTGACTTCACAAGCCTCATAGGTGGAGCAAAAATTTGATAGAAGGCAGTTGTTGAGCTTTAAGTTTATAAAACTGAAAGATGGAGTTAAAGATTTGGTGAAATAATTAAGAAGTCAGTCATGCTATTGAAGGAATGCCAGTAAAGTGTTCCCCTGGGTTGCTGTATACATAGACCACCCAAGCAGTGTTCCTCTAAGAGGGCTGCAAAGATGAGTAACACAGAACTCTGTTTACCTAGGGGAGGCCATTCTGACCACTGCAGTTTAGCTTTACATTCTCCAAGCTTCCAGAAATTTGTATAAATTGAAAGCTTGAAGATTCTCTTTCCTTGGCCTTATCAACCCTGCTTTGTGCTCATATGAGGTCCTTAGGAATTTGTATGAATTTGATAACTACTTTGCAAACATTATAAATATGTTTTGTTACACTGTTTTCTTTAGTTCCTATTAGCTATGTATAACTAGGAATGTTTTATTACTGAATATAAATCCTATATTAGTTACCATTCCATAGGTACAAATGAAAAAATTTACTTTTTACAGAGAAAACAGACCATCACCATGACCTTTTTTTAACTTAATTTTAAAACTATGAGCAGTTACTACTTACATTCAGCATTTATTGAGGCAAAAAACATTATGTTCCAGGCACAGTTTGGAGTGCTAGGAATACAAAGAAAAATAGACCATGATCCCTAACTTAGAGTTGCTCACAGTTATATAAATGCTGCAAGAATATAAAGTAGATTAATTGAGGATCTGGTGCTTTTCCAGTTAGGAATGGTAGCAGATTTTCATTGCATCAGGTGTTGCATGCTTTGCTCTCTGAATAATTTCTCATTTGGTTCTGGACACTTAGGTTGACTTGAATGGGGGAATGATAGATCACCTTAATATGTATGTGGTGTATGTGTCTTTTAACTTTTTTTAATTAAAGGAAACTAAGGCATACATGAGCAGGGTAACACACCTGTTGTAATGTCAATGACTGCACGTTATGTATATAATTATAAATATCTCTTCAAGTTAGCTGTTCCTGAGGAGCTCAAGACTGTTGTCTATAGAAATTCTTTTCAAATGTCTTCCCTGTTATTTTCAATTGATTCAATCTTCCTTTTGATGTTTTCAGATTTTGCTTTCCCGTATTAATAACTATACTATCCCAGAAGAAGAAATTGGGTCTTTCTTATTTCATGCTATTAACAAGGTGAGTTGCCTACTTCAAATATCTGAAATTTAAATGCTTAGTAATTGTAATTAAAAGTTAAAATGCATGTATTAAAAAATCCTTTTTAGAATGAGTGCTGTATTCTTGTATTAACTGAAGTATTTGGGGTTTTTCAGCCAAATGCTCCTGTCTGGCTGATACTCAATGAAGCTGGACTCTACTGGAGAGCAGTAGGAAATAGCACCTTTGCTATTGCTTGTCTTCAGAGGGCTTTGAATTTGGCTCCGCTTCAATACCAGGATGTTCCTCTTGTGAACTTGGCCAACCTTTTGATTCACTATGGCCTTCATCTTGATGCCACTAAACTGCTGCTTCAAGCTTTGGCCATCAATAGCTCTGAGGTGAGGTTTTATGTTTCTTTGTAGCAATATATACTAAGTAGTGATAACTCAAATTCAGAGTATAATATGTGTTTTTATAGAGAGGGCATAAAAAAACTCGTTTTATTTTTTAGTAGAATTTGCATATTGTAAGAGGGCTTTGTTTTATTTTTGATGTGTTCATCTATTTTAAATGAATGAAGTTTATAAATTATAGTTATTTTTTTAGAAACTTACATTTACATAAGAATGACATAGCTGCTAAAAATATACTGCCACATCTTTATGTCTGAAACATCTGCTTCTCACTTTATCCTGCTCATTACAGCATGCACATTGCATAATGTTATACTGTTTTATAGCTTTAATTTATAGATACCTTTATACCAACCAAGCCAGAGCACAGTTTAAAGGTTGTTTTGATAAGGATAGATAAGTAGGTTGATATTCATGCCCTGAACCTCCCACATGCAATCCATGGAGTTGTGTCACTGCTTTGTAGTTAAATACTTTATTTCATTGTTTCTAAAGTACCACTTACTTTTTTTTTTCATATTTTAACATCTCTGAAATAAGGATGCATGTTATAATTGATGACATCTTAGGTTTGATGAATGCAGTTATAATAAATGTACAGTTAAATTGCTTTTATACTTAGCATCTAAATGTTTCTGAGTTTTATATGCAAAGAAACTTTTAGAAGTGTGCATGAATGGCCTAGGTTTATTCGAGGTGTCCCAAAACTGATTTTTTCAGTACTAGAAGAGAATGTTGCCTGTTAAGAGTTTCCTTTGAAATACACCAATTCACAACTAGATTTTAAGTAAAACTTTATAATCACTGTTATACAACAGGCCAAGTTGCCAGAGAAGTACATCAAATATTAATTAAATGTTTACTGTGTGCCAGGTGTGGCTATAGTAGAACAGATGGTCTATATGAGATGTGATAAAATGAACACCCGAATGGAAGGTTCAGCACAGCTGTATTCCCTTGATACTTCTCATGGTTCAGTTTTTTCTGCCACCAGCCAAGGCAATTAGGCAGTTTTCTTCTGGAAAAAAAAAAAAAAAAGCTCCTTTAGAGATTAGCTGCCTTTTCTTTTTTTTTTTTTGCGGTACACGGGCCTCTCACTGTTGTGGCCTCTCCAGATGCGCAGGCTCAATGGCCATGGCTCACGGGCCTAGCTGCTCCGTGGCATGTGGGATCTTCCCGGACCGGGGCACGAACCCAGGTCCCCTGCATCGGCAGGCGGACTCTCAACCACTGCGCCACCGGGGAAGCCCTGCCTTTTCATATTTGAAAATTATACTAAAATTTTAGCTAAATACTGTAGTACTGCAACAAGAATAAAAATACAAATCAGTGAATCAGGGTAGATACCCCAAAATACACCTTAATCAGACCCTACCCCCAGCTGTCAACATTTGGAAATATTCCCTTATAAGCTTTCCTTCTATGTAAATATTTCATAGTGTTGCAACTTTACTGTACTGGTGATCTTTAAAACTTACATTAAAAAAAATTTTTACTACCTAGTTTTTATAGCCATCAATTTAAATGGTTGTATAAAGGTTTGATGAATTGATCTGTTAGAACTTACTCCTCTGTTGCTGGATGTTTAGGTTGCTAATATCAGTAATGATTTTCTGGATGCGACCTTTTCTGTTTTCCAGATAATTTTCTTAGGAAAGACTGCTAGTAGCAGTGAAATTACTAAGTCAGTAAGAGAATGAATATTTTGATGGCTTTGATACAAAATACCAAACAATCCACAAAAAGATTTGGGCCAATATATATTACCATAATCAAGATCTATAAATATTCATTTTGCTTGTATTATCACCAGAATCAGTTGAAGTATCTGCTAACTTTTATTGATTGTTTACTAGAGCCAGGCATCATACCAAGCACTTTACATGTAATAACTCATTTAATCCTTAAAACAACCCTCGGAGATAAGATTTACCCATTTGATAGAAAAAGAATGCCAAAGGGATTTACAGAAAGTCATAGAGCTTGGATTTGAACTCAGGGAGAGTGACCATTAGAGTTCACACCTTTATAGTCAAGTCACACTGCTTCTGTATTAACATTTGTAAAATAGGTTTACTTTAAAAAATTTCATTTCTCTGTTGTAACATAAATTTCTTTATCTTATTTTAAGGATATTGTATTTTTTAAAAATGTTTATTTATTTATTTGGCTACGCCAGGTCTTAGTTGTGGCACACAGGATCTTCGCAGCATGTGGGATTTTTTTTTTAGTTGCAGCATGCGGGATCTTTTTATTTTTTACTTTTTAGGTGGGGCATGTGAGATCTTTAGTTGCAGCATGCAGGCTCTTAGTTGCGGCATGTGGGATCTAGTTCCCTGACCAGGGATTGAACCCGGGCTTTCTGCATTGGGAGCTCAAAGCCTTAACCACTGGACCACCAGGGAAGTCCCTGTTTTATTGTTTATTGTTTGTTTGTTTGTGTTTCTGGCTGCGTTGGGTCTTCGTTGCTGTGCGCGGGCTTCTCACTGCAGTGGCTTCTCTTGTTGCGGAGCACAGGCTCTAGGCACATGGGCTTCAGTAGTTGCAGCGTGTGGGCTCAGTAGTTTTGGCTCGCAGGCTCTGGAGCGCAGGCTCAGTAGTTGTGGCGCACGGGCTTGGTTGCTCCATGGCATGTGGGATCTTCCCAGTCCAGGGCTCAAACCCATGTCCCCTGCATTGGCAGGTGGATTCTTAACCACTGTGCCACCAGGAAAGTCCCCTATTTTATTGTATTTTTAAAGTAAAAGTTTATGTAGGCATTTTGCTCATTTTGTTAGAATTTGTTTTTTTTTTAATTTTACATGAACTCTTTATACAATAAAGTCTTTAACTCCATCTATCATACGTTAAAAATATTTTCTCTCTTTGCCTTTTTATCTTAGCTTTTAAAACTTACCTTAATTTTCCATCTTTTCCCTTTTGATTTCTATTGTTAGATTTAAGGTGTCCTCATAAGAAGTCTGAAAAAAAATAGTTCTATTTTGTTTTCTCTGGTTTGTCTTTAAATAGTTGACTCTCAGATATACAAAGGTCTTTTCCTATGTTGTCTTCTAGATGTTTTACAGTTTCAGGTTTCACATTTAGGCCTATGATCCGTTTCAAGTTAAATTTTCTTTGCAATGTGAGGTAGGGATCAAAGTTCATTCATCAAAGTTCATATCCAAACGGATATCTGATTGTTCCAGGACCATATCTCAAGAACACTACACTTTCCTTATTGAGTCACTTATCACCTTTGCTCTGAACTCCAGACTCCTTTATCCAGTAGCTAACATGACACCTCCACTTGAATGTCTAAAACACGGTCTAAAACTGCAGGCCAAAACTAAGCTCCTTAACATTGTTCTAATTTGTTCTCAGTCTTTCCCATTTCAGGAAACAGTAAAGCCAGTATCTCAGGACAAAAACTTAGAGCCATCCTTCGTACCTGTCTCCTTTTCTCAGGGCAGATTCAATCTATTAAGTAATCTTGCTGATTCTGTTTTTAAAATATACCCAGCATTTCACTGTTTACCATCATCTCCACTGCTATCTTATCCGCACCATCATTGTCTTTTATCTAGATTATTTCAATAGCCTCCTAACTAGCTTCTTGGCTTTTGCCTTTGTCACCCTACACTCTATTCACAGTACAGCAGTCAATGAAATTCTTATTAAAAGTCAGATGTTGTCAGGGACTTCCCTGTTGGTCCAGTGGTTAAGACTCCACACTTCCATTGCAGGGGCACGGGTTCAATCCCTGGTTAGGGAACTAAGATCCCACGTGCCACGCAGCGCAGCCAAAAAAGAAAGAAATTGCATTATGAATAAATAGAATCTCAGTAGTGCTCAACATATGCTAAACTTATATGCTGTTCCTTAGCTTTAGGAAGCTGTAGAGTATTGCTTAAAGGCAGCCGCTTCCCCTCTCCTTTCACCTAAATTCTCTCCATCCCATAGCCAGAGTTGAAAAATTATCTTCTACATTGAAAAAATACAAGAAACAAAGTTAGTAATTTTTTTTTTAATGTCAGATGTTGTTATTTGTTCAAATCTCTGCGGTGACTCTCCATGTAACTCACAGTAAGAAACAAGAATTTATAATGATGTAGAAGGTCCTACATGACCTTGTTACTTTTCTGACCTTATCTCCATGAGATCGTTCCTTTGGTCATTCTATTCTAGCCTCACTTGCCGCCTTGCAGTTCCTTGAACATGCTAGCTGTGCTCCCTCCTCAGGACCTTTGCATTTTCTATTCTCTCTGCTTGGAATGCTTCATCCCACTAAGATTCTTCATAGCTTGCTCCTCATCTCCTTAAAATCTTTTACAAATACTAACTTCTCAGGGAGTCTTTCCCTTACTACTCTGTTTGTAATGGCACTCTCTTCCCTATGCTTAGTACTATTTATGTCTCTTCCCTGCTGTCCTCCATCACATTTTACTCACAATTGTGTGACACGAGACTATAAGATCCACTAAGGCAAGGATTTATCTTTCTTATTTTCTGCTCTATCCCCAGTGTCAAAACCAGTATTTGAAACATGGTAAACACTCAGTAATTATTTTCAGAATGAATTCACGAAAATTATTCTTTTTTTCCAAAATGCTAACCAGTTCGTCTCAATACAAGATATTTGCACAACTATCATTCTAGTCATAGGGATAATTATGATACTTCGTTTCCTTATGGAAAATATAAAGACATTTTTGAAATCTATGTATGGAATTTAATTGTATATCTTAGTGTGAACCACTAAGTAATGCTTTAAATGTAACCTGAGCACTACCTAGGTTAGGCCTCTTTAATCTGGAATATTTTGTACACCTTGGTTTGGTTATAGTGAGATATTTCTGATGACCTAACAGCCTGAATCAAAAGCAAGTAGCTGATAAATTATAGGGGATAATTGCTTTTCACGGGGATATACTGTGCAATTTGAGAATAAAACATTCTTAGATCTTTAAAAATATTTTTAATGATAAAGTAAATAGATGGTTTGTAGAATAAATGGTTTGTATGCAGCAAATACTAAGCATAGGTATATTTCTGCTAAAATGACCTAAACTGAATACTTTGGGCTGCGTATAAAAACAAAGTTTCAACAAACAATTGGAAAATAGAATTTTAAGATTATTTACAATAGCATACAAAAAATCAGATATCTAGAAGTAAATCTAAAGGAAGATGCACAAGATTTCTATCGTGATTACAAAACATTGCTAAGAGAAAGAAAACCTAAATAAATGGTGATATACATCATGTCCATGGATTGAAAGATTCAATATTGTTAAGATGTAAGTTCTCTTCAGATTGATTTATAGATTCAATTCGATCCCAAACTCCCAGCAATTGCATGTATATGTGTGTGTAAATTGATAAGGAGAGTCAAAAATCTACATAAAAATGGATCTAGAATAGCTCAAAAATTGGGGTGTGAGGGGAAGAAAAAAACAGAGTTGGAAGGTTTATATTACCAGATTTCAAGATTTAACTGTAATTAAATCAGTATGGTACTGGCACAAAGATACTTAAATATATCAATGGAACACAATAGAGAAATTAAAAATAGGCCCCTGCATATATGGTCACCTGATTTATGACAAAGGCACACTAGTTCAGTGTGTGTGGGAGCTTTTGGTTTTTCAGTAGGTAGTAATGGAGTACTTGGATATCCCCTATGGAAAAAGAAATGAACCCTGACTCCTACTCCATATCATACACAAGATTAATTTGAGGTGGATCATGTACCAAAATGTGAAAGATAAAACAATAAAGCTTCTTGATGAAAACATAGGAGGAAGTCTTTGTTACCTTATAGCTGGCAAAGATTTCAAAAAGCACTAACTATAAAAGAAAAAAATATATAACTGAACTTCATTAAAATTAAGAATTTCTGTTTATAAGAAGATACCATTAAGAGAATAAAAAGGCAGACAACAGACTTGGAGAAGATATTTGCAATAAATATTTCCAGCAAAGGTCTCATGTCTAGTGTATATATAAAGAACTCCTTCAAATCAGTAAGAAAAAGGCAACCCAATTTTTTTTTTAATGGGGAAAACAACAGCACTTCAGCAATAAGGGTACCCAAAGGGCCAGTAAGCACATGAAAAAATATTCAACATTATTACTAATCAAGGAAATGCACATTAAAATCACAGTGAGGTGCCACTTAAGCATCTCACTAAAACAGCTAAATTTAAAAAACTGACAATAACAAGTCAGTGAATTCTCACAGTTGTTGGTAGGAGTGCAAGTCTGTATGTCCAATGGAAAATGGTTTCGTTGTATCTCATAAAACTAAATGTATGCCTACCTAAGAACCACTACTAAGTGTATACCCAAGGAAAATGAGTGCATATGTCTATCAAAAGACATTTACATGACTGTTCATAGTAGCTTTATTTATAGTAACCCAAAACTGCAAACAATCCAAAAACTCCCTATCAGTAGGAGAATGGATGAATAAATTGTGGTGTATTCACATGATGAAACATTACACATCAATTTTTTTTAAGAATAATGAACAAATAGTACACAAAAAACATCTGGTTTCTTGAATATTAGATGTTGTGTTGAGTGAAAGCAGGTACAAAAGGGTACATATTATACACGTAAGAGAACATGCTGTTTGATTCCATTTATATGGAGTTCAAGAACAGGCAAGGCAGAGCTGATCTATGGTGATAGTCACAACATCACATCAAGTGGTTACCTCTGGGGTTGGGGTTGGGTTGCCCAGGGGAACTTCTTGGGGCACCAGAAATGTTCCAGATGTTTTGTATCTTTAGATGAGTGGTGGTTACAGGGGTATATACATACATAAAAACTCATTGAGCTGTACGCTTAAGACTAGTGCATGTTACATACTTTATGTATTTTTTATCTTAGTAAAAAGGTAAAAAATAAATTTATATTAAACAGTTTAGCTGATGTAAATAAAATGGACAGTTGGGGTAACTTTTATGAGGTAACCTAAAAAAAGCCAAAAGACATATACTGTAAAGGTTTTGTAACTCTCAGAAAATATTAATTCATTAACATTTTCTGATTTTTTTTTTCTTTCTTTTCAGCCCCTGACCTTTTTGAGCCTGGGAAATGCTTACCTTGCTCTGAAGAATATCAGTGGGGCACTTGAGGCCTTTAGACAGGCTTTGAAATTAACTACCAAATGCCCAGAGTGTGAAAACAGCCTGAAGTTGATTCGCTGTATGCAGTTTTATCCTTTTCTGTACAACATCACCTCTTCTGTTTGCAGTGGTAAGCAGCTGTTAAATGCTGGCAAAATAATGAGTTCAATCAGGATTCCTGTTTTGATCAACAGAACACAGGAAATGATTTTATTTTTCGAAGGTTTTTACATAACCAGTGTAATTCTAGATACATAGGAAAGAAATTAATTAATAACTTGTGGTGTACATGCCTTGGAGCATTAGGCTTAATTCTCTCCCAGAGCCCTAGTTTGAGAAAGGCTGATCAAAGTATATTCGACTGGGATTGATAAGCTGTGAGATTTTTTTCTCTCCCCCAAATCTCTGATGTTCTACAACAACTGATATTTATGGTAAAAGATATTTTTTTCTGCCACAAATTCAAACGGTGTAATGAGATTTGAAGCAGTGTTTCTATCCTCATTCACCGAAGTACAGCCCCTTGTCTTTGAGTGGAGGTGGTGTGGACCTTCACCGCACCTTTCAGGCAGTCGTCCAACGTGAAGCGGCTATCTACTTTGCATTCTTCCGCTTCCTCCCACAGGCACCATGCATGTGTACATATGTGTATACATACACACATGTGCAGCAGTGTGTCCACCTGGGTCAGAGCTACTTGAGTTAATGTCTCAACTATTGTAAATTTCTAAGAGTTCCATGATATTTTTTCTTCAATATTTTTTTATTGACGTATAGTTGATTTACAATGTTGTATTAATTTCTGCTGTACAGCAAAGTGATTCAGTTATACATATTTATACATTCTTTGAATTTTTATTTTTTTATACAGCAGGTTCTTGTTAGTCATCAATTTTATACACATCAGTGTATACATGTCAATCCCAATCACCCAATTCATCACATCCTCACCCCCACCCCACCCCCCATCACTTTCCCTCATTGGTGTCCATACGTTTGTTCTCTACATCTGTGGCTCAATTTCTGCCCTGCAAACTGGTTCATCTATACCATTTTTCTAGATGCCACATATATGAGTTAATATACGATATTTGTTTTTCTCTTTCTGACTTACTTCACTCTGTATGACAGTCTCTAGATCCATCCATGTCTCTACAAATGACCCAATTTCGTTCCTTTTTATGGCTGAGTAATATTCCATTTTATATATGTTCCACATCTTCTTTATCCATTCGTCTGTTGGTGGGCATTTAGGTTGCTTCCATGACCTGGCTATTGTAAATAGTGCTGCAGTGAGCATTGGGGTGCATGTGTCTTTTTGAATTATGGTTTTCTCAGGGTATATGCCCAGTAGTGGGATTGCTGGGTCATATGGTAATTTTATTTTTAGCTTTTAAAGGAAAACATTGTATGAGCACATTGAATATAAGGAATACATTCTTTTTTTATATTTTCTTATTTATGGTTTATCATAGGATATTGAATATAGTAGTTCCACGATATTTGATTATTATTTAACCTTCACTGGAAGAAAAAAAATGAGTTTAACTTGAATTATAAGTGGTTCAGTTTATATACATGTGAATCCTCAGTACCTTGCTTTTGTAGGGCACACAGTAGATGCTGTGTTTAATGTTCAAATTAGATTATAATATTCAACCAGAGGACTAGCTCAGCTCCTTCACTTCAGGTATTTAGAAGAAGAAAAAAAGTGATACACACTTCATTAAGTGACTTGTCTAAAAGACATCAGTAATTACTAGATTTGGCACCCAAACTGATTCACTATACCAGACTGCCTTAGGATTTTAATGGAAGGCAGGAAGTCATTTTAAATATCAGAGCCCTTTTTTTAGTGAAGAAACGAAAAATCTCTCAGACTCTATAGCTCAGTTGTAGATCTTTGTTGAGCAGCATCTAAACTAGAATTCGTACATGAATGCTGAAGGCCTAACAGTGTTTTTTTAGCAAGGCCGTATAGTGGGGTGGCTAGTTCTAGAGTCATACAGATTCATGTTTGAGTCCTGGCTTTGCCATTACTGTCTTTCTGTTCCCATTAAAGTAATTTGTGTCCTAATCTATAAAATGAAAGACAGTAAAATTTCATATACTTTTTGGGAGGATTAAATGAGATTATTGTCACAGAGTAGGTGTTATGTAAAAGTAAGCCATTAGAAATTCATAATGAATACAGAATATGACTCTAAAGGTTAAGGATCTTTATCTTCTTACATAATACTAGAAAATATGTTGTGGTCTTTAAAGTTTTGTAGGTTATATCTAAGGACAGCCTTATAAACAGGATTTCATTTTTTTTCAATGAGCTGTTTATATTAATAGAATTTCTTATTTTCTTTACTGACTATCATCTCCCTCACTTCTCCTCTTTTCTGTTATTGGGAAGAAGGGTTTTGTATGTATATAGTGATCCTTTTCTAAAAGCCTTTTCTCTTGTATTTGTTTTACATGCTTTTGCTTAGTATTTTAGTTTCTTGAAATTCATTGTTATTTTATGTCACTGATGTTGAGAGAGGAAATTCAGTTGTCTTAAGCTCTTTTTCCCCTGGAACATAATCTCAACTAGCCCAGGGAACTATTAACTTGAAACAGATCTTTCTCAAAATTGTAGTATCTGATAGGCCAGGTTATTCCAAGAATATTTTTTTAATTGCTGTTTTTTTTTCTGCTCACTTCTTTTTTTTTTTTTTAATAATTTTAAAATTTTTGGCCGCATTGGGTCTTCATTGCTGCGCACAGGCTTTCTCTAGTTGCGGCGAGTGGGGGCTACTCTTCATTGCAGAGTGTGGGCTTCTCATTACGGTGGCTTCTCTTGTTGCACAGCACGGGCTCTAGGCACGCGGGCTTCAGTAGTTGTGGCTCGCATGCTTAGTTGCTCTGTGGCATGTGGGATCTTCCCGGACAAGGGCTAGAACCCATGTCCCCTGCATTGGCAGGCAGACTCATAACCACTGCGCCACCAGGGAAGTCCCCAAGAATATTATTGAATCTGATACAATAACTATAAAAGAAAATAATTTGACTTGGGAAGAGGGAATACCATATTTGGTTCTTTCAGAGAGCTCATTTAAAAAAACTTTTTTTAATGAAAAAACATTAGCCCTTTTTACATTGTAATTAATTAGTTTAGAAAAGAATCCAACGTCAGTAAATTTAAGAATATTGAAATCTTATCAAGCATCTTTTCGGACCATAACGCTATGAGATTAGAAATGAATTACAGGGAAAAAAACGTAAAAAACACAAACACATGGAAGCTAAACAATACGTTACTAAATAACCAAGAGATCACTAAAGAAATCAAAGAGGAAATTTAAAAATACCTAGAGACAAATGACAATGAAAACATGACGATCCAAAACCTATGGGATGCAGCAAAAGCAGTTCTAAGAGGGAAGTTTATAGCAATACAAGCCTACCTCAAGAAACAAGAAAAATCTCAAGTAAACAATCTAACATTACACCTAAAGCAACTAGAGGAAGAAGAACAAACAAAACCCAGGGTTAGCAGAAGGAAAGAAATCATAAAGATCAGAGCAGAAATAAATGAAATAGACACAAAGAAAACAATAACAAAGAACAATAAAACTAAAAGCTGGTTCTTTGAGAAGATAAAATTGATAAACCATTAGCCAGACTCATCAAGAAAAAAAGGGAGAAGACTCAAATCAATAGAATTAGATATGAAAAAGGAGAAGTAACAGCTGACACTGCAGAAATACAAAGAGTCATGAGAGATTAATACAAGCAACTCTGTGCCAATAAAATGGACAACCTGGAAGAAATGGACAAATTCTTAGAAAAGCACAACCTTCCAAGACTGAACCAGGAAGAAACAGAAAATATGAACAGACCAATCACAAGCATTGAAACTGAAACTGTGATTAAAAATCTTCCAACAAACAAAAGTCCAGGACCAGATGGCTTCACAGGTAAATTCTATGAAACATTTAGAGAAGACCTAACACCCATCCTTCTCAAACTCTTCCAAAAAATTGCAGAGGAAGGAACACTCCCAAGCTCATTCTATGAGGCCACCATCACCCTGATACCAAAACCAGACAAAGATACTACAAAAAAAGAAAATTACAGACCAATATCACTGATGAATATAGAGGCAAAAATCCTCAACAAAATACTAGCAAACAAAATCCAGCAACACATTAAAAGGATCATACACTGTGATCAAGTGAGATTTATCCCAGGGATGCAAGGATTCTTCAATATATGCAAATCAATCAATGTGATACACCATATTAACAAATTGAAGAATAAAAACCATATGATCATTCAACAGATGCAGAAAAAGCTTTTGACAAAATTCAACACCCATTTATGATAAAAACTCTCCAGAAAGTGGGCATAGAGGGGACCTACCTCAACATAATAGAGGCCATACACGACAAACCCACAGCAAACATCATTCTCAATGATGAAAACTGATAGCATTACCTCTAAGATCAGGAACGAGACAAGGATGTCCACTCTCACCACTATTATTCAACATAGTTTTGAAAGTCCTAGCCACGGCAATCAGAGAAGAAAAAGAAAGAAAAGGAATACAAATTGGAAAAGAAGAAGTAAAAGTGTCACTGTTTGCAGATGATATGATACTATACATAGAGAATCCTAAAAACGCCACCAGAAAACTACTAGAGCTAATCAATGAATTTGGTAAAGTTGCAGGATACAAAATTAATGCACAGAAATCTCTTGCATTCCTATACACTAATGATGAAAATCTGAAAAGAAATTATGGAAACACTCCCATTTACCATTGCAACAAAAAGAATAAAATACCTAGGAATAAACCTATGTAGGGAGACAAAAGACCTGTATGCAGAAAACTATAAGACACTGATGAAAGAAATTAAAGATGATACCAACAGATGGAGAGATATACCATGTGTTTGGATTGGAAGAATCAATATTGTGAAAATGACTATACTACCCAAAGCAATCTACAGATTCAGTGCAATCCCTATCAAATTACCCATGGCATATTTTATGGAACTAGAACAAATCATCTTAAAATTTGTATGGAGACACAAAGGACCCCAAAAAGCCAAAGCAGTCTTGAGGGGAAAAAACGGAGCTGGAGAAATCAGACTCCCTGACTTCAGACTATACTACAAAGCTACAGTAATCAAGACAATATGGTGTTGGCACAAAAACAGAAACATAGATCAGTGGAACAAGATAAAAAGCCCAGAGATAAACCCACGCACCTATGGTCAACTAATCTATGACAAAGGAAGCGAAGATATACAATGGAGAAAAGACAGTCTCTTCAGTAAGTGGTGCTGGGAAAACTGGACAGCTACATGTAAAGGAATGAAATTAGAATACTCCCTAATACCATACACAAAAATAAACTCAAAATGGATTCGAGACCTAAATGTAAGACCGGACACTATAAAACTCTTAGAGGAAACATAGGAAGAACACTCTTGACATAAATCACAGCAAGATCTTTTTGATCCACCTCCTAGAGTAATGGAAATAAAAACAAAAATAAACAAATGGGACCTAATGAAACTTCAGAGCTTTTGCACAGCAAAGGAAACTTTAAACAAGATGAAAAGAGAACACTCAGGATAGGACAAAACATTTGCAAACAAATCAACAGATAAAGGATTAATCTCCAGCATATATAAACAGTCATGCAGCTCAATATTAAAGAAACAAACAACCCAGTCCAAAAATGGGCAGAAGACCTAAGTAGACATTTCTCCAAAGAAGACAGATGGCCAAGAAGCACATGAAAAGCTCTTCAACATCACTAATTATTAGAGAAATGCAAATCACAACTATAATGAGGTATCACCTCACACCAGTTAGAATGGGCATCATCAGAAAATCTACTTACAACAAATGCTGGAGAGGATGTGGAGAAAAGGGAACCCTCTTGTACTGTTGGTGGGAATGTAAATTGATACAGCCACTATGGAGAACAGTATGGAGGGTCCTTCAAAAACTAAAAATAGATTTACCATATGATCCAGCAATCCCACTACTGGGCATATACCCAGAGAAAACCATAATTCAAAAAGACACATGCACCCCAGTGTTCGTTGCAGCACTGTTTACAATAGCCAGGTCATGGAAGCAACCTAAATACCCATCAACAGACAAATGGATAAAGAAATTTTGGTACATATATACAATGGAATATTATTACTCAGCCATAAAAAGGAATGGAAGTGGGTCATTTGCTGAGACATGGATATATCTAAAGACTGTCATACAGAGTTAAGTAAGTCAGAAAGAGAAAAACAAATATCGTATATTAACACATGTATGTGGAACCTAGAAAAATGGTACAGATGAGCCAGTTTGCAGGGCAGAAGTTGAGACATAGATGTAGAGAACAAACATATGGACACCAAGGGGGGAAAAGTGTGGTGGGGTGGTGATGGTGGTTTGCTGAATTGGGTGATTGGGATTGACATGTATACACTGATGTGTATAAAATTGATGACTAATAAGAACCTGCAGTATAAAAAAACAAACAAAAAACATTATCCCTTTTTACATTGTAATTAATTAGTTTAGAAAAGAATCCAACGTCTGCTAACTCCTAAATAAATAGTTACCCCTAATGGAAATATATGCATTTTCTAGGTTTAAAAACTCATTGATAATACTGAACTAATTTCAGTATTAAATTTTTCTTTAACCGTGTTTTTGCATTACTTGTTTCCACAGTAATCCTATTTATTGACAGTTGTTTTGCTGAGTTTGAGCTTTGAAAAGCTGAAACTTGAAAGAAGCAGACACCTCTGTCAAAACCATGAACTTCTTACATTTTAAAACCTAACAGTTGCATTTACTCCAGTTATCTCTGAGCTTTACTAAACGGTTGATGAAAAAGGAGACAAAACCTCTGAGTAATGATTAGCATTTCTGTACCTTCAGATGATTCTCTCTGCCCTTTACTTTTTCATTTTTGCAATATTGAAAGAAGCTTCATAAGTTATCTTGTTTGACATATCTTTCTAAAGTTTTTATTATGACTTTAGAAAGGTTTCAAGAAGCAAGGCTTGTGATTCTATTTCCAATAATCAAGGAATTCATATTTTTTTTGTAATACTCATAGTTACAGTTTATTACAGGGAAAAGATACTAGTTAAAATCAGCCAAGGCAGAGTCCTTGAAGGGTACAAATACAGAACCTCCGGTTGTCCTCTTCCCATGGTGTCATGGACAACATTACCTCCTCCCAGCTATGATGTGTGACAGTACATGTGGAGTATTGCCAACCAAGGGAGCACACCCCAGCCTTTGGTGTCCAGAGGGTCTTTTTTTTTTTTTTTTAATTTTTATTGGAGTATAGTTGCTTTACAGTGTTGTGTTAGTTTCTGCTGTACAGCAAAGTGAATGAGCTATACATATACATATGTACCCTCTTTTTTGGATTTCCTTCACATTTAGGTCACCACAGAGCATTGAGTTGAGTTCCCTATGCTGTACAGTAGGTTCTCATTAGTTATCTATTTTATACACAGTATCAATAGTGTATATATGTCAGTCCCAATCTCCCAGTTCATCCCAGTGCCCCCTTTCCCCCTTGGTATCCATACATTTGTTCTCGATGTCTGTGTCTCTATTTCTGCTTTGTAAATAAGATTGTCTATACCAATTTTTCAGATTCCACCATATATACATTAATATGCGATATTTGTTTTTCTCTTTCTGACTTACTTCACTCTGTATGACAATCTCTAGGTCCATCCACATCTCTACAAATGACCCAATTTTGTTCCTTTTTTATGGCTGAGTGATATTTTAAGGAATTAATATTGTAATTGGGTTTTTTTGGACAAGATTTAAGCTGCCCTTATACACCCTTTTTCCAACCTAAAAAATTCTCTTATGAAAGCCTGTTTGAAAAGCTACCAATTTAAAAGCTTTTCAGGTAAGCTTTTCAAGATCAAAAATAGTTAAATACTCTTGGAAAACATTTTAAAAACAAGTTTTCTGACCACTATTGTTAATCTTCCCTAAATTATTTTCTTTAAAGATCCACATTAGACACTGTTTTTATAGCAACTGTAATATAGTATAACGTCTTGGGTAGTATGAACTGAATAGCAAAATTATCAGTAGTCTTTTAACATCAGTAAGTATTGCTTTTCATGTATAATCTTGGAAATTTTTCACACAGATTTTTAGTTTATGTTTCTTGGAGTATATGCACAGGTAACGTATTTAGCTTTGAATACTGATTCATTCAGCTTAGAAGTACATAATCATTATGCTCACAAACTTTTCTTACTTGAAAGACTTTATAGCTAAAAATGCGTCAATTAGTGCAGAATCATTTATCTGACAGTTTTCCCAAACTTTGATTAATCTAGATAATCCTCTTACTTACTGCCATTTATTAGTTGCATTTGTTCTTACAGAAACTGCTTATCATCATCTGTCTCTCTCCTTTGAATAGTACTTAATAAATTCTTTTCTTTTATAGGTATTTTTATATCAGCATTACAGTTTCAAGGATGCTGGGAAGGAAAACATAATAGATTTTTTAATTGCCAGCTCTCAAGTTGACTGTGAAAGAGAAGCTAGTGCTTCCAGTTTTGATTAAACATTTTATTTTGGCAGTTTTTAAATACATACTTTTTGTCCACATTTATTGACTTGTTATTTTACAATTCAACTTAAATAGAACTGAATTGGCCACTTGAACAAACTCATTTTTCAATAACAACATACTTGGCCTTTTTTAAAGTAAAATGGAACCTTTTAAATAAACTTACAATGCTTTTGAGTATAAGTAAGGTCTCTTGAGTGCTCAACGCTAAAAAAGGACTTTTTTAAAATTGAAAATAACAAGGTGTCACAGAAAATGGAATTTCATGAAGCAATAATGATTATATTCTCTAATGATGAAAAATGGAAAATAATTTATAATAAGCAAAACGTGGATATTAAATCTGTAATATTCATGATAGTGGATTTTCCAAGTGTTTATTACTTAAGAGTATTTTCTACATACTTTCATTCTTCAGTTTCACTGATTTGAAAATTAAAAAGTTACATCTAAAAAAGATGCTTTCTACTACTTAAGCAATATACATTGTTCCATTATTATGTCTCTGATATGCATAATTTTACTTTTAGTATTCTTCACTCAGTATTACTTTTCTTACATTAGAAAACATAAGACCAACGGAAGGTTATATTCGTTAGACTTCATTACATGCGTGTAGGTATGCTGCTAACAATGGCATTGTTATTAACTGAGTATAATTAAGCATCAGCCCCACAATCGCTGAACATTGGTCTTTTCTTAATCCGCTGAGACACCTACCCACTTAAAATTATTGGCCCAGATCTTTAGAAATTATGAATAAATGTTATACAGAACTCAGACTTTAATGACTAGGTATGGTTAGAATTTTATATACATTTCTCTATAAAGTGTATTTCAAAGCTTTCACCACCATAGAAAAAAATAGAATTTCCAAATCACATACATGAGCTTTAATATCTGTTCCAATGTGCAGAAGAATTATTCTGTGTTGTCTTTTTTTTGTTTTTTTTTGTTGTTGTTGTTTGCGGTACGCGGGCCTCTCACTGCTGTGGCCTCTCCCGTTGCGGAGCACAGGCTCCAGATGCGCAGGCCCAGCGGCCATGTCTCACGGGCCCAGCTGCTCCGTGGCATGTGGGATCCTCCCGGACCGGGGCATGAACCCGTGTCCCCTGCATCGGCAGGCGGACTCCCAATCACTGCACCACCAGGGAAGCCCCTGTGTTGTCTTTATAATGTTTCTGTATTTATAGCATCTACGTACTATTTACCTAAATCTTATCTCGTTTTATAACTTGTTTCTTGCCTGTGGTTTTAGTCTGTGTTCTTCCACCCAAATTTCTGTAGATTTATAACTTGTAGCTTAAAGCAATTTTACATGGAGTTCAGATTTTGAAGGAAAAGAAATCCTGCATTTTGCTGCCCTCCTGTGGAATATCCAACACATTCTACCTGCAGTTAAGGACCTGCTTTATCACATTCTTGATGAGAATTAGTGAAGATATCTGTTTTACAAAAAAAGAAAGAGGGCTTCCCTGGTGGCGCAGTGGTTGAGAGTCCGCCTGCCAATGCAGGGGACACGGGTTCGTTGAGAGTCCGCCTGCCAATGCAGGGGACGCGGGTTCGTGCCCCGGTCTGGGAGGATCCCATGTGCTGCGGAGTGGCTGGGCCCGTGAGCCATGGCCGCTGAGCCTGTGCATCCAGAGCCTGTGCTCCGCAGCGGGAGAGGCCACAGTAGTGAGAGGCCCATGTACCGCAAAAACAAAAAGAAAGAAAGAAAATACAGTCTGAAAGACACAGTTTTTATAGCATTTTTAATATGCTACTAGTTAGCTTACCTCCATTTATTTTTGTTGGAAGAATGAAAACTGGTTAACTTTTTACAGGCTCAGAATCCTGTAGGTGCAGGTGCATCCTGCAACAAAGCTAGATATACCTCTCTATATGTAATATGTATAAATTTTTATACTTCTTTACTTAAAGGGCTTTAATTATTTGGTTAACAAACAATCCTTTGATAAGCATCTATATGACGGTGAGAGAAGGGATAATAAAAGTGCCTTTTTTATGAATCTAGAAGCAAAAGTTATGATTTACTCAAGTCACAGAGTCAGTCATTGGTAGCACAGAGACTGAAATCTGAGTCCTCTGTCTTCTAAGGCCAGTGTGGCTCTCATGCGTAATTCTTTTATTCTCAAGCCATAAACTATTCCACTGCCAAGACTGAAAGAATTCATATTTGTAGATTCTTGAGTCATTTTATGAAAGTAGTATAATCACTGCACTTCGTATATCATCCCTCAAAAGAGACACATACATCCCTATATAAAACATGCCTCTGAACTATATTATGGGGGACAGTCATAATAAACCCTAAAAGCACACCTAAAATGGTCCCTTTCAGTTTAGCGTGTCACTTTGATCTCTTCTGTATTTTGCATCATTAGAGTGCTGTAAAGCATTGGATTTTACACAGAAGATCTGGTAGCCATACTTGTAATATTCGCTCAGTAGGTAATATTTGTCTTTTGGGATTCCCAGCATTTTGGTTTCATGAGCAAAATGGTTACCTTTTGTTTTCATAAGAAGTTAAGACATTTAGGCAGGTTTTGTTAACCAGTGGTTTTACACTTCAGCCTCCAAAAGACATTTAATATGTATATAAATACTTCTTGGTTTTTAACATGAATTTTTTGTCCAGCATGCAAAAAAAATTGTTTTCTTTTGAGGAATGAGCCTGTTGGCCCCTACATAAGATCTTTCTGCAGTTGTCCTCCAGTCATTATAGATTGTTAACCTGGCCAAATAATATTTAAGAAAAATGAAATTTGAGAGTGGATATAACCTTCTAAAGCAATAGAGTATTTGTTTTCTTTCAAGCAAAGGGACCTGAGTATGGCTTATTTATTCATTCATTTATTCAACTAATGTCTACTATTCTAGGAACTAGAAACCAAACAAGCAAGCAAAAAACTCCAAGTCTTACAGAGCTCCATTCTAGTAAAGAGAAACAGAGCAGATGATAAACATATGAAAAAAGTTATTTAGTATGTTAGCAAATAAGTGCTCTGGGGAAAAATAAATAGAGCAGGAGGGTTGGTGTGATATTTAAATTGGATTGTTAAGGGAGGCCCCATTGAGAAAGTGACACTTGAGCAAAGATTTGAAGGAGGTAAAGGGTTGGACCATGCAGACGTACAGCATAAGAGCATTTCAGGCAGAGAAAATAGTTGTTGCAAAAGCTTATGCAAGGAGAGCTTTTCTGTGGTTTGGTGGTGTTGGAGGAAATGAAAGCAGAGACGAACGGGAGGAGGGTAGAACCGCATCTTTACTGCCTTGCAGACCATTCTAATAATTTGGGCTTTTATTCTAAGAGAAAGATGTATGATTTGGAAGGTTTTGAGCATTAGAGGAAAATGATCTGATTTACATTTTAACAGGATTCTTCTGGCTGCTCTGTTGAAGATAGATTGTAGTCAGGTAATGGCACAAGCAGGAAGACCAGTTAGGATGCTGTTGCAAAAATGTAGGTGGGGCTTCCCTGGTGGCACAGTGGTTGAGAGTCCGCCTGCCGAAGCAGGGGGCACGGGTTCGTGCCCCGGTCCGGGAAGATCCCACATGCTGCGGAGCGGCTGGGCCCGTGAGCCATGGCTGCTGAGCCTGCGCGTCTGGAGCCTGTGCTCCGCAACGGGAGAGGCCACAACAGTGAGAGGCCCGCATAACACATACACACACACACACACACACACAAAATGTAGGTGACGGATGATGTTGCCTTGGACCAGTGGGGTGAGAGGGGAGAAGGGGAGAAGTGATCATCATATTTGGGGTATATTTTTGAAGGTGGAACCAGTAAGACACTACCAGAGGAAGTATGGGAAATGAAAGAAGCAGGGGTCAGGGTGACTCCTAAATATGGAACCTAATCAACTAGGTGCTATTTAATGAGATTTTTAATAACCTATGGTGCTATTTAATGAGATAAAGTCTGAGGAAGGAACAGATTTAGGGAGAAAAACAAGTTTGGTTTTAAACAAGTTTCAGTTGCCTTCTAAATGTTTAAGTGATGGTATTGGGTAGGCAGTTGGGTATATATGAATGTCATTATGGTCAAGGAAGAGCCCCAGGCTAGAGATGAAAATTTGTGAACCATGGACATATGAATGTCTTTTAAAATCACAAAATTGGATGAACTTACCTCAGTGATTAGTATAAAAAGAAAAGAGGTCAGCGATTAATTACTAGGGCATTCCAGCCAACATTTAGTGATTGGGAAGAGGAAGAACATTACACGAGTAGCCAGTAAGACAGTAGGGAAACCAGGCAAGTGTTCTGTTCCAGAAGCCAAGCGAAGAAAGTGTTCCAAGGAGTGGTCAGTTATATCGTTATTCTTACGCTATGTGGATATATCCTAAGAGCTTGAGTTGGATGAGGACAGAGAATAAAGCATCGGATTTCTGAACATAGAGGTTGTTGGCAGTCTTCTAAAAGTTTGTATTAAATGGCTTGTGAAGTAGGTGAAGTGGAGATGGCCAGCAGCTCTTTCAAGGAGTTTTGCTGTAGTGAGGAGCAGAAAAATGGGATTGTAGTTGTGGGGGAATGTGGGATTGAAGATATTTGGTTTTGGCTTTATTGTTCTAAAAATAAGAGGTATTGCAGTGTGTTCCTGTAGGAAATACCCAGTAAAGAGGAAGAAATTGAAGATGCAGAAAAAATTGTAGAAGCAAAACTCTTGAATAAACAGAAGGGGATGGGCTCCAAGGCACAAGTGTAGTGTAGAGGTTATCCTTGAATAGGAGAAGGTACAATTTATAGGTATAGATGTAGGTATGTTGGTGCGACTTTTGATTACTTCTCAGTGAAGTAAGAGGCCAGTTGTCAGATGAGTGTGAAGAGGGGCAGAGGAGGTTAGAAATACAATGAGAGAGGAAGCGCTGAAAACAATGGACTCAGAAGGTGAATTGACTAGAGAAGTTTCTAATTTTGGTAACTGGATCATTTCAATGTCATTAATTTAGAGAAGGAATATGGAAAAGAAATTATCTATGCCTTCATGTGTGGCTGGAAAATAAGTTCAGTGATAGACATGTTCATACAGAGATGCCACTGGTTCCCTCAGATTGTTCAGGGTGAGAAGAAAAGTCCTAGAATGGAATCTTAGAAAATACTAGCATTTAAGGAGCAGAGGCAGTGAAAGTGAGTAAAGAGAGGTACTGGGAGAACCAAGAGGGAGCTGGGTCTTGAAGGTCAGAAGAACAGAGAGTTTGAGAAGGAAAAAGAAATCAACAGTAGCGTGTCCTATATTGGTTCCTAAAGTAGGGTACAGATATCACCAGAGGCACACAAGCTTTTAGGTGGTACTTAGAGTAACATTTTTTGATTTTAGTATTTGTGGCTTATTCTAATGGGCATTAGAAGAAATAAATAACCAGCACATCAAACCTGTAATTCATGAAAAGTGGTACTGATTTTCCCTTTTAACATAAATTAATGTAAGATTAAACAGTGACTCCATTTAAAGAAGAACATTGCATAAATAATGGTACTGGTACCTATGGGAAAATCACGACAGTAGTGGACGAATGAATAGTGTGGGAAGCTCTGGGTTTAACAGTTTAGAAAATCATTTGGTGACCTCATTTTATCAAAAGTATTTTCTGTAAGATGGGGAAATACCTATACTAAAACAAGAATAAATTTTAGGAAAATAGAAATATTAAAGTGAGCTCTCTATGTATAGTTGAATTACTTTTAGAGTTACTGGCATAGATTCTAAACTATATAACTTTTGTTTCATCCTGTCACTGTGTAACTAAAATAACTTTAAAGCAAATAGTTAATGATACCAGGAATCATTCTTTAGATAATATATAATAGGACTCAAATAAGACTTTTAAAAAATTCACTTATTAGAAACATGAAAAAGTAATTTGTGTTTGGAATAAAATAGTAGAAAAATTTGGCAGCTGAGTGAAGAAGTAAGGCATTTATTAGGCCCAGCATGTAATACACACAGAGCAAGTGGTTTTATTCTGTCTCTGGGACTCTTGGAACTGAGTCACTGCAGCTTGGTTGTGATGCTCCAAGAGGACTGTGTCCAAGGGCAGCAACTAAGCAGTCATTCTAGATATTTGAGTAGCACTTCTTGAAGTCAGCTAGGAGGTTAGCACTGCAGCTTGTTACTCAGTTATGGAATTCTTTTGTTCATTACCTTAAAAAGGAGAAGTTGCAAATTTATAATCTGAGTTACAGAGCTTAACACTTGAGGTGTGTGAATGGTCTTTGCCAGTGTTAGGGTTACTATCTTGAGTCTCCAATAGGAAGTGAGTTATACTTTTGAGTTTGTAAATTAAGATCATGGTTCTGCTTCCTTTATGCTCTGTATGTAGTGCGGGGACACCAACTGGAAGGCATCGTTAATCATACTTTGTGAACCCTTACCTACAGATAGGGTTGGAAAGTTATACTGAGACATCTTTCTTTGTGTATAGGCGCCATTCTGCATCAGGAACTTACTGTGGTTTCCTGCATTCACATCACTGAGGTCCCAGTGATTGTACACACCAGCAAGAAAAATGAAGGATGAGCAAGATGGGGTCTGTTTTATCTAGCCCCCACTAATTATTGAGCAAGATATTTTTAATATGGTTTGTCACTGCAGTAGTACATGTCTCCTGATAGGAACTGAAGGGGGCTAACTTCTAGTTATAAATACTTTGTGTGTAGTAAGTTAGGCAAGTTCATTGGATGCTATCTTTTTACATCTTCAGTTTCCATTCATTGTTGCAGATGTTTTTGGAGATATTTCAGTTTGTGATGTTAAGCTTTGCTATCTCATATAGCAAGCATTTGCATGACTCCTCCCCATTCAGAAAGATTATTCTAATTGGCAGAACTCTCTCTTCCTCCCTCCCTCCTCCCTCCTCCCTCCCTCTCTCTTTCCCTCTCTCTCTCCCTCTCTCTTGGTCTCTTTCTCTCTCTCTCTCTCTCTCTCACACACACACATACACACACACACACACACACAAATCCATGCTACATTAGAGTGGGCTCTTTTTTAAGTGACCTATGCCTCAGAAAATTCTTTACGTGCACTGCAAACCAACTAGTTGAAATGAATTCCCAGTTTTGGAGTTCTTGTTTGAAACAGTGAGTACCGGCAGTTCCCTGGCAGTCCAGTGGTTAGGACGCGGTGCTTTCACTGCCGTGGGCCCAGCTTCAGTCCCTGGTCAGGGATCTAAAATCCCACAAGCTGCAAGGTGCGGCCAAAATAAACAGAAAACAAACCAAAAAAATAGGGGCTTCCCTGGTGGTGCAGTGGTTAAAATCCGCCTGCCAATGCAGGGGACACGGGTTTGATCCCAGGTCCAGGACGATCCCACATGCCCCAGAGCAAATAAGCCTATGCACCACAACTACTGAGCCTGCGCTCTAGAGTCAGTGATCCACAACTACTGAGCCCGTGTGCCACAACTACTGAAGCCCACACCCTTAGAGCCCATGCTCTGCAACAAGAGAAGCCACCGCGATGAGAAGCCCACGCACCTCAACGAAAGAGTAGCCCCTGCTCGCCGCAACTAAAAGCCCGCACGCAGCAATGAAGACCCAACTTAGCCAAAAATAAATAAATAAAATAAATAAATTTATTAAAGAAAAACAAAAAACAGTGAGCACCAAGTATTTCAACCCCTTTACAAATTTAATCATTGAATGATTTTTTTTTTTAAACTCAGTTCCATGGGCTGATGGAAATAAAGCAGTTGACCCTGATAATCAGTAGAAAAGAGCATTGGTGAGATTTAAAATACATATGACTGAGGATACCTGGCATGTATCTATGTGTCCGTGTATATGCTGGTTTTGGGTTTTCCCCCCCTTTTTTCTTTCAGTGTTGGTTGTTACAATAGTCGGATTTATTTCATACTAAACTATTGTGATCTTTGACCAAGAAAATCTCAGGAGTCTGTTACTTTTTCTTAACCACCAAAGTTTATTTAGTTAGGATCTTGAAAATACAGGAGAAATTTAAATCATATTTCATAGCTGTTGAACAGAACACAGCTTCGGATTTCTCTTCTCATTTAGTTTATTTTTATTGATATAACAACAAATCTAAATTTGCCACTCAAAATTTGCCACTCTGAAAGCAGTTTAAACTGCTTTAGCTGTCAGGCATTACTTAATAACCCAGTCAAATCACAAATATCTAAAATGATAATTATTTAAAAAAATAATAAAACAAGCATATCAAATTTCAGGAGAAGGAACTAGAGGTCAGTAGCAGCTGATAGGGTATGTGGTGTTGATCAAGTCTTCTGAGTCCTGGTATACCTGTAGTAATATAGCCAATTTCCCTTGATGATGTGAAATACAGCTAGAGGAAAACCTAACATGAACAAAACAATTCACCACCTCCCTCACCGTACACTGCCTAAGTACCATAAATGTTAAAAACTGGGAGAGAGCAAGAAACCGTGTTATTACGTGCAAAGTGGCCACTGAGGTGAATGCCTCCAGGCAATTTTGGTCATATAAAGCAAAAGGAAACAGTATGATACTATCATTTATTTTTCTATGCTTTTCACTTGATTTAGTGCACTGATAATATGTACTTAGATTTAGGTAGATATACTCAAATCAAAGTTCCTGTCTTAATCCCAAACCCCTAAAGTGGGTCTGATATCAGGCAGCTAGGGAACTTTCTTACTGAAAGCCACAAGGCCTTGCTCAAAGCGTTCTGTGGTAGAGGGACTTCAGTGGGCTTTTTTGTTAACCTTTGTTTAAATATCATACTTATTACCCAAACCAGTGTAAAGGACAATGCCTAACCCTCTTTGTCCTCATATCTAAGTCCTATGAGATATTACTGGGCTCAAGTCCTTAACAATCATGGAGTAACGAGGCTCTTGTGTTCTCATTTAAAGATACTGTTCTTATAATCCACTTAGTCTGAGGAGTAAAAAAGACCAAGTAGCCTTTGACGTTTTATTAGCCTTGGCCTTGCATTAGGAAATTGCATTTTGGAAAAAGCGCAAGCCTAATGGCAGTAAATGCTTCTGATGGAAGGTCCCTTCCCCATTATGCATATCTCTGGGCCTCCATTTATAGCTTGAGGAGGGGGAGCAGAGTTAAATCTATTGATTTTTCTACCAGATTTTTTTCCTTGACATCAGCAGGTGACCAGTCACTTGCAGCAACAGAAAGGAGAGGTAAATATAAACTCCAGAGGTGGTGAGTAGCTAGGAAATCTAAGCCCTCCCCTGTTCCCTCATCCCAACCCTCTGTGTATAGGCTTATTCTAGGTATTAAGAATTGAATGAAGCCAACTCACTGCAAGAATATGTGGTTGATGCGAATAGACATGCTTAATTTAAGCTCACTGACCACATAAGGACTTTCATATCATTCTGTCTTTTGCAAAGTCAATGGAAATTATACCAAACCATGATGACATATGATGATGCTGTTGTGGAATACTTGTTTTCTTTACCACATACACCCTGCTTTCCTGGTTCCTTGTGTCGGCTTATATTGTTTTCAGTAGCTCTTCCCCATAACCCTGCCTCCTGCCCTCCCCCCACACAAAAATTCTAATCCTGCCCATCCTTCAAGGCCCACTTCTGCTATATGCCTTACTGATCCCTTAATTATAAGTAATGCATAGCCAGTCATGCCACCTGCGCCTCTCCTTCAGCTCCTGTGACTTGCCATTACAGTTACTTGTGTACAAGACACTACTCTCCTACAGGACTTCTCTAGCTCATTGAGAGCAGGGACCAATCCTTGTTTTCATCTTCATACCGTGGCCCACTATGCATTCCACACCATCCTCCCAATATTTAGCCCATAGAATGTACTTAAACTGCAAATTAGCTAATGGCATTTCAGGTTTGAACTACTGAAAATACCTAGTAATAGAGGGTAATTAATTCATACCCACCCACTGTTTATCCAGAATGCTTTATACCAGACCCCCACTCAACATACATATATAGATATAGACCTTCTTTTGAGGTCTGCAGCTCCCGCACAATAGGAGGGGGAATAGAAAAGGAATTATCTCATTTGAAGGCACATGTTGTGTCCACTAGAAGATGACACATCTAATAGATAGCCTGTATTTTCTCCTGTCTGCACTGTTTTTAATGAAAGTTACAAATGTCCTTGTTGACCCTCATTGAAAAACTGACATTTATGGGTAAATCAGTAAGTGTGAGAGTCTGTTGGATTTGTTTCCCCAACATTCTTGCTTGAAACAAATTTCCCTAGGCTGAAGACAGAGATTTAGATTTAATAATGACAATAATAACAAAATATTCAAGGCGGCAGCTATGGCAGTTAATTTTCTTTCTTTCTCAATATTGTTTCTACATGGGAAAATCTTTCCTAGTAAACTTCCAGTAAATGTTTAAATTCTCTTGTTTAGACATCTAGCCTGATCTTTCACATTTCTGGAGGAAGTTACAGCTGTGGAGAGCTTGAATTCCATCACTGGAGTCATGTCTTCTGCAGTCTCCATGTCGTGGTGTCTGTGTCTCAACTGGTGCTGATTTTGCTCCCTGTGCTTTAGTCACTTAAGTGATGGCCACATGGCAAGACAAAGAGGCCAGATTTATTGGTGGTTCTCTTTTTTCTTCTCTAAAAGAAGGCAGGGAGTACAGGTCTATAGAAACCAATGCACCTCTGAACTCTTGGGCAAATCACGTTCCCCCACCATGTGTGAAGAGAGTGTTACCCAGGATAGAATTTAACTCTAGAATATGTAGTAAAAGGGAATCAATCTCTCTCTCTCTCTCTCTCTCTCCCTCTCTCCCGCCCCCCCCCCCCCCGCTCTCTTTTCTTTTGAGGTCACACACTTTTCTTTCTTAGTTTTTCCTTTTTAAGCTCACTTGTGACTCATTCACCTCACCATGAGGGAATACCTGTATAATCCTGAGGTTGCTGATTTCAAGTCTCTAATATGGTGTTTTCTATCTGGCATTGCCGTACTTTTAAGGTCAGCCAGTACATAACCATTACTTTTAAACCTCCTGCAAAGAATTCCATTCAGCAGTAATTGCTGAATGAGAACAAGTCTGAGCCGTTACTTCCGTCAAAATGATTTCTCTCGTCTAAGTGGAGGACAGCACAGGACAGAGGAAGTGAGGCAGTTTCCCTTGTCTCAGTTGCAGCCATCAGCAACCTAGGTTCACCTAGATTCAAGGAGTTCTGTATGCTTATGTTCACAGTGGTTTCAGCAATAGTGTTTCCTACAGCTCCTCTTACTGTAGGACAGTAGCTTCTCTCTCCATTTCAGATAAAGAACCTAGACACAGAGAAGGGAATTAATTTGCCAAGGTTCATATGGTAAGGCTGCAGCTAAGGCAGAATTTGAATTCATACCATGGAATGCTCCTCTTAGAACAAGGTCTACAAGACTTTGTCACAGCCGGTGGAGGTGGAAATCATAAAGGAATCTGTTCCCAGTGAGGTTTCTTACTGCTTCACGTATACCTATTTCTCTGTGTAGTACCAGGCCCCACATGCCACCCACAGTTAAAGTTTTCTCGTAATAATTTAAAGCAATCTTGCATAACAATGGTGCACAACTGAAAGATACACTTTTGTTCACTTCACAATTTATATTACTATTTTTCCTAAAAGATACATATCCTACTAGAGAAATAAATATGAAATTAGTTGCTTGGCTCTTACAAAGCTCTGAGGCCTCTCAATTTTGTGGCATTTCTTTCTTATAACTAACCCTAAAGGATTCCTAACCCAACCAGGAATTTCTTACCAACTTATGAGATTCAGAAGAGACGAATTCTTAAAAAAAGAAGAGAATAATTCTTTTTAACAAGTAAGTGGTTACCCAACTCCAGTTAGAAAACAAATATTCTTCTAGGACCTTTGTAAACAGGATTTATATGAGAAGATAGGAGATTTCTTTAACCTTAGTCATGGTAGGAGTTCCTGGGAACTTAGTTTACTCTGAAAATCTGTTTAGCCACAGAATAATTGTGCCTTTCTCCCTTAGGAGACTTATGCTTTGACAAGGTATATTAAATATTTAGTTGTTTTCCAGAACACCCTTGTAGGGGAGGTTAATATTAATAACCCAACTTATGCAGTCAATACTCTAACCACAGAAAAGGATGTTGATATGTCTAAGATCTCATAGCAGTTCCAGAATCAGAAATACCCTCTTTGGAGTTTCATGCTCAGTTGGTTTTGCCTTGTACTCTCTTACTTCTAAGAAAAATCAGACTGCCAGGATTTGAATTGCTAAATGCTTTGCAAGCAAGTATAGAGCATTAAGCAGAGAAAAGTGTTTCCATTTTCACCTGGAACCTTGTTGTCTAAAGCATTTCATTTAAATCATGTAGTTCCCAAAACAATAACAACAACAAAAACATACCTCTCAAGGTTAATCCAAGCCATAGAATCTCCTCATTTTTGCATTAACAAAAAATAATACCCTTATGCACGGAAGGTGACTTTTTACTTTTTAGGTGTCTTTCCATTTTTCCTTCTCCATTTTCTTGTGTTTCTTTAATAAGAACATTATCTCTGCCTTTGCTGGGAAGACAAGCAATATTTTTCTACATAGGCAACTTTTTTTTTAGTTCCCCTTTGAGCTAGAGTAGACCTATACTATACGTGCTTTTTTTTTTTTTTTTTTGCGGTACGCGGGCCTCTCACTGTTGTGGCCTCTCCTGTTGCGGAGCGCAGGCTCCGACGTGCAGGCTCAGCGGCCATGGCTCACGGGCCCAGCCACTCCGTGGCATGTGGGATCTTCCCAGACCGGGGCACGAACCCGTGTCCCCTGCATCGGCAGGCGGACTCTCAACCACTGCGCCACCAGGGAAGCCCTGGACCTATACTATAGTCCAAAGAATAGAAACTTAATTTTTCTGAAATTCTTCAGTTCTCCCTCAGGCAACTGGAAGGAGTAATTCAAAAATTAGGCAGTATGACTTTCTATGATTAGCCTAGATAATCATGGAAATCACACCAGAATGCTAAACCACAGTCTCTTTTTAACTGTCAGCCTAAGAAAATTCATATTAATAGTTCTCATTTTAAAGCATGTCGTTTTTACATGATCATTTTGACCCTGTCTATTTCCAAGGAATATCCTAACATAAACTTCTTATGCTTCCTTTAATTCCCCCAGTTCTCCCTGATCCCCTTTCCTGCCCTCTCCCTCAGAGGTATTGGCCCCAATTTCCTGAGTTGGAGGGCAGGACATTCTTAGAATGCAGAAGGCTTGCTTCAAGAGGGTGTCTGGGCTTGAGGTCATGCAAAAGGACTAATTTTAGCTTCCGGATCTTATGCACATCGTATCTTATAAATTACCTATGAAGCATTTTAAAATATTGCAGACATTTTAAAGATGAAACCAATTAAATTTTTATAATAGAAAGAGGGTGGGAGAGAAAAATAAGAGATGGCAAAGGTTGGAGGAGGAAATCAACTGCAGGAAACACAGCTAGAATTTCACTGGGTTCCAGTGTTAAAGGTTTATCTTTTTGCTTTACTTGACCTGTGTCAAGATAAAAAATGCTTTAGAGGCAAATTCACCAAAGCTGAAGGCAGAGAGAATATTCACTAGGAAAACATGTTTAAAATTATCAGTATCATTGTCATCTTTTTTTCCTCTCTGCTTTTAAGAGTTATGCTTATTTATTTCCCAATTAAGAATTGCCTCTGAGAAGCATGCTGTTCTTCATAGTGAATTTTAGTCAGTCGGGTGTGTAGAGTAGTTGTTGTCATTGCTCTGTTTTATTTTAATGCTCTTATGCTTGGTTTCCCCGTACTTAATTGCACGTACTAGGTGGTGAAGACAGAATTAGAGGCAAATCTGCAACCTCTGTCTGTCCTCTCAGGAGAATCTGGAGAAAGAAAGCAACTACCATTGCTCATGGCTTCTTTTCTTAGCCCTCCAGGGCCCACACACTCCACACCTTCCGTCTCTATCAAATCGTACTTCTCATTGTCTCCCAAACACAAATGAGAATTCCTGTTCCTATTGCTTTGCCCAACACATTATTCCTCCCTGCCTAGAATGCCACCTTCTCTACTTTTTCTGCTAAAGAGGTAGTATTGACTAGGGGAAAGCCAAGAAGCTTTGTGGTAAAATAGAATTAATTCAAATCCCAGATCTACCACTTACTTATTGTTTGACCATAGGCAGGTTACTTAGTTTCACTGATAATCAGTTTCCTTATCTGTGAAATTAATAATATTTCACAAGGTGTTTTTGAGGAGTAAGTGGAAGAAAAAATACAGAAGTACTCAATAAATATTGATTCCCTTCCTTGTAATTCCCCCTTTTGAAGTTCTGTGTTTTTAAATCCTACGTATTCTTCAAAATTCAAGTTCTACCTACACAAAGCTTATTCTCTGAAGCACTTACTTGGCACAGTAGACTATCTCATTATTGTTTGTTGTCTTGCATTCATTGTCTTGTAAGCTTCTTGAGAGCTAAAGCTTCTGACATAGCCTTGTTGAAAATGGTAGCCTCAGATGTGTGATAGTGTAGAACTGGAAAATGGTAGCCTCAGATGTGTGGTAGTCTAGAACTGGAAAATGGGAAGTGAATCCCTAAGTAGGCAGTCCCCTTTCTCTCACCTAGGAAGTTGGGAAAGGTTTTGAGTCCATTATGTTTTCTTGGCACAATAAGGAAAATGGCCCGAGAAATGCTTTCCAAAATTGTGGAATCTGAAAGGGAGTCATCAGATCCAGAAAGAGACTTCTTGTATTTCCATTGCCGCAGAGACAGCCTGATTGGGTACATACATCTCTTTGGGGCAACATTCTCTTAAAAAATAAAAAAACTGGTAGAGAATGTTTGGACATTCTGATAAAGGAGGAAAGTTACTTTTACACTCTTACCCAGAGAATTGTCCTATAATATGCATGTAGGCTTCCACTGACCATGCACCTTCAGTAGCAACGCACATGGAACATGAGGAGACCTGTTCAGCCAGCCAGATTCCCACTACAGCATACGCAACAGCCTAGTAACACATTCTCCTACCCAGAGAATGTCCATCAGGTGGAGCTGGATAGTGGCTCTTTACCCCTGTTAACATACAATCCCTAATAAGGTCGAAGCTCTTCCGACTCCTGGCCAAAACTGTAGCAAAGGTCGTGCTCACTATACATATGAGAAGGTATCACAGAGTGCTATGATTACATTCAAGATGTGACATTTTATGCTTAGGTAAATCTTTATTACATGATCAGAACTTGTTTTTCAAAAGAAAAAAATAGGCACCTGTGTGATCTGACAGTCTTAAATGTGGATTCTCTGCCACCACTATCCCCCTCTAAGTCCTTGGTTTTTAATTTATAATCCTTTACCTTTTGGTATATCTTTCATTTTAAACTATGATGCAAGAATGGTATATTTTTCAGCTATAATTCATCTATCTCCAGACTTATTCAGGTACTAATCTGTTATTTCTCACCTTCAAAAGGCAAATAGAAGGAAAACCACTTTTTTATGTTGTTTCTGACTTTCAGAGAAGTGTTTCACAATCATTCATTATGAATGGAAGGAGATCTTGGGACTTGATGTTTGTTGTTATAGTTTTTTCCCCAAATACTTAAAATAGCCTAACAGGTGAAACTTGAACTTCAGTGCAAAATCTTGAATCACAATTATGGTCTGCCTTTGGGCACTCCACCTCACTGATTTGTGCATGTTCTGCTGGAGAAAAACCGACAGTCACCTTTTTGCTCTTCTTGATAGTTGGGGACCTTGAGCTATGGGACTACACAAGAGAGGTTTCTAATGTGCTCTATCTGTGTCTCTTGTCATTGAGGTAATTGTCATGCGAAAACCCTGGACAACAGCCATGACAAACAGAAATATTTTGACAACTCACAGTCACTGGATGCTGCTGAAGAAGAGCCCTCTGAGACAGGAACAGAGGAAGACCCTGTGCTCTCTGTTGAGAATTCAGGGAGGGACTCAGATGTCCTTAGACTTGAAAGTAAGTTGATTTGACCTGAGCTGTGCTTCTGGAGTAAAATCAACTCTCAGACTTGAAGCTTAGGCTTTCTCTACTCTCAAGCGTTTGTTCTTTCTTTTAACAGTCACTTACTATATTGTAGATCATGAAGGTGACCCTCAAGATTGGGAGGCAGAAGGCAAGCTATAAAGTGAAAATGCTCTGCACACTTCTTTCTGTTTTCTCCACCTCAGCATCTTCATTTGCTAGAACAAATTTGATTTATGTACGAGTCTTTCTTCTTAATGTCATTAGTCTATTAAGTAAGTCATTGAAAAAAAAAGCAAGTTGTATTTATACTAACCCAATAAAATTTAAAGATTTGAAATAACGGGCATGCCTACCAGGCCCTTTCCTAAAATTCCATTTTATGACCACATTTTGAGCTATGCTGTTCTAAAAAGTTTTAAGATTATCAATTTATAATTGCCAAAATGAGTGACTTCTATCTTTTGTTTGTTTTTTTGCGGTACGCGGGCCTCTCACTGTCATGGCCTCTCCCATTGCGGAGCACAGGCTCCGGACGCGCAGGCTCAGCAGCCATGGCTCACGGGCCTAGCCGGCATGTGGGATCTTCCTGGATGGGGGCACGAACCCATGTCCCCTGCATCGGCAGGCAGACTCTCAACCACTGCGCCACCAGGGAAGCCCAATGACTTCTTTTAAGTACTCATCCTGCTTAACCTCTTTTCTGCCTTTGGAACTGTGCACGACTCCTCGCTTGAAACTTTCTCCTTCTTCTCCTCTTGGCTTCTGGGATATCACTTGTTCTTGGTTCTTTTCCTTGTCCTCAGAATATCTTTTTTCAATTTCATTCACTTATTCTTTACTTTGCCCTTTATTTTTTTTACCCAGGATCTTAACCTTGGTCTTCTTTTCTTAGTCCTCCATGTGTTATCTCTTGGTGTTTCAGATACTTTGGAGTATACCAATGACTCTAAATCTGTATTTTCAGCTAAGACATTCTTTGTGACTCCAGATCTTATTTCTACCTTTTTAGTGGTCTCTTTATCTGGACGTGCCACAGCCATTTCAAACTTAACATGTCTAAAATTGAACTTGTCCTCATTTTGCCCTACTTCCTGAACTGTTTCTAGTTCCTATATTCCTGCTCCCTGTTAATGGCACAACTCATCCAGTCATCACTGTGTCCAGTCAATCCCTAAGACCTGTTAAATATATCATCTCTTCATCTAATCTGTTCTTTGTGGCACTGTCTGAATTTAGACTTTCTTCATTTCTGCCAGGGCTGTTGTAGTAGGTTCACGATTGGCTTCGCTATATCTAGTCCTTTACTTCAGTCTATGTATGGAGAGTGCGAGAGAGGCAGGGGGTGTGTATGTGTGTAGGGGAGAAAAAGAGAGATAATACATAGAAATTGGTATACAATTTACAAAGCAGAAACAACCCCTGTTACCACTTTCTTGTGTGTCCAAAGAGTTGTTTCTGAAATCAGACCTGATCTGGTAAGTTGCCTACATTTAAAGTTTTCAGTAGCTATTACCTATCGGAAGAGTCCAAATGTCTTAATGTGGGATATGAGGCAGTTTAGCCCTTGATTCTGTCTCCAGCTGAACTGTACCATCTACTAGTACTCTGCATAGCAGGAAGTACAGACCTTTCACTATTTCCCTCACGTGCCATGCTGCTTTGAGCCTCCGTGTCTTTGCATAGGCTGAGAAGGACCCCTGCATGTTCTGTGCTTTTTATAGACAACTCCCATGCATCTCCAAGATCCAGCTCAAATGTCATCTCCTCTGTGAAGCATTCACAAAGGTCTCCAAACATTTAGTTGCTCCATTTGCTGTCTTGTTCCTACTTTTTGTCAAGGCATATTTTATACAATATTAATTGCTTGTATGTCTTATGTTGCATCAGACTGTGAGCTTCTTATATATTGTGTCCTTTATAACGTTATATTCCTGTGTATAGTAAATATTTGTTAGAGTAATGAAATGTGTCCTTGGCCCTCCTGTGTAGATTGGATTAACATATTTAGCAATTACAGAATTTTGTGTTTCCTTCTAAGTGGTATTGTGTATGAAAAACAATGTCTAAGAGAAGCAAGCTAGACCTCAAAGGAGGAAGTTGTGACCTTCACTTTTGCAGGTTTAGGGAATTAGTTTCATCAGTTCTACCAGAAATCATTGGGCTTTAAGGAAATTAATTTTCCATTTACCAACTCAAAAGAAATTGACTTTTAAACCAGGTGGCCACTTTGTTCATTCACAGTGGGTCTACTCCTCTCTAGTGCCTGGCAGCCTCATGTCTCTTACTGACATCAGGTACCCATACAACCAAATGAACATCATAAGGGAGGTTGATACTGAGTAATGTTAAGGGGTTTTGGGGTTTTTTGGTTTGGTTTTTTTTTTTTTGGGCCACGCCACAGGGCATGCGGGATCTTAGCTCCTCGACCAAGGATCAGACCCATGGCCCCTGCAGTGGAAGCATGGAGTCTTAACCACTGGACCACCAGGGAAGTCCTGGGGTATTTTTTTCAGTTTACAGAAACTTCCTATTCCAATACAACTCCTTAATGAGTGGAATACTCATGACTACCAAATTAGAGTCTTTTCCTACGACAATTCAGAATAAAACCCAACCAAAATCTTATTCTTTGTCTCTTCGTTTTCCAAATACATCATTGCTTGAGGCAGATAACCTAGTGTTTAAGTTTCTTTAGTTTCATGTTTCCCACGTAGTTCCATTCCATCCCCATACTGGGAACACTGAATGGTTGCCCTGGCTAGGGCTAGGTGTTTGCCAAGTCCCTTCAACATTATGCAAATTGTCTCTTAGGGTGCATTCCTTTTCACATTGCTAATTTAATTATAGTATAATGATGACTCTTACTAGTTTTACTCTTAGCTACTAACTTTTTTTTTTTTTTTCCTGTGTGTAAATTCTGGGATACTGACAAGTCCACAGGGACCACAGTCATGGTATGTGGTTAGGAGTCAGAAAGACTCTGTTTTTTAATATAAAGAGTATGGTATAATAAAAGTCAAGCACAGACATTAAAGAATTTTTAAAAACTCTATTTTTGTAGGAAATTTTAAAGAAATACAAATAGTTAAGCCCGCTCCAGTAACCATAAATTATTATGATAATCACTACCTTTTGTGGTACTTTATACCTTACAAAGTTATGAATGTGTATTAACCTTGTGAAATAGATATTAACCCCATCTTGTAGCTGAGAAAATTGAGACTCAGAGTAGTTAGGTACCTTGCCTAACATCTTTACTAGGTGACGTATAACTAAAACTCATCCTCAGGCCTTCAGCTTCCATACACTGTGTGTCATTTGCCTGTGGTTCTCAGAAATAGGGGTTTGACCTATGGGATGCAGCAAAAGCAGTTCTAAGAGGGAAGTTTATAGCAATATAAGCCTACCTCAAGAAACAAGAAAAATCTCAAATAAACAATCTAACCTTACACCTAAAGGAAGTAGAGAAAGAAGAACAAACAAAACCAAAAACTAGTAGAAGGAAAGAAATCATAAAGATCGGAGCAGAAATAAATAAAATAGAAACAAAGAAAACAATAGCAAAGATCAATAAAACTAAAAGCTGGTTCTTCGAGAAGATAAACAGAATTGATAAGCCATTAGCCAGACTCATCAAAAAACAGGGAGAGGACTCAAATCAATAAAATTAGAAAAGAAAAAGGAAAAGTTACAACAGACACCACAGAAATACAAACCATCCTAAGAGACTACTACTACAAGCAACTCTATGCCAATAAAATTGACAACCTGGAAGAGATGGAAAAATTCTTAGAAAGATATAACCTTCCAAGACAGAACCAGGAAGAAATAGAAAATATGAAGAGACCAGTCACAAGTAATGAAATTGAAACTGTGATTAAAAAATCTTCCAACAAACAAAAGTCCAGGACCAGATGGCTTCACAGGTGAATTCTATCAAAAATTTAGAGAAGAGCTAACACCCATCCTTCTCAAACTGTTCCAAAAAATTGCAGAGGAAGGAACACTCCCAAACACATTCTGTGAGGCCACCATCACCCTGATACCAAAATCAGACAGAGATACTACCAAAAAAGAAAATTACAGACCAATATCACCCAACAAAATACTAGCAAACAAAATCCAACAACTCATTAAAAGGATCATACACCATGATCAGGTGGGGTTTACTCCAGGGATGCAAGGATTCTTCAATATATGCAAATCAATCAATGTGATACGCCATACTAACAAATTGAAGAATAAAAACCATGTGACCATCTCAATAGATGCAGAAAAGGCTTTAGACAAAATTCAACACCCATTTATGATAAAAACTCTCCAGAAAGTGGGCATAGAGGGAACCTACCTCAAGATAATAAAGGCCATATATGACAAACCCACAGCAAACATCATTCTCATTGGTGAAAAAGTGAAACCATTTCCTCTGGATCAGGGACAAGACAAGGATGTCCACTCTCGCCACTATTTTTCAGCATAGTTTTGGAAGTCCTAGCCACGGCATTCAGAGAAGAAACAGAAATAAGAGGAATATAAATTGTCACTGTTTGCAGATGACATGATACTATATACATAGAGAATCTGAAAGATGCCACCAGAAAACTACTAGAGCTAATAAATGAATTTGGTAAAGTTGCAGGATACAAAATGCACAGAAATATCTTGCATTCCTATACACTAATGATGAAAAATCTGAAAGATAAATTAAGGAAACACTCCCATTTACCATTGCAACACAAAGTATAAAATACCTAGGAATAAACCTACTTAGGGAGACAAAAGACCTGTATGCAAAAAACTATAAGACACTGATGAAAGAAATTAAAGATGATACAAACAGATGGAGAGATATACCATGTTCTTGGATTGGCAGAATCAATATTGTGAAAATGACTATACTACCCAAAGCAAGCTACAGATTCAATGCAATCCCTGTCAAATTACCAATGGCATTTTTTACAGAACTAGAGGGAGACACAAAAGACCCCGAATAGCCAAAGCAGTCTTGAGGGAGAACACTGAGGCGGGAGGAATCAGACTCCCTGACTTCAGACTATATACTACAAAGCTAAAGTAATCAAGACAATATGGTACTGGCACAAAAACAGAAATATAGATCAATGGAACAGGATAGAAAGCCCAGAGATAAGTCCACGCACCTATGATCAACTAATCTATGACAAAGGAGGCAAGGATATACAGTGGAGAAAAGAGTCTCAATAAGTGGTTCTGGGAAAACTGGACAGCTACATGTAAAAAAATGAAATTAGAACACTCCCTAACACCATACACAAAAATAAACTCAAAATGGATTAGAGACCTAAATGTAAGACCAGACACTATAAAACTCTTAGAGGTAAACATAGGAAGAACACGCTTTGACATAAATCACAGCAAGATCTTTTTTGATCCACCCCCTAGAGTAATGGAAATAAAAATAAACAAATGGGACCTAATGATACTTAAAAGCTTTTGCAAAGCAAAGGAAACTACAAACAAGACAAAAAGACAGCCCTCAGAATGGGAGAATATATTTGCAAATGAAGCAACGGACAAAGGATTAATCTCCAAAATATATAAACAGCTCATGCAGCTCAATATTAAAAAAACAAACAACCCAATCAAAAAATGGGCAGAAGACATAAATAGACGTTTCTCCAAAGAAGACATACAGATGGCCAAGAAGCACATGAAGAACTGCTCAGCATCACTAATTATTAGAGAAATAGAAATCAAAACTACAATGAGGTATCACCTCACACCAGTTAGAATGGGCATCAGAAAATCTACAAACAGCAAATTCTGGAGAGGGTGCGAAGAAAAGGGAACCCACTTGCACTGTTGGTGGGAATGTAAATTGATACAGCCACTATGTAGAACAGTATGGAGATCCCTTAAAAAACTAAAAATAGATTTACCATATGACCCAGGAATCCCACTACTGGGCATATACCCTGAGAAAACCATAATTCACAAAGACACATGCACCACATTGTTCATTGCAGCACCATTTTCAATAGCCAGGTCATGGAAGCAACCTGAATGCCCATCGACAGACGAATGGATAAAGAAGATGTGGTACATATATACAATGGAATATTACTCAGCCACAAAAAGGAATGAAATTGGGTCATTTGCAGAGATATGGATGGATCTAGAGACTGTCATACAGAGTGAAGTAAGTCAGAAAGAGAAAAACAAATATCGTATCTAACATATATATGTGGAACCTAGAAAAATGGTACAGATGAACCAGTTTGCAAGGCAGAAATAGAGACACAGATGTAGAGAACAAACGTATGGACACTAAGAGGGGAAATTGGCGGGGGTTGGTGGTGGTGGTGTGATGAATTGGACGATTGGGATTGACATAAATACACTAATATGTGTAAAATGGATAACTAATAAGAACCTGCTGTATAAAAAAATAAAGTAAAATTTTTTAAAAAAGAAATAGGGGTTTGATAGATTAGAACTTTATTTTTTAATTTGTAAGGTCATTTTTAAAGAAAACCAGCATCTGCTATTACCATTATTTTATAAAACAACATTTTAATATCAAAAAAGTACAAAGGCAATCTTAGAATAAAGGTCAGTCTTTCTCAAAAATGGACAGTTGGCAACTTTACACCAACGAGTGTGTATCTGGATGGACATAAGTTGTGTGTGTGTATTATAATTTTAGATATATGTTCTTGTTTTGCTTCTCACTTTGCTAAGGATTGGTGAAAATCGTGTAGCTGATTAACATTTTAAAAACCACTGCTTTAATAGCTCATCATATACTCCAGAATTTCTGCCCCAGAAACCTGATCTGTGGAGCGTAGGTTTTGTAGTCAGAGATATTGTTATCATGTCCTGGCTCCACCACCTACTTAGTTGTTAAATCTTGGGCAAGCTGAGCCTTCCTTACCTCAAAAAAAAAAAAAAAGCCTCAGAGTGCTCTTGAATATTTAAATGAAATAACTTAGGGAAACATTTCTACCAGTACAGAGATGGACTAGCACACAGATGGAACTCAGGAAATGTTCATTTCTATCAATGCAAACACAGGTGTGACTCTGCTGCTTCCCGACCTAGAGGCTGCTTGTGAGCTAAAGTCCTCGCAAATACATACACACAGTATCTGCTCAATGAACGTCAGTAAAGGGGGCCCTGACATCTTTGCTCAAGAGTTATTACAGGAACAATTCCCTATTTGCTTTTCTAGGTTATTTTCTCCAAATTCTCATAACTATCCTAACCCAGATAAAAGAAGGAAGAGCACCACTGGTGCAAATGAAAACTCATGATTGTTGTTTTCTTCTCAGAAGTGAATCATTTCCCTGCCTACCTTAGTCTGAGTAATTTAATCTAAGCCTTTTGTGCCTTCTGATTACTGGCTTGAAATTTTATGCCATTGTTTATGCATTAAGTCTTCAGTCCACAGGTTTATACTCTGACTTCAAAGAAGAGATAACTGCCTTTTTTTTTTTTTTTTTTTTTGCGGTACGCGGGCCTCTCACTGTTGTGGCCTCTCCCATTGCGGAGCGCAGGCTCAGCGGCCGTGGCTCACAGGCCCAGCTGCTCCGCGGCATGTGGGATCCTCCCAGACCGGGGCACGAACCCATGTCCCCTGCATCGGCAGGCGGACTCTCAACCACTGCGCCACCAGGGAAGCCCAACTGCCTTTTTTCAATTGAAGTGCAGTTGCTGTACAATGTTACATGTTACAGATGTACGATATAGTGATTCTTAAAGGTTATCCTCCATTTATAGTTGTTATAAAATATTGGCCATTCTCCGTGTTGTACAATATATCCTTGTAGCTTATTTTATACTTAATAGTTTGTACCTCTTAATCCCCTACTCCTATATTGCCCCTCCCTCCTTCCCTCTCCCCACTGGTAACCTCTGGTATGTTCTCTATATCTGTGAGTCTGCTTCTTTTTTGTTATATTCACTAATTTGTTATATTTTTTAGATTCCATATATAACTGATATCATACAATATTTGCCTTTTCTGTCTGACTTATTTCACTTAGCATAATGCCCTCCACGTCTGTCCATGTTGCTGCAGAGAAGGCACTAGAACTCCAGGCAGAATTGCCCAAGGTCCTATGGTGGTGGAGTCCTAATTTGAAACCAACTTCGTCTAATTCCATAGTATACTTTCTATTTTGTGAGACAAAGGAACATATCCTTAAAGGTAGAATGTGCCTGCTTGCCTTCAGAAACCACAGTCTAATAGTAAATGGATATTAATCATGTAAGACTTTCTGGAGGAGATGTTTTGAGTCCAAACTTTGAAGGAAGGATTTTGTCTTGCTGGTCATTTCTTTGAAGGTGTGACCTTTACCTCTGTTTATTCTCGATCTATTTCATTTTGAACGTAGCACTTATCTTTTCAGACTCTACTCCCTAAAACTCTTCTTGAAACCTCTCTTCCGAGATTATTAATACTGCTTCTTATCAAACACAGTCACCTTTTTAAATCACCTTCTGAGGGTCCTCTCCCTCTCAGTAGTGTTCCCAGCATAGTCTGGCTTCTGCTTCTCCTCCAGGCATGGGCAGCTCAGGCTCTCCCTGGGTAGCCCATTCCAGTTCTGACCATTCATAAGTCTTTCCTAATATTGAGCTAAAATGTGACTTCTCGTTTCTAGTCCTGCGCTCTGAGGCTAACAAAGTCTTGCCTCTCGCTAATGTCACATTTCCTTAGACATTTGAAGATGAGTGTTGTTCCTGTCTACCCACCCCCCATGTTTTTGTTTCTTTTAGCTAAATGTCCGCACTTTCTTCAATAATTTCTCTTTATTATAGTTTTTAGTCCCTTCAGCATCCTTGAAGTACTCACTCTGGAATTTTTTTTTTAATCTTTCCAGCAAAATATTTTTCAAGTCTGATTGTGTGTGTGTGTGTGTGTGTGTGTGTGCGCGCAAATGCGTGCAGTATATCAGCTACTCTTCCTACTACGGGATCACCCTTGATTTCTTCAGTCCTTCTTCATTTAACATGGTTTTGAGTACTTTAACCAAGTCACTTTTCTATGAATATGGTCCACTTTGAAAATCTCTTAAACTGTGGTACCCAGACCATGAATTTCCAGGTGTGTCTGGAATGTTGCAAAGTTACAGTGGACTCCTTTTTTTTTTTGCGGTACGCGGGCCTCTCACTGTTGTGGCCTCTCCCATTGTGGAGCACAGGCTCTGGGCGCGCAGGCTCAGCGGCCATGGCTCACGGGCCCAGCCACTCCACGGCATGTGGGATCTTCCCAGACCGGGGCACGAACCCATGTCCCCTGCATCGGCAGGCGGACTCTCAACCACTGCGCCACCAGGGAAGCCCTGGACTTCTTTTTTTCTTCCTTTTTTTTTTTTCTTTCTTTTTTCTCTCTGTTTTTGGTTTGTTTTTTTCTTTTTCTAATCAGAACTACATACGCTTCTCTCCATCTCTCAACACTTCTCCTTGTCCCTGTGATTCTTGCCAGATTACCTCACAGACTCAGCTGTGAGTTTTCCCAGTACCCTGAGATAAGATTCATCAAAGTGAAAAAACATGAACTCATACAAGCCTCACTGCGGGTGCTCAGTCTCTTCACTTCACAATATTTATTCTCCTTTTTCCAGTTTGAAAATGGTACATGTTGAAGAAGATAAAGAAAAAATAAAGATATGGGTCTCAGTCTCTCTGTTTCCAGTTTTCATCATAGCATCTGCCCCGCAAGCAGCAGTCTAATATTTACTTTTTCTTCCTACTTCAAGTATAACTTAAAATCTTCTGAGATCCCTCTCTAGTCCAGACCTTTCTCCAGACCTGACTTCTGTATTTCCAGCTGCTTATTGGACAATGTTTGGAGATATGTTCCTCCATCCATTCTAGCCTAGACCATAGCTCCATGGGTTGTTATATCCTGAGCCCTCAGCATATTCTTAAGCACATAACAACAGGTGTTTAAATGAATTAATGAATGAATAAGCTTCTGAAATCCCAACACTATCCTATTGTCCTCTACCAGTTCCATCATCTTTGTAAATAACATTATGTTTTCATATTCACCGATGCTAAAATTTCACATAGTAAAAAAATCTTGACATCATCTTTGGATTTATTCTGTTTGCCATTATATCCATATAATTACCAAATTCTATTAATTTTTCTTCATTGAAATTTCTTCATGCCTCTTTCCCTCCCTTTCTAAAATCTCCCATTTACCCCCAGCCAACTTCTCTTTATATAACTCCTATAGAGATTGTTGAAGCACCTTTATAATTGTCCTGTGTTCTGTCTTCCTTCTGTCCTCCACCCCCTAACTCCTAAATCACCAGCTGATTTACTAATCTAACCGTTATAAATATTGTGGCTCTCATCTTGTTATTCTTTGCTTAACATACTAGAGGCTCCCTTTACAATGAATCTTCTTCCTGACTTTCCCAGATACTCTCAGTGTCACCCACTTTCCCCAAATATCTTACTGGCTGATATACTCTGTATATGTTTTTTGTTCTAGTTAATTTAAAATTAGTAGCGCCTTCACATATACCTTCCTTATGCCTGTATCTATATGGGTGTATATGGGTATGTGAGTATATACATACCTGCTTTTTTAGTTTCATCACTCGGGGAGTGCCCTCCCTGAACCTCTGTTCTGTCTGAATCCTGCCTCAGGTAGTCTACTCTCCTGTAAGAAGCATTTTGTGACCACATTCAATTGTGTTTTTCCTTTAGAAAAAAAAATTTAATGTAATTGTTCTCTCATTGTTTAATGTATTGATGTATATTTTTGTGTCTCCAGCTTGATTATTTTTAATTCCTTGGGACCAGATTCCTTTTGCTCCCAGCATGGAGATGGGCATGTAATAGGGTCTAAATAAATAAAGATTGGTTTATGTTTTCTCACTCGTAGCACATTTATGATCTCCCCATTCCTCACCTTTATTTGGTGGTGTTCTCTAAGAATTGCTATCACCCCAACCCCAGCAGCCTTGGAAAAGGCCGAATGGCTGCCAGCCGCAGCAGACCACAGCAAGTTCCATAGTTTCTCAATTGAATACTGATTTTCATCAATGAAAGGCCCCTTCTCTAAGAACTTTTTGATAATGATATCTATTACCATATGGTAAGGGCACGGGGAAGTATCAATCAACCTTTGGGACCTGGGCTTGCAGAACATTTTGCAACTAAAAAACATGAATGCTTTCTAGATAGTAGTAGTTACTGAATGGAAATAAGGCTTCCACACACAGTATCCCTATGCAGCTCTAACTATACACTGGGGAATTAGTTACCGGCTGTCTACCTTTGACCAAAAGCCACTTTTCTTTAAACCCGTATTCTTGGCTATGGCCAAATCTATCAAAAATCCTCTTCTGTCTCAGGACCAGGTGCAAGGAACCCCATGGCCATAGGAGAAATAAGGAGAAGAAGCTAAAATAACATGAGGAGTACTTAGAGGTAGCTCTGTTGCCAGGCAATTCTAATTAAGTTCCTTTTTGGGATCCCTATAGCAATCCTTTTCAGCTGCTTTCCGGGATTAGCTACTGAGACGTTTGTAAGTCACGTAGTATGCCAGACACTATGCTGAAAACATGGTGCCTGCCTTTCTGTTTGCTTACTGTTCCTCTGGGTTGACAGTACTTTAACAGATGACACTTTTTAGAGTTTAAAAAGTCTTGAATTTCCAGCAGGACAGGGCAGAAAGAGGAACAGCAGATCCTCAAGGATCTCACAAAGCAAAGTATTCCTGAGTTCCCATTAATTGATTCTACAGCTACTTGTGCCTGCTGTGTGCCAGGTGCAATGTTGGACATTTGGAATATAGTAGCAAACAAGATACAAACTAAAAATAAAAACTCTTTGTCCAGCCTACTTATACTACTGGCCACATAATTTTGGCAAGTAACCAAACATTTTTATCCAAATACCCTAAAGGAAAAGACTTTACAAACCCCTGCTTTACTTTATTCCTGTTTCAGAACATTAATGACAATGTTAAGCAATAGAATCTAGCAGGTTGGCTCAGAAAACCTAAAAGAAACTTACTTGGAAGGGCAGCAGTACATTTTGTAGTCACCTGTTAACACACGGAAGAGCCCTATAGCGTTTTCAAGAACGACAAGAGATTTCTTGCAGTACTCTCAGCCTGGCAATGACCTTCCCACATTCTGGAATAGAAAGTGGGATAGGAGATAAGAGATGCCACCAGAGAGCTAAGGGTGACGCTGCAGACCTTCTGTGAGAGGGGCTCAAAGCTTTGTTTTTAGCCATGGTAATCAGCCATCTTTCCTACCCCAAGCCTTCTCAGAAACTAAAACTATGCATTTCTAAAATGGGTTACTCACTATGGCTATAGGTCTGGTGATATGGTTATGAGATTCCTGACGTTGGCCTTATTAATGCCATGTTCTAAATCACTGAACGAGCCAGAATTACCAATTGAAGATTATTGAGATAACGCAGACTGGCATTTTGTGAGCAATCAACCCCAAGCTCTCAGGTTGTCCAGTGGGTACATATTACAAAAGGAGGCATTCCATTTTGTTGTTCATTTGTGTACCCTGTACACTTCCAAAAAGGATTGAAGATAACTTTCACAGAACACACAATATAAGATTGAGCCATTAATTCAAAATAGCAAAAGTTAAATAGTAAAGAATTTTTTTAAGAAAGGAAGGCATTCTATTAAGAAACTTAGACTAATTTTGCCTTAAGCTTTCTAGGTAAGCATAGAGAGGAACTTGTAAGGTTGTGTAACCTGCAGTGTATAATAATGGAAACATACTGACTTCTCAAGAGAGAATTTTTACTAGGCCATTGCACTGAGAAACATCCATGAGAGTCTTTATATAAGAAACATGAGCAACGTAATAAATATCTTGATAACCATTTTAGAAAAAAATTACACTAGTATATTGCTATTTCTTATATTAGCCATTAGTGAAAATGGGAGCCTTCGTGTGGAATTAGGATAATTGTCCACTAAACAAATCATTGTTCAGTTAAGGCAGACTGTACGGTCTGAACAGCTATGATATTTCATATGCTATTTGAATAAAGCTTGAAGAATCCTCTATATATATTAAGTAAATAATATTTCATAATAAACTTCATCTTTGCCATCTCTGTCTCATGTCTAGAGCAAGTTGGGTTTTTTTCCCTAAAAAATACACATATAAAACAGCCATCTTCAGGACTTCCCTGGTGGCGCATTGGTTAAGAATCTGCCTGCCAACGCAGGGTACATGGGTGCAAGCCCTGGTCCGGGAAGACCCCACATGCTGCGGAGCAGCTAAGCCCATGTGCCACAACTACTGAGCCTGCACTCTAGAGCCCACGAGCCACAACTACTGAGCCCATGTGCCACAACTACTGAAGGCCGTGCACCTAGAGCCTGTGCTCTGCAACAAGGAAAGCCACCTCAACAAGAAGCCCACGCACCACAACAGAGAGTAGCCCCGCTCGCTACAACTAGAGAAAGCCTGCGTGCAATGAAGACCCAACACAGCCCAAATAAATAAATTTATTTTAAAAATAATTTAAAAAATAAAATGGCCATCTTCATGCTCACTAGTGACATAATCTATGACCTCCTGCCATCTAGCTGCTGCCATTGTGCTCAGCCAGGTTTTTTACAAAAGCTAGATGACAAAGATGATATGATATTATGAATTTTGAAGATGTTGAATGGTATTTTTATGAAGATGGACTATAGAAGTGCCTCTAAACAGAGCCAGAACTTTTCTCAGAAAGCATGGTTGGAGTCCTTCAAGTACTTGAATGATTGTAATTTTTAATAACATGCTGGCACTTGATTGCAGGTACAGTGGTTGAGGAAAGCAATGGTTCTGATGAGATGGAGAATTCAGATGAAACAAAAGTGTCAGAAGAGATTTTAGCTTTGGTGGATGAATTTCAACAGGCATGGCCTCTGGAAGGCTTTGGGGGAGCACTAGAGATGAAAGGACGGCGTCTGGACTTACAGGGGATACGAGTACTGAAGAAAGGCCCCCAGGATGGAGTGGCCAGAAGCTCTTGCTATGGAGACTGCAGAAGTGAAGATGATGAAGCAACAGAGTGGGTAAGTGTTTGCTAACTCAATTCTTATCAAATTGTAGCCCAGGTCTTTGCGGGTATGGGAGGTGCTCCTAGTTTGCAAAGTGTAACGGTTTCTATTGGGTGAGTGGCTCTACTTTACTCCACGTTCCAGTCAGCCTTCACATGGGAATTGTACTGCCAGAAGCATTTCATGTTACTTAGGTATCGCTGGCTCTTCCAGGAGGCAAAGGAAGTGGGATGGGTGTGAAACCACACTCAAAGCCCGCAGACTTGGGAACAGCCCAGTTCAGACATCTTACTTTTCAGTTTCCTCTATACCCTTCAAGGCTAGGTTATTTTATTTATTTCACTAAACATTTTTCATCTAGATCTTTAAGAATTAAACTGAAGGAAGGAACTTAACCCTAGCACAAGACTGATTATTCTTAAAGCCACCAATACCCACAGCCATGGACAGAAGTGATAACTGGTCTCATTTGTCCCTAACATGTTTTCGTTTCCCAGATCACATTCCAAGTCAAACGTGTAAAGAAACCCAAAGGAGATCATAAGAAAACTCCTGGGAAAAAGGTAGAATCGAATCAGGCAGAAAATGTACATCGTAACCAAGCAAACCTGGAGATCACTGGCCCAAAGGTGGCATCTCCTGGGCCACAAGGTAAATTTGAATATTTAATATGCCAGTTTCTTCTTTCAGATTTCACTGTCTTAGTTCTCACAAAAGGTGTGTTTGCAGCTTGAAGTAAATCAGATGTGAACGTAATTGAACCAAGTGAGCAAGAAATGAGTCATCGATATAAAGTTTTGTTTGACATATACTTGGTTTTTTTTTTACCATTGGCCATTTGACTTACAATCTTACCATCTTGAACTTAAATATCCTATTAATTCCTAACAGTCTAGTTTAATATGTAAAACTGTAAGTTTGAGACAGACTCCCTGGTTTCACACACCAGTTTTGCCATTTAGTTCTCTGTGCCTCATTTTCCTTATCTATAAAATGGCGATAATTGCATCTGTCTTATAGGGTGGTTGTGAGTATTATATGAGTTTATACATGTAAAGTGATTTAAATGAACTGGGCACATAGGACTCAATAAGTATTAACTATTTAGTAACATTTTGTTTGTCAGATATCTCTTTAAGTATTGGATAAATGCTTTGGAACTACTCCCCAGAAAAAAAAAATGCATTTACATCAAAATTTGGCATGTACTTTCAGGGTTCATAGTTGTCCCGAAGTCTATCTTTGGACTCCAGGTTCCGGGCCATTGCCACGAGTCCAGTTGACTTTCTTTTCCAACAGTGAAATAGTGGTGATAGAATTTCATTTTTTAAAAGAAGTCTCCTTTTTTAAAAGGATATTTTCACTGTCTTAGACTTCAAAAATTCAAGGTAAGTTCATGAAAATGTGTCTTATTTAAGTTGTATTTACCAAAGCTGAAAGCAAAGGACACATAATAAAATGTAAAGAATGAGGTCAACTTGGCTAAATCCCAGAATGATCTGTGATTTGAGAAAAGTACTAAGGACACCAAAAAGGATACTTTGTCATGACTAGAGTTGAAAGTATGAAGTAGCTTTACTGTTTAAGAAAAAGAGCATGTGCTAACATGTTATGGAAAGAAAGCAACACTTCCTCTAGTAGGTCCGTCTGCAGTAGCAAGGAAAAAGATATTCAAACTATAAAACATGATTATAGCAATGAAACTTCCAATGGATTAAGTAGTAAATGTAATAAAAACATAAAAGAGGAAAATTCAAATGGATATTTATATACTTTTAAGGTGAAAAAGGACTTTCTAAAGCAGAGAGAAGAAGAAAAATAAAATAATTCTGGCATCAGAAAACACTACAAAATAGAAAGACAAAGGATTGAAACAGTATTTTTGCAGAATGTTTATATATATTTACAGAATATATGATAAGCAAAGGATATCAACATCATTTAAAGAACACCTACAAATTGATAGAAAAAAATACAGCATTTCAATAAAATATGTACAGAGTACATAGGCAATTCACCACATACACACTCACACACACACACTCACACACACACACAGCCACTAAACGTGATAAAATGTTCAGCCTCACTAGCAGTCAAGGGAGTGCAAACATAAAATGTGATCTGCCAGTTTTGCTTGTCAAATTATTTGTGTAATACACAGTGAGAGTTAATAAAGTGAATTTTGGGATAGTTTGACTAGATGTATCAGAAAATTTTTAAAAATGCCAGCAGTTCTACTTCTAGTAACTTACCCTAAATAAATTATCTGACAAGTGTGAAAGATAGAAGTACAGAGATTGATCTTCGTGCTGCTTACCATAATAAAAATTTGAAAAATACCTAAATGATGATAGTTGCCTAAATACATGACAGCACGTTCTTGCCATGACTGTGTAGCCAAGATGTTTATACTTTAGTAGGTGAACAAACGCAGTTTATAGAATAGCACATACAGAGAATACTTCAATTTTTGTAAAACAGTAAATATACTATATTTTGACTACATTTTTTTTCACATTTCAGTATCTCTGAAATTGAGATCATCTTACAATTGATAGTATCTTAACTAATAATTGGCAACATTTTTCTTTCTTAAATCATGTAAAATAATGTGTACCTTACAGTTGATGACATCTTAGATTTGATGAAATATGCTAAAATAAACAAGCACATAGAAACGAGTTTAGGAGAGAATACTCTAAAATGTCATAAATTATCATCTCTGGGTGCTCATAGGGCTGCAGGTGATTTTCTGTTTTCTTCTACATTCTTTTCCGTTTTCTAAATATTTTATAATAAGCCTATATTACTTTAACAAACAAAAACTAAAAATTTCTTGTAAAAGTGAAAATTAAAGCTCAGGGTGATTGTGATGATAGGAGAGCACGTAGACAATTTTAAATGGATTCAAGGAGGTGGGCCTGTGTAAGGCACTGAATATACTTGCAAATGAGATCATGGAACTAAAGCGTCACTGTCACTAAAGTGAAAAGTTCTGAAGCAAGAGAAGACTGGAGAGGTTCAGTATCCCAATTTTCAAATAAGTATGGATTCTGTCCACTACCAAGTGATAAGGAGTTTGTGATAAATTCTGACAAAGTTCTAAAGCAAATTATTAAACCAGTACTTTGTGAGCCCATGGGGGAAGAGTAGGGATCATTAAGGGCCATTGTAGATTTTCTAAGAATTAATAAAATTAATAATGCATAACTAATTTCATTTCCTACTTTGGTGAGGGCTAGTAGACTGGAAGGCCAGGAAAGTGTCATAGACATAATGTAACTAGATTAAAGCAAAGCATTTAACAGAGTGTCTTATGATATCCTTGTGAACAAGGTGGAGAGTGGTACGCTCAAAGACTCCCCAGTGCCTGCAGCATAAAGGCCAAACTTTCTAGTGTGGTGCACAAGACTGTTTACAGCCCAGCCTTTCTCTCCCCTTCAGTACCATTCTCTGAACCAACCCTGCTCTTGTTTTACCTCCTTGTCTTTGCACATGCTGTTCCCTCTGCCTGGAATGCCCTTCTGCCACTCAACGGTGCTAAAATGTCACTCATCTTTACACTTCAAACTCCAATGCCATCTCTTCCTTGGTACCTTCAGGCAGCATTAGTTGCTGTCTCCTCTATGCAGCTGTTCTGTACCTTCACTCTAGCACTTAACCCTATTGTGTTCTAATAATTTGTTTGTTTACCTTCCTCAGTAGACTGTGAGCTCAAGGGCAGGCCCTTTTATTATTCCTCTCTGTATCCCTAGTGTCTTAACACAGTTCCCAGTCTCTTATAACAGATGCTCAATAAACATTTTTCAAGTGAATTTCTTAAACATAAAAGAAAAATAATCCTTAGTGTGAAACCTATGGTTCAACTCTTTAACTTATTCATTTAAACAGGGTTCATTTGAAACTCTTCCAAACTGTTTTTTTCTATTCTATTAAAATCTAAATCTAAAGCCCTGCCTGTGTCTTAAACAGTTTTCTATCATTGGTAAATTCCTACAGTATAAAAAGAGCTATACAGAACCAAAGTTCTCCTTCCTGTCCATTCCAGTCGAATTTCTACAGAAGAATCCTTCCTAGATAGGACTTAATTCTGCTCTTTTCTTGGGGACTTGATTTAAGTAAAGGGCCTACACCCAAAAGGTAGTACCTTTGAAGGGTACCATAAACAGAGCTTTCAAAGCCCAGTAAAGCCTTAAATAGCATGACTGGGAATGTGCACGTTAGAGTCAAACAGACCTGGATCTGAATCCCATTTCTGCCACCTAGTAGGCAGGTGACCCTGGGCAAGTCACTTGATTTCTCTGAGCCTCTGTTTTCTCATCTGAGAAAAGAGGATTAAAATCTGCCTCATGAGGTTACAGATATAAAGCCCTTAGCACAGGACCTGAACAATGGTAAGTGCTCTGGAAATAAATGATAACCTTTCATTATCATCATTATTCTCTAACCTACTGCTTTTCTTTACAGCAGGGGTTCTCTACCAGGAGTGACGTCGCCCTCCCAGGGAACATTTGACAGTATCTGGAGGCATTTTGGGTTGTCATATGTCAGGGAGGGTGCTGCTGACATCTGTTGGGTAGAGGCCAGGGATGCTGCCAAACATCCTCCAGTGCACAGGACAGCTCTCACAATGTCAGTAGTACCAGCTTAAGAAACCCTGCTTTAGAGATATATGTTTCTCCTGACTTAGAGTTGTCTCTATAAAATCAAAATGTATTGATTTTGAATAGAAAGCAATAGAAAGGTAAAAATTAAGTTTGGTAAAATGCTAACATTGAACAGTATTTTGACCCTTATCTCAGTCTTAAATCCAGTGAAGGGCACATTTATTTTTACTTCATCATCTGTCTTTGAAAACAAGGCTTTACTCAAAGATGATTGTTATTCCCATAGCTGTGAATGACAAGATTTTAGTTAGTTCTCTAGGTGGTAGAAATTCTAGACTAGAAGAGTGACTGGCACCTCTAATACACCAATCTGTATGAAGTAGTCACCAGGGCATAAGACACTATACATTCTGTTCCTTTGCAGTCGTGTCAATTGATGACATACTTTCCTTCCAGGAAAAAAGCGTGACTACCAGAGTCTGGGATGGCCCAGCCCGGACGAGTGCCTCAAACTCCGCTGGGTAGAGCTGACGGCCATCGTGAGTACCTGGCTTGCAGTTTCTTCAAAAAATATTGAGTGAGTATCTTAAACCTCTCCCTCCTTCATGGCATTTGTGACCAGTGATCCCACTGGGCCCCCGCTGACCTCATGGCTGCCCTTCTTTGTCAAGAGCTACTAGAAGAGTCGTCCTCTCTAGGGTTGGTGGTTCAGAGGATATCACAGTTGGACTCAGCCCATTGTACTGAAACAGTCGATGTGCCCCCTTCTCAGTGCCTTCACCCATACTTTCTAAGCTATCTAGAAGTCACAGCTAACTTACTTAGTTTGAATTAAAGACTGGATCTCTCTCAATCAAAGCACAAAACCTCCCTGACATGGTGTGCTTACAAAGGGAGCCAGAGCAAATCCAGATTTACAAGCACCTACCGGGACACAGGCGAGCAAGGTTGCCTGTCTTATAGCTGCTTTTTCCTCCTTGGATAATCAGTCTCTTTTTTTGGCCCCTTTTCTACCTTTTAAGCATTGGAGTTCCCCAAGATTCACCACTAAACCTTCTTATTTTACAGTCACTCCTAGTCAGACTGCTCTACTCCCAGAACTTCTGAATATTTTTCAAAACCACCTGCTTTTCTTCATCCCCATTGCAGCCTCCTTAAACCAGAGTACCGTCATCTCCACTTAGATTCATTCAGTAGCCTCCTAGCTGGTCCTTTTGGTTTATTCATTCTTGCATCCCTTCAGTCCATTCTGTCCACAGTACTCAGCATTATTCCTCAAATATAAGTCAAATAATTCTTAAAATACTCTAATAACTTATAATAAATATCACTGTTCACAGTGGCCCACAGAGCCCTTCATGATTTGCTCCCTGCGTGTCTTTCCATCTTCAGCTCTGCCCTCCCCCCTCCCTCCCTTCACATGTAGTATCTCCTTCGCCTGCGCCCGGTGTTCTCAGCACCTTCTCCCTTCCTGGTTAATTCATACTCCTCCTTCTGGTCTCCACGTAAATCTCTTCCGCAGGAAGTCCTTCATTAACCACCTCCTTCCTCCATCAGCATGGAGGAAATATACACCCTCCTGTAGTAAACTGACATCGCACTGTGTTTTTATCTTTTACAATTCATCACATCTGTAATAAGCAACTATCACAAGACTATGAGCATCATAACTGTGGGAACTGGGTATGTTTTGTTAATTATTATAACCCTGATATCTGACATGTAATAGGCTGTGAATAAATAGTGAATGAATGAATGTTTGCATAATATGTGTTAAACTTTTTAAGTAGCTATAACAAAATTTGGCAGTGCCAATTTGCCACATCAGTATATATGATATATATATGATAGGGTATAACATTTAGCCTGTCTATAGCAGGAAAATGACCCCTTTGGAACCATGAAGGGAAGTACTTGTATCTTATACATAGATACAGTGAATAGCTGGATCTGTATAACATTTACTGTCTAAACTTTAGGTAACTTTTTCTGTGGGGACAAGTGTACTTCTGTGCATAGAGGGAAAGTAAAAGATAGGAACCACCTGTGGGTATTTATCACTATCTGTACCCTGGAAGAAGAAGTCCTAGAAGAAAACCCACCTGGTTTAAAACCTCCCCAGTGAGAAAAAGTGGCCCAGCAGCAGTAAGGAAATCAGACATCACGGTGCATAGAAAGGAGGCAGCTTGAGGAGACTGAGAAAATACTGAGTTCAAGGCTCAGATCCCAACACTGCTGCTTTGACCCAGGGTACGATATCTATTCATACATTCAACAGATGGTCATTACCAGGCACTGGAGTCCTTGTACCTGTAAAATGAGAGCTCAGACTAAATAACTTCTGAAGTCTCTTCCATTGTGAGATTCTGTGGTTCCAGACACTTCTAATAATATGTTGAAGTTATGGTCAGCTGATTATTAATACTCTCTCCCCACCCACTCAATTTTTCCATGGCTAAGGTGGTCCTCTCCATTTTTCAGCATCACAGAACACATAGACTTTGCCACTCCAATACAGCAGCCAGCGATGGAACCTGTTTGCAATGGCAATCTCCCCACGAGCATGCACACCCTGGACCACTTGCAGGGGGTTTCCAACCGAGCCAGCCTACATTACACGGGCGAGAGCCAGTTAACAGAGGTGAGTGCTTGGCTTTATTCAGCCTCTCTGTAGTTTTTAGCCCCACAGTCATGATGCAACTGATAGCAGAAAGCACAAGCAGCCAGGCCATATTTTTTTGTCTATTTTCAGATGGCTGTCATCTAGGTGGCTTAGGCCAAGCCTAATTTCTTTCAGGCCCTGTGACTGAGCTTATGCTTCTTTTTATGACCAGGAAATTTTAATTCTGATTTATTCCTTGAGGTGGGGAACATTCCGCTTGCCATCAGACAGAGGCTCTTCGTGAGAAATATTTGGGGCAGTTAATCCTCCTATTGACAGTCTTAAGAAGGAAGGGAAAGAGGACAGACCCAGCATATACGTAGAAGAATAATTGGAAAACATGCCACAGTAGAGGCATGTTAAATAAGTAGAGGATTTGTTAAATAAGTTTTGGTATAGATGTGAGATAGTATACAATAAGAGCCATTAAGAAAGATGTAGTAGAAATATATGTATTGGCATGAAGAAACTTTTAGAATATATTATGTGAAAATGTAGGTAATAGTTTACAATGTGATCCCATGGTATACAGTCTGTGAGAGAAATAATATATGTGTACATAGAAAAATATCTGAAAGATACATAAGCGATATCAACAGTGGTTGTGTCTGGGTGACAGGATTACAAGTGCTTTTTATTTTATTTACTCTATATTCTGTAATACTATAATGAATGTGTTTTACATGTCCGTAATTTTTGTTAAGTGAGAGAAGGCTGAGGGGATGGTAAAATGGCCTTCAGTGTATCTTCCACAAAATGCTTTACCAACAGGACCGCAGCAGGTACCCCAGAGAAGCAGTCTGCACCTGTGGTACAGTGCCCAACTCAGCGTCAGCAGTGTCACCAGACCTCACCTCATTTTCATTCCTCTAATCTACCATCTTTTTCCCTGTACCAGGTATTGCAAAATCTTGGCAAAGACCAATATCCACAACAGTCACTTGAACAAATTGGCACCCGAATTGCCAAAGTTTTGGAAAAGGTAAGTCACTCTGTAGGAAAGCTCTAAACTATTGCCCACTTTCTGACTTTTCCCGATTATTTGCCACTATGTGGCTCTGACCTGTTCTGTTAGTTACTTAATACTTGGTACCGAAGGGATGACGTGAAATGTTTCAATCACTTTTCCATTACTTTTTCCATCAATTGGTTAGTATTCTTTTTTGCTGCTTTGTTGACCTTCTGTGCTTAAACTTTACATGGTCAGTTTTCTCTTTTTTAGTCCAGCGTGGATATATTCAGGTGATGCCACTGTGAACTATGGAATCTAGGTATGGGAAATAAGTCAGGTGTTCCTTTTTTGGTGATAAAGAATATTTGGTATTTTGGATGGTGGGTGGGAATCACATCTTGAAATATCTTTTTTTCTTTGAAATCATGAAAAATATTTGCAAAACTATATTTTCATACAGAAAATACAATTGAGAGTCTCTAAGACTGTTCACCTGCCTCTGTGTGAAGAGGAAGTTTTAAAATTTTAATTCAATTATTTTATGGTTAAGAATCTCTCCGCTTTCTTATTATAATGATATTGAAGAGGTAACATAAAACAGTGGTTAAAAGGGTCGACTCCACTTCTAGTAGGTAGGGATAGGATAATCGCATCAGTTTAAAAGAGAGGAAGTGGAAGGCGCTCAGCAATCACTATTCCATGGGAATTCTGAAATTCATCTGGCCACGTGTCACCGGTTCCCCCAATTCCAGGGTAGGATATATTCCTTTTTAATTAATTAATTAATTTATTTATTGCTGCCCTGGGTCTTCGTTGCTGTGAGAGGTTTTCTCTAGTTGCAGCAAGCGAGGGCTACTCTTCATTGCGGTGCGCGGGCTTCTCACTGCGGTGGCTTCTCTTGTTGCAGAGCACGGGCTCTAGGCACGCAGGCTTCAGTAGTTGTGACTCGCGGGCTCTAGAGCGCAGGCTCAGTAGTTATGGCACACGGGCTTAGTTGCTGCGCGGCATGTGGGATCTTCCCAGACCAGGGCTCTAACCTGTGTCCCCTGCATTGGCAGGCAGATTCTTAACCACTGCGCCACCAGGGAAGCCCAAGGACATATTCCTTGAATAGGGCCTGTTTTGGTTCCTTGGGGTTGGTTTCCTAATCTGTTTCTCAGCTTTCAGCTCTTCTCTCTGAGCTGTCTTTCCTTTTCCTTAGGAGTGTCCTGTATTTGTAGCTGAATAGCTTACTCAGCTTGCTGCCTGTCTCTATCCTTGGCACAACTTCTTAGAAAAGCTTTGTGGACTTTCAAATTATAAGCCGTCCCATCAGACAAAAACCACACCCACAGATCTCTTCAAGAAGGCCCCTGTCTCCTTTGAACATGAGTCCGGGGCAATACCTTTAAGATTCTTAGACACCTTTGGTCTAACGGAGAGTCTCTGAGGCTTAAATCTAGAATCAGATCTTTCTGAGGTGATAGTAACAAAGTGTCTTACTGCCGTGCTTTTGATTTGATCTTAATCCTGAGGCCATAGTTTTACTGGTAGCACCTGGATTTGACTTTTTGTCAAAATCTTGTGCTGACTAGAGAAGCTGACAATTGAGAAAGTTTCATTTTCTAACCCTGCAAGTCCCAGGTTGGAAGCATTTTCTCTAAATTCTGCTTGAAAACTGCATAGTTCCTTGTTTAGGTCTCCTCTCTCTTTCAATACCTAAAAAAATTATAGGTGATTTTTTAAAAACCATTTGTCACTTTTAGCACTCTTCCTAGAGGTCTTCCTGGCCAGACCCACAGCTTTGTTAGGTATTTTCCTATATTCCAAGATACAGCCTCACTATTTGTTTTGCCAATAGATTATAATGCCGCTTCTCCAGGGTCCAATAGCAGTATCCCCAGTGCTCTTCCAACCTTCATTAATGGTCTCGTTGCTGCTCCTTCGTCAAGTGTCCTCAACCCGTTCCCCAGACTTATGTCACATGCTTTAAGTTTCTGTTGCGGCCACACTCCATTCTTGATGCCAAATACTATTTCCACTTATCTTTTTGCCTAATAAATCATGCCAGGATTTACTGGCTTAAAACAAAACTATTATTTGCTCAAGATTCTACAACCTGAGCTGGACCGTCTTCTGATCTGACTTGGAATCATTCATGCAACTATAGACATGTGGAGACCTAAGTGGGGCTGGCCGCCAAAGAAGGCTGGAGCAATTGGAATAGCTGGGACACAGTTGGATATCGTCTCTCTCCAAGTATTCTCTCTAGCAGAGAAGCTGGACCTTTTTACCTGGTGGCTCAGGGCTCCAAGAGGGTGAAAGCAGAAGCTTAGAGTCCATGCACAGAGGTGGAACAGCACCACTTTCACCCCTTCTATCTGTCAAAGCAAAGTCCCAGGGCAGGGGAAGTATCCTCCGCCTGCTGGCAGTGCAAAGACCATGGCCTATCTTTTATCTACCGCAGTGCCTTTAAAAGGAGCAACAATAAAACTGACAGCTTCTCAGTGGAAATGATGGAAACTAGAAGCCAATGTAATGATATCTTTAAAGTACTAAAGAAGAAAACTGCAAGCCTAAAATTCTATACAGCAGAAATACTGTTCAGAAATTAAGGTGAAGTAAAGATGTGTTTAAACCAATAAAATTCAGAGACTTAGGGCTTCCCTGGTGGCGCAGTGGTTGAGAGTCCGCCTGCCGATGCAGGGGACACGGGTTTGTGCCCCGGTCCGGGAAGGTCCCACATGCCGCGGAGCGGCTGGGCCCATGAGCCATGGCCGCTGAGCCTGCACGTCTGGAGCCTGTACTCCGCGATGGGAGAGGCCCCAATAGTGAGAGGCCCGTGTACCGCAAAAAAAAAAAAAAAAATTCAGAGACTTAGGCATCAGTAGGTCTGCACTGAAATAAAAATTAAAGGGAGTTCTTCAGAAAAACGATCCCAGCTAGAAATATGGACATGCCAGAGGGAAAGAAGAACACTGGAAAGAAAATATAAATGAAGAGTAATTGTACAAAATGATAACTGCACTGCCCTGAGGAGCTTCACCTTTATATATAACTAAAATTCATGGTAACAGTAACATAAACGATGGGAGGGAAATAAATGGGGTTTAAAAGTTCTAAGGTTTAATTGGTATCAGCCAAGTAGTAAAAGAAATAATTTGCATTGGACTGTAATAAGTAAGAATGTATGTTTTAAGCTCTAGGCTAACTACTAAAAATGGTTTTACAATATAATTCAGTGGAAAGAAAATGGAGTAACGTGAAACATTTGATTAATCCAAAGAAAATCGAGAAAGGTAGAGTCACATAAAAATAGAACACAAATAGTAAAATAGTAAATAAAGTATATCAGTAGTTAACTACAAAAAAGATTTATAATTTAAGCATTTTGTATAGAATGGATTTTTTAAAAATCCAACTATATGCTGCTTATAAGAGAAATTCTTCAAATATTAGGATACAGAAGGGTTGAAAGTACAAAGATGGAAAATAATATACCATGCAAACAATAAAAAAGGCAGATATGGCTACACTCTTTTTAAAAAAAAAAACTTTGAAGCAAGAAATATTATGAGAGTTAGAAGGGCTAAAATGAAAAAGATTGATGATACAGATGTTCAAGATGATATGGAGAAACCAGAACTCTGATACATTGCTGGTGAGAGTATAAAATGGTACAGTCATTTTGGAAGACAGTCTGGTAGTCTATTAAAAAGTTAAGCATATATGACCCAGTAATTTTACTGCTAGGTATTTATCAAAGAGACATGAAAACTATGTCCACAAAATACTTGTTAAAAAATGTTCACAGCAGATTTATTCGTAACATCCAAAAATCTGGAAACAGTAAGATGCCCATCAGTAGAAGAAGGGATAAACAGTGTTATATTTATACACTGGATACTATTCTGCAAGAAGGACCCTATATCCATATTGATGAATCTCAAAAATATTATTGCTAATAAAAGTCGTTGGACACAAAAAAAGTGTATAGTGCATGATCTCAACTATATGAAATTCTAGAACAGGCAAAACTAACCTATGGTGTTAGAAATCAGAACAGTGATTGCTTTGTGGGGGGAAGCGGTTGACTGGGAAGCAACTTGAAAGGACTTTCTGGAGTGTTGGGAGTTTTCTGTGTCTTTAAGCAATAGTCAAAACGGAATGTTATACCTAAGGTCTGAGCGTTTCTCTATTTAAATTATACCTTGATTTTTTTAAAATGAAGTTTAGATAACGGTTTTAGACCACAAGAAACTGAAAGATATATGTTATCAACAGACTTGCATTAAAAATCACTAAAGGGATTTTTTCAGGCAGAAGGAAAACTATTCCAGGTAGAAACTCAGAAATACAAGAAAGAGTGAAGAGCAACAGAAAGAGAAAATATTAGAGTATATGTAAATGAGTATGACAGTACAAAATAATAAGTAGTGTCTTCTGAGGTTACAGGTCATGACAACAGCAACACAAAAGGCAGAAAGGAATTGCACTGATCACTGTAGATGGTCTCAGGTCCAATTAGACATTTCACACTCATGTAATTGGCCTCACTTAGAGTGGGCTTCACCCAGAAGGATAAGGGGCTAGGACACCACAGCAGCATCAGTCATATACCTCCAGAATGAGCACTCACTTAGGCCAGGGACCATTCTCTGCCCACCCTTCTTTCCTGCCAAGTGCCTGTTCACATGCTCGGGAGCAAATCAAATGATTAAGTGTGGGAACTACCCTGGCTTAGATGCTCCAAGTTCCATATGAGAACCAGTATCTTTTGTAATAGCCACATGGGCATAGAGTGCTAGAAAGGGACACGGCTAGCTACAAGAACCATGGCACTTAGAGGCTCCAAGCTTCCTACCTGGTGTTTATAGTTTTTTCCCAGTCTTATCAGTCCAGATACAGTTTACCATCCAAGGCCATTTTTACTGTAAGTTGTCTTGCCTAGTGACAGCTAACATTCCCCCTTTATTAGGTCTTCAGGGAAATAGGGCTAGAAGGTAATCCAACATCAGTTTCCATTGTAGGCTCACAGACTGACCTCCATGACCTTGAGTTATTAACTTTAGTACAGTAGTTCTCAGACTTTAGGGTACACCACAATCACCTGGAGGACTTGTTAAAACAGATTGCTAGGCTTCTATGACAGGACTTACAGATTTAGTAGGTCTAGGGCCGGGCTTGAGAATTTGCATTTCTAGTAAGTTCACAGCTGATACTGAGTGATGCTGCTGATCTGAGGACCACACTTAGAAAATGGCAGTGATAACAAAGCAGAAGCACCCCTTTCCCATTTACCTTTCAGAAAAGAACAAGGATCTCCATATCCTCTCTGCTCCAACTTTTAAAATACTCAGTCGTTATCCTTTATTATTTCTTGAAGAGCCCATCTGTAGTTGTCTCTTTAGGGAGTTTTTAGTTTGCATTACCATAATTATCAGTAAGTGTCAGCAGGTGACATTGGTCAGGCTCCATTTTAGGGTTAAATCATTATGCACTATCAGAACCCTCAGTAAGCTGCCCAGGTTGCAGCTGAGGTTACTCTCCACACGTGGTAGCCTCTGCAGAGGTCTCACCTCTGGCCCCAGATGGACACCATGCTGCCACCATTGACCCCGCAGCCGGTTTGTATGCCAGGTTGCCATGTTGTCCTGTGTGACCTTGTGGGCTAGTGCAGAAATAGTTCTCCCATTTTTGTCTCCCCAGGTCTTCAGGTGGTGGCTTGTGGGCACTACTTTGTGCTGGTTAGACCTACAGCCAACCCAACTTGGGTCAGAACCAAGCTGCTCCACCTCCTTTTCTGATCCAGACCTAGTTACAAACATGGAGTCTTAAGCTCATGTGCTTGTCTCCTCCCTGCCCCCTGTCAGGCATCAATGCCTACTTTGGCTCAAATGCATCAACTACACCAAGGCAATATCATTCTTGCCAGTCAGCCCATTTGTAACTAGGTTTCTGGTCAGCTCCATTTCATGGACAGTGGGGCATTTTCTCTCAGCATAAGTTTGTCTCCAGCTTTCATCCATTCCTACAAGGGGAAGCTTTATCCCCTGTCACACAGTGTCGAGCTTCTGCCATCAGACTGTGGGAAAGTTGGCCCCCACTGAGGCTTCAGTCTAATCAGCATCTTCCTCTCCATTCCCTTTGTGTCCTGGTGCCTTGGCCATATTGAACCAAGGATATGAAAGTCTGTTTCATTGCTACTGCTGCTCTGCAGTGCCCACTGTTTGTGGTTTTAAGACCAGCTCGATAGATATTTCATACTTGCACACCTCAGTAGGGCACCTTTCTTGCCTCCACTGAGGAGGATATAGAACAGGACATACAGCAGGCCAGCAGGGAAGCTTTTCATGTATTTCTCCAGGAGTCCCCATAGCTCTCTGGCAGCAGTCTTGGGGACTGTTCTCTGCTCCAACCACCCAATTGATAGCTCAGGGATAAGGGATCAAGACCACATGGATGAGTGTGGGAACCACCCTGGCCTGGAAGTCTCAAGTTCCATGTAAGAACCAGTGCCTCTTTACCAGTCCTATGGACCTAGAGCCCAAGAGTTCCAACAAGGGACAAGAAACATCACACTGGGGAAAGCTCAGAGCTGTGGCTTCCTACCAGATCATCACAGTCCACTAGCAGTTTACAGTCAGATCATCTTTACCATAAACAATGTTGCCTAGTAATGTGGGTGACATTCTACCTTTATTATGTTTCCAGGGCAACTTAGCTGAAAAGTTAACATGAGATTAATTTCCCAGGAATACACATAGACAAAGTGTTAGGCTTTAACATTTCAGGAAAGTAATAAAATTAAAGTAATAATTTATATTTTTTGTCTGTAATAATTCAAAGATGCATGTTATACTTTTAGGCTAACCACTAAAAGAACAGTTAAAGTATAATTAAGGGAAAATGGAATCATAAAAAACATTTGATTAATTCATAAAGGAGGCAAGGAAGACAAAGGATTATAAAACAGGTGGGTGAAATAGAATACAAATGGTAAGATGATAGTGATAAACCCAATATATCAGTAATCACAATAAATATAAAAGGACTAGGTACCCCAATTAGAGTGCTAACATTATCAGACTAGGTTAAAATCTTGAACCCAATTATGTGCTGTTTAAAGTAGCACATCTTAATATAAGATACAAAACAGTCGAAATTAAACTGATGGAAAAAAGATACATCATACAAACATTAATCAAAAGAACGTGGTGTAACTATACTAATAACAGACAATGTGGAATTTAAGGCAAGAAGCATTACTACAGATAAAGACAATTCATAATGATAAAGTGGTCAGTCCACCAGGATATTGAAAGTTGTAAATCTATATGGAACCAATGCCATAGTTTCACATTATATAGACAAGCATTAAACATTGACATGTAAAAGGAGAAATAGATGAATCCACAACCAAAATAGACTTTAACATACCTCTTAATAGGTGATAGAAGTAAGCAGACAAAAAATTAAGATATAGAAGATCTTACTAATAAACTTGACATAACTGATATTTATATAATGCCACATTCAACTGTGAGGATATTCTTATTTTTAAAATGCATATGGAATATTTACCGTATTGGTCATAAGCTGAATCATAAATTAAACCTCAATTAAATGTTAAACCACTGAAGCAATTTAGAGTTTACTTTCTGACGATGGTGGAATTAACCTAGAAAAAAAATAAGAAAAAAAAGGATAGAAAATTCCCAATGATTTTGATGAGATTATACTACATCTCTGAATGACTCAGTGTTCAGTGAAGAAAGCAAAATTAGAAAATATTTTGAAATGTATGACAGGAAAGATTTGGCATATCAAAGCTTATGAGATGCAACTAAAGCAATGCTTGAGGGAAGTTTATAGCCCTAAATGGATATGTTAGTTTAAAAAAAAAATGACTGAAACATAGTGATCTGTACTTCTACCTCAAAAAGCTAAAAAAAAAAGAACAAAATTACACTGAGATATTTCCTGCCCATATCATTGGCAAAAATTTAGAAGTTTGATAGGATAGGATACCCTTGGTGAGACCATGGGAAAACTGGCAGTGTCATACACTGCTGGTAGAAATGCAAAATGGAATAATCTCTATGGAGAGAAAATTGACAATATCTAGCAAAATTATACATTCATTTACCCATCCAGCCAGCAATCCTGCTTTTAGGAATCTTTCCTGTAAATACAATGGCAAAAAAAATTACCTGACAAAAATACCTGTGAATAAGGCTGTTGATTATAGCCTGATTTGTAATAGTAAACTAAAACAATCCAAACGCCCAGTAGTAGGGGGTTGATTGAATAAAAAGTCCCATGTGGCTGCTCATTGTGTGTGAACATCCACACAATGGAGACTTCTGAAGCTGTCAAAATGAATGAGGACCATCTCTATAAACTTATATGGAGTAATCTCCAGGATATAGCAAATAAAAAAAAGAACAGTAGAAAAATATTATGTCTTAGGTTACTCTTTATCTCTTTAAAATAGCAACTTGTGGGGAGGGGAATTATGTGTAGAGAGAAATAGATATTTTAAAATGAAAGACTAAATTTGAAAAAAAAAATTTAAATGGTGTCCCATGGAAGGAAGACAGAAATAGGATAGAAAAGGCACAGAATGAAGCTAGATTTCCTTGAATCTACATTGGTTTTTTTGTTGTTGTTGTTGTTTGACTTTGGAACCAAATAAATATTCTGCATAATTACAAAGAATTTTTAAATAAGAGAATTCCTAATTAAAAGTAAAATTAAATGAGCCTAACTTTGCACTCCATCGGTAGTATAACCACATCAAGAGGAAGAATTCCAAGTGACTTTAAAACACAGTTATTTGGCTGTACATCCCTAATGGAATTTACCCTAAGAACAAAAGAAAACCTTATACTGTTTTCAGTAATACTATTGTATTAATAATATTGATGTTATTCTTTTGAGATTGTAGGTGTATGTATTGCAAAATAAATGAGTAATTTTGTTGGTGATGTTGAAAACTGGAATTTTGAGTATGGGTGAAAGGACATAGAGATGTGAGAATGATGATAAGTAAACATCTCTAGTCTTGAATTGGAAGTATTAGTAAGAATTCTTGAACTATTTTATTGATATATTTACACATCTCCTAGCTTTATTTTACTGAAAAGACTAGAATCTATGACAAGCCCACTATTAGTAGGTACCCTTAGTACCCAGATTGTGATCTTTAGATACTGTTTTCCACTTTAAAACAGAGTCTGTAATAAAAGACAAAGAAGGGCATTATATAATGATAAAAGGATCAACACAAGAAGAGGATATAGCATTAATAAACATATATACAGGAGCACTTAAATATATAAAGCAAATATTAAAAGACCTAAAGGTTGACAGTAATACAATAATAGTAGGGGACTTTAATACCCCAGTTACATCAGTGGACAAATCATCCAGACAGAAAATCAATAAGGAAACAGTGGTCTTAAATGACATGTTAGACCACTTGGCCTTAATAGATGTCTACAGGACGTTCCATCCAAAAACAGCAGAATACACGTTCTTTTCAGATAGATCACATGCTAGGCCACAAAACAACTCCCAATAAATTTAAGAGGACAGAAATTACATCAGGCATCTTTTCCGACCACAACAGTATGAAACTAGAGATCAGTTACAAAAGAAAAATGGGAAGAACACAAACACGTGGAGACTAAACAACATGATGCTTAAAAACCAATGCGTCAATGAAAAAGTCAAAGACAAAATCAGAAAATACCTTGAGACAAATGAAAACAAAAAACTTTCCAAAATCTATAGGGCACAGCAAAAACAGTTCTAAGAGGGAAGTTGGTAGCAATTCAGGCATACCTTAAGTAACAAGAAAAATCTCAAATAACCTAACCTACCCCCTAAAGGAATTAGAAAAAGAAAAATAAAGCTTAAAATTAGAAGAAGTTAGGAAATAGTAAAGATATGAAAGGAAGTAAAATAGAGACCAAACAAGACAAAACAAAACAGTAGAAAAGATCAGTGAAACCAAGAGCTGGTTTTTTGAAAAGATAAACAGAATTGATAAGACTTTAGTCAGGCTCATTAAGAATGAAAGAGAGAGGACCCAAATAAAATAAGAAATGAAAGAGGAAAGGGACCTCTCTGGTGGTCCAGTGGCTAAGACTCCACACTCCCAGTGTAGGGGGCCTGGATGCGATCCCTGGTCGGGGAACTAGATCCCATATGCCGTGACTAAGAGTTTGCATGCTGCAACTAAAGATTCTGCATGCTGTAAATAAAGATCCCGCATGCCACAACTAAAGACCTGACACAGCCAAATAAATAAATAAATATTTTTTAAAGAAATGAAAGAGGAGAAATTGAAACATATCACAGAAATACAGTCTTAAGAGAATACTATGAACAGTTATATGCCAACAAATTGGACAAACTACAAGAAATGGATAAATTTCCAGAAACATACAATCTTCTAAGACTGAATCAGGAAGAAATAGATAATCTGAACAGACCAGATACTTTTATTAAAATTAAATCAATAATCAAAAAACGCCCAACAAACAGAAGTCCAGGACTGGATGGCTTCACGGGGGAATTCTACCAAACATATAAAGAAAAGTTAATACTTACCCCTCTCAAACTATGACAAAAACTTGAAGAGAAGGCAGTATTCCCAAATTCATTCTGTGGGACCATCATTATCCTGATACCCAAATCAGACAAAGATACTACAAAGAAAAAGAAAATTACAGGCTAATATCTGTGATGAATACAAATGCAAAGAACCTCAATGAAATATTAGCAAGTCCAGAAACTAACACACCATTGTAAAGCAATTATACTCCAATAAAGATGTTAATTTAAAAAAAAAAGATGTGGCACAGCCTAAATAAATAAATATATATATATATATATATATATATATATATATATATATTAGCAAGTCAGATTGAACAATATACAAAAAGGTCATACACTGTGATCAAGTGAGATTTATTCCAGAGATGTAAGAATCGTTCAGTATCTGCAAATCAATCAATGTGATACACCACATTAACAAAACAAAGGATAAAAATCACACAATCATCTCAATAGATGCAGAAAATGCATTTAACAAAATTCAGCACCCATTCATGATAAATATTCTCAACAAAGTTGGTATAGAGGGAACAGATCTCAACATAATAAAGGCCATTTATGACAAACCCAGCTAACATCATACTCAGTGGTGAAAAACTGAAAGCTTTTCATTTAAAATTGTAATAAGACAAGGATGTCCACTCTCACCATTTCTATTTAACATAGTATTAAGAGACCTGGCCATAGCAATCAGACAAGAAACAGAAAAGGCATCCAAATTGGAAAGGATGAAGTAAAATGGTCACTATCTGCAGATGACATGATACTACATATAGAAAACCCTGAAGTCTCCACCAAAAAACTATTAGAACTAACGAATGAATTCAGTAAAGTTGCAGGATACAAGATTAATATACAGAAATCTGTTGCTTTTCTATACACTAGTAACTATCAGAAAGAGGAAGCAAGGAAACAGTTGCATCAAAAACAATAAAATAATAATTTTAACCAAGGAAATGAAAGACCTATACTCTGAAAACGATAAGATGCTGATGAACAAAATTGAAGATGATACAAATAAATGGAAAGATATCCCATGTTCATGGTTTGGAAGAATTAATATTGTTAAAATGTCTATACTACTTAAAGCAATCTAGAGATTTAGTGTAACCCTTATCAAAATATCCATGACATTTTTCACAGAACTAGAACAAATAGTTCTAAATTTTGTATGGAACCACAAAAGACCCCAAATTGCCAAAGGAATCTTGAGAAAAAAGAGCAAAGCTGGAGGTATCATGTTCCCTGACTTCAGACTATACTACAAAGCTATAGTCATCAAAACAGTATGGTACTGGCACAAAAACAGACACATAGATCAATGGAATAGAATAGAGAGCCTGGAAATAAACCCACACACATATTGTCAATTTATGACAAAGGAGGCAGATATATACAATGGGGAAAAGACAGTCTCTTCAGTAAGTGGTGTTGGGAAAACTGGACAGCTACATGAAAAGAATGAAATTAGAACATATTATCACATCATATATAAAAATAACTCAATGGATTAAAGATCTAAATGGAAAATTGGAAACCATAAAACTCCTAGAAGAAAACACAGGCAGTATATTCTATGACATAATTCTTAGCAATATATTTTTGGATCTGTCTTCTCAGGCAAGGAAAACAAAAGCAAAACTAAACAAATGAGGCCTAAATAAACTTTAAAACTTTTGCACAACAAAGGAAACCATCAACAAAACAAAAAGGCAACCTACTGAATGGGAAAATGTATTTGCAAATGATATGTCTGATAAGGGGTTAATATCCAAAATTTATAAAAAGCTCATTCAACTCAATATTAGAAAAACAAATAACCTTATTTAAAAATGGGCAGAAGATCTGAATAGGCATTTTTCCAAAGAAGACATACAAATGGCCAACAGGCATATGTAAAGATGCTCAACATCATTAATCATCAGGGAAATACAAATCAGAACCACAATGAGCTATCACCTCACACCTGGCTATCTACAAAAAGTTAACAAATAAGTGTTGGCAAGGATGTGGAGAAAGGGGAAACCCTAGTTCACTGTTGGTGGGAATGTAAATTGGCACAGCTGTCATGGAAAACATTATAGAGGTTCCTCAAAAAATTAGAAATAGAACTACCATATGATCCAGCAATTCTACTCCTGGGTATATATCCAAAGAAAATGGAAACACTAATTCAAGATGTGGAAGCAACCTAAGTGTCTATCAACAGATGAATGGTTAAAGAAGACACACACACACACACACACACACACACACACACACACACACACACACACGATGGAATATTACTCGGTCATAAAAAAGAATGAAATTTTGCCATTTGCAACAACATGGATGGACTTGGAGGGTATTATACTTAGTGTCATAAATCAGAGAAAGACAAATACTGCATGTTTTCACTTATATGTGGAATCTAAAAAAATAAGTGAATGAATATAACAAAACAGAAGCAGTTGCATAGATACAAAGAACCAACTAGTGGTTACCAGGGAGGTGAGGGGTGGGCAGAGGGGCAGCACGAGGAAGGGGATTAAGAAGTACAGACTACTAGGTATAAAATAAATAAGATACGACATTTTAATGTACAGCACAAGGAATATAGCCAATATTTTATAATATTGGGTTGGCCAAAAAGTTCCTTCGTTTTTTAAGTACAAATAAAAGACACATTTTTCATTTTCACCAAGAACTTTATTGAACAACATATTCACCCTTTTGTTCCACTACCTTCTGCCATTTTTCAGGCAACTTCATAATTCCATCTTCCCAAAACTGTTTATCTTTTTGAGCAAAGAACTGTTCCAGGTACCTTTTACAGTCTTCCAGGGAATTGAAATTTTTTCCACTAAGAGAATTTTGTAAAGACCAAAATAAATGGGAGTCCAAATGTGCAATGTCTGGTGAATACAGCGGATGAATCAGAACTTCCCAGCCAAGCTGTAACAGTTTTTGCCTGGTCATCAAGGAAACATACGGTCTTGCAGTATCCTGATGGGAGATTATGCATTTTCTGTTGACTAATTTTGGTCGCTTTTCATCAGGTGCTTCTTTCAGTTGGTCTAATTGGGAGCAGTACTTGTTGGAATTAATCGTATGGTTTTTCGGAAGGAACTCATAATAAAGGACTCCCTTCCAATCCCACCATATACACAACATCACCTTCTTTGGATGAAGACCGGCCTTTGGTGTGGTTGGTGGTGGTACATTTCATTTGCCCCACGATCTCTTCCATTCCACATTATTGTACAGTATCCACTTTTCATCACCCGTCACAATTTGTTTTAAAAACAGAATGTTTTTGTTACGTTTAAGTAGAGAATTGCATGGTCAAGAAGGTTTTTTGCGCTTAACTTACGTGGAACCCAAACATCAAAGTGATTAAATAACCAAGCTGGTGCAAATGATTTTCAGCACTTGATTTGGATATTTTGAGTTTGTCGGCTATCTCCTGTATGATAACTTTGATTTTTCTCAATTAATGTCTCAATTTGATCGCTATAACTTCAACTGGTCTACACAACAGTGGAGCATCGTCCAGCGAAAAATCTCCAGCACAAAACTTCGCAAACCACTTTTGACACGTTCAGTCAGTCACAGCACCTTCTCCATACACTGCACAAATCTTTTTTTGCATTTCAGTTGCATTTTTACCTTTCTGGAAATAATAAAGCATCATTGGGACTTTCCTGGTGGTGCAGTGGTTAAGAATCCACCTGCCAATGCAGGGGACATGGGTTCGAACCCTGGTCTGGGAAGATCCCACATGCCGTGGTGCAACTAAGCCTGTGCGCCACAACTACTGAGCCTGCGCTCTAGAGCCTGCGAGCCACCACTACGGAGCCCACGTGCCACAACTTACTGAAGCCCATGCACACTAGGGCCCATGCCCCACAACAAGAGAAGCCACCGCAATGAGAAGCCCACGCATCGCAAGGAAGAGTAGCCCCCGCTTGCCACAACTAGAGAAAAGCCCACACACAGCAACAAAGACCCAACGCAGACAAAAATAAATAAGTAAATAAATTTATTTTTAAAAAAGCATAATAGGCCAGAAATGTTGCTTTTTTCTTCCATCTTCAGTATTAAAATGGCTACACAAAAATTCACCAATTTTGATAAGTTTTTTTAAAAATGCACGCTGATATGACAGCTGTCACAATACAGTCTAACAAAATTGTTTCGAATGAGGTTAAAGGCAACTAAGTGCTGCTAAAGCCATCTACGGAAAAAACTGAACAAACATTTTGGCCAACTGAATAACTATATTTCTTTTTATGTTTATTTATTTATTTATTTATGGCTGTGCTGGGTCTTCGTTGCTGTGCGGGCTTTCTCTAGTTGCGGCAAGTGAGAGCTGCTCTTCATTGCGGTGCGCAGGCTTCTCACTGTGGTGGCTTGTCGTTACGGAGCACAGGCTCTAGGCACGCAGGCTTCAGTAGTTGTGGCACGCGAGCTCAGTAGTTGTGGCTCGTGGGATCTGGACCTCAGCCTCAGTAGTTGTGGCGCACGGGCTTAGTTGCTCTGTGGCATGTGGGATCTTCCTGGACCAGGGCTCAAACCCATGTCCCCTGCATTGGCAGGCGAATTCTTAACCATTGCGCCACCAGGGAAGTCCCCCAATAACTTTAAATAGAGTGTGATCTGTAAAAACATCTAATCACTATGTTGTATATCTGAAACTAATATAACATTGTAAATCAACTGTACTTCAATTTTTTTTCTTTTTCTGGGAAATAATGCTTTAATTTTATGTCTTAACTGATTTTTACTACATTGCAGCAAGTTGAACCATGAGGAAACCCATGGAATATGACCGTAACAGCTCTGTTAAAAGCTGTCAGCTTTTTTCTGTAGTGTTTTTTTTTCACATCTTTATTGGAGTATAAATGCTATACAAAGTTGTGTTAGTTTCTACTGTACAACAGAGTGAATCAGCTATACGTATACATATATCCCTATATCGCCTCCCTCCCACCCTCCCTATCCCATCCCTCTAGCTCATCACAAAGCACCGAACTGATCTCCCTGTGCTCTGCAGCAGCTTCCCACTAGCCATCCATTTTACATTTGGTAGTGTATATATGTCAGTGCTACTCTCTCACTTCATCCCAGCTTCCCCTTCCCCACCATGCCCTCAAGTCCATTCTCTACGTCTGCGTCTTTATTCCTGCCCTGCCACTAGGTTCATCAGTGCCGCTTTTTAAAATCTATATGTATGCGTTAGCATACAGTATTTGTTTTTCTCTTTCTAACTTACTTCACTCTGTATGACAGATTCTAGGTCCATCCACCTCACTACACATAACTCAATTTCGTTCCTTTTTATGGCTGAGTAATATTCCATTGTATATATGTGCCACATCTTCTTAATCCATTCATCTGTTGATGGACATTTAGGTTGCTTCCATGTCCTGGCTGTTGTAAACGGTGCTGCAGTGAACATTGTGGTACATGACTCTTTTTGAATTATGGTTTTCTCAGGGTATATGCCCAGTAGTGGGATTGCTGGGTCGTATGATAGTTCTATTTTTAGTTTTTTAAGGAACCTCCATACTGTTCTCCATAGTGGCTCTATCAATTGACATTCCCACCAACAGTGCAAGAGGGTTCTCTTTTCTCCACACCCTCTCCAGCATTATTGTTTGTAGATTTTTTTTTTTGTAGATTTTTTAATGATGACCACTCTGACTGGTGTGAGATGATGCCTCATTGTAGTTTTGATTTGCATTTCTCTAATGATTAGTGATGTTGAGCATCTTTTCATGTATTTGTTGGCCATCGGTATATCTTCTTTGGAGAAATGTCTATTTAGGTCTTGCACCCATTTTTGGATTGGGTTGTTTGTTTTTGTAGTATTGAATTGCATGAGCTGCTTGTATATTTTGGAGATTAATCCTTTGTCATTTGCTTTGTTTGCAAATATTTTCTCCCATTCTGAGGGTTGTCTTTTCATCTTATTTATGGGTTCCTTTGCTGTGCAAAAGCTTTTAAGTTTCATTAAGTCCCATTTGTTTATTTTTGTTTTTTATTTCCCTTACTATAGGAGGTGGGTCAAAAAGGATCTTGATGTAATGTATGTCATAGAGTGTTCTCCCTGTGTTTTCCTCTAAGAGTTTTATGGTGTCTGACCTTACATTTAGATCTTTAATCCATTTACTTCATTTTTGGATATGGTGGTAGGGTGTGTTCTAATTTCATTCTTTTACATGTAGCTCTCCAGTTTTCCCAGCACCACTTATTGAAGAGACTATCTTTTCTCTGTTGTATATTTTTGCCGCCTTTGTTAAGGATAAGGTGACCATATGTGCGTGGGTTTATCTCTGGGCTTTCTATCCTGTTCCATTGATCTATATTTCTATTTTTGTGCCAGTACCATACTGCCTTGATAACTGTAGCTTTGTAGTATAGTCTGAAATCAGGGAGCATGATTCCTCCAGCTCTATTTTCATTTCCTAAGATTGGCTATTTGGGGTCTTTTCCGTCTCCATACAAATTGTAAAATTTCTTGTTCTAGTTCTGTGAAAAATGCCATTGGTAATTAGATAGGGATTGCATTGAACCTGTAGATTGCTTTGGGTAGTATAGTCATTTACACAATATTGATTCTTCTAATCCAGGAGCATGGTATATCTCTCCATCTGTTTATGTTATCTTTGATTTATTTCATCAGTGTTTTATAGTTTTCTGAGTACAGGTCTTTTGCCTCTTTAGGTAGGTTTATTCCTAGGTATTTTATTCTTTTTGTTGCGATGGTAAATGGGATTGTTTCCTTAATTTCTCTTTCTGATCTTTCGTTGTTAGTGTATAGGAATGCAAGAGATTTCAGTGCATTAATTTTGTATCCTGCAACCTTACCAAATTCGTTGATTAGTTCCAGTAGTTTTCTGGTGGCATCTTTAGGATTCTCTATGTATAGTATCATGTCATCTGCAAAGAGTGACAGTTTTACTTCTTCTTTCCCAATTTGTATTCCTTTTATTTCTTTTTCTTCTCTGATTGATGTGGCTAGGACTTCCAATACTCTGTTGAGTAATAGTGACGAGAGTGGACATCCTTATCTTGTTCCTGATCTTAGAGGAAATGCATTCAGTTTTTCACCATTGAGAGTGGTGTTTGCTGTGGGTTGGTCATATATGGCTTTTATTATGTTGAGGTAGTTTCCCTTGGTGCCCACTTTCTGGAGAGTTTTTATCATAAATGGGTGTTGAATTTTGTCAAAAGCTTTTTCCTCACCTATTGGGATGATCATATGTTTTTTATTTTTCAGTTTGTTAATATGATGTGTCACATTGATTGTTTTACGTATATTGAAGAATCCTAGCATCCCTGGGATAAATCCCACTTGATCATGGTGTATGATCCTTTTAATGCATTGTTGGATTCTGTTTGCTAGTATTTTGTTGAGGATTTTTGCATCTATGTTCATTAGTGATATTGGTCTATAATTTTCTTTTTTTGTGGTATCTTTGTCCGGTTTAGTGTCAGGGTGATGGTGGCCTTGTAGAACAAGTTTGGGTGTGTTCCTCCCTTTCCAATTTTGGAAGAGTTTAAGAAGGATAGATGTTAACTCTTCTCTAAATGTTTGATAGAATTCACCTGTGAAGCCATCTGGTCCTGGACTTTTATTTTTTGGAAGATTTTTAACATCTTTTTTTTAACATCTTTCTTTGTTTCTATTTCATTTATTTCTGCTCTGATCTTTATGATTTCTTTCCTTCTACTAACTTTGGGTTTTCTTTCTTCTTCTTTTTCTAGTTTAAGTGTAAGTTTAGATTGTTTATTTGAGATTTGTCTTGTTTCTTGAGGTAGGATTGTATTGCTATAAACTTCCCTCTTAGAACTGATTTGCTGCATCCCACAGGTTTTGGATCCTGGTATTTTCGTTGTCATTTGTTTCTAGGTATTTTTTTATTTCCTCTTTGATTTCTTCAGTGATCTCTTGGTTATTTAGCAGTGCACTGTTTAGCCTCCATGTGTTTGTGTTTTTACTGTTTTTTTCCTGTAACTGATTTCTAATCTCATAGCATTGTGGTCGGAAGATGCTTGATACGATTTCAGTTTCCTTAAATTTTCCAAGGCTTGATTTGTTTTTTTATATACATTTATTATTTTATTTATATTTATTTTTGGCTGCGTTGGGTCTTCGTTGCTGTGCGTGGGCTTTCTCTAGTTGCAGTGAGCGGGGGCTACTCTTTGTTGCAGTGCGCGGGCTTCTCTCTGCAGTGGCTTCTGTTGTTGCAGAGCATGGGTCTCTAGGCACGTGGGCTTCAGTAATTGTGGCATGCAGGCTCAGTAGTTGTGACTCTCAGGCTCAAGACCACAGGCTCAGTAGTTGTGGTGCACGGGCTTAGTTGCTCTGCAGCATGTGGGATCTTCCTGGACCAGGGCTGGAACCCGTGTCCCCTGCATTGGCAGGCAGATTCTTAACCACTGTGCCACCAGGGAAGTCCTCCAAGACTTGATTTGTGACCCAAGATGTGATCTATTCTGGAGAATGTTCCATGTGCACTTGGGAAGAAAGTATATTCTTCTGCTTTGGGTGGAATGTCCTAAAAATATCAATTAAGTTGATTTGGTCTATTGTGTCATTTAAAGCTTATGTTTCCTTATTTATTTTCTCTCTGGATTATCTATTGGTGTAAGTGGGCTGTTAAAGTCCCCCACTATTATTGTGTTACTGTTGATTTCTCCTTTCATAGCTGTTAGCATTTGTCTTATGTATTGAGGTGCTCCCATGTTGGTGCATAAATATTTATGATAGTTAATGTTTTCTTCTTGGATTGATCCCTTGATCATTATGTAGTGTCCTTCCTTTTCTTTTGTAACTGTCTTTATTTTAAAGTCCATTTTATCTAATATGAGAATTGCTACTCCAGCTTTCTTGTGATTGCCATTTGCGCGGAATATTTATTTCCATCCCCTCACTTTCAGTCTGTATATGTCCCTAGTTCTGAAGTGGGTTTCTTATAGACAGCATATATATGGGTCTTGTTTTTGTATCCATTCAGCCAGTCTTTGTCTTTTGGTTGGAGCATTTAATCTATTTCCCTTCAAGGTGATTATTGATATGTATGTTCCTATTATCATTTTCTTAATTGAGTTTGTTTTTATGGGTCTTTTTCTTCTCTTGTGTTTCCCACTTAGAGAAGTTCCTTTTGCATTTGTTGTAGAGCTGGTTTGGTGGTGTTGAATTCTTGTAGCTTTTGCTTGTCTGTAAAGCTTTTGATTTCTCCATCGAATCTGAATGAGATCCTTGTAGCGTAGAGTAATCTTGATTGTAGCTTTTTCCCTTTCATCATTTTAAATTTGTCCTGCACTCAACAACAAGGTAAAACAGAAACCCAAGAGGAAAACAGAAAAGCCTTGTCTGTGGTGGCGAGAGTTTAGGTGGAGGTGGAACTTACGCAGGGGCCAGGTTTAGGGTGGGGCGACACCTATGCAGGGGGGTGGGGGTGCAGGTGATGTTTGAGCATGGGACAAGGCCTGGTCCAGGACCCACACCTGGTTCAGGACCCTCGCAGGCAGAAAAGGCCTTGGGGGCAGGCCCTAAGTGTGTGTTGGGGCGGGGAGTCGACATTCAAGTGTGGGGCGGAACCTCTGCTTAGGGCCTGCCCAGAAGCAGAGGCAGCACGTCCAAAGGGGTGCCTCTGGAGTATGGAGTTCCAGAGTTTGGAGGTAACTCCCTGGGTGAGGGTGTATGGGTGGGGTTTTCGCCCAGCACGGTTGGAGGTGGTCTCCCACTATAGAGGTAGGGCCCTGGGTGTAGGGGTGGGGCTTGGGCTCTGCGTGGCAGGAGGGAGACTCCAAGGGCAGAGGATTAGGCCCCAGAGCCCAATAGGCTCTCTGGTGCTTAAGTGGACAGGGAAAGTGCTGGCTGCGTTCCTCTCCATTCCTCTGTGCCCCGCCCCCCGCCGTCTCCCCCAGGGTCTCCCCCATCCCCACTGGACCCCTAACCGTGGGTGGGTCCCGCTGGGTGTAGGAAGTCCTCCCCTACCCCAGCCGCCCCTCAGGGAGGCTGGTCCCATAGATCCAGCCTTTACTTTTGCTCCCCCTTCCCTCCCTCCCACTCCCTCAGGACCCGCATGGCTGGAGGGGGCCTCGGTGGGCAGAGGATCAGGCCCGGATCTCAGCAGGCTCCCGGGCGCCCACGTGGGCAGGGGAAACCTGGCCACTCTCCCTTCTGGTTCTCTGTCCTCCCAGTTGTCCCCCAGTTTCCCCCTTCGGGTGTAGGATCACTTCCCCTCCCCCAGCCACCCTTCAGGGGCGCCAGTCCTGTCCCGCCTCCAGTTCTTCTCCCCCCTCCCTCCCCCACACCCCACTTTCTACCCAGTCGCTGGGGGTTCCTCCCGTCCCTTTAGGTGTCCATGGTCCCCCACCAGTGCCTGGTAGGTGCCCTAGTTGTGCAGAGACACAAATTCCTCATCCTCCTAGTCCGCCGTCTTGACTCTGCCTCCTTTCCAGGCTTTAGGCTTGATTTATTTATTTAATTCGAGTGTCCTTCCTTGACTCTGTTCCCATATGGAATGGATCTTGATCTCATATATCCTTGCCAAAACCTTTGTGCAGTTTGCCACAGAGTAAAGGGTTGAAGGGTTGACCTCTATACTACAATTTTTAAAAATGACCTTCTAGGAAAGACGAAGATGGTAATAAACATGTATCCTTCCTTTCTAAATGAACAGTACGTCAGGATAAATAATTGATGAGAAAAGTCTCTTTATAGGAGTATTCCAACTAATAAACTAGGAATGATCATTGCAGCCCCTAATTAAGTTATGGCAGTGATTACCACTGGCTGCTACCATCACAAATAGAGAGACAGTATGTGTGTACTCTTGGAAGTTCTCACTACCACCTATGAAATAGTTTTGCCCCCACTCCTCCCCAAAAAAGTCAATCCTGAATCCAGTCAAGCCCCTAACTACCAACTTGCGGGAAATACAGGGGACAGAGGAACATGTCAGATGGTTCCTGAGGATGCAGTAAGCAGAGTCCAGTCAGTGTGAAACTACAGGATAAATACCCTGTATTTCTAGTACAGAAATAAATTTTAAAAATTAGGTGGTGGACTCTAGAGATCAAAAGAGACTTAAGGAATACATTAGCCATTTGCAATGTATGAACTTTAGTTAGATTATGATTAAAACTGTAAAAGCAAAGCAAAGTTTTATAAGACAGTTGGGGGAAATAGGCACACCAGACGAATACTTGATGGTATTAAAGAATGATTTTCAATATTTTAGGCCAAAGTTTTTCAAGTTTATCTTTTAAACATGAGGTTGTATCTTTTAGAGGTAACACTGAAAAACTTACTTGTGAAATTATAGAGAGTCTGGGATTTGCTTCAGATCAGCATGGATGAGGGTTTAGATGAAATAGGATTGGCCATGAGTTGTTGATAAATGTTGAATCTAGGTGATGAGCACATGGGGTTCATTATACTGTTCCCTTTATTTGTATATGTATTTGAAATTTTTCATTATAAAATACCTTAGAGATGTAACCACAAAAGTGAGCAAAGAAATGACATAGAAAATGAGTAGGTAAATTTTTTTAATTGATATGTCTTAAACTAAAAATATATTTCTTTAAGTAATTAAGTCAGATACCCCGTGGATGAGTTACATAGATTCAGACACAGTTAAATAATTAGTGAATTGCAAGCTTTGTGTAAAAAATTACCTGGAGTATTATAGAGACAAGGAGGTAAAGGAATCAACAGATTCAGGAAGTACCATGTATCCCAAGCTGGGTAAATAAAAAGAAATCCACGCCAAGATACATTATAACAAAGACAAAGATATCTTAAAAGCATCTGTTTCAGTCAGGGTACTGTCAGGAAAACAGAAACAACACTAGGTATTTCAGAAGAGCACATTGAATTTAGAGAATCGATTACAGGCATACCTAGTTTTATTGTACTTCGCTTTATTGCGTTTGGCAGATGCTGCATTGTTTGCAAATTGAAGGTTTGCAGCAACCCTGTCTTGAGCACGTCTGTTGGCGCCATTTTTCCAGTGGTATTTGCTCACTTCGTCTCTTTGTGTCACATTTTGGTAATTCTCACAGTATTTCGAACTTTTTCATTATTATCATTTGTGTTATGGTGATTCTGTAGCCAGTGATCTTTGACGTTACTACTGCCACTCCCTGAAGACTCAGGTGATTGTTAGCATTTTTTAGCAAGAAAATATTTTTAATAAAGATATGTACATTGTTTTTTAGACATAATGCTATTATTGCACACTTGACAGACTACAGTATAGTGTAAACATAACTTTTATATGCACTGGGAAACCAAAAAGTTGGTGTGACTCACTTTATTGCAATATTCCCTTTATTGTGGTAGTCTGTAACTGAACCCGCAGTATCTCTGGGGCATGACAGTACCTTGTGGTGGAGGGCTGAAAAAGAAAAAAGGAAACAGGTAAACCAGAGATATTAATTGTAGGGAATGAGAAGGTAAGCATTTGAGATTTTCAAAATCTAGAGTCCACAGGAGAGAGCTCTGAGCGAGCTAGACTTCCTGCTTCTGAGGAGGGAGCATGGGCTGGCTGCTGGGTCTGGGAGTGCTGGAAGAAGCTGGAGACCAGAGTGCTGCTCACAAAGTGCTGTTGCCACAATGACAGTGACAGGAGCAGCATGCAAACGGGCAGAAAAAGTCCCTTTCCCTCTTACCTTCCAATCCCCTAGCACATATGTTTGCAGAACCTAACAAGAAGCCAGCTAGCAAAGGAGAAATGTGGTTTGCAGAGTTCCAGCCACAGTATCACAAAGCAGATTATAGAATTTTGGATTTGCATCTGAGAGAAAATAGCTTAAGAAATATGACAGCAGCCTTTCATTCATTTATTCATTCATTCAACAAATATGTAGCAAAGTATTGTGCCAAATACTTTTCAGGTGCTTGGCATCAATCAGTGAAGAAAACTTTAGACCTAGATCTCTGCCCTCATGGGGACAGAAAGGACAGATCACCTATAGAGAAGAGATGACTCAAATGACAGCCTGTTTTTCATAGCAGCTATCTAAGCCAGATGACAGTTTTGGAAGTATACTGGGCCCGCTAGAATTCTGCACCCTACAAGGAGGGGAGAATAAAGGCACTTAAAGATAAAGAACTGGAAAAAGTTTACCAAGAGCCCCATCATAAAGGAACTTTTCTATATGATAGCTAGAGAAGGATTGTCTGAGACAAAGGAAGATTCACTAAGCAAATAAAAGTATACAGGTATACAAACCCAAACAAACACTGTCTGTAGAAAACAATTTGTGTGTTTTTAAAATTTATTTATTGTTAATGTTTTATTTTTTTAACATCTTTATTGGAGTATAATTGCTTTACAATGGTGTGTTAGTTTCTGCTTTATAACAAAGTGTATCAGCTATACATATACATATATTCCCATATCTCCCCCGTCTTGTGTCTCCCTCCCACCCCGCTAGGTGGTCACAAAGCACCGAGCTGATCTCCCTGTGCTATGTGGCTGCTTCCCACTAGCTGTCTATTTTACATTTGGTAGTGTGTATATGTCCATGCCACTTTCTCACTTTGTCCCAGCTTACCCTTCCCCCTCCCCGTGTCCTCCAGTCCATTCTATACGTCTGTGGCTTTATTCCTGTCCTGTCCCTAGGTTCTTCAGAACCTTTTTTTTTTTTTAGATTCTATATGTACGTGTTAGCATATGGTATTTGTTTTTCTCTTTCTGACTTACTTCACTCTGTATGACAGACTCTAGGTCCATCCACCTCACTACAAATAACTCAATTTCGTTTCCTTTTATGCCTGAGTTATATTCCATTGTATATATGTGCCACATCTTCTTTATCCATTCATCTGTCGATGGACACTTAGGTTGCTTCCATGTCCTGGCTGTTGTAAATAGAGCTGCAGTGAACATTGTGGTACATGACTCTTCTTGAATTATGGTTTTCTCAGGGTATATGCCCAGTAGTGGGATTGGTGGGTCGTATGGTAGTTCTATTTTTAGTTCTTAAGGAACCGCCATACTGTTCTCCATAGTGGCTGTATCAATTTACATTCCAACCAACAGTGCAAGAGGGTTCTCTTTTCTCCACACCCTCTTCAGCATTATTGTTTGTAAGTTTCTTGATGATGGCCATTCTGACTGGTGTGAGATGATACCTCATTGTAGTTTTGATTTGCATTTCTCTAATGATTAGTGATGTTGAGCATCCTTTCATTTGCTTGTTGTCAATCTGTATATCTTCTTTGGAGAAATGTCTATTTAGGTCTTCTGCCCACTTTTGGATTGGGTTGTTTTTCTGTTTGATATTGAGCTGCATGAGCTGCTTGTAAATTTTGGAGATTAATCCTTTGTTACTTCATTTGCCAATATTTTCTCCCATTCTGAGGGTTGTCTTTTTGTCTTATGGTTTCCTTTTCTGTGCAAAAGCTTTTAAGCTTCATTAGGTCCCATTTGTTTATTTCTGTTTTTATTTCTATTTCTCTAGGAGGTGGGTCAGAAAAGATCTTGCTGTGATGTATGTCACAGAGTGTTCTGCCTATGTTTTCCTCTAGTGTCTGGCCTTACATTTAGGTCTTCAATCCATTTTGAGTTTATTTTTGTGTGTGGTGTTAGGAAGTGTTCTAATTTCATTTTTTTACATGTAGCTGTCCGGTTTTCCCAGCACCACTTATTGAAGAGGCTGTCTTTTCTCCATTGTATATTCTTGCCTCCTTTATCTAATATAAGGTGACCATATGTGCGTGAGATTATCTCTGGGCTTTCTGTACTGTTCCATTTATCTATAATTCTGTTTTTGTGCCAGTACCATGCTGTCTTGATTACTGTAGCTTTGTAGTATAGTCTGAAGTCCAGGAGCCTGATTCCTCCAGCTCCGTTTTTCTTTCTCAAGATTGCTTTGGTTATTCGGGGTCTTTTGTGTTTCCTTACAATTGGTGACATTTTTTGTTTTAGTTCTGGGAAAAATGCCATTGAAAGTTTGATAGGATTGCACTGAATCTGTAGATTGCTTTGGGTAGTATAGTCATTTTCACAATATTGATTCTACCAATCCAAGAACATGGTATATCTCTCCATCTGTTTGTATCATCTTTAATTTCTTTCATCAGTGTCTTACAGTTTTCTGCATACAGGTCTTTTGTCTCCTTACGTAGGTTTATTCCTAGGTATTTTATTCTTCTTGTTGCAGTGGTAAATGGGAGTGTTTCCTTAATTTCTCTTTCAGATTTTTCATCATTAGAGTATAGGAATGCAAGAGATTTCTGTGCATTAATTTTGTATCCTGCTACTTTACAAAATTCATCGATTAGCTCTAGTAGTTTTTTGGTAGCATCCTTAGGATTCTCTGTGTATAGAGTATCATGTCATCTGCAAACAGTGACACTTTTACTTCTTTTCCAATTTGGATTCCTTTTATTTCTTTTTCTTCTCTCATTGCTGTGGTTAAAACTTCCACAACTGTGTTGAATAATAGTGGTGAGAGTGGACAACCTTTTGTTTTTCCTGATCTTAGAGGAAATGGTTTCCGTTTTTCACCATTGAGAACCTTGTTGGCTGTGGGTTTGTCATATATGGCCTTTGTTATGTTGAGGTAAGTTCCCTCTATGTCTACTTTCTGGAGAGTTTTTATCATAAATGGGTGTTGAATTTTGTCAAAAGCTTTTTCTGCATCTATTGAGATGATCATATGGTTTTTATATTTCAATTTGTTAATATGGTGTATCACATTGATTGATTTGCGTACATTGAAGAATCCTTGCATTTTTGGGGTAAACCCCACTTGATCATGGTGTGTGATCCTTTTAATGTGCTGCTGGATTCTGTTTGCTAGTATTTTGTTGAGGATTTTTGCATCTGTGTTCATCAGTGATATTGGCCTGTAGTTTTCTTTCTTTGTGATATCTTTGTCTGCTTTTGGTATCAGGGTGATGGTGGCCTCGTAGAATGAGTTTGGGAGTGTTCCTCCCTCTGCTATATTTTGGAAGAGTTTGAGAAGGATAGTTGTTAGCTCTTCTCTAAGTGTTTGATAGAATTTGCCTGTGAAGACGTCTGGTCCTAGGCTTTTGTTTGTTGGAAGAGTTTTAATCACAGTCTTAATTTCAGTGCTTGTGATTGGTCTGTTTATGTTTTCTCTCTTTTTCTGGTTCAGTCTCAGGAGTGGCTAAACCGAAATACTGGAGAAATGTACATTTGAGAGTGGGATGATCATAGTTAAGGTATTCAAATGCCCTTTTAGTGTTCAGGAGGAGTGAGTTAATATATTACTTGGACTTTGTTAAGTTAAATATTAAGTAGAGATTTAAGGGTAACCTTTAAAAAAAAAAGTGCAACTCCCAAACCTCTGAGGGTAAAATAATGAAGTAAGAACAGGAGGACCAAAAAAAAAAAAAAAAAAAATATCCAAAAAAGAAATCAATCCAAGAAATGGCACAAAAAAAAAAAAAGAGGAAAAAATGTATTCAAGAATCAGGATAAAAAGAAACCAAGAAATATGATAAACAGTCTTTAAACAAATCTGTAATATAACAGTCACAATAATGTCAAATTGGAAACTTTTTAAAGGAGCTACATGTTTTTAAGTCATACCTAAAGCATAGTAGAAATGTTAATGGGAAAATACTAATCAAAAAGGACTATACTATCAAAAGGAAGTAGCTATAGTTGTATTAATTACCTGGAAATACATATTTCAAAGCAGAAAAAATTATTAGGGTCAGAGAGAATGAGCACATAATGATAAAGCTTTAATTCACCAGAAAAACAATATGTACTGCTTCTAACCTTACACATATGCAATAAAAATAACCTCAAAATATATAAAGCAGAAAATGATTGATTTAATGAGAAATTGACAAACCAACACACACACACACACCTTTCTCTACCGCTGATAAGCCATTCAGTCTGTCTGAATTTATATTCATAAGTATATTAGTCTGTGATTTTCTTGTAATATTTTGTCTAGTTTTGGTATCAGGATAATAATGACTGTGTGTAATGTGTTGGGAAGTGTTCCCTACCCTTATTTTTCTGGAAAAGATTGTAGAGGATTGGTATTATATCTTCCTTAAATGTTTGATAGAAAATTCACCTTTGAGGCCATCTGAACAGGGAGTTTTCTTTGTGAGAGATTTTTAACTATAAACTCAATTTCTTTAATGAGAGTATTCAAATTGTCTGTCTTCTTTTTTTTTTTTTTTTTTTTTTTGCGGTACACGGGCCTCTCACTGTTGTGGCCTCTCCCGTTGCGGAGCACAGGCTCCGGACGCGCAGGCTCAGCGGCCATGGCTCACGGGCCCAGCCGCTCCGTGGCATGTGGGATCTTCCCGGACCGGGGCACGAACCCGTGTCCCCTGCATCGGCAGGCGAACGCTCAACCACTGCACCACCAGGGAAGCCCTTTCTTCTTGAGTGAGCTTTGTTACTTGTGTCTTTAATTTGTCTAGTTTACCTAAGTCATTGAATTCATTGGCATAAAGTTGTTCATAATAGTTCCTTATCATTCCATTAATATCTGTAGGATTTGTAGTAATGTACCTTCTCAAGTCTTATCTTGGGACTTTGTATCTTTTCTCTTTTTTTCCCCCCAGTCACATTGACTAATAAAAGTTTATCAGTTTTTATTGAGCTTCCCAAAGAATGAGTTTTTGGATCCATGGATTTTTCTCTATTGTTTTTCTGTTTTCTCTTTCATTGGTATCTTCTCTTTCATTGGTATCTGCTCTTATCTTTGTTACCTCCTGTATTCTGCTTGCTTAGGATTTAATTTGACACGTTTTTTGTTTGTTTTTTTAGTTTCTCAGTATGGAAGTTTAGGTTACTAATTTGATCCCTTGCTTTTCTAATGTAGGGGTTTAGTGCTAAAAGTTCCCTCTAAATTCTGTGTCAGCTGCATATCACATGTTTTATTTGTCATATTTTCATTTTCATTCAGTTTAAAATGATTTATCATTTTCCTTCTAATCTCCTCTTTGACCCATAAATTATTTAGAAGTGTGTTATGTGGTTTCAAACTATTGGGTATTTTTCCAGATGTCTTGCTTTACTTGATTTCTAATTTAAGTACACTGTGGTAAATCAGTATACTTTGTATGATTTGAATTATTTTAAACTTATTCAGACTTGTTTTATGCCCCAGAATATGATCTGTCTTGATAAATGTTCCATAAGCACCAGAAAAGAATGCATCTTCTGCTGTTGTTAGACTGTTCTAGAAATGTCATTTAAGTCAAGTTGGTTGATAATACTCTCTATATATTCTTTATATTTACCGATTTTTTTGTGTACTTCTATCAATTATTGAGAGGTATGTTGAAATCTACAGCTGTAATTTTGAATTTTTTATATCTTATTTTATATATATATATATATATATATATAAGATGGACCTTGACCAGTTGGGTTTATCCCAGAAATACAAATGTAAACAGTCTAACTTTAGGAAAATCTTAAATTTCATCAGCCAAATTAAAGGAGAAAAATTATGAAATCATTTTAGTAGATTGCATCTGATAAAATTCAGTACATTCATGATATAAACCTAATGCAAATTGAGAATAGAAAAGTATTTCCTTAATCTGATGAGAAGAATCAACAAAACATCGTCATCAAAGATAATTGTTAATGGGGGAAATATTTAAAATAATTCTTTGAAATCAGGAAGAAGAATGCCCACCACCACCACTTCTTTTCAGCATTGTACTAAAAGTCCTAACAAGTATAGTAAATCAAGAAAAAGAAAGTAATGGCATAAGTATAAGGAAGAAAAAAGATGTTATTCAGAAATGATGTGCTTATCTACATAGCAAACCTAAAAGAATCTACAAATATTTAGAAATAACAATGTTTCTATCGAGGTGGCTGCCTGTAAAGTCAATAAATAAATATAAGTTGCATTTCTATACAGCAGCAATAAATATTAGAAAACATAATTTTTAACATGTATTTACTTTGTTACAAAAATATAAAGTTCCCAGTACTAAATCTAACAAAAAAGTCGTGAGACTTAGGTGCAGAAAGTGATAAAACTTTATTGAAAGACATTTTAAAAGACCTAAATAAACAAAGATATGTAATGTTCATGGATAAGAAGACACACACCATAAACATGTCAGTTTTCCCCAATTAGATTTATAGAGTCAATCCTATTGTAATCAAAATAACAACAGGGTTTTTTTTATGGCACTTAAAAAGCAGATCTTTACATTAATATGGAAGGGTAAAGAACAGACATAACACTCCTGAAAAGAAGAATAGGTTGTGAGAATTGCCTTACTTTTATGAAAAATTACAAGACATTATGCCATTTGCTCAAGGAATAAGCAAAAGTAATGAGGGGGACTAAATAGGAAGCCCAGAAAGTCTCTAGTGTACACAGAGCTGTGGAAGATCAATGGGGAGATGGGGGACTATTCAGAAAGCTTGCTGGGGCAATTAGTTAATTTCAATCCTCACCTCACATCATACACAAAAAATGAACTCCATGTGAATTAAGGACTCAAGTATCAAAAACAAAACTTTAAAAATTAAAATAAACTGTGGGTGATGATCTCTCTGGCCTTGAAGTACAAAAAGATTTCGTAAAGAAGATATACAAGCATAAGCTAGAGAAGAGAACGTTATTAAGTTCAAGTATATTAAAGGTTAAAAGTTTTTAATTAAAGACATTTTTTAAATTAAAGTAGCCAGAGTGAGAGAAAATCCATTTAACACATTTAACCTACAAGGATTAATATGCAGAGCATGTAAATAAAGTGATGAGAAAGATAGATAATAAAATAGAAAAATGTATAAAAGATATTAACAGACATTTCACAGAAAAAAGATATGTATGACCAATAAACACAAGAAACAATTCTCAATCTCACTAATAATCAGGAAATGCAAATAAAGGCTACAGTAAGATGCTGTTTTATCCCTACTAATAATACCAAGAGTTAGAAAGGATATAGAGCAAGAGGCACTTTTAAACATTTCTGATAGCACTGAAACTTGTCATAACACCTTTAGGAAGCAATTTGGCTTTCTCTTGTTATGTTGGACATTTGCGCATCCTCTGACCCAGCAGTTCCACTCCTAGGTATCTAGACTAGAGAACCTCTTTGTACATCTATTGGCAACGGGAAGCTAACTTAAAAACAGGGAATAACTCAAACCCTCCCATTTACAGAAAATGTATAAATACGTTATAGTATATTCACTTAATGGACATTTAATTGTGCAGCAAGGAAATTTAATGAACTGAAACTACATACAGCAACATGGATGAATCTTAGAGGGCCGAATAAAAACACCAAGTCCCAGAAGACTGATTACACCATGTTTATAATGCACAGGAAGAAGTAAACAAGTATTGTATTGTTGGAGCAAATATGTGTGTGTAAGTGATAGAACGGTGTTTAAAAAGAGCAATGGAGGGCTTCCCTGGTGGCGCAGTGGTTGAGAGTCCGCCTGCCGATGCAGGGGACGCGGGTTCGTGCCCCTGTCCGGGAAGATCCCACATGCCACGGAGCGGCTGGGCCCGTGAGCCATGGCCGCTGGGCCTGCGCATCTGGAGCCTGTGCTCCGCAACAGGAGAGGCCACAGCAGTGAGATGCCCGCGTACCGCAAAAAAAAAAAAAAAAAAAAAAAAAAGCAATGGAATAATAAACACAACACTTGGGATAGCGTGTGCCTCTGGAGAAAAGACAAGAGGATGGCATAGTGTTAAGAACATACAGGAGAAGCAGGTTCATTCTTTAGTAGGGTAGCAGTTTCTGGAATATTCATTATTTTATGCTTTACAGCATACATGTATATTTTATATAATTACATATTTGTTCTATGTGTATATATATAAATATGTTCTTCAGTATGTGTCAGATGTTGGCATTAAAGAAAGGTAGTTTTATTTTCTTGCAAAAAGGATCCTTTTGGGAAGCCAGTCAGAAGAATCAAGTCATAAAGAAGGAGGAACACATCAGGCTAGCTTCAGATTTCTGTGCAGCCCCCATTCAAACCAAGAGGCAATGGAGCAATACCAGCAAATTGTTCAAGGAAAGAAAGAATGAGCCATGGTTTTATATCCAGCCAGCTGTGCTTCAGGCATAAAGGCTAGAGACAGAAAGTTTTGAACTTATATGATTGTATTTGTTTGCTAGGGGTGCCATAACAAAATACTATAGACGGCGTGGCTTAAACAATAGAAATTTATTTTCTCACAGTTCTGGAGGCTACAAGTCAGGGATCCAGGTGCCGGCAGGGTTGTTTTCCTCTGAGGCCTCGCTCCTAGGTTTGCAGTTGGCCACCCTGTTGGCACCTCTCGCCTTCATCCCTCTGCACACACGACCCTGATATATCTCTTCCTCTTCTATAAATCCTTCACATAAATCCAGTTATATTAGATTAGGGCCCCACAATAATGGCCTCATTTTAACTTAATCAGCCCTTTAAATACTTTATTTCTAAATAGTTACATTCTGAGGAACTAGAGATTTGAGACTTCAACATATGAATTTGGGGGGACATAGTTCAGCCCATAACAACAATCTCAGAGAATAATTTTCCCATCAGCCCTTCTTAAGAAAACTACTAGAAGATAAACTTCAGCCAACCAGGAGATGACTAGGGAAGCTGCACAAAAGTAATGTCAGTGATCAAGGACTATATTTAACTGTAGAACCAATACAACAACAAAGGCAGGAAATTGGGTGATAGAACAGAATATAAATGCTATGTGCCCTGACAATGAAAAATGATAAAATTACCAAAAAAAATAGATTGGAAGACAGAAAGAAGATAGGAAGCAGGGTAAGTTTTCTGATTGCCTCATCTGTAATGGCTGGGAGTTAGAGACCACCCATCAGAATGAAATAGACAGGAAAATGCAAAATTAAACCTAAATTAACCCAATATTCGACCTAAATTAAGTACTAAAGTTTTGTATATGATAAAGGTAGCATCACAGTGGGGGAGAGAGGAATTACTCATTAACTATTATTGAGACAACTTAGTAGCCATCTGGGAAAAAAAATTAAATTGGAGCCATATCTTTACAGCAAGTTAAATTTTAAGTGGATCAAAGGTTAAAATGTGAACAATGAAACTACAGATGTTCTGGGGAAAAAAACATGGTAAAAATTCTTAATAACCTTGGAGTAAACAAGACCTTCCTAACTGAAAATCCAGAAGCCATCAGAAATAGATTAATGAACTGAACTATGCAGAAATTAAAACCTTTATATCACACAAAGCACCATAAGTCCAAAGGCAGACTTGAGAAGCCTGGGGGAATGTATCTGTAATTCATATACAGGCAAGGGACTAATCTCCCTTATACCTAAAGAGCTTTCTCATATAGATAAGCCAAAGACCTCACAGAAAAATTAACAATATAAGAACAGGTCGTTCACAGAAAAGAAATACAAAAGGCTGTCAAACATGAAAGGATGGTCAGCTCCATTCATAAGAAGGGAAATGTAGATTTAAACCGCATTTTCACCTATCAAAGATCCCAGAGTTTAATAAGACTCCTTGGTGAGGCAATAAAGAAACAGGGACATGTGTATATTTCTGGTGGGATATTAAATTGCTAGGGTCCTGTGGAAGGCAGTGTGGTAATTTCTATCAGACTAACATGTGTATCCCCTTGATATAGCATGTCCACACTGGAAATGTATCCTACAGATGCGCTGCACAGACACAAAAGTACACCTATACAAAGTCATGTTTGTAGCATTGTTTTTAATAGTGAAGAATTGGAGGAGAGAGGAATATTCATTAATAAGGACCTAGTTGAATAAATAATAGTACTTCCAAACAATGAAATACTATGCAGCTGATAACAAAGGAATGAAGAGGCTTTCTACACACTGATGTAGAAAGAGCTCTGAGGTGTACTGTTCAGAGAAAAAAGCAAAGTGCAGATGAATGTTAGCTTTTATATAAGTAATAGGCTTATAAAGCAGGAGAGATAAGTCTGTATTCGTATTTGCTTAGATAAAGCATAAAGAAATCCTAGAAGGTTACCTAAGAAACTAAAAATAGTGTTTACTTGTATATAATAGTGACAAGGATGGCAGGGAGGTTTTTCATTGTATAACTTTATATAATTTCTGGTTTTTGAAACGTGAATGAATTACCTGTTCAAAAAGCTAAGTGAATTTAAATATAAAAGAACATGGGCATGAAATATAGTTCTGCTACTTAGTAATTGAGTGCATTTGGACAAGATATTTAACCTCTTTGGATCACAGTTTTCTTATCTATAAAAAGACTGTAATAGTAGAATCAAGCTTATGGGGTTGCTGTTAGGATTAATAAGAGGATGAACATGAGTGTATAGCAGACCGCCAGGACCAGGTAAGTGCTCAGTTAAATGGTCATTAACTTGTGTCACTTGTGTTACTGTTCTTAATCTTGGTGGTAAATTAGTGTGTTATTTAAGAAGCATCAGCCTTAGCTGACCATTCCTTTGTAGAACCAGACGTCCTGGGTCCTTTCCAGCATGGCAGCCCTCTACTGGAGAGTGAAAGGCCAAGGAAAGAAGGCGATTGACTGCCTACGCCAAGCCCTGCACTATGCTCCACACCAAATGAAGGTGAGTGGAACTCAGAGGTGGGAATTTCCATCTCTCAGTCCTTTCCTTTGCCCAGTGGTTTATTCTGAGGTTTCAACAACCTTCCTCATGCTCAGCCTATAAGAAAATGGCAAAAGGCTAAGATAGGGCGGAAAAACTTATGACCCCACTTGTGCGACCACAGCCTGTGAATTAACACCCACTATTGTGCCTTCCCTACCTCAACAAGATGGAACATCAAGGAAGGGCTTCAAGATCACTGTAAAACATTATATCAGGCGCAGGCATTGCCGAGTTCTAAATGCAGCTCTGCCTCTCACTAGGTTTGTGATCTTAGGCAAATTCTTAAACCTCTGTGACCCTATTAATGACATGCACTCTGTGGGTGTCCAGCAAGGACAAAGATGGGTCATTTTTTCTGTTTCTTCTGTATCTCCTATAGAAGAACCCAGTGATGTTAGAACAATGCAATATAGATAGCAGTTGCTCAGGTAACACATTTAAAGGGAATAAATATTTGTGATATTAATAAATATTTGTGATAATAATACTTTTACTTGATCAGCCCATCATTCTGTGCTCTGTACTGCTAGGTGATAGGGAAGGGCGAAGACTCTGGATCAGGGGTCAGGGAACTTTTTCTGTAAAGGGCCAGGTGGTACAAATTTAGGGTCTGAGGCCAGACAGGCTCTGTTGCAGCCACTCAGTTCTGCCATGATAGCGTGAAAACAGCCACAGAAATACCTAAGGGAATGGGAATGGTGTGGTCCAATAAAAAGTTACGAAAGCAGGCAGCAGGCTGGACTGGCCTGTGGGCCACAGCTTGCCAGCCCCTGCCTCAGGCAGTGCAGCGGTCCTGGCAGAAAACCCCTTGGCTCTGTGACGGCATGCCCCAGAGTGTGGGCTGTGCAGAGCATCGGGCCACCGACTTCCCTTACCAAGCTGCAGCGCAACCAGGGGCTTGCACCAGGATGGAAGCCAACAACCGCACTCAGCAGGTTTTTACGCAGCTGACGTGTTTGTTTGTTTTTGGAGGCAAGTCTCACTCAATGAAAGAAGTACTGCATGGGTAGGCTGGTGCGCGCTCCTTCCCTATCACAGACCCGTAGCAAACGGCAGCCTCCCGCGCTGAGTTGCACGACTCTGCCATTCACCAGGAAACGCTGACCACATTACTTACGATCACCAGAGCCGAGAATGAAAGCTCTTCCCTTCTCGCCTTCTCCTTCCTCCCCCAGGACGTACCCCTCATTAGCCTAGCCAACATCCTGCACAACGCCAAGCTCTGGAACGATGCCGTCATCGTGGCCACCATGGCAGTGGAAATCGCGCCACACTTTGCTGTGAACCACTTCACACTGGGCAACGTCTACGTGGCGATGGTGAGGTTGGCCTGTGAGCGGAGCACACCAGCTCTGCCATCTTCTCTCGGGCACATCTTCTTTGATTTCAAACCCTCTTTGACTGTGTCAGTGTCCTCCAGTTTCCTGTAAGTTTTGCGTCTAAAATTGTTAGCTCCCCACCAAAGGTATATTTTATAGGTAAGGGGTTTGTGGGTTTTTAAAATAATACAGGAAATTCATCCACGTATTTGCAACTATGTAGTTCCGCACCTTAAGTTTTTAACAGTAATAGAGTCAGATTTACCTGCAGTTTTCTAGAGACGTCACCTGTTCCAGAAAACCTTACCTAACCCTCCACATGGACGGACACACTCTCGTGCTTTCTTACTGCAAGGTTGGGCTAGGTCCCTATGGTTGCACTCACGATGCCCTGTGCAGATTTCTCTTGTACTTTCACCTTGTTTTATAATTTCTGTTTCAAGTATTAGTCTCTCCCCCTAGACCAGGAGCTCCTTAGAAAGAGACTCCTCTTCATCTCCCTGTTCCTAGCACTTCACAGGGTTTGGCACATAGTAGGTGCTCACCAAAGCTTTGATGAATGATGGAATGCCACTAGTTTCATGGGATGCCATTTACAGATAAAATGGCAAAGCCATCTTGTTCAGAACAAGGACCAATTTCAGAACTTAAAGTCCCAGGGGTCCCCCAGAAGCTGTCATAGCCGAATTTAACAAGAATTGTGCCATGCACTTTCGTCCAAAGCTTGGGGTCCCACATGGGGCTCGTCCCATGGTACCCTCAGTAAAGGGTAATAGAATGAGCAGCTTCAGGCTGCAAGTTTTATGTGTTACCCGTGACCTCCAAGGCAGGAGATATCATCTTGGCCACAGGTAGGTCTGGCTGCCTGTGCAGATTTCCCTCTCTGCTTCTTAAAATTGAAGAATCTATTTTCATCCCCAGTAAATGCAAAATGTGCTGCTGTGAATGAGGAATTCTGCTCTCATTTGGCCAGAAGGAGCCATTTAAGCAGTAGATTTGGGCTCTTCTTTGAGAGTATTAGTCTAAGTAAAAGATTAACGCCCTCACTATGGCAGTGATCATTTCCAAACCGTGTTCGTATTTTCAAGTGTTGGGGAGAATGAGAAACTGTTTCAGAATTTCCAAGTCTAGTTGAGATGCCTGACATGACCTCCATCTTTCCAGTTAACAGTAGAACGTTCAGGCAGATGCATAGTAAGCTTTTGCCAGACATAGTTCTAGAGGTTTCTGTGAGGATTAAAGGAAGGGATTCCATAAAGCACCTAGCACTGTGCCTGGCACGCAGCAGGTACTCAGTAATGTTGGTTCTTACTGTTGCCGCCACAGTTACTCCTGTTGTTGGGCCAAACCTCTATAAACTTGATCTCCCCTTTCCCTCTGGTTCTTGGGCTCTGCCATAATTTTCTTTGTTATTATTTCATACCTTGGGGATGGAGGTAGTTGTTTCCTCCAGACCTTAGAGTTTTCCTCAGAGATTTAGATCCACTGAGAAAATACTGCAGGATCGTCACTACCACAGATGTGCTTTTCACAGAAAAAGAAGTCACCATATATATTTAGTCTGGTGGTAGTACCCCTCTGACTTTTGTCCCTCTGCCCCTCACAGGAAGAGTTTGAAAAAGCACTGGTGTGGTACGAATCTACACTGAAGCTGCAGCCCGAGTTTGTCCCGGCCAAGAACCGAATCCAGACCATCCAGTGTCACTTAATTCTGAAGAAGGGCCGGCGCTCTCCTTAGCTCACTCCTCCCTTCTCTCCTGTCTCTCTTTTCTCATGCTCTTCAGAAAAGGAATAAGAAACCAATCATTGTCAGTATCTCCTTTTAATGATGTTTATGACAATAACTGAGTAAGACATATAACAGGACTTTTACATATGTGGGAATTGGTTTGTTTTGGTTTTTAAGTTCCTTCTTTCCCCCAGCCAACCTCAGAAACATAAATTTCTTAAAAGGAAAATGCAGCCTAAAGATATTGTGTAAATACTGAGCCAAGACATTTCTGGAGCTGTGCTCTGTCTCCAAAACCTCGATGCCTTTAGGGCTTTTCTCAGTGGTCCAGCCAGCCTCCTCCAATTCGGAGGAGGGCGAAACCGCATCGCACATTCTCTGCTTCCCGTCGTAGCCTCTGTTGTCAGTGGAAATGCAGAAGCCCATCTGGTGCCACTCAGTGAGAAGCAATGTTCCGCGCTCTCCCCACTAGATCTCCATGCTGCCCCCAGCCTTGTCCGTTCCATGCTGCTCCGATCCAAACTCTCACAGGTAGTTTGCGGGGGAGGAAGGGGAAATGATTTTAAAAACAAAATATTTACAACAAAAACTCTTAGGATCACCTGACCTTTGTGACGTTATTTATGTTGGGGAGGGAGGGGGGCTGAGAAGGGGAAATCAGCAGTGTACAACATCGATATCATTTGTACTTTAATTACAAATTACAAGGAAACCAATAAGTTGAAATCCTATATAACAGGTTTATATATATAGAATATGTATATTTGAAGCCCTCTACAGACTGAGTCTATGTTTTACTAATTCTTTGTTCACTGTGTTACCCATCTTGGGATGAGGCATGAGTGTCAGCTCCCTCTCTCTGAGGCCTTCAGACTTAGCCCCTCAGGAGAGTGAAGAGCCAAGGTGGAGTGTTCCGTACAATGCTTATGCCTCTGGTCCAAGGAGAGTCAGAAACTCCAGGCATTTGGGAGTCTTCAAGGGCACATACTGAGGACAAAAATAAAAGTTGTTTATGAGAATAGGTCTATGGTGTGGTTCTTCTTTATAGAACCAGGCTCATTTGGACAGCTCTGAGGCCTAACTATAACTCTGGGTCAGATCTTCTCAAGTCCTAGGTTGTCTTTGTCTTTCTTTCTTTCTTTCCACCACAGCAAGGTGTGGGGAGAAACAATCCATCACTAGGTTTTATGGTTGATGAACTTCTTTAACACAATACATTTGACCAGGAAAGATGCAGTCAGCAGATGTTCAGAGTTGATAATTGACCTTCCTGGGAAAGGAAGAATAATCTAAACCACAAAGTCAGCCCTCTGGTGAGCACTGATCCTAAAGTTCGTCGAAGTAAGCTTCGTGGAGCTTTGGTGAGAGTTGTACCAGTGTGAAACTGAGCATTCCCTTTGGGACAGGACTTCACTGAACACAGGGTTTCCTAGAACATTATCAGACACCAGTCATCTCAAATACTGGGTCACTAAACCTGGAGCATTTGGTTCTAGCAGAGACTGTAATTTCTTAGAAGCAGGTGAGCAGTCAGACATGCCTGTCAGCTCTCCTTCTGTCTTTTATGCAGCTAGAGTCCAGCTAATTTCAAACAGTTTTATATCAGAGGTATTTTGAGAAGCAGCTCATTCATTGCTGGATAAAGTGAACCTCTTTTCACTGAGAATCCTTGTGTGTGTCTGATTGTATTTCCTGCTTCCCCACCCCTCCACAATGTTGCATTTAGTTTTTCCTGAAACTTGCAACTGTTTTCTGTGATTTTGTTTTGCTTTTTTAAAAATTTACATACAGTGAAATTCATTCTTCAGTGTACAGTTCTGTGAATGTTGACAAATGCATAGAGTCATACAGCCACCACAACAATCAAGGTAAAAAACTTTCATCACCCCCAAAAGACTCCCTCACTCTGCTCCTTTGTAGTCAAACACCACCCTTAGGGCTTCCCTGGTGGCGCAGTGGTTGGGAGTCTGCCTGCCGATGCAGGGGACGTGGGTTCGTGCCCCGGTCCGGGAGGATCCCACATGCCGCGGAGCGGCTGGGCACATGGGCCATGGCCGCTGGGCCTGCGCGTCCGGAGCCTGTGCTCCGCGGCGGGAGAGGCTGCAGCGGTGAGAGGCCCGTGTACTGCAAAAAAAAAAACCCACCATCCTTAACCCTTGGCCACCTCTGATCTGTTCTTTCTATAGTTTTTCCTTTTCCTCCATATGCTAAATGAAAGAGGTCAGACTCCAGAGGCTATGTACTATATGGTTTTATTTACATGGCATTATGGAACAGCAAAGGTAGATGCCCTAAGGCAGAAGCATACTGAAAGTTTCAAAACACAGGAGGCCACTTTGGCTGAAGAGGTGTAAGCAAGAGGAAGAATAATAGGAGATGAAGCCAGAGAGGTGAACCAGATTGTGTAGCTTTTTGGGTGTTTGTTTTGTTTATTTTTGTTGTGGGGCTTTATATGTCACTGCAAGTCACTGGTTTTAAGCAGAGAAATAACATGATCTGACCTGTTTTAACAGGAGTCAGGATTACTCTAGGATTTTTTGACCTTAGCAATTAGAAGGAGGGAGTTGCTCTTAACTCAGGTGGGAAGACCAAAGTTAGACAAGAGTTTTGTGGGGAAGATTAAGGAATTCAGTTTTGTACAGACTATGTGAAGATATTGGGTAGACAGTTGGATAAATTAGGGTTAATAGAGGATATCTATGCTGGAGATACAAATTTGGATGTCACAGGCATGGGGATAGTATTTGAACCCATGAGACTGGATGAGATCACTAAGGACATGAGAGAATATAGACAAGAGCACAGATTTAAAGACAGAACTGGGGAATTCCAGTGTTATGGGGTCAAAGAGTTCACATGCCCAACAACAGAATTCATTCCTAATGTACAAGAAATAATAGAGCAATTTGAAAAGTAAGAATACTGAAAATGTTCAAGTAGTTAAAAGACTATCATCCACATAACAGAGATTATGGAACATGAGCAGGTTAGGGACTTCCCTGGGGCCACAGTGGTTAAGAATCCACCTGCCAATGCAGGGGACACGGGTTCAATCCCTGGTCCAGGAAGATCCCACATGCCGCTGAGCAACTAAGCCCGTGTGCCCCAACTATTGAGCCTGTACTCTAGAGCCCGCGAGACACAACTACTGAAGCCCGCATGCTCTAGGGCCTGCATGCTGCAACTACTGAGCCCGCGTGCTGCAACTACTGAAGCCTGCATGCCTAGAGCCCGTGCTCCACAACAAGAGAAGCCACTGCAATCAGAAGCCCACGCACCACAACAAAGAGTAGCCCCCACTCGCCGCAACTAAAGAAAGCCCACACGCAACAATGAAGACCCAAGGCAGCCAAAAAAAGAAACACGAGCAGGTAGATATAGTGAAAAAGAACCACATAGGACTCCTACAAGTGAAAAATGTTATTGAAATAAAAATCTCAATGGATAGGTTAAACAGACTAGACACAGCTGAAGAGAGAGTTAGTGACTTGTAAGATAGAATGAAAGAAATCCACCAAAGCAAAAAACAGAAGGACAAACTTTTCCTCAAATATTTGTATTAAATGCTCTCATAGGGCAAACTCCTCACTTTCCAGGCTAGAACTCACATTCTTAAGCAGTCAAGCTTTTGAATCAGGGTCCAGAAACAGAATACAACTCTTAATTTATTTCTAGAACTGGGAAAAGAGTTGGTGACAGGATTGAAGACCTCTGCTAATAAGAAGAACTAACATCTATCGGTTGCATGGTGTGTGCCTGTCCCTGTTCAAAGTGTTTTACATGGATCAGGAGCAATGGGTGACGGGCAGAGCTGAGAGACCAGACTGTACCTCTGTAGATTAAGTGAGAACAGCTTCACGTGTCCTCTGGAGCTGTCCCTGATTTAGTCTTCCCTCTCAATTTCCAGTCTCTTCTCCCTGATGCTTCTATAGCTTTAGGGTATTGCTGGGTCTGTCCACCATTATTAATTCAATAGTTCAGTAACTTTTTTTTTTTAATCAAGCAACTGTTTTGCACCAGGTCCATATGTTGAAAGAGCAGGGGATATAGACATTTATTAGACATGGAGCTAAGCATCTGATTGGAGACAAGATACGTGGTCAGCAGACCGAGAATTGCCGTAGCAATCCTAAGAAAAAAGAACAAAGCTGGAGACATAACCCTTCCAAACTTCAGACAATACTACAAAGCTACAGCAATCAAAACAGCATGGTATTGGCACAAAAACAGACATATGGATCAATGGAACAGAGTAGAGAGCCCAGAAATAAACCCACACACCTATGGTCAATTAATCTTCAACAAAGGAGGCAAGAATACAATGGAGAAAGGAGAAAGGGTAGTCTCTTCGGCAAATGGTGTTGGGAAAGCTGGACAGCTAGCTACACGCAAATCAACAAAGATAGAACACACCCTCACCATATGCACAAAAAGAACACAAAATGGCTTAAATACTTAAATATGAGACATGACACCATGAAACTAGAAGAGAACATAGGCAAAACATTCTCTGACATAAATCGTAGCAGTGTTTTCTTACGTCACTCTCCCAAGGCAATAGAAATAAAAGCAAAAATAAATGGGACTTACTCAAACTTATAAGCTTTTGCACAGCAAAGGAAACCATAAACACAACAAAAAGACAACATAGGGACTGGGAGAAAGTATTTGCAAATGATGCAATCAACAAGGGCTTAATATCCAAGATATACAATCAGCTCATAGAACTCAAAAAAAATTAAAAAATAAAAAAATGGCAGAAGACCTAAATAGACATTTCTCCAAACAAGACATACAGATGGCCAATTGGCACGTGAAACGTTGCTCAAAATCACTAATTACTAGAGAAATGCAAATCAATGTGAGGTGTGAGGTGGGGTATCACCTCACACTGGTCAGAATGGCCATCATTAAAAAGTTTACAAATGATAAAGGAGAGGGTGTGGAGAAAAGGGAACCTTCCTACACTGTTGGTGGGAATGTAAATTGGTGCAGCCACTATGGAAAATAGTATGGAGGTTCCTTAAAAAACTAAAACTAGAGTTACCATGTGATCCAGCAATCCCACTGCTGGACATATATCTGGAGAAAACCATAATTCAAAAAGATACATGCACCCCAATGTTCATTGCAGCACTATTTACAGTAGCCAAGACATGGAGTAGCCTAAATGTCCACTGACAGATGAATGGATAAAGAAGATGTGGTACATATATGCAATGGAATATTACTCAGCCATAAAAAGAATGAAATAATGCCATTTGCAGCAACATGGATGGACCTAGAGATTACCATACTAAGTGAAGTCAGACGAATATCATATCTCTTATATGTGGAATCTAAAAAGTGACACAAATGAACTTATTTACAAAACAGAAACAGACTCACAGACATAGAAAACAAACTTATGGTAACCAAAGGGGAAAGAGGAGGGGAGGGATAAATTAGGAGCTTGGGATTAGCAGATATGAACCACTATTTTTAAAATAGATAAACAACAACGTCCTACTGTATAGCACAGGGAACTATATTCAATATCTTGTAATAACCTATAATGGAAAAGAACCTGAAAAAGAATATATATATGTATATATAACTGAATATATATATATCACTCTGCTGTACGCCAGAAATAATACATTGTAAATCAACTCTACTTCAATTTTTTTTTTTTTTTTTGCGATACGCGGGCCTCTCACTGTTGTGGCCTCTTCCGTTGTGGAGCACAGGCTCCGGACGCGCAGGCTCGGTGGCCGTGGCTCACGGGCCCAGCCGCTCCGCGGCATGTGGGATCTTCCTGGACCGGGGCATGAACCCGTGTCCCCTGCATCAGCAGGCGGACTCTCAACCACTGCGCCACCAGGGCAGCCCCTACTTCAATTTTTTAAAAAAAGAAACATGGTCAGCTCATTTCCCTACAGGCGATGAGTGTCACCAAAGGGGTTATCACAGGTGCTGTAGGTACGTGGCATCCTGTGACACATGGACAATGCCTCTGAAAATCAGTGGAATTAAGTGAAAAAAAGGGGGAGAAGTGGGAGAAGTTGGCATCCAGGTAGTGGCAGCAGCATAATCCCAGACATGGAAATGGGGAAGTTCTGTGCATGTGGGAAACACTAAGCTGTAGCTTCAAGTGCAAGCTGGGGAGTGGCTCTCCATTTCCACCAGGAAAAAGCCCAAAGTTCGTGGCTCTGCTTATGATGACTTTCACGATCTGGACCCTGCCTCATCTCTCACCACCTTCCCCACCCACACTCTATCCTCCCACCATGTGGGATCACCTGCAGTGGCCAGCACGGTGCCTGGCACATAGGAAGTATTCAGTACATGTTTGTGGAATATAAAATGAGTTGCAGAAGAAAAGTATGGAAAGGCAGGCAGGGGGCCTCTGCTTGGAGTGTCCAAACCAAGGTTTGTACACCTAGAAGAGGCTACACCACCCTAGGGGACTCGGACAGTGAATCCATCAGAGACCTCTGTTTCTGGGTCTTCAACATTCAGGAGTAGACTCTCTGTCCCCTAATTCTCTCAGTCTTATCTCTAACTAGGCTGTGACTCCTTGAGGGAAGAAGCCATGTATAATGTCTCATTTACAGTGTTGAACATCAATAGGTGCTGAATTAAATGTTCGTCGGTAAAGCTGGACTTGCCTGTTTGGATCTCCACAGAAAAGGAGAACATGGGATTAGATCTGACCGTTAGGAGAACCACAAAAGCTGAAGTTAGAAGCCAGTCTCCCCTGCTGCTGGCTCATCCACTGCTTGAAAGATAACAACGGGCATAGACTTGAGTAGAGTCGCTGGATCCAGGAAAGGGGAATTATCCACACAAAGCTGGCCCCACCAGACTGGCCCCATTCTCCTTAACTAGTGGTGCAGGGCTCTTGGGCAGTGAAATAGACTGGGTTTCCTCTATCAGCCTAGTAGCCAGATTGAGAGTAGGGAGTCTGAGGCGTGTGTGTGTGTGTGTGTGTGTGTGTGTGTGTGTTGCAAGTTCCATTGCTGAGAAGCAAGATATTTTGTTTTGCTTAGATTGGTTTCCTAAAAAACCATGAGATATGGGTGGAAAGCCCTCCAAACTCCAACAGCAGGAAAGAGGAACACATCAATTGCACTGTCATTCATTCAGCATTTACTAAGTATTTACTACATACTGGGTGCTGCATTCAGTGCTAGGAGGCACAGACATGTGACACACAAAGGAGAACGCATATGGAAGAGACAAGATCAACACACCTGAAAGCAACTAGAGAACAGTTAAGAATGAAGTACTTACTAGAAATAATTTATATGTGGAAGAAGTGTAGGAGAGCAGCTAAGAGCACTAACTTGGTACATTAATTTAGGTAAATCTGAGCTTGGTTTGAATCTGAACTCCACCACATATGTGTGATTATGAACCAGTTACTTCACCTGTGAGCCTTGGTTCTCTCATCTGTAAAATGGGGATAACATCATCTATCTCATTTTGTAGCTGGGAGGATTAAATGGGATAATGGATGTACATAGCATGGTGTTTGGGAGTGCTGGCTCTAGAACGAGGCTACTTGGGCTCAGATCTCAACTCCAACACTTCCCTGCTGTCGTCTTGGGCAAGTTACTTAATCTCAGTTATAGTTTTCCCATTCTTAAAATCGGAATAACAACAGCTCCTACACTGTGGGGTTGATGTGAGGCTTCAATGAGTTTTATCCAGTGGGAAACTTTTAGAATAATCTTGGAACATAGCAAGAACCCAACACATACATTTACAACAGGAAAACAACTGCTGAATTATTTTCACAAGAGAAATTAAAACCTATCTGCACACAAAAATCAATATGTGAATGTCTATTGCAGCTTTACTTATAATCTCCAAAAGCTAGAAACATCCCAATGTCCTCCAACAGGTGAATAAATGATGAAATACTACTCAGCAACAAAGAGTAATGGATTATGGGAATGTAAATTGGTGCAGCCACTATGGAGAACAGTATGGAGATTCCTTAAAAAACTAGTTTCCATATGATCCAGCAATCCCACTCCAGGGCGTATATCCAGAGAAATCCACAATTCCAAAAGATACATGCACCCCAATGTTCACTGCAGCACTATTTACAATAGCCAAGACATGGAAGCAACCTAAATGTCCATCGACACATGAATGAACAAAGAAGATACGGTATATTTACACAACAGAATATTACTCAGCCATAAAAAAAGAATGAAATAATGCCATTTACAGCAACATGGATGGACCTAGAGATTACCATACTAAGTGAAGTAAGTTGGATAGAGAAAGACAAATATCATATGATATCACTTATATGTGGAATCCAAAAAAAAAGATATAAATGAACATATTTACAAAACAGAAACAGACTCACGGACATAGAAAACAAACTATGGTTACAAAAGAGGAAAGGTCGGGGGAGGATAAATTAGGAGGTTGGGATTAGCAGTTTCAAACTACTGTATATAAAATAGATAGTCAACAAGGACATACTGTATTGCACAGGGAACTCTACTCCATATTCTTTATAACCTTTATGGGAAAAGAATCTGAAAAAGAATTGATACATGTATACGTATAACTGAATCACTTTGCTGTACACCTGAAACTAACACACATTGTAAATCAACTATACTCCAATATAAAATAAAAACTTAAAAAAAAAGAGTAACGGACTACAGATTCATGCAACAACATGGCTGAATTTCAAGTTCACGATGGTAAATGAAAGCAGTCAGATTCAAAAAGCTATAGACTGTATAATTCCGTTTACATGACATTATGGAAAAGGAAAAACCATAGGGAGAACAGATTAACAGTTGCCAAGGGTTAAGGGTGGTGTTTGGCTACGAAGGGGCAGAGTTAGGGAGTCTTTTGAGGTGATGGAAATTTCGTACCTTGAATTCCCCCAAATATCCACTTGGCTCACCACCTTCCCTGGGAGGCTCCTCTAATCGTGATATTTTAAATTGTGACATCTACCTCCACGATTCCCTAATCCCCTTTCCTGCTTTACTTTTCCCAGTAACTCTTACCATCATTGAGTCTACCGTGTAAGTTATTTGTTGTCTGTCACTCCCACACATATGTTCTAACGATGCAAGATTTGTCTCTGTTTTTGTTTTTTTCTGTACGTGGGCCTCTCGAGGCCTCTCCCGTTGAGGAGCACAGGCTCCGGACGCGCAGGCTCAGCGGCCATGGCTCATGGGCCCAGCCGCTCCGCGGCATGTGGGATCTTCCCGGACCGGGGCATGAACCCATGTCCCCTGCATCGGCAGGCGGACTCCCAACCACTGCGCCACCAGGGAAGCCCTTGTCTCTGTTTTGTACCCTGATGTGTCTCTAGCCCCTGGTACAGAGTAGGTGTCCAGAGGAAGCTGCTGAATGAATGGATGGTTGGATGAATGAACGAGTGATGCTAGACTTCCTCATATATTTTATATTTTTTGTCCTTATTTAGCAGGAGTTAACATTCGAGGTAATCCCACAAGTACCTGGGATTGAAGGCACCTCCCTCCGCAGAAGTTTTTGAAGTGGCCTCTACTGGAAACCCCATAAGGTCAACACGTTTGTTAGCTTCTGAAGTTGGGGTTTCCACACTGTATGGAGAGTGTGAATTAGGACCCTACCTTCCCACAGGTAGGAGGCTCAAGGTCCTAATAGTTTTACCTGGTGGACAGAGGCTGTCTGATCTGGGTCTTGTCCCTGCTCCTGGCCTTAGACAGAGTCCAGTTCCATCAATCAGCTGTCCGTGAGGGCTTATCCCTGTCCCTGCGGGGGACCCAAGACCACAGTTCTTCAGGCCTGTAGGAATTCTCAGTGCCAGTTCCCACTCCATCATTGGCACCTGGTAATTTCTTGATTTTGAGTTTGCTCAGTATTCTAAAATACCATATCGTGCCTTTGTATGCGCTGGAGTTGGAGGTGCAGGATTCCAGTGGGTGTGTTCCATAGGCCAACACGGCTGGACGTTTGGAGAGGCCAGCTCTACACTACATATGACCTTACCTCCAAGAAACCTGGAACCTTCCCCTGGGGCACACGAATCCCTGTGTGAGAAGCATGGCTACAGAAAGACATGAATTCTATCCTTCATGCAGGATGAAATAGAAAGGGCATCCAGACACGCTGGCTTCAGAGCAGACTCCCATTTTGTCTCGAGTTTACCTCCTCCGTGCCCTCCAACCCCAAAATCTCTGCAAGGGCCTATCACAGAAAGCCCAGACTCTCCGAAAATGCCCAGCTGCACTAGGGAGGTACCTTTTATAATTTGAAAACAAGCCCGGACCAGTAGTGAAAGTAAGGCCCAGCCAGACCCTTACCACATGCTAACTTCATAAAGATGGCAGACGGGAACCTGGAACTTCTCCACTAAGAGTTCTGAGAATGTGTCCAGAATCATTCTCACCAGGCCTTCTCTCTATAGTCACATGCCTTGGGGTGAGGCTAGTGAAAACCAGGGGACCCAGGCCTGATAAGGGACCAGGCCAGCTTCTGCCCATTGCTCTCCAAATCCTGCAGGTGGCAGCCGGACACAAGGCTGAGGATCCGAGGACCAAACGAAGGGGGGACCACGTGGCACTCCAGGCGCAGGGATGCTCTCGATCAGGGCAGCTCAGAGCCCTAGCTGCAGAGGATGGAGAGGCAACAGGGTGGTGGAGGACCTGCACTGTCCACGACGGTAGCCAGTAACCAGCCTGCCCACGGACACTGACATTTAAATTCATCACAATGGGATAAAATTAAAGATTCAATTCCTCGGTTGCACCAGCCACATTTTCAAATGCCCAGCAGCCACATGGGTCTTCTGTATTGGACAGCACAGATGTGAAACTTCCCATCAGCAGAGTCCCAGGGGGAGTGCTTCCCCAGACAATGAGCTCCAACCCACCCAAGTGTGTAACACCCAGACTCCAGACAAGTCTGCATCACCCCCAAAGAACGTCCATTCAGAAGGCCCCAGAGTGGGTCCCTTAACGCAGACCCCTCCTCACCTCCTTCTTTTATTCCTTTCCGGTTTTATCGAGATACAACTGGCATACAGCACTATATAAGTCTAAAGTGTACAGCTTAACAACTTGACTTACATATATTGTGAATTAATTACCCAGTAAGTTTAGTGAATATCCATCACCTCATATAGATACAAAAAGAAAAAACGTGTTTTTTCCTGTGATGAGACCTCTTAGAATCTACTCTCTTAACAAGTTTCAGATACACCATACAGCAGTGTTAGCTATAGCCACTGTGTGGTACGTTACATCCTCAGTACATTTGTATCTTAAAACTGGAAGTTTGTAACCTTTGACCATCTTCATCCAGCTCCCCCTCCTTTCTTCTTGGAAAATAATTATTCCTCCTTAAGCTGGGATGGTTTAGGCTCCTTCAGGCCTCATTGCCTTTGAACATGCTGTCACCTCTCCCCGGGATGCTGGGATGCTCTCTTCTTCACGTCTATGTACCAAACAGTGAGCACTGTGCCGGGGCTGTCGGTATCTGCCCATATGCCCTCAGCACTGCTTCAGCGTGCCCACAGCTACTGCCTGGGGACTGTCCTGGCTATGGGAGCCATTTGGCCCTTGCACGGGCAGGCAGTGCTGGAGAGTTAATGCCCCAACAGATGGGGTGTTGGTGGATAGATGCCCCTTGAGTAAGATGACTCTGAGGCCTTTTCTACACTTGCTCCCAGAATCCCCAGAGGACTGAGCTTCAGTGGGGTCCCCAGGGGCAACTGGCCTGAAGAGACGCCTTTTACTGGCTTTCCGACACCCCATCCTGCCCCTCACTCCCTACTGGTGCTTCCTCAGATCACTTCCCAAATAAACAACTTGCACTAAAATTCTCAGAGTCTCCTTCCCGCAAGCCAAGCCGAGAAAAGGGCCTACCGTGTGCCAGACTCAGTGGTAAGCACGGAGGAAAAGAGATTTGATAAAACAAATTCAGTTCCTTCCTCGTAAGCTTGCAGTGACATGGGTGAAGCCGGAGGGTGAAGAGGCAATTGGGAGATGGTGGCGTGAACAGCACTGTAATGGGGCAGGAGAGGGGGCAGGGATTCCCTGGGGAGAGACAGCCGCCCAGCCTGGATGGGGTGGGGGGAGTTAAGGTGAGTGCTGAAGGCCGAGGGAGGGAGGAAGACTCCAGACAGAAGCGCTCCTGAAGACATGAATGGGGAAACATTGACACCTTTCACGCTGGGAATCATGTGATGGGATTGACATCTCATCACGCTGAAGGTGATGTGGAGAAAGGACAGAGCGGATGAGGATGGAAGCAGGGTGCCCACCCAGGAGGCTGGTGTGGGAACAGACAAGGAGAGACGGGGCGTGAATCAGGCAGGGCCCAGGCCCCAGGGACAGGCAGAAGGTGAAGGGTCAGAGGAGAGCTGATGAAGGAGGGTTGCCGGGACCTGGTGATCACTGAGCCCCGGAAGCCGAGGGAGATGATCCCAGATTCCTGGCTGAGGAAACTCGGTGGATACTGCTGCCATTCCCTACAAACAACACAGGAGGCGTGGGTTTGAGGGAAAGATGATGACTTTTGTTTTGGACATGACTCTGAGGTGCCTGTAGGCCTCTGATTCTCTGAGACCAGTAGCCTCAGCATCCCTGGAACTTTTAGAAATGCAATTTCTCAGGCCCTACCCCAGACCTACTAAATCAGGGACTCGGTGGGTGGGCCCAGCAATCTGGGCTTTAATAAACCCTCTAGCCCTCCAAGTAGTGGCGTGCTGAGAAATGTTTAACAACTCACTCCTGGGGAGAAGGAATTCCTGATTTTAGTACTCGCCAATTCTAACGGTGGAAATAATCCCACCATGGCCGATTTCAAGCCACCTGTCTGACATCACTCCACACAGAGCTGGGAAGAGATGCAGCAGTTGTCACCCCCAGGCAGTATGAACTGGCTCCAGGGGGTTCTGAGGTGCACCTGTGGGCCCAGAGCCACTGCTCGAGGCCAACTGCATGAACTTGTCTAATAGGCAGGTAGATGTGTACCGGTGTAAAGCCCAAGAGAGAGGACCAGGATGCAGAAAACGTTTGGGAGACATCAGCGTACATACAGGTGCCTACCAGGTAAACCCAGGGAACACAAACATGAATAATTAGACTGGGTTCCTGCCCCCAAGGATCACGCAGTCACTTAGACAGAAAGGCACACAAACAATCACCACAGAACAGTGGAGGCGCAAAGGAGCTGGTGATCCCCTCGACTGGGGAAGGTTCTTGGAGGAGGCGGCAGGAGCTGGGTGTTTTAAACACAGGAAGGGAATTAGACAGGTAGAGAAGAGGGAGGCCGGTGTCCCAGGCAGAAGGAAAGGCTGAGTGGAGAAAAGAAAGTGGCTGATGGGAGGTGGACACACTACAGTGACGGAAGGGGAGGCCAGAGAAGCCAGATCTACGATGCGCCTGGGCTCAGGGCTACAGAATTTAAACTTGACCTTGGAACATATGAGGCATCGTTAAAGAATTTGAAGGAGTGGGGGGTTATGATCAAGAATGAAAAGTCACGCTCTCTCCTTAATCATTACCCTGTATTCGCTCTGGAATTTCTTTTGTTTCTCAAACATATAGAGCTATTTCCTACCTCCAGGCCTCCATGCACTTCCTCCTGACTGGAACCCTCTCACAATGGCTGTCCTCTGGGTGGACTTGTCCATCAAGGTTCAGCCCAAGTGTCAACTCCTCTGAGGAGCCCTCCCTCTGGCCATGATGTGATTTAAAACAGGCCCCTCCATCCTCTCCACCCCAGTACCTTGTCCAGCTCCTTGGTATCGATGGCACTAACTACCGGCTACGATGATCTTCATTGTGTCTGTAGCTGCGTTTAAAATTTGTACATTTCAACCCTGATGTCAAAAGGAAAAACCAACTTGATTTCCCACAGCTGAACTTTTAATTGAATTCATCTTTGCTCTCAAGGCCCTGTTCTAACGTGCTCCCAGTTGGTCCAATTTAGTAGGCGTTTTTCAGATAAATTTAAATATTATCTCAATCACTCTGCAGTTCAGAGTTTGACTGCAGTTTTAACAAAAATACTCAGTAATTCAGGGTGTCATCATATTCCCCTCCTCTTGTCTCTCTTTTTAAAGGGCATCTGGGCACTGGGAAAGCTCGTGCCCCATAACGGACGGCAGTGGGACTAGCAATAGGAAAGTGCTGATGGGATGCTTCTCAATGCCAGCCTTTAACCTCTGATGGCCTCATCTGCAATGAGGTGGGTCAGAGCTTCAAAAACTAAACAGAGAATTACCATTTGATCCAGCAATTCCACTTCTAGAACTAAATTTCCAAAAGAATTAAAAGCAGCAGCTGTACACCCACGTTCATAGCAGCACTATTCACAATAGCCAAGAGGTGCAAACAACCCAAGTGTCCATTGACAAATGAACGGATGATAAAATACGGTACACACAAAGAATGGAATATTATTCAACCTTAAAAAAGGAATGAAAATAGAAAATAAACTTATGGTCAACAAAGGGGGAGGAGGAGGGATAAATTAGGAGTTTGGGATTAAAATATACACACTACTATATATAAAATAGATAACCAACAAGGACCTACTGTATAGCACAGGGAACCACACTCAATATTTTTTAATAACCTATACGGGAAAAGAATTTGAAAAAGAATAAATATATTTATATATAACTGAATCACTGTGCTGTACACCTGAAACTAACATGACATTGTAAACCAACTATACTTCAATTAAAAATATATATATTATTGGGGCTTCCCTGGTGGCACGGTGGTTGAGAGTCCACCTGCCGATGCAGGGGACACGGGTTCGTGCCCCCGTCTGGGAAGATCCCACATGCAGTGGAGTGGCTGGGTCCGTGAGCCATGGCCTCTGAGCCTGCGCGTCCGGAGCTTGTGCTCCGCAACGGGAGAGGTCACAACAGTGAGAGGCCCGCGTACCACACACACACACAAAATATATATATATATATAAAATTATCCAAAAAAAAAAAAGGAATGGAACTCTGATACCTGCTACAACATGGATGAATCTTGAAGATGTTATGCTAAGCGAAATAAGCCAGACACAAAAGGAAAAATATCATATGAGTCTGCCTATGTGAGATATCTAAAATAGTCTGATTCATAGAGGCAGAAAGGAAGATAGAGGCTGCCAGGGACTGGGGGAAAGGGGAAACTAGGCAAGGGGAAATCTACAGAAATCGCTGATAAAGGGGCCTTTGTATCAGTCAGCTACCACTGCATAACAAACCACCCCAAACTCAGTGGCCTGAAACAACAGTCACTTATTATCATACCTTATCTGTCTTTGGGTTGACTAAGAGTAGGCTGATCAAGGCTGGGCTCAAATGGGGTTCAGGGGTCTGCTGACTTCACTGGGGTCACTTCTGTATCTAGAGGTTGGTTTGCGGTAGTTCTCTAGGCTGGGCTTGGCTGGGCACCTTCATTGGGGCAACTCTGCTCCACACGTCTCTCATCCTCTTCCTGGGACCAGCGAGCTAGCCCAGAATATTCTCATGGCAATGGCAGAAGCACCAGAGAACAAACCCAGTCATGCAAGCACATTTAAATATCCTGCTTGTGTCACGTCTGCTAATATCCACTGTCCACGGGCAGGGAATTACAACTTGCCCTCAAAGTCACACGGATACAAGGAGTGAAGAATTGAGGCCATAACACAACCTACCACAGTCTTCTTCCAAGTTTTGCCTTCAGGGGGCCAGATAAACAGAATATTTGCTTTGTGCTCTGTTTGATACACAGCCCTGAAAGGATGTGTCACTTTGGGGGTGAACTTAGTGCCACTTGGGGCGAGATTTTGGGGTGTCACTTCCGCAGTTATCCTTCTGTTATAACACACCCCACATGGTTCTCTGGCGGGTTCTTTGTGTGTCTGTCTCCTCTGTTACACTGGGTGCCCCTGTCTTATTCACCTAGGTTCCAGAGTGGATGTCCATAAACATCCCTTGATGTTTATGGACATCAAGGGATGTCCATAAACATCCCTTGAACGCTGAGTGAATGACGGCCACCACGACCCCTCCCTTCTCTGTCTTCCTCTACACATTATTTTCACCCTTTATCTCATTTTCTGGTTATTGCTGGTTAATCTGTTATGCTTACAATTCATCATTACAGAGTCACATGGCTGTCTTTTTACTGACAGAGCATTCAAATCAGTCACCTCAAAAGACTATACTTTTCTATACTCTTTCCCCACCCTGAGTTCTGAAGGAAGTTTCAGGAACTCCCGCAGTAATGCTGTCATGTTCGCTTGAATACTCCTGAGGGTGACAAATCTTTGCCTTGTTAAGGTGGATGGAATTTTTGGAAACAGCTGACAGTCATTTAGATCCAAAGCTGGTGACAAAGGTGGGTGATCAATCTGGGTCATTCTGGGGGGAAAAAAAGAAGTGATCAAGAAGAAGTGAGCCTGAGATTTTTCCATAGTTTCAAAGCTATCCCTGAGGACAGCCCACAGGAGCCCCAGGTGGAAAAGAAAACGGTCATCTGAGCAGTCAGCCTCCTCCCAAGGTGACTATATTGAAGGGGCCCACATACACCATGGGATGAGAAGTTTTCATCTCATTTACTTTAGCTGTGGTTCTGATGCTTTTAAATCCTTTGAGAATCTGATGAAAGCTCCAGGCCGTCTCTCCAGAAAAATGCCCATTTCATGCATATAATTTCAGGGGGCCCACGGACCCCCTGAAGCCAACCCAAGGATCCCAGGTAAGAACTTCTGTTTGGAATGAACACACTAACTAGTGTGAAGGCACCAGAGAGCAACAAGTATGGTCTCCTTCGTTTCTTAGTTTCTACCCACCCACCTCACAGTGAGCCCAGGCCAGGCCCAGGACATAACAGATTCTCCAGAAATAGTATGTGAACTACTGGTACGCCCTTCTTCACTCTGAGATCATCTTTGTGGGCGAGGTCCCTGTGGCCAGCTTGTCCCCTCGGCGCCTGTCAGGTCGGCAGTGCAGTCTGAGCGCGGTGAGCCTTCTCAGAACGGCTGTTTCAGCCTCCACAAGGTTCTTGCTTGGGAAGAAGCAGGAAAGGGCCTTGCTGCTCCAATTAGACTCAGGGGTTCAGGGGGTCCAGGCTGGGAATGAGCTTTACTTTGGGAGCTCAAGGGCCAGGCCAGACCAGCTTCAGTGTCCTTGGTGCCCCTCCCTTCAGGCACCTGTCAGGGTGCTCTGAGCGGCCAAGGGCACGGGGGCGGGAAACGCCTGCCATGAGGCCTAGTGGCCACAAGAGGGAGCCATTTGTCCTGATAGGACAGGCGTCTGGCTGGGATCGTGACTCCCACATTCATCTCCCGACGCCCACGCAGGCTCCGGGTAGCGTTAGGTGCTGACTGCAGGCGAGGACAGAGCATGGGGTGCAGGTGGCCACCGGCTGAGATAGATTCTCCCCCAGTGACCTGCTTCTACCCAGGTGGGTGCAATGGACACAGCCACTTCCAATGCCTCTGAGCTCTCAGACCTTTTATAAGGTTCCCCCTCTCTTAAATTTTTCTTTTCTTTATGGCAGAAGCAACCCAAGCTCAGAGGGGAAAATGAGAACATTCAGACAAGCAAAGGACACCCGACACCAGCCCATCTCAAAGACAAGCCTGGTTACCATGATAGAGGTACATCCTGCCTGGGACCCTCAGGAGGGTAACAAGAATAGGGGAGCCTTTCAGGGAGAATGGGGGTGCATTTGTCGATGGGGTACTCAGCGGTCTGTGGAGAGCCGGTGATACCCCCAGGGTTCCGAGCCACAGGTGCCTGGAGGGAGAAGCACATGGCCGGGGAGGGAAGGAAGCTAATCCCCGCTGAGCCACCCTGTGACCCCATACGTCTGTCCCAGGAGCCGTCTCCTCTATTCTATATGCACATGCTAACCAGTGCTGCTTTACAGCTAGGGAAACTGAGACTCAGACGAAATCACTTCCTCTGGGTCACGCAGCCAGTGAAGTGCTGCTGGAGCCCAGATCTGAAGCTGGGATGTCTCGCTCCAGAAGCTGATGCCTTTACAAAGCCCTGGGGCCTTTCACGGCGAGGGTCTGCCCTCCGGCTCGGAGAACGTGGCCCAGCTCCCCAAGCCCCACCTGCCCCCACAGCATCACACACATCCCAGAGTCTGCAGTACAGCCCCAAGGTTAGAGGGCCTCTCAGGCCATCAGCGTCTGGTCCTGACTGCACAGTCCCTGCCCTAAACCAGCCCTCAGGAGGCCTCAGAGGAGGAGAGGTGGGCACTAGGGAAAGGTGCTCAGGAGATACTGCAGTGACGCGTCCGTGGCCTGCTCAGCCCTGGTGTGGTGGAAACTGCTCGCACCTGTCCCCCTCTGAGGCTCTGCAGAATGGGTCCACAGAGACTCTGATCATCTTCTCTGGAAAGAAGCCCCTGCCGCCCTTCCTTGGGGGACAGGCAGCTCTGAGAACAGGCACACCCACCCTCTTCCCAACCTCCCTTTCTTAGGACACCTCCTCCCAGACTCAGCCTGGAGGCCCAGGGAGAGGCCTCCCCTGGTTGCCAGGGCAACGGCTCCATTGTTCCTGCCTCCGGAGGGCAGCAGGCAGGCCCCCCCTAGCTCCTGGACCTGGCTCTCCCTACCATTCTTGAGCCAGTGGAGCCCGCAGGGCCCCATTCTACCCCTCAGGGCCTCTTTGTCACAGCAAGATGCAGAGGAGGGGGAGACAGGCTGACTGGTCACCATGCCAACAACACATTGCCCACATCCCTGGGGGGAGGGGAGGGGCTGGGGCCTTCGGACATTCAGCGGTCTAGGGAGTGGTTTGTCTGTCCTTGGGTCACCTGCCAAGGGCCCCTGCTGCTGGCCCAGTATAGGCCTCAGGGTCCACTGCGGGAGAGACTCCGCTAGCTCTCTGCTTTTCACCCAGTGTGCTGTATTTTTGCTCAGTGAAGCACAGCTTGGAGCTGAGGCTTTCTCCCACCCATTCTGAAGTTTCACCGGCAGGCGGGGCCTGGGCTGTGGGAGAGGAGCTAGGCTGTGTCCTGGCGCCCAGGCTGCGCTGGGGGCTGTGGTCCGCATCCATTCACTCATTCATTCGCTCTATCTCATTCATTCAACAACATTCCCTGGGGCTGACTCAGGGCCACTTCAATATTATTAAAACCACTTTACAGAAGGAGAACTCTTACTCCAAGAGGTAAATGGCCCAAAGTGCCCGAAATATTAAGTGTCAGAGACAGGATTTAATCTCAGCTCCGGCTGGCTCTAATATCGCTGCTTTTAAGTGAAGAAGAGATTACATTCTCCCCACCACTGACAGTATCTAGACGACCCTGGGCACAATACGTAGATTGATTATTGACTAAAAATGAAGCCATTACAAGGAAGTTAACGGCAGGGCATCTTGCACACAGTGTCTTGCTTAGTAAGTATGGAATGCACATGTGGATGGATGGATGGACGGACAGATTCTCAGGAACTACTCTCCTCAGAGCACTGAGGTCAGCTGTTCATTCACGCATTTATTCATTCATTTACATTCATTCAGCAAATAAACACTGAGGACTTCTGTGTATCAGGCACTGTGCTGGGCACTGCTGACATAAGGGAAACAACACATACCGGGTTCCAAGTCTGGTGAGAGAGGCGGACAAGTAAAAACTCCCCATTACATGCAGTGGAGTGAGAGCTACAATGGGGGAAGCCAGGCTGACCGCAACGGCCTCTCTCATTTTCTGAATCACCAAGTCACAGACCCTCTAGGCAGAGAAACAGATCATAAAATTCTTCTAGTTCAGTTCTTACGCTTTGGTCATTTCATGTACCACCATCACCATGTTTACCATATCTACATATCACTTGCCATTATTTCACTAATATCTTTCTTTAAACTGACTCTCTTATTAAGCTCTAAAAAGATTATGTAAGATGGAAACTTTATATCACTACCAGACATGGAAGACCATGGGAAAATCAATTCATTGTAAACAAAACAATGTTATTAAATTCTAGGGAGACATTGTTGCTGCCAGGGGACCCTGATTCTAGGACCCACTCTCTTAAAAGGGACATTCACAAGTGTCAGTGAGGGTGTTGGAAACATGGGCACCAAGTTGATGCCTTCTCTTTGACTTAAAAGGTTGAAAGAGAATTAAAAGGGGAGAAACCTTCTTAGTGGGTGATTTAATGTTATTTAGGGGCTGGCGGGCCATGAAACACCTAACGTCATCTAAGGCACCATGGATTTATGCCCTCACTTGACACACACTGGTGGGTCCTGCCCCTCCCTGCGCGAGTTACTATGTCCCCGTGGAGGGGCTGCATGGACTAAAGGAAAGTAGGGGCTTCTGGACGACCTCCCCGTGCAGCCCTCTGGGCAATGCTATGGGCTCCACCATGGCATCCCCTCTCTCCCCCGCCACCTGCCACCGCCACCTCAGCACCGACTGGTCTGTTCCCTCTGGTGCCGCCGCAGAATCAGCCGGTCTCCCCAAGAGAGTAGATCCCCCCAGCCCTTCCTTTGTGCAATTCTCAGCAGGGCGCCAGCCACTGAAGTGATTCGCCAGCCTCCTCCTGGATTCTGTAGCTGGTTGGCTTTGGACATTTTCCTTTCCAAGCATGTTATAAGAGGAAAAACAAACGGGCTAGACTCATGCACAGAGGAAGGAGGCTCTGAGTCTCCAAATCCTGTCCCCCTCCCCACACGCACACCTATTGCTAGTACCTGAGAGTCCACTGTTAGTGCTTCATTCCTTTGAACTTATAATTAAAAGGAATTTAAGAGGATTTGTTTGTTGTGTATATTCTGATCCATGTATATGAAATGTCCAAAACAGGCGAATCACAGAGACAGAAAGTAGATGAGTGGCTTTCCCAGGGCCAGAAATGATGGGGGATTGGGGTGATAGCAAAACGATATGGGTTTTGAGGTGATTAAAATGTTCTATAGGGCTTCCCTGGTGGCGCAGTGGTTGAGAGTCCGCCTGCCGATGCAGGGGACGCGGGTTCGTGCCCCGGTCCGGCAAGATCCCACATGCCGCGGAGCGGCTGGGCCCGTGAGCCATGGCCGCTGAGCCTGCGCGTCCGGAGTCTGTGCTCCGCAACGGGAGAGGCCACAACAGTGAGAGCCCTGCGTAAAAAAAAAAAAAAAAAAAAGTTCTATAATTGACTGTAGTGCAATTTAAATGGGTGAACGTGTAACATATGGGTTATATCTTGATAAAGCTGTTATGGGTGGGGGGAGAGAGAGAAAGAATGAGGAGGAGGAAGCGGAGGGGGTTCTTCATGAACCGGTGATGAAGAAAGAACTGTCAGCGCTATTCCCTCCTGTCCCCTTATTACTGTCAGATCTAACCCCTCTCTCTATCACCCCCATCTCTCTCTATCACCCCCATCAGCCCATCTTCTATTTCTTCTACTGGTCCCTGACTTTAATAATAATCAGAGCCAACATTTACTGAGTGCTGACAATGTGCTTGGCACTGTCCTAAGTGATCTTCATTTAATCCCTTGCTGAGATCATTTGCTCACAAAGCGCAGGAACTGAAGTCACCTTTTGCCCCAGGGCAGGAGGTTAGGAGGACTGGGGTACTTCTTGGTTTCCTATAGCTACTTCCAGGCCCCTCTGCCAGCATGCCCTCCTTACAAAACCAGGTCACCCGCTTGCGTCGTCACCACCACCCCGCTTCCTCCATGTTATCTACCAGCCTGCAGGATCCATTCCAACCCCAACCTTCCCCGAGAATGGGCACACCTGGCTCATTCATGGGTTCCATCCCCACACTTTTCCCTGTTCTCACCTCCACAGATTTCCACAACCAGGCTGAAGACTTCTCAGCTTGCACTGCCTCAGCTCGAATTGATGCCTCATCCACGCTGCACTTGAGCCAGCCGGAGGCAAGGCTGCATCTGGACCATGTCATCCTTCACAACTGCTCAGCCCCTGAGTCTCAGGCTCTAGACATCCCTCTCCTATATAATGACCGGGCCTTTCATTGCCATCATCCACCCACTCCATCTGAACTTGCTCTTTGCTTTCATATTTTCCTTCCATCCCCAGACCGTGCACCAGTATCAGTCCTTCACTTGAGCTCTTCTTTTCAAACTTAGACCACCTCTAAGAACTTGCTCCTTCCGTTACTTGCCATATTCTTTGCATCTTCCATCACTTCCTTTCCATTAGGCTGTTTTCTTAGTCTACAAATATCTCTATTCTAAAAGTCCTTCATGGGACTTCCCTGGCAGTCCAGTGTTTAGGACTCTGCACTTCCACTGCAGGGGGAAAGTGTTCGATCCCTGGTCGGGGAACAAAGATCCCACACGCCATGCAGTGTGGCCAAAAAAAAAAAAAGTCCTTCATGAGTCATGCCATCTCCTAACTCTCTTATTTCCTTTACTACCAAATGTCATGCTGGAGTTCTGTCCTCAGTCTCTCTTCATAGAGCAGTTTCTGTTCTAATTTTTCATCTATGATCATAAAGTGAATTTTTAAAGATATGGCTTTGACAGAACAAATGGCAAAGGCCATAGCACAGTTTGGCGGTCAGGAGGAATAAAAGGTAGGCTGGTTGCTTCTCACCATCCAACAGAATTTAAATAGAATATCAAGCCCAGGGCTTTAAATTCATGGCTCATTAGTCAGAGAACCAAGGACTTCCTATAACTGTCCTGAGAGAACGGTCTTATGAATACCCTAAAATCATATCCTATCTCTCATAGCTAGTGAGTAGCCTAGTGTAGTCAAGTGTAGATTCTTATCCTATTGGTTGCTGATTTACAAAATAGACTGGATTCACAGCCTACCATATTTCTTATGTGAAATTTTAGGGCAATGATTAGGAAAGACCAGAGTCCCAAAGTATTAGAATGGTCACATTTAGGAGAATCCAGTTAAATCTGAAGACCCTGGACAACATAACTCCACCGGGCTTCTCTCACCAGTAGAAACAACTCCTCTGACCCTAAGGAGGCTGGTCTTGCCTTGCTTGATGATCCTATGACCATCTCCCACCCCATAGCTTCACATGTGTCCCAGATCCATGGCTAAAGACAATCTGCATGTACCCAGGGAGCCAATTATAAAGGTGTGCCTAGTAGACGCTTAGATGCCAAAATGTGCAAATTTATATATCAGTGAAAACCTGGGGAATATTCATAGGAATAGGTTTGAACCATGCTAGTGTAGAGAGGAGAGAGTAGTTTTAAATCTGGCTGAATTTTTCAGTATGGATGTCTTGCTTACCAAAGATTCTGAAGCTGGTGCACCAGCTCAAGAATCTGATCAAAGCTGTATTGTTACTTCAGTTGGTAAACTGAAGTCTGGACTCACTGATAGTCAAATGAAACAGACATGCCAAAAAGTCTCTGGGTATAATGTAAGAGAAATCCAAAGACTTAGGGAACTACGTATGTTGAAGTGGATTTATCACATGTGACTGGTCTATCTAAGCTTTAACTACAGGTCTTCCTTGACTTACCCATGGTAAGTTGACAATATCATATGTTGAAAATGCTTCTAACACATCTGACCTACCAAACATCATAGATTACCCTAGCCTATCTTAAACATGCTCAGGGACTGGAACCAAGATGGCAGAGTAGAAGGATGTACTCTCACTCCCTCTTATGAGAACACCAGAATCACAACTAGCTGCTGGGCAATCACTGACAGGAAGACACTGGAACTCACCAAAAAAGATACCCCACATCCAAAGACAAAGGAGAAGCCACAATGAGACAGTAGGAAGGGCGCAATCACAGTAAAATCAAATCTCATAACTGCTGGGTGGGTGACTCACAGATTGGAGAACACTTATACCACAGAAGTCCATCCACGGGAGTGAAGGTTCTGAGCCCAACGTCAGGCTTCCCAACCTGGGGGTCCGGAAACAGGAGGAGGAATTCCTAGAGAATCGGACTTTGAAACCTAGTGGGATTTGATTGCAGGACTTCAACAGGACTGGGGGAAACAGAGACTCTCTTGGAGGGCACACACAAAGTAGTGTGGACATCGGGACCCAGGGGAAAGAGAAGTGACCCCAGGGGACACTGAACCAGACCTACCTGCTAGTGTTGGAGGGGCTCCTGCAGAGGCGGGGGGTGGCTGTGGCTCACCATGGGGACAAGGACACTGGCAGCAGAAGTTCTGGGAAGTACTCCTTGACGGGAGCCCTCCCAGAGTCTGTCATTAGCCCCACCAAAGAGCCTAGGTAGGCTCCAGTGTTGGGTTGCCTCAGGCCAAACAACCAACAGGGAGGGAACCCAGCCCCACCCATCAGCAGTCAAGAGGATTAAAGTTTTACTGAGCTCTGCCCACCAGAGCAACAGTCAGCTCTAAGAACCACCAGTCCCTCCCATCAGGAAACTTGCACAAGCCTCTTAGATAGCCTCATCCACCAGAGGGCAGACAGCAGAAGAAAGAAGAACTACAACCCTGCAGCCTGTGGAACAAAAACCACATTCACAGAAAGAGAGACAAGAAGAAATGGCAGAGGGCTATGTACCAGAGGCAGGAACAAGATAAAACCCAAGAAAAGCAACTAAATGAAGTGGAGATAGGCAACCTTCCAGAAAAAGAATTCAGAATAATGACAGTGAAGATGATCTAGAACCTCGGAAAAAGAATGGAGGCAAAGATCGAGAAGATGCAAGAAATGTTTAACAAAGACCTAGAAGAATTAAAGAACAAACAGAGATGAACAACAATACAATAACTGAAATGAAAAATACACTAGAAGGAATCAATAGCAGAATAACTGAGGCAGAAAAATGGATAAGTGACCTGGAAGACAGAATGGTAGAATTCACTGCTGCAGAACAGAATAAAGAAAAAAGAATGAAAAGAAATGAAGACAACCTAAGAGACCTCTGGGACAACATTAAACGCAACAACATTCACATTATAGGGGTCCCAGAAGGAGAAGAGAGAGAGAAAGGACCAGAGAAAATATTTGAAGAAATTATAGTCGAAAACTTCCCTAGCATGGGAAAGGAAATAGCCACCCAAGTCCAGGAAGCGCAGCAAGTCCCATAGAGGATAAAACCAAGGAGAAACATGCCAAGACACATAGTAATCAATTTGGCAAAAATTAGAGAGAAAGAAAAATTACTGAAAGCATCAAGGGAAAAATGACAAATAACATACAAGGGAACTCCCATAAGGTTAACAGCTGATTTCTCAGCAGAAACTCTACAAGCCAGAAGGGAGTGGCATGATATACTTAAAGTGATGAAAGGGAAGAACCTACAACCAAGATTACTCTACCCAGCAAGGATCTCATTCAGATTTGATGGAGAAATCAAAAGCTTTACAGACAAGCAAAAGTTCAGAGAATTCAGCACCACCAAGCCAGCTCTACAACAAATGCTAAAGGAATTTCTCTAAGTGGGAAACACAAGAGAAGAAAAGGACCTACAAAAGCAAACCTAAAACAATTAAGAAAACGGTCATAGGAACATACATATCGACAATTACCTTAAACGTGAATGGATTAGATGCTCCGAACAAAAGACACAGGCTTCCTGAATGGATACAAAAACAAGACCCATATATATGCTGTCTACAAGAGACCCACTTCAGACCTAGGGACACATACAGACTGAAAGTGAGGGGATGGAAAAAGATATTCCATGCAAATGGAAATCAAAAGAAAGTTGGAGTAGCAATACTCAGATAAAATAGACTTTAAAATAAAGAATGTTGCAAGAGACAAGGAAGGACACTACATAATGATCAAGGGATCAATCCAAGAAGCAGATATAACAATTATAAATATATATGTATATGCACCCAACATAGGAGCACCTCAATACATAAGGCAACTGCTAACAGCTATAAAAGAGGAAATCGACAGTAACACAATAATAGTGGGGAACTTTAACACCTCACTTACACCAATGGACAGATCATCCAAAATGAAAATAAATAAGGAAACAAAAGCTTTAAATGACACAATAGACCAGATACATTTAATTGATATTTATAGGACATTCCATCCAAAAACACAAGATTACACTTTCTTCCCAAGTGCTCACAGAACATTCTCCAGGATAGATCACATCTTGGGTCACAAATCAAGCCTCAGTAAATTTAAGAAAATTGAAATCATATCAAGCATCTTTTCTGACCACAATGCCATGAGATTAGAAATGAATTACAGGGAAAAAAACGTAAAAAACACAAACACATGGAAGCTAAACAATACGTTACTAAGTAACCAAGAGATCACTGAAGAAATCAAAGAGGAAATCAAAAAATACCTAGAGACAAATGAAAACATGATGATCCAAAACCTATGGGATGCAGCAAAAGCAGTTCTAAGAGGGAAGTTTATAGCTATACAAGCCTACCTCAAGAAACAAGAAAAATGTCAAATAAACTATCTAACCTTACACCTAAAGGAACTAGAGAAAGAAGAACAAACAAAACCCAAAGTTAGCACAAGGAAAGAAATCATAAAGATCAGAGCAGAAATAAATGAAATAGAAACAAAGAAAACAATAGCAAAGATCAATGAAACTAAAAGCTGATTCTTTGAGAAGGTAAGCAAAATTGATAAACCATTAGCCAGACTCATCAAGAAAAAGAGGGAGAGGACTCAAATCAATAAAATTAGAAATGAAAAAGGAGAAGTTACAACAGACACCACAGAAATACAAACCATCCTAAGAGTTTACTAAAGCAACTCTATGCCAATAAAAATGGACAACCTGGAAGAAATGGACAAATTCTTAGAAAGGTATAACCTTCCAAGACTGAACCAGGAAGAAATAGAAAATATGAACAGACAAATCACAAGTAATGAAATTGAAACTGTGATTAAAAATCTTCCAACAAGCAAAAGTCCAGGACCAGATGGCTTCACAGGTGAATTCTATCAAACATTTAGAGAAGAGCTAACACCCATCCTTCTCAAACTCTTCCAAAAAGTTACAGAGGAAGAAACACTCCCAAACTCATTGTATGAGGCCACCATCACCCTGATACCAAAACCAGACAAAGATACTACGAAAAAGAATATTACAGACCAATATCACTGACGAATATAGATGCGAAAATCCTCAACAAAATACTAGCAAACAGAATCCAACAATGCATTAAAAGCATCATACACCTTGATCAAGTGGGATTCATCCCAGGGATGCAAGGATTCTTCAATATACACAAATCAATCAATGTGATACACCATATTAACAAATTGAAGAATAAAAACCATATGATCATCTCAATAGATGCAGAAAAAGCTTTTGACAAAATTCAACACCCATTTATGAAAAAAACTCTCCAGAAAGTGGGCATGGAGGGAACCTACCTCAACATAATAAAGGCCATATAGGACAAACCCACAGCAAACATCATTCTCAATGGTGAAAAACTGAAAGCATTTCCTCTAAGATCCGGAACAAGACAAGGATGTCCACTCTCACCACTATTATTCAACATAGTTTTGGAAGTCCTAGCCATGGCAATCAGAAAAGAAAAGGAAATAAAAGGAATACAAATTGGAAAAGAAGAAGTAAAAGTGTCACTGTTTGCAGATGACATGATACTATACATAGAGAATCCTAAAAATGCCACCAGAAAACCACTAGAGCTAATCAATTATCTTGGTAAAGCTAATTAATGCACAGAAATCTGTTGCATTCCTATACACTAATGAAAAATCTGAAAGAGAAATTAAGGAAATACTCCCATTTACCACTGCAACAAAAAGAATAAAATACCTAGGAATAAACCTACCCAGGGAGACAAAAGACTGGTATGCAGAAAACTATATGACACTGATGAAAGAAATTAAAGATGATACCAACAGATGGAGAGATATATCATGTCCTTGAATTAGAAGAATCAATATTGTGAAAATGACTACACTACCCCAAGCAATCTACAGATTCAATGCAATCCCTATCAAATTACCAATGGCATTTTTTACGGAACTAGAACAAAAAAATCTTAAAATTTGTATGGAGACACAAAAGACTCCGAATATCCAAAGCAGTCTTGAGGGAAAAAAAAAAAGGAGCTGGAGGAATCAGACTCCCTGACTTCAGACTATACTACAAAGCTACAGTAATCAAAGCAATATGGTACTGGCACAAAAACAGAAACATAGATCAGTGGAACAAGATAGAAAGCCCAGAGATAAACCCACGCACCTATGGTCAACTAATCTATGACAAAGGTGGCAAGGATATACAATGGAGAAAAGACAGTCTCTTCAATAAGTGGTGCTGGGAAAACTGGACAGCTACATGTAAAAGAATGAAATTAGAACACTCCCTAACACGATACACAAAAATAAACTCAAAATGGACTAGAGACCTAAATGTAAGACCGGACACTATAAAACTCTTAGAGGAAAACATAAGAAGAACACTCTTTGACATAAATCACAGCAAGGTCTTTTTATCCACTTCCTAGAGTAATGGAAATAAAAACAAAAATAAACAAATGGGACCTAATGAAACTTAAAAGCTTTTGCACAGGAAAGGAAACCATGAACAAGACGAAAAGACAACCCTCAGAATGGGAGAAAATATTTGCAAACGAATCAATGGACAAAGGATTAATCTCCAAAATATATAAACAGCTCATGCAGCTCAATATTAAAGAAACAAACAACCCAATCTAAAAATGGGCAGAAGACCTAAATAGACATTTCTCCAAAGAAAACATACAGATGGCCAAGAGGCACATGAAAAGCTGCTCAACATCACTAATTATTAGAGAAATGCAAATCAAAACTACAATGAGGTATCACCTCACACCAGTTAGAATGAGCATCATCGGAAAATATACAAACAACAAATGCCGGAGAGGGTGTGGAGAAAAGGGAACCCTCTTGCACTGTTGGTGGGAATGTAAATTGACACAGCCACTATGGAGAACAGCGTAGAGTGGAGGTTCCTTAAAAAACTAAAAATAGAATTACCATATGACCCAGCAATCCCATTACTGGGCATATACCCAGAGAAAACCATAATTCAAAAAGACACATGCACCCCAATGTTCATTGAAGCACTATTTACAACAGCCAGGTCATGGAAGCAACCTAAATGCCCATCGACAGATGAATGGATAAAGAAGTTGTAGTACATATATATGATGGAATATTACTCAGCCATAAAAAGGAACGAAATTGGGTCTTTTGTTGAGGTGTGGATGAATCTAGAGACTGTCTAGATCCACTTCACAGAGTGAATTAAGCCAGAAAGAGAAAAACAAATATCATATATTAACGCATGTATGTGGAACCTGGAAAAATGGAACAGATGAACTGGTTTGCAGGGCAGAAGTTGAGACACAGATGTAGAGAACAAATGTATGGACACCAAGGGGGAAAGCCGTGGTGGGGGTGGGGATGGTGGTGTGATGAATTGGGCGATTGGGATTGACATGTATACACTGATGTGTATAAAATTGATGACTAATAAGAACCTGCTGTATAAAAACTAAATATTAGAAAAATTTTAAAAAATGCTCAGAACACTTATGTTAGCCTACAGTTGGGCAAAATTATCTAACACAAAGCCTATTTTATAATAAAGTGTTTAATATCTCACATAATTTATTGAATAGTGTACTGAAAGTAAAAATTGGAATGGTTGTTAAGTGTATCAACTGTTTACGCTCTTGTTTACGATTACGTGGCTGACTGGGGGCTGCAGCTTACTACCCATGCCTAGGGTCACAAGAGAGTATCATAAGCATACCATTAGCACAGGAAAAGACCCAATGTCAAAATTGGAGGTATAGTTTCTACTGAACATGTATTGCTTTTGCACCACCATAAAAATTAAAAATTGTTAAATTCGGAGCATTATAAGTCAGGTACTATCTGTACATCCCTTGAGAGGGACCAGAGGACTCCCCGCTTCACCAAGACATCAAGAAATTCATTGATGAGGAGAACACTAGCTTCCTCCAAAGGTGCTAGAGCTGCAGTCCTCTCTATGCTCTGGGTGATAATGGAAGACATGCCATTGAAATACGTTCCTGGGTTTTAATGGTGATAATGAGACCCCAGCTCTGTAGTGACACTTAGTGACCATAAGCAAGGTGGACAAAGAAGGCAGCAAGGGGGCTTCCCTGGTGGCGCAGTGGTTGAGAGTCTGCCTGCTAGTGCAGGGGACACGGGTTCAAGCCCTGGTCTGGGAGGAGCCCACATGCCGCGGAGCAACTAGGCCCATGAGCCACAACTACTGAGCCTGCGCATCTGGAGCCTGTGCTCCGCAACAAGAGAGGCCGCGATAGTGAGAGGCCCGCGCACCGTGATGAAGAGTGGCCCCCACTTGCCACGAGTAGAGAAAGCCCTCGCACAGAAACAAAGACCCAACACAGCAAAAATAAATAACTGAATAAACTCCTACCCCCAATATCTAAAAAAAAAAGAAGGCAGCAGGGCCAGAGTGACAGTCAGAATAGACTGACACACAGGGTACTTTAGTGGTGGCTAAGTGATCACGGATACCAGGGGATGAAATATATAGAGCACTGCATTAACATCTTACTAGATCTGTAGAATTTTTTTAAAAACTAGAGCTCTAAAGATCTGACAGACAAGGTCGCCGGACATCAGGGGGTCATAGGTTTTCACTAAATTCCCAGACCTAAGTCAGGTGAGTAGAAAACCTGTGTACTCTGTACCATATGACATTACAAATTTATATTGTACATCTTCCTCCAGATTTTTCTCCAGGGGAATTGTGGTCATTTAGTAGAGTGAGTGTGCACTGGGAAAAGAGAAATAGCAGACTTTTCAGGGCTTATTACTGGCGCTGAGCTAATGGGTTGAATGGGTTGAAATGAAATTAATGGAGGTCAGGAAATAAATGGAGTTTGGGCCCAAACCATTTCACAGTGGGCCCAACAGATTCATATCCACCCTGTGGTTGTTTCTCCAGGTCCTGAATGTACAGTTGGAATATATATACTCAGCGACAGGCAGAATCTCCAGCGGATTCTGCCTGACCTATGGATTAAGGGCCATCATGACAGGAAGGACCAAGTGAGAACTCCTGGTGAGCCCCTCCTTAACAAAATAGTAAATCAAAACCAATGCCACATTTCTAGGGAATCACGGAGTTCAGTATCACCAGAGAAGACTTGAAGAATGCAAGGTTGGTGACCTATCGGTGAGAACTGTTCTCATTTATTCGTAAGAATTATATAAGATTGTTAACATTACCTCCAAACCTCATCTTTGGTAGCTTTAAATTGGCCACGATGAGACTACTTAAACCATGAAATTGGCACACGCTACAAACCGGGGCTTTTTCGTCCTTTTTGAGAGCCAGTTTACCAGCAAACTAGAGGTGATCCCCATCACATCCTCATTTAACCTACTTACTTGACTTGACCAGATGTACCTTGGAATTGGAGAATGATGACAGATTATGTAAGATCAGACTGTAATTTCCATTGCACCTGCTGTTCTACACCTGGTCTACTCACTGTACCATATCAACACAGCTTCTGATGCCTACTGTGGTTGGATGGATGGATGGATGGATGATGGAAGATGAATGCATGTTATTCACAATAGCTAAGATACAACCTAAATACCTGATGATAATGAATGAAGAGAACGTGGTACACACAATGGAATATTATTAATCAGCCATAAAAAGAAGGAGATTCTGCCATTTGTGACAACATGGATGAACCTGGAGGGCATTACGGTGTAATAAGCCAGACACAGAAAGACAAATACTGTATAACCTCACTTATATGCGGAATCTAAAGTAGTCAAACTCCTATAAGCAGAGAGAGGAATGGCGGTTGGTGGGGGTAGGTGTGGGGTGGAAATGGGGAGATGTTGGTCAAAGGGTACAAATTTTCAGTTATGCAAGACGAATAGGTTCTAGAGATCTAATGTACAGCATGGTGACTACTGTTAACAATACATTATTTACTTGAGATTTGGAAAGAAGGGATGGAGGGAAGGAGGGAGGGAAAGGAGGGAGGGAGGGATTTGGAAAGAAGGGATGGAGGGAAGAAGGAGGGAGGGAAAGGAGGGAGGGAGGGAGGAAGAAAGAGGCAACTGTACACAGTGATGGATATATGTTAATTAGCTTGATTGTGGTGAGCATCTCACAATGCATACTTAAATCAAAACATCAAGCTGTACACCTTAAATGTATACCATTCGCATTTGTTACTTGTACCTCAGTAAAGCTGAAAAGAAAAAAGATAATTATGAACAAGCTCAAGGTAATTGCTTCCAGTCTTATATAGACAGATTAGCACACTGTCCAATGAAACTGAATTGACCTATAACCTGTACGGTTCATCATGTATTATTAGTGAATATAATACATAACTTTATTCTCTTTGATGAACTGTAAGTACATTTGGATACGAAAGTCCTTTGTCGTTAATATAACTAAAATTTATATGCTACTATGCCAATAGAGACTTTTATGTCAGCTGTAAAATGAAAACAGTAACCCCTATGAATGTCCAGTTCACAAAATGTGATAATCAGATGAAATCATATATGTGAAAGAGCACTGCAAACTTCAGTGCCCCGCCTTAAAAGACAGAAGAGGCTAACACTAGGTGGTTTCTATACTCAAGACTGAAATGGAGAATCTTGGCAATTATATTATTGAAGGATGAAATTCTACTGTTATTAATTAGCTTTATCAAATCCTTTAATTGTATGTTAGGCGTACATCTGATTTCAACTGAAATTGAACATGGATGGATGGATGGTGTTTTGTAAGAAGGGATAGTTATGTTAGGTGGGAGCACGTTGCTGTTGTTTATTAGAATTTAAGTGTGGGGATAAGGGTATACGTTCCCATACTGCATGGAGTGAAAAACCAAAAACTTCCCAGACTCCTTTGCAGCTAGATTTTAGACTGTGACTTAGGTTCTGCCAATAAGTAACACTTGATGAGACTTGAATTTGGGAACTTGGCCCTGTATCCAAAGTTGCTGTCCCAACTTCCTGATCCCTGCATGACAGCTAAGTGTTCCAAGCCTCAACAGCAGTGGCTTCCAAACTCCCCAGTTTCTTTTTATTCTTTTCTTTTTTTTCTTTTTGGCCACGCTGCGCAGCATATGGGATCTTACTTCAAACCTGTACCCCCTGCAGTGGGAGCATGGAGTCTTAACCACTGGACTGCCAGGGAAGTCCCTCCCCAATTTCTTGACTGTGGTAGAGATGGTAGGCCCCCTGGAAGATTAGTGATGAGATGCCCTGGATTCATTCCTGGAATCTCAGCTTAGAGTTTGGCCTTCTAGACTTTCCAGTGATTTTTGTAAGCACCCAATTCACTGCATTAAGTCCTTTTCTTCTTAAAATAGCTACAAAGGATTGTTAACTGCAACTGAACTCTGACTAATACACCCTTTTCAAGTTTTTCTTCCCCGCGTCATCTCTACTATCCAATAACCTCCCATCTCACTCCCCAGAGATGAATCATCTCTTACATTTTAGGGGAAAAACAAGACAACATCATTGAGGAATTTCTTAAATTCCTGCCAATCCATCTAAGGTTTCTAGACCCACTGCTACCTCCACTACATCTTTCCTACAAGGATAACCCAACCACCTTTGCTCTGGATCCATCCTTTTCATCTCCGGAGTCTTCTCTTTCCTCGCTGCACATTTGACCTCTTCCTCCTGCTCTTCTGCTCATTCTTTATAGAAACACCATAAAATCTCTCACATGGGGGAAAAAACCCAACTCCAAATCCTCTGTCCCCCTCTAGCTACAGTCTATTTTTCTCCTTCCCTTCACTGCCAGGCTTTCTAAGAGAATCACCCACACTATTCATCTCCACTTCCTCCCCTTTTGTTCATTCCTCTGTCCATGCAACTTAAACTTTGTTGCACTCACTCCACTAAAACTGACCCACTGATGTAGTCAGTGACCACCAAATAGCCAATCCAAAGATTCCCTTTCATCCTTTTTCTTTTCTGATTTCTGAGGGGCATCTAATGGTGTTAACTCTCTCCTCTGTGATGTGCATCAGACTTTTCTCCAGCACCATCTGGTTGACCTTTATCATTCTCCTTTTCCTCAAGGTTTTGTCCCTGAGTCCTACATTTTTTTCACTCTAAAGGTTCATCCTAGGGACTTCCCTGCCTTGGTAGCCCAGTGTTTAAGTCTCTGTGCTTCCACTGCTGTGGGTGTAGGTTCGATCCCTTGTTGGGGAACTAAGATCCCACATGCCACATGTTGCAGCAAAAAAAAAAAAAAGGTTCATTCCAGGTAACTTCATCTAAGTCCATGACTTCAACTACTGCCAGCTCCCAGATGTATATCTCAAACCCAGACCTCTTCCCTGACTTCCCACAAACATCTCAATCTCAACATGTCCAAAACAGAACTAACCTTCCCCCAACGTCCACTCTTCCTCCTGAAGTCCCTGTCTTGTGAATGCCACCACTGTCCACTCACACTCAAACCAGATATCTAGGGAGCATCGTAAGTTCCCCACTCCCTGTCCCTCACGACTAAGTTGTCACTAACAGATTTCAATTCTACCCCTAGGACTCTGCATAATGGTTTCTCCCCTCTCCATCCCTACTGCCTTGGTCCAGCCCTCTGTTCTCTTTCCGTCTCACTCTCTTATTTCTGCTTCTGCCCACTCACTAGTCTCCCTGGCTCCCCTCAACAACCCCCTCAATCCATCCTCCACACAAAAGCCAAATCTAATCATACCACTCTGTCCTTAAATCCCCCAGATCATGTTCCCCACATATCCTGAAAACTTTGTCAAGTGTATGTGTAAGTTCACTTTCCTTATCCTGGACCCAAGGCCCTTCATGATCTGGCATCTCTAACCTCATCTCCCTTCACTGACCTGCAGCCATACTCTCACCCACACCCACCTGCACTTACTCACTCTATGGATTTCCCTCCACATGGAACTCCCTTCCACTTCTTCTCCCCTTGGGCCACTCCTTTGTCATCCTTAGAGACTCAGGTCATGTCACTTCTTCCAAGAAGCCTTCCCTGACCCCCCTGAGTAGCGTTGACCACTATGCTCCTTTTTTAAAAAATTTATTTTATTTATTTATTTTTGGCTGCGTTGGGTCTTCGTTGCTGCGCGCGGGCTTTTTCTAGTTGTGGCGAGCGGGGACTACTCTTTGTTGCGGTGCGCGGGCCTCTCATTGCGGTGGCTTCTCTTGTTGCAGAGCACAGGCTCTAGGCATGCAGGCTTTAGCACTTGTGGCACGTGGGCTCAGTAGTTGTGGCTCACGGCCTCTAGAGTGCATGCTCAGTAGTTGTGGCACTCAGGCTCAGTCGCTCCGCGGCATGTGGGATCTTTCCGGACAAGGGCTTGAACCCGTGTCCCCTGCGTTGGCAGGCGGATTCTTAACCACTGCGCCACCAGGGAAGTCCCCACTCTGCTCTTTGTGCCACCACTATGCTTTGTATCCCCTGTGCTTCCCTGTTATGTTACATTAAACTGTGTCATATATCAAGTGTGTCCTAGAAGTAAACATACTTATCACAGCTCTTGGTAACCTGCATTACATATTTTGAATGTCCGTATTCTACCACAAGACCAAGTGTACTTTTGGGGCCAAGCCCACACTTAGCAGGTACCTGGTATAGAGTAAGCATCTGGTGCATGTTTGATAGATGAATTAGTAAGTTCTGCTTGAATTTCATTTGGTAGTTGTGATGGGTCCCTTGGGTCTACTAAAAAGAATATGATGGAGTCCTAACCCCCAGTACCAGAATGTGACCTTATTTGGAGATAGAATCTTTATAGACGTAATCAAGGAAAAGTGAGGTCATGAGGGTGGGCCCTAATCCAATAGGACTAATGTCCTTATAAAAAGGGGAAATCTGGACACAGAGACAGACACAAGTAGAGAGAAGACAATGTGAAGAAAGACAGGTAGATGATGGCCATCTACAAGCCAAGGAGAGAGGCCTAGAACAGGTCCTTCCTTCCCTCACATCCTCAGAAGGAACCAACTCTGCTGACACCTTAATTTTGGATGTCTAGCCTCCGGAACTGTGAGATGATGATAAATTTCTGTCATTTAAGATACCCATAACTTTGTTATGGCAGTCCAAGCAAATAAATACAGTAGGATTTCCTGTGCCTGTTAATCTAGTTTATTTGTCTGAATCTCTAGCCATAAGCTAGTAACTCCTGTTTTCTTTCTGGAGTCCAAGAGATTTGCTTTTCTAGCACATCTCTCTACCTCTGTTTCTCAGTCTGTGTCACACACACACACACACACACATCATATGATCATCCATCCCTTTCTCCCAAGAACTTCCCCTTTTCCTCCAGACACTTCTACCTTACCAACAAATTCTTCCTTGCTAGTCAGAATTAGATCCCAGGTACTAGCTCCCCGCATCACTGCAACACTTATGAAAGAACAGGGTACCCAACGGTTGTGCCCATCAGCCCAGTTCACTGCCTCCAAGTGAGGCTTTCCTGGACAAGGAGAGCATCACAACGCTGTTAGCCAGGCCAGTGGTTGGGACCTCCCATAGCAGCGTCACTTGTTTCTCCTTTTATCCCCACCAGTGCTCCCCGTGGTGTACCATCACCAGTTTTTGTGACATCAAGTCATGCTATTCTCCTGCCCAAAACTCTGTGATGCCTCCCCACTGCACGTAAAGCCAACTCTCAACTTGCTGTAGAGGCCTCTCCCAGGTTCACTGAACACCTGTAAGGCCCTTCCAGCCTCGGGATCTTTGACAGTTTATTTTTTGGCCACACCACATGTGACATGCGGGATCTTAGTTCCCCAACCAGGGATCGAACACAGGCCCCCTGCAGTGGAAGCGCTGAGGCTCAACCTCTGGATGGCCAGGGAAGCCCCAGCCTCAGAATCTTCGAACGTGCCATTCCCTCTGCTCACTACGCTCCTCTCCCCATCCCTTGCCCTTTGCCTGGCCAAGCTTAGTGTCACTTCCTCAGAGGAACTTTCTCTGATGCTCCACCCCTTATTAACCTCCTATTAGATGCTCTCAGAGAAACATGTAGTTATCTTGCCAAGGATTTATCACAGTTTCTACCTATATATTTATATTTGTGACTGTGTGATTAATGTCTTTCTCCCCCACTAGATTGAAAACACCTTGAGACCTGGATGTTTGTTTTGCCCATCACTGACTCCCCAGTCCCTACTGTAGTACATGCCATGCAGTAGATACTCAATAAATATTTATTTAAATAATTAAATGAACTGAGTTCTTGACCCACTGCCATGAGACTAATTTATTTGGGTGAATAGGATCCTTACCAACATAGAATTCACATCATAAGCCTCATCCAACCAAGTGTTGCTGACGACATTGAGCTTATCCCAACCTCATGTTACAGTTTCAACTTTATGTCATTAATTAGATTATTGTATTAGGTAGGGTCCCAGTGGGAAGTGGTTGGCAACCTCAGATGGGGTAATTCGGAGTTTAATAAAGGGGCTGGTTAAGTAGTGTCAGCAGGGTTAAGGGAAACCAGCAAGGAATAGAGCTAACAATGGTGGGGATCTGTTACCATTCCAAGCCCTGGAGGGGCAAAGGGAAAAGGTAGGTACCTGAATCTGAACAGAGTTGCTGTAGCACGTCACTGACAAGAGCTGAGGTTTTTAGAGGAGGGATGCAGCCAGCACATGGAGACCCACCTGGGAGGGAGCCAGAAAATAAATATCCCGACTTCACTGTCCTCCCATCTTCCAGTCTCCCACTGGTTGATTCTAATTGGCTGAACCCAGCAGAGAGCCCACTGATGCATCCATAAAGACAGGCTTCCAGGACTCAGGGCAGAATGTTGAAGACAGGGTGGAGAGGAGAAAGTAAAGATCTCCAGCCCCAATCTGAGACCACACGAACATTGTTACTTAACCAAGAACTTCCTTGCTTCTATCTTTCACTGATGCCAGGCTCACTCTCCACAATATCCAGTTTTCACTGCAGATGGCTATTTATCCCTCCCGCTTTCTCTCAAAGTTTCAGTTTAAGTTATTTGGATCAGGTGGGAGATTTTCCTGCCAACCCCCATTGTCATGATCCCCTTCAGATGTGCCCTATCCTTGGTAGAAAGTCCATTTTTATAATGTTAAGTCTTAGTTCAGAAGACCCAGTTCTGATCTTTAACACTAGGTGACCATTTCCCACAGCTTGCTTTCTCTGTCAGTGTGACTATAAGCAAGAGTAAGAGACAAATGTTATTTGGTCTTGCCCTTTGAGTCTCCACCTCTCTCCCTGCAATTCCTGCAGCTTCCCAGGGCTACCAAGTGACAAAGTTCCATTGGGAAGTAGCTATACCCATTCCCGGGTCGTCTCCCTAGGACCCAAAGTATGCAAGCCAGCTGGAGGCTTCCATATCAGGGATGTGGGCCAACATCGTTCTTCCTCTGGGGAGCAGGTCCCCCAGATATGCTCAGGCATACTTTCCATCCCTAGGATCCTGGGGCTCAATGGTTCTGTCTCCACATCTCTGTCTCAATTTCTGGCTTCATGGCGCCACACTCAGGCCACCTTAGCTTTCTTTCACCTGACCTTTGTGCTCAGTACCTTCTGCCTCAGACCAACAGCTCTGTCCTGAGACCTGCAGACTACGAAAAATTCTGACCCCTGTGGCCATCGGCTGAATATGGCCTCCCTGAGTTTTCATATTTACTTCCTAAAGAAGTACCTTATAAACATCTAAGCAGCTCTGAATTGTCTTGAGTAATGCATGTCACTCCTTCCCTCCTTTCTGGAACCTGATCTCCTCTATTCTCCCCCCTCACTTTCAGAGAGATTGTGTCCTTCTCCATGCCCTTCCCCACTGGGTCAGCAGAGGAGAAAGTCTCCTGCAGAGACATCTCCTGACCTCGCAGCCCACCACAGGCTACGACTGCTGGGCGGGAGGACGGCTGTGCCCAGGAGGAGGGCACATGGGGCAGTGGCCCCTGTTAATAACAGCGGGCCTCATAGCTGACTTGTGGATGAATGGCTCCAAAGCAGGAAGCCCCTTTGCCCAGGCTGAGGTTTTGGGGGTTCAGGGGAATGTAGGGATGGGAGGGGGCCATGTAAGCGTAGCTGCCCTGCTCTTGATCTGAACCACGGACTCCCAATGGCCCCATCCTCCAGCCTGCTGTCTTCCTATCCTTTCACTGGGATTGATTTTTTTTCTCCCCTTCCAAATATTTTCAACATTAAAAAAATAAAAAGCCAAATCCCGAAATCCTAACACAATAAAAAGCAAAGACGGGAGTTAAAATAACAAGGGATAAAAGCTCTCAATCCCAGCTGCAGACAAGAACCCGCTCTGACGTCCTTGGGCGCCCGGAGCGGTTAACCCTCTGCTGTCCGCGAAGCCGCTCCCTCCCCTGCTCCCCTCGGCCCCGCCCACTTTCAGCGGAGACGGGTGGTTGTTTGCCTGTAGTCGGGCTATAGATAGATGGATTTAGTTCTCTATTTTTGCCAAACCTGCACGAGCTCTTCTCCACCCCACCCTCACCACGAAACCTTTTGTCTCAGCGCCTCCTTCCTCCACCAGACAGAGAATTTTCCCTGGTGAAACTGAACCTTTAGCCATACTACTTTGGGGGCATGAAATGGATGCCTTGCGTGTGCTTCTCACCATCACTTGCCTTCTTTCTTACACACACTCTCCCCAATAGCGAGAGACAGGCACACGCCTTCTGCATCCCATCTCTGTGCCATTAGTGACAGCTTTTGTTGTCGTGTGGGCAGAAAGCAAGTGGACAAAGGACCCCAGATGATTTAAGCCACACCCCTTACCTCCTCTGAGAGCCTGAAGTCAGGCTCCTCCAAGGAGAAGAGAGCAGGGAATCCTTTTACAGCCCCCATTTTCTAAAGCAAATGCCAAGTCAACAGTACAGTTTACCAAGAGAAGCATTTTCACCACTTCATTAAAATTACATTTGTCTCAATTTTTAAACAAAAGGGAATTTGGGTTGAGATTCCCAAAACCCCAGGACAGCTTGGTGAGATAAGAGGACCTGCAACCATGCAGCAGGCTAGAGATTCTCTGACAAAACTTGACTAGAAAGCATCCAAATCCACCCCTACCTTATGCCAGAGGGCCCCCCAGTGGGTCTCACACAGCAGCCAGGAACCAGTTGCTCAGGAATTGCAATGAACTCCGGATAAAGCTCAAGTGAAGCCCCACACAGGATGGAGGGAAAGACATACACCTGGGACTGTGGACAGAACACTTTGGAAAGCAACCTCTCTCAGGCCTGAATGAGACTGAAGTTGTTATGACTTAAGATATGGACCAGGACCAGCTGGTTTGTCCAAGTCCCTTGGCGGGGCGGGTGGGGTGGGGGTGGGGGGGGAGTGTGTCTAATAAATGGAGAGCGAGATTTGGGAAAGGGGAGGAAGAAGTGCTACAGACACCAGGAGCTTATTCGAGAGGCTCTTCAAAGTGTCAGCACAAAAAACGTTCATCCATTCTTTCACCATGTGGACTGCCTCCTGGCCACTTGTCCTGGGGATGCATCGGTGATGCACAGACCTTGTCTTTGGGGATGTTAGTGCCAAAGACTCCACCCTAAGGATCTAGTTTCCAGTTCCAGTTTGCAGCCTTAATCTCCTGCTCAGTTTCTGCATCTGGAAAATGGAAGTACCGCAGTACCAGGTTCTTTATTGCATTACGGACCACCAAGAAGAAAGAGCTGGAAGTTCGTTGTTCAATTTGAATTAAAATATAACAGGACCATATATGCCGAAAAGAATTGGAAGCAGAAACTCCAACAGATATTGTACCCCACTGTTCGCAGCAGCATTATTTACAATAGCCAAGAAGTGGAAGTAACCCAAGTGTCCATGAACAGAGGAATGGATAAATGAAATGTATATATGTACAATGAGAGCCATGAAAAGGAAGGAAATTCTGATATATCCATGGTTTAACATGGATAACCCTTGAAAACATTATGCTAAATTAAATAAATTAGACACAGAAAACCACATTTTGTATGATTCCTCTTGTATGAAGTTTCTGGAATAAGCAAATTCTTAGAAAGTAGAATGGAGGTTACCAGGGGCTGAGGAGGGGGAGGAAATAGGGAGTTATTTTTTAATGGGTACAGAGTCTGTGTGGGGCAAAAAAGTTCTGGAAATGGATAGTGGTGATGGTTGTACAACATTGTTAATGTTCTTCATGCCGATATATTGTACACTTAAACAGAGTTAAAATACTAAATTTATGTTATGTATATTTTACCACAAAAATTCAAATATGTATATGTACTACTGTGATTTACAATATATATTTGGTCTTCAGGCACATAAAGCATTTGGAATTCCCTAAAAGAGGAAAAATGGTGAAAGGAGCATCTTTTGTTATTCATCACAAGCCCCTATAAACCTCACCTGAGTTTGTTAATGAGGTGACTTTTGAAAAACCCCTTAGGATGGCACCTAGTTGCCAGGGGAACCAACCATTTAGAGGGTTGAAACTTTCAGCCCCTGACCTGACCTCCGGGGAAGGGAGAAGGGCTGGAGGTTGAATTAATCACCAGTGGCCAATGATTTGATCAACCATCCCTAAGTAATGAAGTCTTCATAAAAAAGCAATAGTATGGGGTCCTGGGAGCTCCCAGGTTGCAGAATACGTAGACGTGCTGGGAGGGCGGTGAGCCTGGGTAAGTGCTGGGCTGCAACCCACAGGCCTACAAGGCCTGTACTTGCCCAGCTTCAAGACCGAACAAAAAGTCCAGAGTTAGTACAGAGATATCAATGGTCTAACGGATGAGGGATCTTCCATGTCTGAAGCAAGGTCCAGGAGCAACACTGTGCCACGCAGGGTGGCAGTTTTCACTCCTGGCCGGGAGTGAGTTGGGTAGGTTACCGGTTACAGGGGGAATTGACATCAGGTTGGCTCATCGGTTACCAGGGAAACCAGCTGAGGGGCATGCCCCTCACTGCCCCTTTGATAAGCTGTCATGGTGGAGATGTTCTGATCTAAAGGTTAGAAAATCACTAGCTGAGGGGCAGAGGCACGTATGGTGGAAGGCGAGTCATGTGAGGAGGGTAGAGGTGAAGCAGGCACTGGTCGAGCAGGGGATGTACAGAGAGCAAGAGAACAGCCATCCTGGGTGGCCTGACCTTACACTCCACCCCTACAGACCCTGCACGACCCTTACAGTCTTGGTCCACCCCTCTTCCATGATATCCCTGGGTATATAGAGGGGCACTGCCACCAGATACCACAAATACACTACAGACACCAGCGGCTAAAGAGTATCAACAGTTAAGATACCTAGTATGCTAAGAACAGTCGTTTGCCAGGATGTGGGCCAATTTTGGAGCCAAGCGCTTACCAGGTCAATGGAGATGGAGTCAATGGCAGCAATGCCCTGTCCAGTTATAAGGAAGGTAAGGCCCCCCCCCTTGGTTTTTACATTTACCGAAGGGGTCCTTCTGATGTACTGGCCCATGGGAAAGGAAGATGGTGAAAGTCTTCCCCTGCCCCATTGTCAGTCATCCCCACATGGTCACATTAGCTGGGTCAGTTTTCCATGGAAGTCCAGAGGAAGATGACAATGGCATCTCGCTGTTGACCCAGCAATTAGACTCATTTTGCAGTGAGGCCAGCGTTGCTGTTCCGTCCTCAAATAGATTCCCTTCGCTCAAGCTAGGGACGAAATGTAAGACATCTAACAGGTACAATACAGGGGTGACCATGACCATTAAACAAAATACAAGCAGTACCTGCATTCTGAGATAATACCACACCTGCCTGTGGTTTTTGTGCTGGTCTGCAATACAGTTCTGAACTATGGCCACCTAGTTTTACCTTGGGTGTCTGAACCACTGCTACTCCATTTTCACTTTCAAATGCATTCCCCTCCACATGGCCAAAGCAGATGCATAATTCATGCTCGACAGGCCACCAAACAGGCCACTCTGGTCCATAAAGTTTAAATTAAACCACGTATAAGCCAGAATGACTTCCCCATACCTCCATATATGAAGATTTTTCCATCATTTTCCCCTTTTGATTGCAAATCTTTAGATAGACCAAAGTATATGTTCCTGGGAGCCAGGGTGAATGCTGCCTACCCTGGGTCCAGATCATGTGCCTCAGTGCTAGGTCTCCTTTCTATTTGCTTATAGAGTTGTCCACTTTGAGGGAAAACTAATGAGATATTGTGAACAAGCTCCGAGGTATGGGGAAACATTTTATAGGCTATACATTTTATTCCTTATACCGAAGTGTTACACAAACATTGTATATGTGCTTTTAGTGGCAGACATAAAGCAAGCAGTGATACACTTGAGTAATTATACTCTGGGACAACTTCACTAGATAATCTTCTTTCCAGCCTGAACATCAGGGCAAAAGTATGGCTAACACAGTAACTTTCGTAAATACAGACCTCAATTAGCAGAACTAGAATTTAATATCTATTGAAACAATCTTTTTTCTCTCTGAAATTACCCTCATCTCCACCAAACACAGCCACATCAGAACTAATTTGTTTGCAGAACAAGTCTGGTCAGTTGACCACATAGGCTCCTCCAAACTGGCTGTGGTAGAATGCCTCAGGAGTCTCACACCGAATTCCCAGGAAGCCTCTCAAGGCCAGGAGAGCCATGCCAAGGGCCTGCCATCAGACTCCACATCAGTGGATTTCTCTCTTCTAGAGGTCCCCAAAATATCGAGATACCTGCACATGCCAGGAGACAGTCTTTCCCATTCACTTGATAAGGCTGCTCAGAACCCAAAAGTCTCCAGTTTCTGGAGCGACCAGGCAGAGAGAAGAAATGTTTCAATTCTACCCACAGGTATAGCTTACCAAATTGCTGTAAGTCGTAACTAACTTGAGGGGAAGTGCTTCCCCAGACCTGGGAAACACAGATCAAAACCAGTAATAGGGCTTCCCTGGTGGCGTAGTGGTTGAGAGTCTGCCTGCCGATGCAGGGGACGTGGGTTCGTGCCCCGGTCCGGGAAGATCCCACATGCCGCGGAGCGGCTGGGCCCGTGAGCCATGGCCACTGAGCCTGCACATCCGGAGCCTGTGCTCCGCAACGGGAGAGGCCTCAACAGTGAGAGGCCCGCGTACCACAAAAATAAAGCCAGTAATATTCCAGACAAAAACCATAAAAAGTATAACCATATCTACCAGTTCACTCAGTAACCAATCCTTTTGTTAACTTTTTATGAAGCCATCAGGTTTTCCCTTAGGATTCTTTAATTTCTTACCCAGTTCAGTGGTATGATCTGAAATTTATCAGAGACCTGTACTTGTCAAAAGATCCTTCCTATGAGTCTTCTTGAAGATGAAGCACTTTTGCAAAAGCATCAGAATACAACAATAAGTCTATAAATCACAGAAGACCTAAAAAGGCACTGTTAAACACCTGATTACAACATAATCAATAAAGAAACTTGGTCACTAGTGGGAAGCAGCCGCATAGCACAGGGATATCAGCTCGGTGCTTTGTGACTGCCTGGAGGGGTGGGACGGAGGGAGACGCAAGAGGGAAGAGATATGGGAACATATGTATATGTATAACTGATTCACTTTGTTATAAAGCAGAAACTAACACACCATTGTAAAGCAATTATACCCCAATAAAGATGTTAAAAAAAAACAACTTGGTCACAGTAACTAGAATTATGACCGATTATAATCTTAACCCTGAATAACCTTAATCTCTGGCAGAAACCAAGAAGAAAGTAATTGTGAACTTTTTGCCCTACCAGCATTTCCTGATTGGAAAACTTATGCTTTAGTCTTTCTCTCCTAAAAAGGCAAAGGTAGGTAAACTTACACCTCCCCAGCAATTAATGTTCCAATATTTTATCCTATTTGAAATGACCCAGATTGTCGAAGAATTCTCTTCATTTAACTTAGTTTAGTTGCAAATTACCAAAACCTGGAGAAACAATTTTAGACAGACATTCCCAAAACATAATTATTCCTATAGAGTTCTAAAAGGCCTCTCTTTTTTTCTTCTTCACTCTCAGGGACCAGGTGATTAACGTTACTGAGAGCCCAGGCAGGTCATTTACATCTCAAAGGCGCAAGAAAAATACCAATCCTTCTAGGAAGCTAACTTCCTTTAACCAGTTTTAGAATGTCAACAGAGGACATCTTTAGGAATTTATCTTTTCAGTTTCTAAATAGCCAACTCAGTTTAAACAATTAATAGCAGTAGACAATAATACATATCGCTCCTTCACATTCATTTGCCTCACCTTCAGAAAAACATGAATCGGTATTCAAGTTACCAGGGCCTTTTAACGAAGGTAAAGACCAAAGAGAGAGAACAGGATTTGGACTCACGTACTTACTAGGCGCCCATGCACACATTCAAGGTAAAAGCCAACCCAATGACAAAAGGCTCACTTTGACACAATAGCAGAGCCATTAGGGGCCACTGTTTTCCATACTCTCTTGGCAGCCCCCCTTCCTCAAGGACAGCCACCACAGGACCCCACATACTAGTGGACAGACACCCTGGGATCTCCTGGGCCCACATATTAGTGGATGGCCCCGCAACTTTCCATTCCCCTTCCTTATCTCCCGACATCTCTGCACTCACGGAAATTTCCTCGGTCTCCCGGCAGGCGCCGCCAATTGTTGGGCTGCACCCCCCAGGCCTACCATGCCTGTACTTGCCCAGCTTCAGGACCGAAGAAGAAGCCTAGAGTCAGCAACAGAGACGCCAATGGTTTAACAAATGGGGGAGCTTACACATCTGAAGCGTCTGAAGCAGGATCCTGGAGCAACACCCTACGATGCAGACAGGCGGGCTGGACCGGACGGTAATCTTCACTACCGGGAGGGAGTGGGAGGTTATCAATTATAGAGGGAACTGACATCAGGTGGGATCAATCAGTGACGTCAGGTTAGAACAATCTCTAGCTGGGGTGGGAGGCAAGCATGTAGTACGGGCAGTCATGTGAGTAGGGTACAGTACAGGTGAAGCAGGCACTGGTCGAGCAGGGGATGTACAGAGAGCAAGAGAACAGCCATCTCGGGTGGCCTGACCATACAGGAAGGCTTGGAAGCTCCACATCCCTCCCCACATGCCTTGCCCTATGCACCTCTTTGATCTGGCCGTTCTGAGTTGTATCTTTTTATAATAAACCAATTATCTAGTAAGTAAACTGTTTTCCTGAGCTCTGTGAGATGTTCTAGCAAACTATCAAACCCAAGGAGGGGGTCATGGGAGCCTCTAATTTATAGCCAGAAGGTAAGAAGCACAGGTGACAACCTGGACTTGGCGACTGGCATCTAAGGGAGGGAGGAGGGTGGGCAGTCATGGAACTGAGCCCTTAACCCATGGGGCCTGTGCGAACTACAGGCATTATTGTCAGAATTGAGTTTGAATTGTAGGACACCCAGCTGATGTCTGAAGAGCTGAAGAACTGCTTGATGGGGAAAAAGCCACACACATTTGGTGTAAGAAGTAGTCAGTGAATAGTGAATAAAGAAAACAAGTGTTCTTTCAATATTTAAAATAGGACCCATTGAAGGCCAGTTTAGTATTCTAGTATGAATCATAGGGCTTAGCAAGGAGTAGGTGTGCAGGGCACGCTTAATGAATGGTGCTGTGCCAGAGGTCAGATTTGCATCCAGAATGGAGGCTCTCAGAATTAGGAGGGAGTTCATCTGGGATCAGGTCATCCTAAAGGTGATCTCATCTGATCTAGCCTCCCACCCACTATGCAGACATTCTGCAACAGGTGTTGTAAATTTAAAAGTACACAGGAGGGCTTCCCCGGTGGTGCAGTGGTTGAGAGTCCGCCTGCCGATGCAGGGGACACGGGTTCGTGCCCTGGTCCGGGAAGATCCCACATGCCGTGGAGCGGCTGGGCCCGTGAGCCATGGCCGCCGAGCCTGTGCGTCCGGAGCCTGTGCTCCGCAACGGGAGAGGCCACAACAGTGAGAGGCCCACGTACCGCAAAAAAATAATAATAATAAAATTTTTTTAAAAATACACAGGAGTCAGTTGCCTCCCATAAATGAGAGATGCGGCCCTAAAAGAGGGTATAAGACATACATATATGTACAATAGGCTTTATCTTAAGGGAGTAGCCACAGCTCAGCTGCATTACTGATATGCAGGACCGTCGATTCAGTGTTGCCAGATCTTCCAACATCTGCAAAACACAAACAAGCTGAAAATCTAGACTTTTTAACAAAAATCTCCTAATCCATCGTTTTTTGTTTGTTTTTAATTTTTAAAAATTTTTATTTGGCCATACCACGCAGCTTGTGGGATCTTAGTTCCCCAACCAGGGATCAAACCCGTGCCCCGTGCAGTGGAAATGTGGGGTCCTAACCACTGGACTGCCAGGGAATCCTCTCCTAATCAACGGTCGAGTCACTGAAACTTTTTAAAAATACATGACCGCCTAAATAATACACCTTTGCAGGTGAGATCCATCCAGCCCATGGACTACCCATTTGCAAAGTCATATACCATCTACCTGGATGTCTATTCAGGATTTGCCTGAATGCCTCTGATGACAGGGGAGCTCATTACTTACCAATTCTATTGTTAGGAAGATCTTATCTTACAAAATCTACCTCCTTGTAACTTTCTCTCACTTTGTTCCTACAACCACCTATGTCCCCTTGCCATCTTAAACAAGAGGACAGCTACCCCCCCCCCCAGTGTCATCAGTGCCGTTTTCTTCCCTGGAGTTTTAGGACAGCAACTAAGTCTTTATTTTTTTTTTAATTTATTTATTTATTTATTTATTTTTGGCTGCGTTGGATCTCCATTGCTGCGTGTGGGCTTTCTCTAGTTGCGGTGAGCAGGGGCTACTCTTCATTGTGGTGCGCTGGCTTCTCTTGTTGCAGAGCACGGGCTCTAGGTGCGTGGGCTTCAGTAGTTGTGGCACACGGGCACAGTAGTTGTGGCTCGCGGGCTCTAGAGCAAAGAAAGGCTCAGTAGTTGTGGTGCACGGGCTTAGTTGCTCCATGGCATGTGGGATCTTCCTGGACCAGGGATCGAACCCGTGTCCCCTGCATTGGCAGGTGGATTCTTAACCACTGCGCCACCAGGGAAGTCCCCAGCAACTAAGTCTTACATCTCAAAGTAAGGATAATAACAGCCCAAGTTTACTGAGCACATATAGGCCAGGCACTATTCTAAGTGCTCTACGTGTGTTAACTCTCTTGTCCCTCATGAGAACCCTGTGAGAGGTACTCTCATAAAGACATTTTACAGACAAGGAGACTGTGGACAAGTGATGATTAATAACTTGTCCAAGGTCATACAGCTAGTAAGTGGCAGAGCCAGAACTGGAACCCAGACAGTCTGACTCCAAAGGTGATGCCCTTAACACTGCAGTGTTTATGGGGACAATCACACTTGTTCAACAATTGCCTGTTGATATGAAATAAAAGAAAACAATACTAGTTCTTTCTTCTGGAACCAGGTCTCTATAACACCAACGTTAGAGATGGATTCCACCATACGCAAAGATGTGAAGAGACGAGAAGGGAGAAATGATGGCCAACCATGGAGAATCAAGTTAGACACTGCAGAACTTCCTTATGTGGAGGCCTTTGCACCCCTGGCATACAGAATGAAAAGTTGTGCTTTGTTTCTTGGAGATCCATTTTTAAAAAAAAGTAAGGAAGGAAAGAAGGAAGAAAGGAAGGGATGGAGAGAGGGAGAGACTAATGTTTCCGGATGGCTCTTCCATCTGAAGCCATCCAGAGGCAAAGAAAAGCTTTATAAAGAAATGTGGCTGCTGAGAAACTTGCCTTCTTCCAATTCCTCTTCCTCATGGGGTCCCCTAGAGGAGGCAGAATAATGGTCTTCTGGGTACTTGAGCTTATTGTCTCAGGCCCTGATGGATCCCAGACTGAGGACGCTGGAGGCAAAGAGATCTAAGATTCACAGGTCAAACCGTGTATCCTAAAATACAACTACACAGGTCAGAAATTGACACAGTGTATGGTTAGGCTATTCAAGATGGCTGTTCTCTTGCTCTCTGTACATCCCCGGCTCAACCAGTCCCTGCTTCTCTCACATGACTATGTAATCCTCTTAATTTTAGGCTCAATTAGTCCCTGGTAACTGATGAGCCCACCTGGCTGTCAACTCCCCCTATAAACGGTAGTCTCCTTCTCCCATGAGTAGTGAAGACTGATGCCATGTCCTGCCCACCATCTGCCATGTACGGTGGGGTGTCACTCCAGGACCCTTTGTGTAAGAGCCTCTGTCCAATAAATCACTGATGTCTCTGTCACTGTCTCTGGGCTCTTTCTTCAGTCTTTAGGCTGGGCAACTACAAGACTTACAGGCCTGTGGGGTAAAACCCACACATAGGATACCCAGAATCAGAGTATCTTAGTGTGGGAAAGGGCTCAAGAAGTAATCTCTTTTTATCCAATCTCCCACTCACGGCAAGAATTCTTTCCACAATGTTCCAGACAGGTGGGCACTCACCTGCTGTTGACACGCACCCACCATAGCTCTTGTATCAGCCCTCACAGCCTCTAAAAGAGGTGAAGTGAATCACAGATAGTTGGTGCAGGAAAATCTAGAGGCAGACTGAAGGCTGAGGCCAGGGGAAAGGGAAGTTAGGGAGACAAAAGAAGTTGATACATGATTTTCTCAGCAGAAACTTTTCACACATGTCCATGTGAACATGGGACAACTGGGCATAAAGCCACAGGGATGGAGTTTGGGAAATTTGGAGCAGCCCATTCTAATCCTATTACTGAGCTCACTTTTTCCAACACTGTGATGAACTGGATTATTTTTCAGTATATTTCTCTGTCCCACTGATGTTGGGCTTGGCCTTCTGACTTGTTTTGGCCAAAGGAATATGGGCAGAGCCAATAGGCGTGCCAGTTCTGAGCCAAGGTCTTAAAAGGCGTGGTGTGTTTCTGCCACTCACCACAAGAAGAACATACCCGAGGTGGCTCCTGTTCCCAGGAAGATGAGAGGAAATAGACTAAACCTGAACCCAGTCCACATCCTGGGGCCAAGCTTAGTCAATCTGCAGCCCAAAGCAGAAATGAGCCAACCACTCCACAACCCTGTGAATGAGAAAAAAAGTTAATGCTAAATATTGTAAACCACTGAGTTTTGGGGTGGTTTGTTATACAGCGTTACCGTAGCGATAGCTGGCGGATACAGACTACTGTTAATGAATTGAACGTCTGCTGTTTCTGTCACCCACCTGCCATTCACCTTTCCTCTCGTCACCACCTTTGGATGCCTGCTGAGAACCATTCCTCTCCACCTCTCAGTCCCGTGCTTTGAGTGGGGTGAAACTCACCCAAAATATATGTGCCTTTGGCCTTTATCAATGGAGCATCACAATCACAAAACCACGATTGGTTTAGGAGAGACCTGTGCCAGGAATGCTGGGAAAGGCACAGACATTCCTTCCCAATGGACGTGAATCCAGGTAGGTGCAAGATTGGAAGTTCTGGAGCCATCTTACAACCAGACTGAAGGAGCCAATCTGAGACGGGAGCCCGCAAAGGAGAAAGCAGAGCCTAGACAGGGAGAGAGAATGAAACCAGATGTCTGCTTTAAGCCCCTACGTGAAGCCACGCCTGAGGGTGACACTGCCCTATGTACTTTCCAGTTATGTGAACTAAAAAAATTAAAAATCCACTTTAAATTAAGCCAGTTAGGCTGAATTTTCAGTTACTTGCAACTGAAATATTCCTGACTCTCTTTAGAAGGGTTGCCTTCCAACGAATCAACCCAGAAACAAATCTCCCTTGGGTGGCTCTGGTACTCAGGGAAATACTGCTCTAGGGGTTACAGAGGGGAAAAGAATCAGGCCATGAGCACTGCCCTCCAGGCATCTAGACTACCATAAAGGAAAAGCCAGACCACTACAAAAGGTTTACCTAATCCTTCTGGAAATCAATAACATGCATTTGTTCTTGTTTAGCAGCATCTGACGGCGTGTTTGCCACCTAGGCATCTTGGTCAACAGATCCCTCTTTTTTTTTTTTTAATTTTATTTTTGGTTGCCTTGGGCCTTCGTTGCTGTGCGCAGGCTTTCTCTAGTTGTGGCGAGCGGGGGCTACTCTTCGTGGTGGCTTCTCTTGCTGTGGAGCATGGGCTCTAGGCACGCAGGCTTTAGTAGTTGTGACTCACGGGCTCCAGGGCACAGGCTCAGTAGCTGTGGCCCACGGGCTTAGTTGCTCCCCGGGATGTGGGATCTTCCCGGACCAGGGATTGAACCCATGTCCCCTGCATTGGCAGGCGAATTCTTATCCACAGCGCCACTGGGGAAGTCCAACAGGTCCCTCTTTTAACACTTAAATTAAGATAGAAAATGAAAGAAGTGGGTGGGAATGAGGCTTTTATTGATCTGGCTCACCAGGAGACAGAGGCAGGGTTGCAGAGACCCAGGTGACTATAAGAACCATCTAGAGACATCCCCTGAAACTCCTCCATGAACAAAGGCTGAAATCTTAGAAGGATTGACACCTGCAGGGGCGCTCTGGTAGCCCCCAGCACCCCCCACCTGGCATGGCTGTCCAGACCCATCACTATCAAGCCTCCAAGATGACAAGAATCTCATGGCAATTTGCTGATTTGTTTTTGTCGCGGTTCTGTTTTCCAGTATTTATGGAGGACAAGAGGCTTTTGGAGTAACTTGGGTCTATTTCCTCTGGGAAGACATACAACAACCAATCAGCATCTTTCCCCCACTGACAACCCTTTGAAACAGGGCTGGAGGCAGGCCCCTAAAAAGAGATTCATCCATGGAAAGGGACAGTGGATGAGGAATGCTGCCCCGCACTGTGCAGACTTAGGGGGAAAGGCTGTTGTACCAGGCAGCTTCATGCCTCTATGACTGTGGCCAATGAGGTTCTCTCTATAGGAATATCCTTCCCTGCCTTGTCTGCTTGCCTGCCCAAGTTCTAATTTACTTTTGCAATCGGTCCAAGCATCACCACCTCTGGAAAGCTGTGGTAGATTGTACTATTGGTCCAGGTATTCACCACCCCACCTGACCCTGTAGGAAGATTATACTTTCTGCTCTATTTATGGCCAACTTAATCACATGACTTGCTTTGGCCAATGTGGCATGAGTGAGAGTGACATATACTACTCTGGAGCAGAAGCCATTACATGGCTCTGCCATCTCTATTTTCTCTTTGCCATTAAGACCAGCCAGACCCACGTAGGGACAGCACCTTTACCTTTGGTTCCAGAACGAAGGGAGCATGCAGCAAAACCGCAGGAGACCTCTGGTGGACATGCATGTGAGAAAATAAAAACCTCGATTGTTTTTAGCTACTTGAGCCATTGGAGTCAATTGTTACTGCAACATAATGTAGCCCAAGCTGACAGATACACTCCCCAGTGCAGATTTCAGCAGCTTCCCCCTTATGTTACCATTGTATCTCATGAGCAATCCAGTTATATCATTTCACTGTGATAAAATCATTTACTGTCTTCTCAGTGGACCCAATACTCCTCATCAACAGAGGCCATGTCATTTGAACTAGGTTTCCCCAGTGCCTTGCATAAGGCACAGAACACAGTAAGCCCTCAAGAAACATGAACGAGTAAATAAATGGTCAAAGAATCCTGAAGCTCTGCAGTGCCCTTTCCTCCTCCAGGAGTGCAGCCCTCTCCTGAGGCCTTTTGCATGCTTGCACATACACCTCTGTTTTCAAGGTGATACCAGGTGACAAAATTAACCCAAAGCACAAGCTGCTTCTAAACTGTACGGAACTGCTATCCTGAACAACAGGATTCCTGAGGAGCTTGACCTGGAGCGCAGAGGGCTTTCTGAAGGACGTCCTCAAGTTTCTAATGTCCAAGGCAACCGGATTCAACAACCCCAGTAGACTGGAGCAGAAGAGGGCCCAGGGGACACTGAACCGTCCACTCAGACTTCTCTTTTGGGGCTGAAAGAGCTTGTTTACAAGGCAGTTTTCAAGAGCCTATCCAGGGCAAGCTCTTAGCAGGTAACGCTGGAACCTGGAATTGCAACCCCCAGCCCTGCTGCCTCTCTCTTGGAGAAACTTTAGCCCAGGCAACCGCCACCTGGAAGCGAGGGCCCCAGGTCTATCTCTTAGGGCAACATCCAGAATCATCCTCCAGCTAGGGGACGGGCCTCAGAGGAGCGAGCCCACACCATCCAGAGCACGGTGTTAACAACTGGGAGAGGGCCGGACCTGACTTCCGGGTATCTCTCGCCTTTCATATTTATTTCTCACCCTACCTCTGTGTCCAACACACACCACCTTACCTCAGACCCTGCGTCAGACGCACTGCAACCCAGAGGAGAGAAACCTGGGCTAGGCCTTGCTGCCCAGTTAGCAGGGGCAGCGAATGCGTACTCTTCGGTGCTGAATGGAACCAAACCACAATATTTACTTGGGGGGGGGGGGTTAGGGACACGTGCTTGGGTGATCAACAAAGAGTGGAAATGAGCTGGTGTTTAGGATCCATCTCCTGCGGAGTTCCTGTTTGTTTTTCCACTGCCCTGTTCCAAGAGGGTGTACACCACAGGGGCCGTGTGGATAGCCTGTGGGACGCCCTACTCCCCCTCTGCCGCCAGCAACCATGTGGACTCCGGAGGTGGGGTTGTGGGGCCCAGAGGAAAACATGGGAGATTTCAATGCCATCAAGGGCAACCAGGCGCAGGATGGAGACACAAGAGTGTCCCATAGGGTGGACGGGGACACGGGGTCTGGGTCTGGCAATGACCTGGTGTGGGAAGCCACAGTCACTGGAGGCGGGGTGAGGGGAGGTAAGTGGGGTGCCTGGCAGTTGGGCAGGCCCGAGGGTGGCAAGCTCAAGGGGCAAGGCTGGGAGCCAACCTCCCGCCCCCGCCCCCAAGTGCACGCTGCGGAATCTTGCCAGCACGAAGCAGAGTCACGAGCCGAGCCAGAGCAGCGGAGCGGGCAGGGCATCATCAGCGCTGGGAGAACACGCGCGCGTGGGTGGATGGGGGGGGCGGGGTGTTAAGGGGGTATCCTCGCATCTGACCGCACCCCTCGCCTCCACCAGCCGGCAGCTGTATTCCGCATCCCTACTTCTCCTCGCCCCAAATGTAGGAAAACCCCGGAGGGTACGGGAGAGCCTTTGGAGGGACTGGGGGAGGGGGCTTGCCCCGTCAGAGGGCCTAGTGCAGCGCCGGGCGCCAGCCCCTACCCCCGTGCCTCCCTCTCCTCCCCCCTCCGGCCCCCCCTCCTTCCCCTAGCTCCTAGTCGCACAGCTCCAGCTCCCCCGGCTCCGGGGCTCGCCCACGCGCGGGAGCACTCCGGACAGAGGCCGCGCGTTCAGCTGCGCGAGGGCGGTAGCGCCGGGCGGGGCAGAGCGGGCGCGGGCGGGGGCGGGCGCCGCGCTCCTACGCAAGCAGCGGCGAGAGGGGATCCTGGGCGCAGGCCCCGCCCCCTCACGTGCCCGGGGCGCAGCGCCGCGTGCCGCCCGCGTGAACGGCAGGCTCCACCCGGCCGCCGCAGCCGCTCGGCTCCCACGCGTGGGAGGGAGGCCGCCGCGGTGGGGGCGGGCCTGCCTGAGGAGGCGGAGGGGAAGTCTGCGTCGTGCAGCCACGTCCCCGCCCGAGGCCCCGGCACCGCCGCCCTTCTCTGTCCTGGACTTGGAGACCAGGGTTGCCGGCCAGGGTTGCTGAGCTCCATGCTAGCCCAGTTGTGGGGGAACGGGATGGAACTCGGTGAAAGGAGGTCTCCCTTCCTTAACCCCCACCCCCCTGAGTTTCAGGGATGCAAGAAGGAGGCAGAGTAGGGGGACTCTTTTGTAAGGGAAGAGACGGTTCCAGATTTAAACCTAAGCTTGGCTTGGGAGGGAGGCGGGGAGAAGAGGTTTTGAAATGAGGGGGAGCCCGCAGCCATCTTTGGCCTCCGTTACTGTGCCGACGCTGTGGCGTAGACGCCTCGGTTGGTCTCGACCGCCAGACTCTGAGCTGGGTTGGGTCAGGTGCCCTGGCTTACTGGATCCTGTGCCGAGCACCGAGCTCAGCCCACGGGCGAGAATCTAATATCTGCATCCTTCCCGGGTCGGTGACCTCGCTGACTCCCCCGGCCCCAAAACCTCTCCCGGAAATGGCACACGAAGCACCTGGGGAGAGCCAGTGAGCGCTGGAGGCCAAGGACAGGCCACGCACCGAATTGAGTGTCCACAGCAACAGAGAAGGAAACCCATCATCTGTGCCTTTGCGTGGTGTCCTTAAGTGACCCATGTTCCTGCAGGGTGTCAGGTGTTGAGAGAGTCCATGCAGGCTTGTTGCTATCTTGAAACTTGTGTCTCACTGCTTGCTAGTTCCCGTGCCCGGTGAAACGGGGTGGGAGGGTGGCTCTAGAGTGGAAATCCCTAAAGTAAACCATCTCAGGGAAAAGTGATGGATGATGTGGCACAGAGGGTGGGAGCCGGATGCAGGGAAACCACCAAGCGCTGGAGGAGGGGCAGAGGTGTGAGGGGGAGAGGAGAGGACCTGCATCTGACCCAGGCCCACTTCCCTGTTTCCCTGTGGGAAATCATGGGCTTGGTGTGTTCTCTTGAATGTGGATTATAGTCTCTAGAGCAGAGGTAATTCCCCAGGACGGTTCTTTTATGGAAGGCAAAACCTAAGTGTGTCCAGTTCTTAATGTGTTCGTTTCTGGGATGATCAGGGAATGGAAGACATTTGGAGACAAGGAGATAGGTCCCCTTGGGCTGTGTGTCTAAATGTCAGTATATCTGGACAATTGCCTTTCTACTCTTGGCTTTTAAGGAGGCCACTTGGCTCTCAACACTCACTTTATTAGGTATGAGGGTGGTCAATATAATTGAATAGCTACTGAGTGCCAGGCACTGTGGAGAAGCCAAAGGGAATGCCAGGTAATGTCCTTGACCGAAAGGAGTTTACATCTCTTAGGGAAAGGCCTACCTACGTTCTTGAAATATGTACTTAAGGAAATGTGAGTGACTATATGAGGTTAAGAGCCAACATGAGTGGTGTAGACAAGTGCTTTGATAGAAGGGGGAGAGCAGTAGAGGCCAAGAAGCCAGAGAAGAATGGGGAGGTTTTGAATAAATGGACAGGAGCTGGGGAAGGTGTCCTAGGTGCTGAGAACTACATGAGTAAAGGCAAGGAGGAAGGGATGGTTGTAGGCAGCCCACTGGTCAGGGAGAAGGCTGGTCTGGCTGGAACAAAAGATTTAGGATTAAAGTCAAAGATTGCCTTAATGAATGAATCTACAGAGGCCCAGAGCAGAAACTATCAGGTTCCCCTGCAGCCTCTCGTTAACCCAATACACTAAAGCTCAGCTCTGGTCACATAAAACCCTCATTAGGAACATGCTATGGCTCTCCATTGCCCAAACTGTATCATGGCACTGCAGGCCCTTTGTGATTTATCCCAAACAAACCTGTTCAATCTTACCTCCCATTCTGCCCTTTCAGGCCTACCATAATCCACAGAACTGCCCCGGGTCCTCAAACACGCCTTCTGCCTTCCCTCTTTTGTGCCTTTACTCATATGCTTTTCCCTTTCTTTGGAATGTCTTCTCCTCCCTTGCCATTTCTACCCACTCATCCTTGAAGACACAGCTCAAGTGCCAGCTCATCCCACAGCCAGATGTAATTTTCATCTGAGTTCCCACAACACAGTGTACTCTATCTTGGCACCTCACGTTCTACGTTGTATTATGGATATGGAGAGGCAGCGACTTTCAAAGTAGGTGCTGCTGATCCCATCACTTCTTGCCACCTCCATCAATCTCCGTCAGTCTTATCCAAGCTACCATCATCTCTTGTTTGACTGCCATGATAGCCTCCTGACCCGTTCAGTTGCTTTCCTCTTGCCCTCTTCAGTCGGTTTTCCACACAGCAGCAAGTGTGATCCTTTTAAAACATAAACCAGATCATGTTACTCTCCTGCCCCCATGTCTACAATGGTTCCCCATCACATTCAGATGTAACTTAAGATTAACGTGACCTTCATGACCCTACGTCATCTGGCCCCATCTACCTTTCATAGGCTCCCTGATTTCTAACCACTTTCTTCCTGTTTCTGGAGTATTCCATTTCTGCCTCAGAGCCTTCGTTCTTGTTGGCCCCTCTTAATGGAGTGCCTTTCTTTTAGAATTTACAGGGTTCACTCCCTCACTTCGTGTTTCTGGTCAAATACCTTTTTCTTAGAGGTGTTCCCTGACTACCTTATCTAGGATAGGCCTTCCTATCAGTCACTCTACATTTCCTTACCTTTGCTTTTTTTATTTTTTTTTCTTACCTTTTCCTAAGAGCCTTTACCACTGTCTGCACCGTATAATGCTTCTTCGGTTATTTGTTTATTGTCTGGCACTATCGTGAGAAGATAAGGTTGGTGAGGCAGGAACTTGTTCACTGATGCAGAACAGTGCTTCCTCGCACATAGTAGGTGCTCAGTTTGTTAAATGAATGAGTGAATGGATCTTAACTGGTACTCAACTATAAACTCCTTGAGGGCAAGCACCATGTTTTATACTTGGGTCCCCTTCCCCAACTCCTGGCTTCTGTACATGTAAGTCCACTCAAATGCTCATTGAATTTCAGATTCTGTAGAGAGTATCGCCAACTGATTTTTTTCCCCCATTAATGTGACTACACCTGTTTAGAAGACATGAGGATATGGTCTTTACCTATTCTGTCACCTTTAAGGACAGAGCATTGACCCCCGGAATATCCACCAGATCACTGTTTCTCCACTGATGAGTTGGGACCCACATTTTGTGTGTGTGTGTGTGATGAAATAGAGCAAATGAAGGAATATCAGAGTGCATCGCAAGTTGTAAGGCTAAGTATTATAATCTTTCAGCTTTGTGTGTGTTATCTTCAGGTTATGATATAAAATGAAAATCTTACTGTTGGCCATGGGCCAAAACTTTGAAAGTTCTAGATGCCCCATAGATGGTCATCTGTAGAATGTATGCTTATAGTCTTAATAGTTAAATAGCTAACATTTATTGTGGGCTAACTCTATGCCAGGCAGTGTGTTACACACTTTCACATACATTACCTTATGCAGTTCTTGTAACAATTCTAAGGGCAGGATGCTGTTATCATTATTATTCCCATTTTACAGGGGAGGAAACTGAGGCTTCGAGAAATTAAGCAACTTGCCCATGATCACAAAGGCAGTAAACAGTTGTGCTGATGGTCCACTTTCAGCGCTCTCCTTAACTGCTATGCTACAATATCTCCAGCAGCATATGTCGTTTAATTTAATGAACTTAACTGAAAAAACTCACCTTTTCTTTGTCCATAAAACAAGCACGACTTACCCAGCATTCTGACTGGAGATTTTTTCAGTAGCCAGTAGGAACCAATGAGGAATGTGGATTCGGGGACTTTTGCCCTGCCAAAGAGGAACACGGCCACAGACAACCCATAGCTTGGCAGGGAGGAAGATGGTGCTGTCCTTCTGTCTTCAGATTTCCCTGGCAGGGCCCCCCATTGGTTGAACCAGAGATCCAGAGTCCATGGGGGCCCTGCAGGTCAACCTCCAGGGGCACAGAACAGAAGGGAGAAATTGCCAAGTGCCTCTGGAGGGCCAAATGGAGAATCCCCAGCTCCCCAACCTCAGTGTCCAGACCAACACGGAGTCCCAGAGCCTGGGAATGCCAAATCTTGGCTCCTGCAGGACTTGACAGCCCTCCACAACTCTCACCTCTCCCCAGAGTACAAGATCTGAACGGGCCAAGTGGGGCACTGTGCAGTCTTGGGCCACACTGCAAGCCCCTCCCTTGGCCCTCTCTTTGTTCACCAGGCTGCCAAGGGAGGGAAAGCAGGCCAGGAAAAGAACTGGCCCCCTCATCCACCTAGGCAATTGCAGCTTTGCCAGCACTTGGGCATCTCCTCCGAGGTCAATAGGTCTTTATACAGGCTGGGGATTCAACCGTCTGAATAGCAGAAATGTGTTTGTTTCAGGGAAGGAAGTGGGGCCAGGAGTGATGGTGTGTATATGTGTGTGTGTGAGCGCGCATGTGTGCGCGTGCGTGCGCGCAAGAAGGGAGGGGTAGAATGCAGCCTTCTAAAGGCACATTCCTGCTGTGCACACTTGCTCAGCCTTTGCAGGCAAACGTGTGACTGCAGTTGCGGCTAAAATATGAATGAATGTCGTTGTGTGCAGGTGCACGAATGACTGTAAGTTTCTGTGAATGAGTGCATTTGTGATGAAGGGCGTCTGGGAGCCTTTGCAAGCTGGGGTAGTGGTTTGCAGGTGCCTGGTTGGCTGGAAGCATCCACATGATCGGTGTCTTTACCAAAGTCTGTTAAGTGCTGGGTTGGGGGAGAGAGGAACACTGGGTTTTCTCACAGCATCTCCCTTTTGCTGCTGCTGCTGCTGCCGCTGTGGCAGCACAAACCATTGGCAATTGTCTTGTCCTCCCTGAGCCCTCAGAGAGGAAAGAGGGGAAGAGACAAGGAAAATCACATGGTCAGTCTGTCCTCAGTTGAAGTTTCCTCCAAAAACCAGAAACTGTCCTTAGATAAACTCTAGCCCTACTAGCCCTCAATGCTTCTCCTTGGGGCTGACGAGGGGCAGATGGGGTTTGGTTTTTTTCTGCCCTGCACTCCCCTGACCTACTAGCCTGGCATAATAGAATTATGCATTTTCTGTCCTCGTTTGAAAATGTTGACAATGACAAGATCTTACCCCTTCTCTCTCTCTCTCTCTCTCTCTCTCTCTCTCTCTCTCTCTCTCTCTCTCTCTCTCTCTCTCTCTCTCTCTCTCGACTAGATATCAGAGAATGAAAGGAACGGCCTCATTCTTTTAGGACATAGTGATAAGCACAAATGATCGGGTGATGATGAATGGGAAACCTGACCTTGTGGGTGTATCAAAAAAAATTGAGGGCCCTCTTAATTTTGTCACGTTATTTAAGTACATCATGGAAGCTTCTTCTTCTCCACCCAAGGCCCCCCACATCCCTTGTCATCCAGATGCTTCCCAGGAGGGCCCCTGTACACAATGGCCCTAATTAGTCCCCTCATTAACAGTCTCAGCAGAGGCCAAAGACTGAATGGGTCAGAGAAACCGAATTCTTTTTTCACTCAGAGGCACAAGTGCAGCACATTGGAGGAGAGTGGGTCAGGGCGAGAGGGTTGGGAAGCAAGAAATGTGGGCAATGAAGACTCCATGGAACTACTGTAAATTGCCTCCTCTGAAAATAGAGAAATCCAATATGCCCCTTCCCAGAGTTTTGAGAGTGGTATCTATCACCCACCTTGCTTCTATGGGGGAGGCCCTCTCTATACCCCTGTATATACTTCATAGGTATGTCGAAAACTGTATAGTTGTAAAATAGACCAATTAGAACTGTATCGTGAGCTATGTGAGGGGGGTGATTGCTCCCCTAGAAAAAGCAGATTTTTAATACATGCGGATTTTAATAATATAATCTAATTATCAGATTGAATATTTAAATCCCCCCAATTAAACTTCAACCTGTTTCGGTGGGTGGCTGCTATGCCTTTTCTGCCAAGCAACCCAGAGAGGAGGGAAGATCCCAGAGCCTTTGCTTATGAATGTGCTGTCTCTGCTAAGCGTGAATGCCCTGGTGCTCTGTGTTTGTATGAATGGGGGTTACATGTGCTGGTCAGAGGCCACGTGAGACACGTGGGATGGGAATTATATCTTAAAAAGGTGAACTGGAAAAAAATGAAACGGCACAATGCGAATGGCATAAATCTCCCCCTGGGCACCCCCGCTTCTTTATTACCCACCACCACTGAGGCGCACCTGTTTTATTGAAATTAATTCCTGGCTTTGCAAATATCAATAGATCGATATCTGCACTGTGTTCCACCCTTCACCAGGACCACACTGCTAAAAGCAGAGAGCTGCAACACAAAAGATACCGCAGTCAGCTCAAGCAAGGGGTTATTTTTAGATCAGAAAAAAGAGAGGAAAGAAAAAAAAAGAGAAGCAGTTCTGGGTTTTTGCAATCTAATTTAGTCTCTTTTCTTAAGGAAAAAAAAAATCCCATCAATGGCATTTTCCATACAATCTGATTTCTATTTGGCTCCTAGAAAAAGAAGAAGAGATCTAGGGCTGAAAATTCTGGAGTTTTATGGCTGATTCCAGCTAGTAGCCTTTCTTCACCAGGCTCCAGCTGAATTAATTTGATACTATTTTTGAAAGTCAGTGTTTCTAAGGGAGACCTAATGACGCACTGACGTCAATGCAGGTCAATAGCACACACTGCTGGAACTGGGCGTGCTACACCGAGCCAGAGCTGGAGCCTTTTCAAACAGCCCCAACTCTGCAAATATCCCAGCTTTGCAGGGGGAAAAAAAGCCAGGGTTTGGTAGGCATTGAGACCCCCACCATTTTTACCGAACGCCCTCAAAATTGATGCATGTTTTCCTGATGGAAAAAAAAAGAGAAAAAAAAATCCAAACAGATATAATCAGACGCACTGCAGTGCTAAATAAATAAATAAATAAAATTAAAAAAAAAATCATACCTGTCAAAGGAACCGTATGTAATCCGCACACACACATTTACGCTCAGAATGCAATGCATATCATTAGGGTCTGTCTATATATAGCCCCCGAGAGTGTGTGCATCGGGACTTGGTCCCCAAACGGGGTTTTCGAACGTGGGTGATGAGTTCTTGCTCTGATCAGTTACTCAGGAGGTGCCTGAATGTATGGGGGTGGGAGCGTGGGAAGGGGGCTGCCTCCTCTCTCTCCTCCTTTCCTCCGGCTCTCCCCCTCCTTTCTTCTCTTTCTCTCTCTCCCCCTCCCTCCCCGCTTACCTCCCCTCTCTTCTCCCTCTATCTCTCCCTCACTTCCTTTCTTTCTCTTCTTCTCCCTCTCTCCTCCATTCTCCCCCACCCTTTTTCTTACTCTCCCCCTCCCTCTCTCCTCTCCTTCTCTCCCCCTCCCTCTCTCTTCTCCCTCTCCCTCCAAGTCTGGCACTGAACGCGAACTGTTTTGCTTTGCTCCGGGAAGAGTGCAGACACAGAACGTGAAATCCCGAGCTTTTTTGCGTGGTGCATTTAAAACGCTTCCTTATTTATATTACCCTCATTCCCTCACCTCTCCCACCCCCTCACCAGTCCTTCCAAATTTCCCTAGAAATCTCTGTGAAGCGTGCGGAAGGGAAAACATTTGCACAAAAAGTGAAGGAGCTCGCCAAGGTAGGTTATACCGTGCACTGTCTTGTGTTTGGCTTTTGCAAAGTTTATGATGTCAGTTGGTGGATGTTTGGAGGACTAGAGCTGTATGACTGGCCATGATTACTGTCTATTTCATTGAACAATTATATTTGTACAAATCGCCTTGACTTCTTGAGCAGGCTTTGCTGGGGTTGGGTGTGTGTGTGGTTTTTGCAGGAGTCATGCCAGCTGGAAGACAATCCTGTGGTGTCAAACTAGGGAGGGGATACTGTCTCTCTCCCCCCACCCTGCTGTTTTGTGGTGGAGGGATGGAGGGGGATTCTGTCGTGGGCAATTTGTCCACTTTGTCGTATTTTGGATGGATTCTCATTCACTAAGTGTTTTCATTCTTGTAATTATTTTGCATATGAAATTTTAGTTCCGAAAAGGCTTCGTGAAGTCAGAGCAAAGTGGGGGAGCGAGGGGAGATGAAGAGAGTCAGGGCATGGTGGTGGTGATGCTAGTGGTAACATTTCTTGCATAGAGAATTTAATCTCTCTTGCCATTATTTGGAGAAATGCTAAGTCTTTAGTGGGTGCAAGGAAAATAATTGTTTTAAACCCTTAATAGCGGGTAAAATGAAATTAAAGACAAAAACACACCACGTTTCTACTGCAAGAGCAAAAACTGCTACAGCTCACAACCACCTGTAGAGGGAAATCTCTGTGCATGATTTCTTAGGGCCGGTTGTGTGGAGAAAATCCGCCGGAAAAGGCGCCTGGCAAACTTTGCAGCTTGAAGACAAGAGAGGCTGAACTCCGCAGGGTGGAGGGTTAAATCGTGGCGGCGGAGGGAGAGGCTGGCACGCAGCCAGGGCCTCTCAGAGTCTAGGAAGCCACGGTGCTGGCTTCCTTGCTTTGGGGGGCTGGTGCTGGGATGGGCCCAGCTTGCAGTGGAGAAGGTCAATAAATGGGGGCGCGGGCTTGCAGGGCGTGTGTAGTAGTCTGGGGGCGGGAGGGGACGTTCTGCGAGGTCAGGGATTGGGTGGTGGCTGGTGCCATGTGGCAATGGCGGGGTCAGAGGCCGGTTTCTCCAGCAGAGCCCTGGTTTCCCTACTGCTGCACAAAGCAGGGTGGTTACCAACAAGTGTTTCTCCTGAGAAGATTAGTTTTGACAGAGACTTCAAGGGGTTCTCTAATCTGGGTAAATCCACCAGGGCTTTATTGTGTGTAGCAAAGAGAGTCATTCTTTGTTAGGAGGGAGCTTGGGGAAGAGAGGTGGAGGGACAGAGAGAGGGGACTTTAGAACATCAGCCATTTGACTTTGGGGGCCAGAGTTCAAATCCTCCAGAGGGTTGAAAATGCTGAAACGGTACCCCTTCTCCCACCCCCATATCTTTCATCCTGAGCTTTAAGTTTAATGGGAAAAATTCTGCGCCTGGTGTTGGTCAAACGTCCTCGATGGGAATTCCGTGTGTGTGAGAGCGGGGCTTCTTTTGGTTTTTCTTTAATCTAGGGAAGCAGGCAGCACGCTCAGCAGTAGTACTGTGTTTTCCCCTGCAAATGACCTTCTAGGAAAGCGGAATCAACGCCGCTCCGATGAGCAGCCACTTCTGGGAGGCGGAGCACAAGTCTCTTTAGAGGGGAGAATTCACTCCCCCCATGGCCTTTAAATATAGACATTGGGGTGCCATTTGAATGTCTGATTAAAATGCACTTGGAAATATGGGAAAGATAAAAGGCAAAGATACTTTGGTGGGCTGGTGGTGGCGAAGACCACCCAGATGGGGATGTGATTCTGAAGCTGTTAGTGGCTTTTTCCTCGTGGGGAGCTGGCTGGGTTACCAAATTAACAAGAGAAGTGAATCTTGTTCAGCAGAGGTGATGGGAGATTTGGGGAGGGTACTTGGAAGTTAGAATCAGCAATGCCATTGTCACCGCATGGCTCCAGAGCTAGAATAACCCAAAGGCAAAGAAATGGGGTTGGAGGTGAGAAGGGGGCACAGACTGGCACTGAGCCTGCTGTTGGTATGAAGCTAAAGAAAGCAGAGTGGATGGCGACTCCATCCTTATGGACCTGCTGGTGTGGAGTAAAAGCAGGCCAGCAGGCCCGACATCCACTGTCCACATCACTTAAGTGCCTCGTTCATGAGATTCTCCCCTCATTTTTTGTCCAGTAGTGGAAGGGAATAGTCTTTCACAGCCTAGGAGGCAGTGGGGTCACTGTGTCACTCCTTTCAGAAGGAAGTCAAAATTGTTTCTGTTCTTTACCTAAGTCAACAAGTGTTTGTCTTCTTCTGATATAAAGGGAGAGGAGAGTGGTTACAAGAAAAACTGGTCCTGGAAATAGAGCCATGTGTCCCCCACAGTCCCCCAAACCCATCAGGACAGCTCTCCACTCTTAGCTGTAGTCTCTTGAGGACCATGTTCCAGAAAGACGCCATCGTTACCCCAGCCTCAAAGGTGTTCTGTGTGGGTCAGCCAACCCTCCTTATCCCCACCCCCGTCCCAGAGATCCGTGTAAAGACTGCCTCTCTCAGGTTCTACCAGGTGCCCAAGCGCACATCACATGCAAACACTTATGTGCATGTACATGTGTGTGCCAAGACCACAACAGCACCCACATGTGCGTGCGTGTGTGTGTGTGTGTGTGTGTGTGTGTGTGTGTGCAGAGTTCTCTCCATACATGAGCTCACAAACAGCACACAAAAGACTGGACTCTCTTCATCTCTGTCAAGTGTGAAGATGCCAACGGAGAAATGCCACTTCCAGTTTAGGGGTGGATCTGACGTCCCTGAGTGTATGTGGTGAACCTGAATTTGCCTGGGGTTTCCTCATATTCATTCAGGAGTGTCGGTTCCCCCTTCGCTCAACGTTGGAGGCCATTACTGCAAGCAGATGCTCACCCGCTTAGGAGAAGAATCAAGTCCAAGTGTTCCCTTCATTGCCTTGGATGAGCTCTAGTGCTTTGCCTCTGGTTCTGAAAAGAAAAATAAGGGTAGGAGCAGGGCCAGCTACATAATTCATGGGGCCCAGTATAAAATACAAATGTAGGGCCCCTTGTTCAAAACGCAGGAAAAAAGTGATGTTAAAGGTACTAAAATATAAAGCTTTTTTCCTTGAGTCTCTCTCTCTCATCTTGTCATGGTGTTTTTTATTTGCTGTTTAATGCCATGCTAAATAAAAATAAAAATTCCCAATTATTAGCATGAATTTTACCATCCATTTTTATATTGTGCAATGCTAGTTTTAAATGCAAACGTAAGAGCATTTAATTCATTTGCAGAGTCACCAAAATCACACAATTTGTATTTAATAGGTTACACATGCATACGTATTCAGTCCTTAGCAGAACAATGGACACGTTGAACAAAATGAACTCAACTGCTTTCATCTGACTTCGAATATGTGAACGTTCTACCATCATCTCTGACTTCACCTTGCTTATGAGTAAGGAAGGACTGAGAGGAGAAGGAACTATGGGCTGCTCTCTCCTGCCCTTTGCTTCCGTGTCATCCTTTTCAGCATAGGTGGTTGGCAAATAGAGGGAAGGAACATGAGTAAGAAATGATAGGGTAGGGTTCCTTGGTCATTAGTGTTTCATAGAACCCCCACTGCCTTCTTTCTACATTTAAGCAAGTTCTGGTTTCAACAGCATGACCTCTTGGTGCTGTCTATGGCCCCACTTTCTCATAGACTCACCTTTGACTTACTTTGCATCTTACTGGGCTCCCACTGGAATTCTGTGCTCTTGGGGTACTGCCAACCCAATGGGGCAGCAAGAACCGGTAAACACATATATGGCTTGTGTCTTCCCTACTCGTGCATTCTCCATTGTCCCAGAGACTCTACTTATAAAACACAAGTGCAAAGATAAAATTATTAAGAATTTCAAGACAATGACAGCAGAGGATTAAACCAAGCACTCGGCCCTTCTGAGCACAGGGCCATACGTGAGTACACATGTCGCACACCCATGAAGCCAGCCTAGGCAGGAAGAGGTGAAAAGTAACCCAGATCCCAGACTGAGAAGACTGTTGCTCATTTTCCTTCATCAAGCAAATAACCCAGCTGCAGCAAAAAACTTCAGCAGTCTCCATTTTTCATCCATTGGGGTTGGGGTTTTCTTCTCCTCTAACCAAGTCTCACTTGGTGAAAAGTCCACCGTTTGCGGGTGAGGGTGTCACAGCTCTGAAGAGAGAGTTCATCTGCAGATCTCTCCCTCGTCTGCTGAAGCCTTGGATTAGAGTCTGGGCCTTGGAAATGAAGCATCTATCCAATCCCCACCCACCACTTTCGAGCTTGGCTCCATCAAGCAGCTCTTCTGCCTGATATGTACTTAGGTTTCACCATCTACAAACAAATACAAAAAATACTTAGCTTGCTTTGTGAATAATTTTGCTAATTACTTAGTACTTATTAATTGTTATTTATCTCACCACTGCTCCAAAGTCTGCCCAGGGATCTCTTGGTCTAGGATGATAGGTTCTCAGCAATGACTTTGGCACTACATTCAATTGATGTCGACATGGAAGAATTAGGGTTTGAGACTGAAAGGGTCAGGAGGAAGACAGTCCTATATTCCTGATGGACCCCAGAAGAAAGGGAATGTTTTCTTCCATCATCAACTGCCTCCCTACTTCTTACCCTCGAAGGAGCAAAGCTAGAGGGCGCCTCAGAAATGTGAGGTGGACTAGAGTGGAAATAGAACGGCATTAAAAATGCATCCAACATGGAGAACAAAGACACTATGGACCCTCCATCACTGAATCGGGGACTTTAAGACTTGAGTTTTTCAACCTTAATCTAGTTTTTCTTTCTTCCTGGTCCTTCAGGTGACAGCAACACCCTTTTGTGAAATATTTAGCTTGAACTTAGCTACTGAGAATACCTAGAGAAAAGAGGAAAAGGAGTTACTCTTATTCTTTCATATAACCTTGACTAGACTTCGAGGCTGCTGCAGTGACAGCCCGAGTTAGTGGATTGAAAGACCAATCAATGAATGGTTACTTACTGTTTATGAATGAGCCTAGCACAGTGCTTAACCCATGGTGGGTGCTTAATAAATGCTAGCTGACTCTGAGCATGTCTCATTATTGTGGCAATATGTCATAGTGAAAGAGCCAGGGACTTGGTATCAAACCACACAGATTCAAAAAACCAAGTGGATGTATGATCTCTGGCAAATTATGTAGCTTCTTTGTGACCTGCTAACCTCACCTAAAAAGTGGGAGTATTCACATTATAATGCCTATTGAGAATGAAATGGGAAATGAGGTGGCTTATCCAAAAGCACTCTTCTACATACATACCTGATACATGAGTCTGCACATATGTGCGTGCACAGAGGAAGATGTTAAAATTTTGAAAACCCTGCCTCCCTGTCTCACGTCACTCAGCCGTAGAGGTGGACGTAGGTCTCTGATAGGCTAGACCTCACAGTGTCCTGAGTATGGCGACGAATAGTTCAGGCTCTGCAGCCAAACATAGCTGGGCTCGAATCTTGACTCCTGTATTTGGTTGGTTATGTAACTTTTCACCAGTTATTTAAACTCTCTAAGTCTTGGTTTCTTGACACTTAAAATGAGAGTAATAATAGTACCCACCTCAAAGAGTTCTTATAATGATTTATTGAGTTATTTGCAGAGGGCTTGGCACAGTGCCTGGCATATACCAAGTATCTGACGTATTACTAATATTTTTTATTGTTGTCTTAATGATTATACCTCTGGCCACTGACGGGCCCAAGGAAGCAACAGAAAAGTGACTTGGGAGCATCTTCTCATGGCACGTTGTGGGATGGCATTTCCACCATATGCCTGTCTTTCCTGGGTAGATTCTTCCTTTTCTGAAGCTAGCAGAGTTGTTCTTAGACCTTTTCACATACTCAGGTACTCGTCTTGGGAGATGCTGGGTAAAATCTACCTCCCCTCTCCTTACCCTACTGAAAGTCAAGGGAACTATTCTCATTGACCCTGCCAAGCAAGGGAGAGGCCTGGGAAGCTTTCCCTGGACCTTTCCCTTCAGCTCACAGCCCATAACCCTTTTCTCCAAGCAGCTCGCAGTCCTGAAACTGGAGACACCCAGGTAAGTAGAAAGGGGGCCAGTCAATACTTAGCACAAGTCTGGACCTCAAGGGTATGGGTGTAAGAAGATCATCTGTGTCTGACTCACTGGAGCCGAGGGACAAGACTCAAGTCTCCTCTTCTCCACTGGGGCAGATGTTCCAAGTTCTCTTTGGACATTGTGAGAGTCCCTCAGTGATTCCTTGGGGGCAAGTATGACTATCTACTCCTCATCCAGGTCTTGATTTTCAATGACCTCATTCTCTAATAGAGAACAGAAGAAAGTAGTAACTTACCCAGTCCCCATGGCCTCATCAACATCATGAAGGGTCCACTAGATAGCAGGCCATATACTAGTCTCTGCAGATTCAGAGATAAGACATGGATCCTGCTTGCCGCCACGGTACTAATAGTCCAAAAGGTGAAAGAGGCCTTTAGCGGCCCACATTCTTCTTTCAGTAAGCCCTACACCCACCCTGATTTCTTATGAACTTATAAAGCCCTTGCCTGACCAATAAGCCACCATAGGCTTCCTTTCCCTGTTGCAAACTTGTATGTCCTGTGTCCCACTATATCAGGAATCCTTTCATGCATGAGTTTATATGAGCGTGTTAAGGGGTGTGGATGTACCAGGTGGAAAGAAAAAAGTTCATCCGTTAAGATCCAGGTTCTAGTTCCAGAGACTTGGTAGTATTTGGGGATGATGCCAGGTTTTTATGGCAGTTCATCCTATTGCAAGCCCACAGGCTGATTTTGTTAGGGTTCTTGGGTCCCGGAATTATAGGACTTACCCGTACCACCATGTCTTGGTTATTAAGAATGACCAAGTCTGAGAGGGGCGTGGCTTCACCTACCCTCACTCTAGGGCAGCAGTTAGCATCCCAATTCACTCCGAGGGTCATTTGCTTCTACTTATTTTTCTATATCGAATTCACTTAGATTTGGAAAACGAAATCGTTGAGGGAGGTGATGTAAGAGAAAAGAGCAAAACAGGCTCCTCCCTAAAAACGTTTCTTCAGCCACCTCCTCCAAGACAATAGGATTTCTCCTGCTCTACATTAACCTACTGATGTATAAGCTCTCAGACTCTTGAAGGCTAACCACCCACCACCTATGTAGCTGGTGAGCTGCATATTTGGGAACAGAAATCAATGAGCTCATTCCCTAACTTGCCCTGTGAGCTGGTGCAAGCTGACTCTCCCTCCCGGCTTTAGTTCCCGACACAGATTAGAAAAACACCTCCCTTTCTTTTCTAGAAGGTGGGGTCTTGAGTACTAGTAGCCTCCTTCATCAGCAACCACTGTATTCTCTTATCTGACACGCTGTGATCAGAAAGCCTGACTGAACCAGGAGTCAGTTCGGTTCTAGCCCAGGCTCTGCTTCTTAACCTAGTGGACGTCGGTAATTCACTTGGCCTCTTTTGACCTCATCTCTAAAACAAGGGGTCAGAGTCCACCCGCTCTATAATTTATGCAATCTCATGACTGTCGCTCAGAGCAAGTTGAATAATTCTTTTCCTTAAGGAGCTCCTCGGGTGTTTGGAGGAGTGGGCATGTTTGTGTTAAAGGTACTGTTATCACAGTCTTCTTCTATGGCCCTGGAATGGAGGGATCAGGAGTTCCTCAGGCCTCAGGCAACAGGTTTCTCTGGGCCCATTAGTCCCTGTGATGTCTGGCCTTCCGCAGACTATCCACAGCAAATATAACACCAGACTGAATGTGGATCCCTTTTCATTTGGGATCTATACATGCCCAGTCCCCTGCCAGCACCTTGGAGATCCTTCCATTAAGAGGAGAGAATCTAGCACAGGGCTCAGAGCATGAGCCAGATAGCCTGGATGAAAATCCTGCCTATTTAATAGACTGAGACCTTGGACAAGTTCGATCACCTCCCTGTTTCCTCATCTATAAGATGGGAATAATACTAGTACCCCCTCCTAGGGTTACTACGAGAAGTAAATGAAGATGTGCGAAGTGCTTTAGGACACTGCCTGGTGTATAACAGGTGTTCAATGAATGCTTTCTATTGTTATTAGTGTTTCCCCCTTTCTCAAGGCATCTCTGTCCCTAATACCCCACCCCTTTGGGTCCCTTGGGAGACTGTCATGCATTTGAAGGGGATTTCAAGGAAAACATAAATACCCTGTAACCCGTTTGGCGCTGGAGGGCTCTAACCAGGATGCAGAGGAAGCAAGCTGCAGCACGATGAAAGCTGGTCCCTTGCTGAGGGCTCGGTGTCTGCGTGTTTAAGTGAACTGGGCCACAAATCCCTAATCAGAATGAACTCTTCATATGCATGACCTCCAGATACGGTCAAAACATTAGTAATGCTCCCGTTACAATCCAGACCAAAGTTTTGTCTTCATTTGTAACTGAACATTTTTCAAACCCATCGGAACCAATTTGCTAATACTGTTGGCCCAGAGCAGCAAGTTATTCCGTGAGTCAAAACATTTGGTGTCAGCCCTAGAGACGAGGGGATGAGAAGACAGGGTAGGAGGGACCTGGGACAAGCTTGGGCCTTCTTCCTGTAGCCCGTGGTTCTCAGGCTCTTCAAGGCAGTATCGGCTTTTCTCCTTCTGGTCATCAGAAACCTACCTTCTCACTGGACAGCTTCCCTCTGTTGACTTCAGGAGTGGAGGGTAGTAGGAGAGTTAAGCTCATGGAGTGATTGAAGGCAGGGCCTTCGTCATCTATGATTAAGGAGAAGTGCCTCCTCTGATGTTAGCTGTACAGCCTCTGCTTTTCCTACCTGGTCCAAGCCCCTATGTCAAAGGAGCCACACTGACCCTTAGCCAGAGTTGGGTGAACAGAGCCAAGCAAAGTTACAAATCAGGGTAGATGGAGTCATAGCTTGAGAGCTGCTGCTAACACCCATTACCTACCCTTGGCCCCCAGATTATTCTTAGTGGCAGTTCCCAAAGAGTCTTTTCTTTTCTAGCATAGGGCCTAAAGAATTCTACTCTTGAATTAGGTCCCCAGCTATCAGTCTTCCAGCTCATCCCCAGATTCTGAATCCAATGAAATTTCCAAAGATATAATGAGTCCCTTTTGTTCTCGGTGGCTTGGCCAGGTGTTAGAGGGATAATCTTAGAGACAGAAAAGGAGGTAAAGAGTTTCATCATGGTGGTAATTTTTTCCTCCCAAGGCAGGTTGCACTTATCCTATGGAAATGAGACAATGGAATGACAAGGAACATCAGATGTTTCCATTGGGCCTGGGTGGGACTTAACAAGGTGTGGGCCACTGCCCAGGCTCCTCTTACCCTTGGAAACAGCCCCTGAGGCTGAAGGGAACTCCACTATTGTCTGTTCTGGAGAATCTGGCTAGGGCTCAAAGAGGGGTTGCTCTGTATTTCAGAATACAGCTAATACACTGGCTTAGGCCAGGTTATTAGCCTCGCCAAGGCCCAGCTTTTCAACTTGAAAATGGAAATTGTAAAGGAACTATTTCACTGAGTTACTGCAAGGACTACATGGGATAATGTATACATACCTCTTAGCACAGCACCTGAGGCTTGTCAATACTCAGTAAACCTCAGCTGTTGTTACTCTTTTTTTTTTTTTTTTTTTTTTTATGTGTTACGCGGGCCTCTCACTGTTGTGGCCTCTCCCGCTGCGGAGGACAGGCTCCGGACGCGCAGGCTCAGTGGCCATGGCTCACGGGCCCAGCCGCTCCGCGGCATGTGGGATCCTCCCAGACCGGGGCACGAACCCGTGTCCCCTGCATCGGCAGGCGGACTCTCAACCACTGCGCCACCAGGGAAGCCCCTGTTGTTACTCTTGATACCGTACCAGCAGGGGGAGGGAGAATAGCGCTCGCATGTTCTTAAGCTCCCTGAATGGCAAGCCTTCATCTTATTCTGGGCCCCTCCTGAGCTATGCATCATCCTGTAAGTAGGTGAGGCACAGAGCCCCTTGGGTACCCTAAAAGAAAGGAGGCCACTGCTAATCAAAACCAGACTGTGAGCGAATGTTAATTGTAAGACAGACTGGAAAGATCTCCCACCGTCTCTTGGGGCTCCGACTATGACACTGATTAACTGTGAACCAGAAAATAAGTGTGGGGAAAAAAAGTTTGTCCCCTGATAGTGGGCCCCCCGGTCGACCTGAGGAATCTGAGCAGAGAAGGAACTGTGGAAAAACTGAGGCTCAGAGCCTCAGTAGAGCCTGTCTTGCCACCTCTTGGCAGCCATCTTAGGTCTTTTATCTGAGAAGGATTTCATGGCCATCATTGAGTTTCGCAGATGCTTGCATTTAAACGTTCTTCAGAGCACACAAGGACTATTCCCTTCACTCTACTGCTTCACAGCATCCAGGTTCCACGACTGCCTTATAACAAATTTGTAACAAGGTCTTTTAGGGACTGAGTCTAGATTTTTGTAGGGAGAGGATGGTTATTAAAGCTAGAGCATACTCAAAATTCCACGGGCCAGAGAAGCGTTAGCTTCAAAAGTCTCAGCCCCACATCTTCTGGATCCAGCCCCAATAGGAACTTTCTATTCCAACTTGCCACCGTAGCCCAAGAGCTGAACCTTGGCATGGGACTCAAGCTGTCTCTAAAGTACAAGAACCCCTGGGTTCTCTGAAAGCAGGACTGGGTCCAGGTCTTTTGATGAGGGCTCCAGTTTTCTCTAAGTAAAAGATTTCTGGTAGAGAAAAAGTCCCGGGCCTCTGGGCAGAGATTTATCTTATACAGAAATGAAGGAAACGTAGACCAGAGTAGTTTTACTGAGGAGCTCCCTCTACTGGCTCTTTGATAGAAATTCCATAGCAGTCATTCTGCCCTGGCCTGTGGGTAGCAAATTGAGGCATCTCAGCTTCTCGGTGTCTTGAACCAAGGAGAAAATAAGATGTCCTGAGTCATCAAGGGACATGAAACTCCAAAGACTGGTTTCTTCTGCCTCCTTCATAATTTCATGTAACATTTACTGGGTGCCAGCACAGTGCTAAACATCTTACTTGCCTGATCTGATTAAATACTACAACTGCATGAAGCCAAGACCTGGGGAGATTAAATAAGTTCCTGGCATCACCAGAGACTAGCAGACGCCCGAACCTCAGTGACCTTCATGGTCCTTAGAATTTTCCTGAGAGAGAGAGAGAGAGAGAGAACTCAAGAGAAGCAAGGACCAAGGGACAACATGAAATTGGAAGTGAAATGTGTTCTTATCACCTAACTTAAATAGGTCGTATCTGGTTCTAAGATTTCTCCATAAACTTCCTGGATCCTAGAGCATTTCAATCCTGTTTTTTTTTTAATTCAGTACATAAGGCAATTACTTACATAGCAATGCTTGTCCAATCGGTGCTCTCTGAAGCCCAGACTGAAGAAAACAGAGTAACTGCCACAGTGCCTAAGAAGAATTTCCATTATGGAGATGAGGCCATTTTAATTTGTGGAACATGTTCACACCTATGTTCTTAAAAATAAAATCCTATGAGGTAGGTAGGGCAGGTAGCAGTACGCACATTTTGTAAGTTGAGGATTTAAAATACTGAGTGCTGTGGCCAGATTTCGGTTAGGAGCAAATGGCAGAGTCAAGACCAGAATCTTTACTCCCAGCTTAAGTTCTGACTTTATGGTTGGTGTTGGTTGAAATTGAGGTCTCAGTTGGGCTTTTTAACCACAGATAATAAAGACTGTGAAAACACCTCCTTGATTTACACACAGATCTTGTCCTGAGTCACTCCTTTCCCTGTTTCAGGTTGGTTCATAATTGAGCTCCCTTGATACAAAGTCATTTGAGAATTGGGAATTACACAAGCCACTTACCTTTGTAAAGTTGGTCTCTCACCAGCCCACATTTTAAAGGTATCTAGGTCCCTGGAAGAATCCCACATATTATTTCAACTCTCCTGTACCATGCAAAGGTGTAATCCTTTTCACTTCATGCAGGAGAACCTTAAAAACATTTTTCCACATTGGTTCTTCCCGGGGATTTGAGATACGGGTAAGTCATAGGATTCCCATTTCTCTTTGGGCTGGGTGATGGTTTCCAGTTTCACTTCGGTGTCTCTAAATCTACACAGTGGGACAGCGGTCACATGGGATATTACCTACTTCCCCACCCCTGTCCCAAGACGTCCTACTAGCTACTCCTTTCCCTATAGGCAGAGTGATGTCATAATGGGATCAGAATGGTACCTGATGATAATAACACAGAAGATACAAGAGCAGGCTTTCTGCAGCACCTCCTGAGCAATTGGGCTGTCCCTGTCTTAAACAGGGTGGTTGGGTTAAACCCATTTGTCCATAATGTAACCTCCTGGCCCTCAGCTACCAATGGAAGCATCTCTCTCTGATTTGACCTGTTAATATCACAAACTGTGCTTTGCCAGAAATGTGACTTCTTGGTGAATAGTTGGTTCAGATCTGCCAATTTGGAGTGAACTATTTGGCCACCTGCTGGTAAGGCTGAGCATCCCTTTACCTAACTGTAGCCTTGAGCATCTGGCCCTTGTGTCCCTGCCATGATCTGAGAAACTAAAAGGATACCACCGAAGGAGAGGAGGGGAGAGCCTGGAACTGAGTGCTCGCTCACAGGGAGCTGTGAGTGATGGAATGTAGATTGCTGACACCCTTTCCCTTTCATTCTTGCTGTTGTAGGAGCGCCAGCGACCAAGAGGAGACCAGATGAGTTTTCAAAGCAGTCCTCAAACACCCAGGACACACCTCATCCTTTGCCTCGTGCTTTCTGCAGTGTTGCTGCTCGCATTCACCTTCCTATCAACCCTCGCCATCATCACCCTTTCCTGATCACCATCCTTCCTCCATTCACTGCCCACCCAGCTGTTTCTCTGAGGTGCCCCTCACAGGGGCAGTGGCTTTGCTCTCTCTTTGGCAAGTTCCTCTCTGAGTTATACCCAGATGCCTGACATTAGTTTCCCTCTCTCCTCCCTCTGCCTCATGCCAGAATCAGCCCAGCACTCAGCCCCCAGGTCAGGAAAGCCACAGCAAATCCTACCTCTTCCGAAATGAAGCTTCAAGACTCTCTACCAGAGCAGTCACACTCAATGAAGGTACCCAAGGTATCTGAGAGTGATGTAATTGAAACCAGATGGAGAGACCAGAAAACCCTTAATCCTAGTCATATATAGTGAAAGAGCTTACTTAGGACTGATTGAGAATATGCGGGGTAAGGAGGAGAGAAAGAGATCCTCAGAATTGGATTGCCCCCTGAATACAGGATGGAATCATCTAGATTTTTTTTTTCTCCAGTTAAATTTGCATTTCATCCTACCACATTGCTATGGCTTCACTCTAGACATTTTCATTTGAGATCCAAGGCTTTTCTTCATGGGTTCTGAGCCACAGGTTCCTGTATGGTGAGGTAAGTGACATTTGCCAGCCCTGTCTAGGATGATTGGTAATGATCTCAGAAACCCAGTGCTCATGAAATAGATCTACCCTGCTAGGCTTGTTAAGATTTGTCATTTATTGCTTCCTTTTGACCTGAATGCCCTTTGGGGATCCCAGCCCTGACACAGACGTCGGTCCAGCCTCACAATGTTAATCTGGACTACAAAACAAAACACACCCCCAGGAGTAACCCAATCAGAATTTGTTGAGGTCAGAGTGCTCCCTTTCTCACAATCACTTCAAAAAGCGTGGTTCTTGGAAAACCCACTATACCTAGAAAGTATATTTTCTCTTCCCTACTTTTATTTCCACTTTTAGGGGTAAGCTAGAACCAATGGAAGAGGCCAGGTTTTCACATGTGAGCTGAAGGTCTCTCTTCTCATGAAAAGATTCAGACTCAATTCATTACTTAACTCATAGCCTTGCCAATAAGTACAAAAAAACTGGCCAATCAGCAGACATGTTAGTCCATTCTTCCACTGTTCTACTGCCTATATTTATTGGACAAGGAATTAGAGACGCAATACCCATTTTTTACCGTTGGACTATCAGATATAGCGATCCAAGTCTAGCAGACCAGCAGCTAATTTAAGGCTGCTTTAATAGTGAAAGGATAAAAAGTTCAGCTAATTCAGATCCACTAGACACCCCCCACCCCCGAAATGAATCTGTGATTGAGGTCTCTCTGCCCACTGAATTCAGGTGGGTGGTCCACCCACCACAAGATTAAAGCCAGACTCACGCAGCTATCTTGAAGCACCCCTCACATTATTCTTTTCTCCCCGTGATCCAAAGCTCTGATCCTTTTCTATTTAGCCTCTGCTAAACTAAAGCACTCCAGTATCCCGAGCCCCACCCCACCCAACTGCTTCAGCCTCAGCCCCCTATCATGTGCTTGCTCTGGTTTCCTTGTCTTTGCTTAGATCCTCACCATGTAACCCACTCTAGATACTCTTGGGTGACCCTCTAGGTCCCCATTCTCCCAAATGTGCTTTTCATCCGGTGAGACAGGGGAAAACCTATCATCTGGTTCTCCAAGCAGTTAGAGTGGCGTAGGGTGGGGAGGAGGGCATTTGAAAGAGCAAAGAGCAGATATTGTCTTAACTGTTCTGATATTGAACACTGCCATGGCTTTCAGGTAGATAGAGAGTTGAGACTTTTGAGTGCTGATGGCAACAAAAGGAAAGGGAGGGGCTGGAATTCTAGTCACTTTCTTTCAGCATGCAAGTGATCCTTAAAAATATCACCCTCAAACCTCCCAATGTGCTGGCTTGTAAGAAGTGTTTTCCAAGACCAAATGTACCTCTTGATCAGGGTAAGTGATGAAACGTGTACTTAACAGAGGAAGGGGATGGTGGACTAGCTTGTATTATGCATGCTGTGGCTTATCTCCCCCACGGTGCTAATGGCTTGGCCTCTGAGGTTTTCAGAATCAGGAAAATGATCAGGGATGCCGGTTTCTAAAGGTGTGAAGGAGGACCCGGATGACTAGCCAATCCAAATGCAGATTTACTGCTGTTCTCACCTTCAAACAGCTTTCTTGGGAGACTGGTCCGGGGAGTTCCTAACTCCTTCCTGGTACCACCCATGGGGCTTCCTCAGTGGAGGGGGGAAACAGGGTTGGGTGTAGCGGCCTAGATGGACAGAAAGTTCATTGCATCTCTACTTCACACAGGCTGGCTTCAGACAAATCCCTTGAGTTTTGGTGAGGCTGAACGGGCTGGGGCTTTTGCTGGTAGAGAGTGGGGAGTCTCTTTTCATAGGCAGAGAGCCTCGCCAGGGTGGGAGGGGGTGTCATATTGGAGGAATAAATCAATTTCATTATTTAGGTCACTGCTGAGAAAGTCCTAGGCATCTCTAATTCCTAACGATGGAGCCTAGAACTGGTGCATAAAAGACCAGATATTGGAATAGAAGCCACATGACAGAGTGATGGGAGCATGAGTATAGGAGCCATACAAATATGAATACGATCAGAGAGATCCCTAATTCTACAACTTCAAGCTCTAAGACTTTTGCACAAGTCGCTTAAATCGTCTGCTTTCCATTTCCTTAGCTTTAAAATGGAAAAAAAAAAAAAAAACAACTAATATTCTGGGAGTGATTTATGTGCTCAACAACCTAATGGGGTAGGTAACATTCCTATAACGATAGCCATAAAATTGCCCTTTAAGTATAAGATCATTCATGTAAAAGTATCCAGCATAGTGTCTGGCACATATAGGTGCTCAAAAACTATTGGTTTATTCTCCCCCTACCCTGTCCCTTACTTAGGCCAAAATAGTTCTGTTCCCTGATGGAGACATCTTTAGGCCAAGAGGAATCTCTTTCTTGGACGTCTTCCCTGATAGTCTCCCCTTGGTTGATTTCCTGAGAGCTGGATTTTTTTTTTTTTTTTCCTCTTGCAAACCCAGTACTTTACCTACTGGCATTTTTCTTGGTGCTCAGAGAGGAGACAAGAGACACAGGTGGGACATTTCTTGCCTTCTCTGACCCTGAAAGAGAGGAGACTCAGTTCTTTTCAAGGGCTTTCTGACAGCAGCCTACCCCATAGGTCCTCTGGGAGAGCATTAGGGGAAATGAGTCCTTCTCATGCTTGGGGTGCCCAGGGATGGGTGGGCAGTACAGAAGGCGGTTTGCATCTTGGACAGGTTCCATGTCAGTCTATTAATTCCCTGGGTCCTTAGCTTGGTTGCTCAGACAGGAATTGGGCACCACAACCCTTAGCAAAGGCTGGCGGGACAGCTTGAAAAGCCAAGGTCACCAGCTCCAGTCCAGGCCTATACCAAAAGACCTGACTGATGTGTAGGGAAACTGCAGATGCTGTCCTTGGAGGACTAACTCTCGGTAAATATTTCTGCTGAGCCTCCTAGGCACCCCCTGGCCCCCAGTGTAACCAGTCAGCTTGATTAGAGTAGCAAGACAGGGACAGGAAAGAGGGGGTCCCCTTCTGGGGGCACGTGGGAAGGAGCACAGACATTGAGTCCAGCAGTTCGCCAAAGCTGGATTAGTGTAATTTTGGCTGCCGCTCTCAAAAGTTTTGAGATGCAGGGTCTGAGCACATTTCTTCTATTTCCAACTCTGCCTCTTTTGTTAGGGTTACATACAGGGTTTGCCGAAAGCTGTTAGGGGCCCCCAAAGTGATCTTGAATGAGGCTGCCTTGGCCTCGACATCAGACACCATAGCACCCAACCACCATACAAAGCATAGAAACAGAAAGCAGGTCACACAATGCTAAAGTGTCTCTTCTCTGTATAGTTTATGTAGTCTACATAGAAAATGTATGGTCACATGAGTTTATGCTCATATCTCTAAAAACATACCTACTCTGTGCCTTTAAAAACATACTTGGCCTGACACTTTCATTCATCCAACAAGACTTCACTGAAACACGTGATGGGGAAGCTTTCCTGTCCATCCGGCCACATCTGATGATCCCATGTGATAAGCCATGTTCAGTGCAAGAACCCCAGCAGACTCCGTCTCATTGATGTTTCTTCTGACTGCCCACCTCCCCACTGCAGCGACATTCTCACGTGCATACATACATGCATTCATGGAACTAAAAATAAACAGCTGCTGATGGGCTGCCAGAGGGTGTCCTCCGTGCGGAGCAGCCGTCCTCTGTCTCCCTCTTGTAGGCAAAGCTTAAGTCACAGACAGGAGTTGAGCATACAGGACGGGCTTAAGCTTAAACCAAAATCTCTAAGATCACACTGATTAAAGGTCAGCCCCATGACCACTCTCTCCCAGGCCTTGTGCCCCAAATCCTAGCGGTAACCTCTGGAAAATTGTTTATTGGCATAAGGAAGATCATTGACAGGGAACGTTGATAAAGGAGATGGACCGGGCATGAGGGCACCATGTAAATAGCTCTCTGCTTTCCGGTTTTCCCACTTCTCGAGGCAGAAGTTATGCGAGGTGGATCTGGGATGCTGTGTATGTTTGGGGAGGGTGATCTGTGTATGTGATTTTGTTCAAACCTTCCAATCTGCAAGAATTCTTCCCACCTCCATCACATCCCCAATCAATAAACCCTCTGTCATGCTGAGATGTGGCATGTCTTCTGCTGAAAATCTCAGATTCAGATACAACACACACTGAGACAGACAGACAGACACACACACACACACACACACACATATACACACACTTCGTCACTCTCATGAAACAAGCTCCTTTCAAACTGGTTTAAAAATAGCACTAATCCATTCAGCTCATTTTTCAGGGGCATTATTTTAAGAAGAAAAATAGAAGATCCCCTGGTCTGTGAGAGGTAGAAAGGGTAAAGCGTCACCTAGTCTTAAAAAGTCCTGATAATGTCGCTAGAGACTAAGCCTTTGCAGTCTTTGTTCAATTTTCTCCGTCTACCTTTCAACAAAAGTTGTTTATTCGCTAATACCCTGCCATCTGGGCATTTATAGAGGTGGGTTTCCTTTCCGGGTGGTGGCGCGAGGGCAAAGCTGCAGCAGCAAGCCCTCCCTGTCCGTCGTCTCTCCGTCCGCTCTCCGCTCCCCCCGCCCTGCCTGGAGCACTGACTGGAGGCCGGTGGATTTGTGAATCAGCTTTCCCCTCCCCCACACAGGGGAGCCCCTAAACGCTGCTGGCCATTTGCAAAAGGCTGTGTGTATGTGTGTGTTTAATTGCACGTTTATTTTTTCCTGCTCTGGGAGTCTGTCTGTCTGTAACTTGGATGGTTGCTCTCTGGGAAGCTGTAGCTGTCTGATTCCGTGGGCGACCGAGCAGGATGCGTGGGCGCAGGAAACAGAAGAGGGAAAAGAAGGAGGGAGGGAGAAAAAGGGAGCAGGAGAGAGAGCGGGAGCCTTAGAATCTGTTACTTGCGTCACTCGAGGAGCCGGGGCTATCTGCCCGACAAACACAGAATTAATCCGAGTTATAGTCATAGCTGTCTCCGCTACAGCGGCCAGCTGCGAAAGGGCGGGGAAAGGACGCTCGCTCCACGTCTGTGCCGAGCCGAGTTTGCGCCGGGCGTTTGGGGAGGGGGCTGTCCTGCTGGGCAAACCCTCGGGGCCCCGCACGCCTGGTGCACACCAGGCTGCAGCCTCCTCTGCAGCTGCCCAGCCCAAGCCTCGGGTGGCGCCCGCCTCGCTTGCTCAGTGGCTGCGCCGAGCACAAAGCGCTGTCTCCGAGCAGAAGCCTCTTCTCGGCTGAACCAGACCCACCAAAGGGGAGAATCTGCACGTGACGTCAGTAGCTGATGACTGACGCAGACTGGCAAAGGAGACTCAAGGCGGCTGCTCCGCGCTGCCTTCATGAGTCTATTTTCTCCAACCCCTTCGTAGTGAATTACTAGAACGCAACACACATACATACACACACACACACACACACACACACACACACACACACACACGCAGCCTTCAAAATATACATTTCCAAAGGCGGTGTGTTGCAAACAGCGCGATTTTGCAAAGCATGGGTGGGAAATGTGGGAAGGGTATGGAGGAATTTTAATTTTCTTTCCTCATTTGGGAATCTCCAGCGTGGACAGCGTTAGACCCTGGAGCTTTCTTGGGACGCTCCTCTGGGGAAGGGGCCTAAGCACCTCCCCCCCCCCTTTCCCCAGCATGTAGGGAATCTGGTCAATGGAGACATGCAGCTCTAAAAGAATACATCCACTCCAAAGCCTTCTGCTCAGGGAGACAGCGAGGAGCTTGCAACAGGCAGAGGCAGATGGGAGTTAATGGGAGGGAGGGAGAATATAAGCAACATTTGAGTATTTTTCTGCTTTGAAAAACATCATCTGCAGCAATGCAAGCGGGTGCTGAGGAGGGGAGGGGGCGCTTAATGCACATTTAATGTTTTGGACGTAACGTTCTAGCGAAGTGCCTTTGTGTGTGGAGGTTTTTTCAGTACTTGCTAAAAATAGCATCAGTGTTTGATCGTGTTCCAGAAATAGACCGAGGGCTGCACTGGGATAAAAAGCCAGCGCGGGTGGAAGAAAACCTGGACATCGCCGCATTCCCCCCCACCCGCCCCCAACTATGTCTGGAAATTAATTGTTGGATTTTTCCTCTCCTCTCTCCTGTCTCCCTCTCTCTCTCCACTTTCTCTTCCCTCCCCCTATGTTTCTCTTTCTCTCTCTTAAGGAGTTCCCGTTTGGGTAAGTAATATTTTGTCATGTGCATGCCGCAGACTGTGAGTATTAGCTGAGGCTGACTTTGTGCATGCTCTGGGGTTCTTTTTTGGCTGCCTTTCACCCCTTTCTAAAGAGAAGGGTGGGACTGAGTAGGGGGTGAGGGGTATAGCTGTGTTTGTGCATAATGAATTTGGGGCTGCATGAAAAGGAACTGAAAGGGGAAATTCTTGCTGAGCCGGGAATCACCCTGACCAATCTCTGAATCAATAGCTGCAACTCCCTCTCTCTTTATGGGTCGGCGCTGTTGAGCCCGGTTCTCTCGACTGCCCCCCTCCCCTCCCCATTTTCTCTGTCTTAAAGGGTGTCCAGATACGACTTAATGGGCCATCTCTCTGCGAGATTAATGGAGACGATACGATATAGATTAAAATTGCATGGATGGGGCTGGGAGATAAAGAGAAGGAAAAATCCCTATTCCTTTGACAAACTTCCCTGCTCGTTCCGGTCCGGGAGCCCAAGGACAGCGACCCTGGCTGATCCCGGCTGGCCCAGGGTGCGGTAGCTGTCCATGGAAGGCAGGTGCTGAAAAATTCCTAGGTCCTCGGCGAGTTCAGCTCCGAGCGCCAGGGGGCGGGGTTGGCGCCAGCTGCGGACAGCCCCGCCCTGAATGCAGAAGAGGGATACGGAGAGGAGAGGGTTAAGGATGTTCAAAGGGGATAGTCGTGACTTCGGCGAGAGCTTTGGGGGAAAAGGAGGGGTGAGTGGGAAGGAAAGGAAAAAAAATTTAAAGGAGGGGGAGCAAAGTGTTAGATTCGAGGATGAGCCAAGGCCCAGCGCTCCAGGAACCGCAAGCCGGTGGTTCACCGGCTTTCTCCGCAGAGGCCAGGCACTATCTGGGTCTCCATTCCCAGGCGCCCGCACCTTCCCGCCAGTGGGTTTGAAAGATTTCTCTCCAGTGATGGTTACTTTCAAAATAAGAGGCTATAGGTTACTTTATTCGGACCCTCGTAGCTGCCACTTCATGCCCCCACGTTCCCACATTCTGCAGTTCCCGGGAGGTGTGTAAGGATGTGTCTGTGCGTTATGGCATTTTTCTTACTATTCCCCCTCCTTCGCGTCCTAGTCATGGGAGCCCCAAATGAGTTGGTGGAACGAACGAATTAGAAGCCAAAACACAGGAGTTGCTGGTGCGATGCGCAGAAAATCCAGGCTTGGGAACATCGCACGGCGCCGTAAAGCCACAAGCCAAAGGGTTTCTGAAAACCGGCTCTAAAGGAAACTGGGGGGGGGGGTTCTTCTCCAAGTTCCCAAATGTTATTGGAGAGCCCATCAACTCCCTGGGGCTATGGGGCTGACCCAGAGTGAGACTCATTGCAGTCAGCTCCCGATACTTTGGCCAGACCTGTAGCCAGACAGGTGATGAGGGAGGAAGGTTATCAGAGGCCAGAGGGGGGATGAACATCACGCGCGCACACAAAGACATTCATGCTGATTAACTCCTCGGGGAGAAATAATAAAAATGCACCCTCAAATTCGCCCAGAAGTGTGGGCTGTAGACAGTGGGAGGGGGGGAATGAGGCAGTCTTGTAGAGCTGCAGTAAGCTTGTGCACATGCAGGGATATTTTCTATATACCAGTAATAGTAACTAAAAAAAAAAAAAGGACGGTGAGGTGAGTATCTGCGGGGGGTAGCCTTCAAGCGAAAGAGGAGAGCCCAGTACTCTCTGCTCCTTCTGCCCCATCCTAGTCCGCTAACAGCCTATGGCTTTAGTGACCTGACCCCGCAGTCAGGGCACCCGAGGCGCAGTCCTGAGGTGCGAGGTAGGGATTGAGTTATTTTTACTTCAGAAGCAGTCCCTCTTTGGGTAGATTCCCTGACTGAGACTGAGTATTCGTCAACTCATAATAGTAACAAGGACTGTTACTGATGTTGCGGAGAATAACACAAGTAACTGCAACCCACACTTTGTCTTGACAATTCAGCTCAAACCAAAGCTGCTCGCAGCCTCTCGGTCCACCCCTCGGCCTCCTCGTCATTCACCCGGACCCACTCATTCCCTTTCCCAAGCCTCGCCCCTCTCAGCCCCACAAGTTGCGTGGTTGTGTTTACAAATTCTGCCACATTTGCAAAGGCAAGAGCTGGGGGGCGGGGTGTTGGAGGGATGGCAGCGCAATAACACATTTGCAACACGTGGAGTGGTGGGAGCGGGGGTCCAAGGGTCATTAAGGGGGAAGGGAGGACGCCCCTTGTCCTCACTGCCCCCCGTCCCCCCTCCTCATAGCTTGGCACAAAGCACAAGTTTACCCTCGAACTGGATCCTATTAAATAATTCAATGGTAGCGGTGTAATTTTGGTTGGAACCAGCACGGATTCCCAAGTCGTGACTGCAAAAAGTGAGTAATGCGCGCTGGCTGCGTCATGGCTCTAGTCACAGTTCATTCCGAACTGAGAAGGAATCGTGACTTCGCCTGGAGACGTCCCCTACAAGGGAGACGGCGGGGCGGGCGGGGAGGCAAGCCACTGGGGACGGAGGTGGGGGGAAAAGACCTATCCAATGAAAACCGCGGCCAGGGGGACTTTTGAACTCCGCCGCTCGCTGTCTGGCCCTCCCCTCTCGGCCCGGTGCACCTCTCTCCGCCCCCTCCCGGCCGGCGCGCTCGCTCGCTCTCCCGCTACCCGACGAGTCCTCAACAAGTTGGAGGAAGGCAGGAACGCAGGGGTTAAGCTCGGAAAGCCGCAATTACCAAGATCGTGACCCTCCCACACAGTACAGTAACTTATATACTTACCTGGAAGAGCCTGCTTTGCCGCTGGGCCAACACCCGTGGGGGGCGGGGAAGGGCGGGAGGGAGCGGGCCGGTTGGAGAGGGCTCCTTCAAGCTGGCTGCAGTGTGGACCGGACCGGCGCGCTCCAGGGCCTTCGGGACCCAGGTAAGGAGAAGGGGCTTGGTGCACAGGTCGGCCGGCGGTCGGTAGGCTCAACGGTCGGCTGAGTAGAACTTTTTTTCCCCAGTGGCCCGCGCCGCGGCGGCGGCGGTCGCGGACTGTGGAGCCCCCTCTGGCGCGGCGGACGCGCCGACGCTCGGAGGGTGTGTGCGTGCGTCTGTCGGTCGCCGAGCTGAGGGGATGCCGTGGGAGGGTGGGTGGGTAATAGAGCTGCCGGAGGGTGATGGGTGCGCGGAGGGGCTGGGCTGACAGAGACTTGGAGACAGTCTAGATATGTTTTCTCTGGGCAAGCTGAACAAGAGTGCGCGTGTGCGCCCGCGCCCGCCAGCACGTCGATTCCAGGGTGGCAAAGAACAAATATGGCAACTTTCCCCACCCCCCACCCCCCCGGCCCAAGTTCTTGCAATGTTTGCAGCATCCTTCTTAGACTGAATTTTTCCCCACCGGGGGCTACCGTGGGGGAGGGAGGTGGTCCGAACGTTTCTTTGCTCAAACCCTTCTCGGACGATGGAGCGGGGGGAGGGGTGAGGGGAGGAAGACAGGAGAGGGGAAGGGTGGCGCTGCACTGGGAAGAAGGGCAACCCCTCAAAGTTTGGATACATTGGATGGCGGAGGGGGCCTAAAGGGAGAGAGGGAAGAGGGAAGGAGGGATAACATAGGAAAGAGATCTCCCTCCTCCTTCCACCCTAGTCTCCCTTCCCCTCCCCTCTGCTTCTTCCTGCAGAGGCTGGAATCTCCCGACGTTGTGGGAGCCGGCGGTCAGTGAGGGGCTCGCCTCTTGTTTTTCCCCTCAATATTCTGCAGAATGGGTAGGGAGTGGGGGGGGGCGGCTGCAGCAATTAAAGGGCACACGGGGCAAGTGGGCCACACACAACATCTAGACGGGTTTGGGGGAGGGTACGGGGGGAGGAGCTTCACCGTTCCTATTGAGCATTCAGAACTTTTGGGGGTGGGATTGAGACATCCTCATTTTGCTAGAAATAGGCTGCTAGCGTGCAGTTTGGGTATATTTTATGTTCATCTTGGCCTGTCATTTTACGTCTGAATGTTCTGGCTTCGGTCGTGTTGGGAGAGGTCGCTCTCTTGAACCCCCCCTCCCCCTTGCCCAATATCTCACGCCCTCCCCCTCACCTGGGCTGGAATGGGGGCAGGGGGCTTGGCCGGATTTTTTGCAACAACAATATTTTAACGTGTTCCAGTCTGGGTTTTGTTAAATAATTAGAAATGGAAATATTTTTTTCCTCCCTCCCCTTTCTGGGGAAAAAAAAAAAAAAAAAAGGAAATGTGAGCTCTCTCCTGATTGGTGGGTGACGATTTTAGTCCGCACCAATGAGCTGGCGGCCTCGTCTGTATTTATTTAGTGCTCTGGGGGAGTTTTTCTCTTTACGCAGCGCCTGTAGTCACGGCTGGAACCTCTGTTGGGGGACTAGGAGGGACAAGAGGGGGTTCAGGGAGAATCCGAACTGTACCTGTTCAGAGATCCGCGACCTTGCAGCCGGGGCTGGCGGAACCCTGATAGGGGAAAGAGTGTGATAGGACAGATAGGCGGGGAGGCTCGGGGTGCTGGGGTACGGGAGAGGGGTGGAGGCTGGGCGCCGGGATCCCTGGTCCCCCTCCGCGCTCCTCCTCTCGCTTTCCACACACCTAGCTCGAGGCTGTGCGGACTGCGTTGGGGGATCGCGGACGGTGTGGAGAAATGGAGGGATGGTCGGGGGGCTCCGGGAGGGGCGAGAGCGGGGCGGGCGGCGCTCGGGGTGGAAGGCTGAGCCGCGTTGGAGCGCGCTGGGGAGACCCAGCCTGCTCGGCTCCGGGGTTCGGAGACATCCTGGGCTGAAGGCGGCGGCGGCGGACCGAAGAAGCCAGCAGACTCTGCCCTTCGCGAATCTTTTTGCGGTCTGGGCTTGCTGTACATAACTCAATAGCCGGAAGCCCTTACCCCAAAAAGCATTCGCGGAGGGCGCACTCGACGAGAAGACTGCAGCCACCAGCGATCGCCGAAGTCCGCACCTTCCCGAAGCGGCTCGGTCCGAGCCTTTCCCAGCCCTCTCCCCGTTTTCCACGGAAGAATCAATCCTTTCCCTCCCGTCCTTCCCGCGCTCCCTGAGGCTTTGGTCGCCCGCCTGTCCTCCGCGAAGGTCCCCTACCCCCAACTTTTTAGTCGACTTTGTATCACAGGGGGAATCGGAGCAGGCGGTGTGCGTGTATTTTCGGAGAAGTCGGAAGGAGCTAAAATACAATAAAAGTTTACACAAGTTGTGTCTTCCCCCCAAAGGCCGCCCACACCCCGAATAACCCCATTCACCCACTGCAAAAAAAGGATCTGGTCTTAGGGCCAAGTCGGCACCTGGAATATGAATCAGTTGAGGACATTTTCTGGTCATTTTTTGACCCTAACGATCCAACTCTGCAATATAGGGGTGGGGAAGCCCTTGAGAGAGGGGCGGAGAGCCTCCAGTATCCCCTGTCCTAGAGGGGAACGGGGAGGTGAGGCGAGCCGCGATGAACTGGGCAGCTCCGAAAAAGAGGGAAAACACGCAGGCACCGCCCGCTCCCCGGAGTCCCTTCTTCCCCCACACCTGCTTCCAACCCAATCTGAGGCGTTTTGCAGCCTCGGGTACCCCCATCTCGCCTTTTTCAAAACTAAGTAGCACAGTAGGGGGTAAAACAGGTGAAAACTGGGGAAACCCTCGCAGAGAAGGAGGTTTTGAGAGGTGTGGTTGCACCCGACCCAGGAGCTTAGCAGTAGCTGCAGCAGCCCAGTCCTGGCCTCTCTAGGTGCCCCGTCCTGGGGAGGAAGCAGAGATGCAGGACTGGGGATCGTCTGTGGGTCCCGCTCCTCTCCTCCCCTTCCACTCTTCGCAGTCGTGACCACTTCTGTTACAAGTGGCACAAATCAGGCCTTCACCATGCTCTGTGCCCCCCGTGCCCTTCGTCAGCTAGAAACACTGCTAGACGCCCTTAGGGGCTGGACCAGAAGGACACACAAACACACGGGCGCCCACAGGGATGGACACGGATAGAGGATGAGTCTAGGGATATGAGAGTCCAAGACCCGAGGGCTGCGAAGCTTCGCATTTTCGGGGAGGGCCTGAATTCTCCCCGCACCCCAACCACCGTTCTTCCAGCAAACTAAGTGCCCGCCCTCGTTCCCCTCTCCGTTAGCTGAGCACCCAGATTCTACCCTCTCCCGAATAAGGAAAAGGGCTCCGAAGTCCGAGAGTGCTGGACCGAGTCAATCTTTTCTAGTTCAGCCTGCGAGAAGGCTCCGAAGGCGAGGACTCCAAGCTCCAGGGATAAATCAGAGATCCTCTCCCCAGATAAAGGAGATTTTCCCTCCCCAGTTGCGTTTTCTGAAAGAGTAAAAGGGTCCCTAAGATCTGCAAAGGAGATGGAACCAAAGCAAAAGCTCTGGGGGGGTTTCCTCCCTGCCTCTCACCTGGGGCCGTCTGTGGAGCGATAGCTTCGCGGAGGGAGAGGCGTTAAGAGCCAGGCTAGATTAAAAATAGCTTCACCCCGTGTCCCTTCAGCTCCTCTTTTGTTTTTTGCTTCTTACATCCCCCTTCTCGCCCCGGCCAGAGAGCCCTCCTCTCTCCAAAAGCCGGAACCTCCACCAGATTTTGGAGAGAGGTGACCTAAGCGAAGTGAACTTGCACGGAATGGTTGAGCACCCTGAGTGCAGGCGGCTCGAGGTTACTGCGCCCCTGGTCCCCTCACCCCTCCCACGAGGTTAGGTGTGGGGCTGGGGCTCCAGAGCCCAGGAGTACCCGGCCGAAGCCGGCGTCGTGCGCGCCCGAGCGAGTCCTCGCCTCGCCTCGCCTCGCCTCGCCTCGCCTCGCCTCGCCTCGCCTCAGCCAGACAACTGTTGCTGCTTTGAAGCTACTGCTGCTGCGGCATAACTGCTGGGGCGACCGCACGCCGGGGCAGGGGGCGCTCACTTCTGACCCTGGCCGGGGGGCTTGCTCAGAGTGGTGTCTTATTCCGGGTGGGATCAGAGGAAAGCCCCCCTCCCCTTTTCCTTCACCATCAGTGAAAATTGGTGGCTTTTCGTGCATCTTTCCTTCCCTCAGGGCAGTTGCGTCAGCCTGAGGCCAGTGGGAGTTGGTCTCCCCCTTTCTCCCCACTTTCCCTTTGCTGAGGAAGGAGGGCAAAGGGGGGGAGGAATTTCTTTGAACCCTCAAACTGCTAACGCACACACCTTTTGAAAAATGCCACATCACTCAGCAAGCCAGGGGCCTGATGGAAACTTCCAGGCACTTGCGTCTGATGCAAACACTAGAGCCCCTAAATTAGGGAGGGAGGTAGCAGCTCGAGACCCTTCCTTACCCCAGTGTGCTTCTCCGTGGGGAGTGGGAAGTGTCCACCGAGTCACTGGGGATACTTGGTCCCTTGAGCCCATCAACTAACTTAGCTTTTGACTGTGTTAGAAAATCAAGACCAGGGGTGGTCTCTAGAGCTGAGGAAGGGGTGAAGGCACACAGAGCCCCCTCCCTACCACCTGCCCCCTAGTGGCTGGGTCTGGGTGGGGGGTTCTGCATGCTCTCACCCTCAGGCTCACTTTTGGCTGCTCTGCGCCTGCGCCGCTTCCCCTCTACCTCTCCTCTACCTGTGGCTAGAGCCAGGTTTCCTTCTCTTGTCTGGCTCTTTCGCCCCTTCTAGCCTCTTTCCAAGACCTTTGGTTGCTTTGAATCCCTGCCTTAGCTACCTTAGGCTGGAGGCAAAGGAAGGAATTGAGTCAAAGGCACTGGGCACACTTGCTGCAATCTCAGACCAGGACCCTCTTCTCTGTCTCAGGAATTCTCGAACTGGGGGGCTGTGCAGGCATCTCTGAAAAGCTCTCCTCTTGCTTCGGCTCCCCTGCCTTGTAGCTCTTGGCCCAGTGCACCCCTCTGCCCTTTCCCTTCCCTGTAGCCTCCCTACTCTGTGATTTCCTGCAAAATGTCCCAGCCCCCAAACTCTCCCATTCTCCTTTAGAGCCAGCAAAGTAACTTTGCCCATCTTTGGCCCTTTCAGGTGGTCAAACCTGTCTTGACACCCGGAGGTCCGCATGAGGGGTGGCCACTGAAGGAAGGGGTCTCAGAGGCCACAGGAGCTGAAGAGTCTGGACAGATGATCTCTGGAGTCCCAGGTGAGTGCAAAGATACCTTGGCCCATGGCCCCTTGGCCTGGGCAGTGCGTGTACACTCCCCGCTTGGCGATGAGACACAGGGAAGCCAGAGATCCAGTGCTTGGGGGTGGTCCTCGATGGCTTAGCTTTTGGCAAAGACAAACATCCATCATACAGGTGATAAGGAGGGACACAGTATACCATGAGGCAGGCCTCTTTCCTGTCTTATCCCCTAGCAGGACTTGAGCCTGGGTGTTTGGAAGCTCCCAAGCCCCCGGTACTGAGGGGTGCGGGCCTCCTCAGTGGGGCCCACAGTTGCCTCTCTGCCTCCACAACCTGGGCTATGTCAGGCCTCTCAGGGGCCCAGGAGAGGTGTCGCGTTGAAGGGTCATTTGCTGCTGAGCTTGGTTTCTCTGAGGAAGCCAAAACGCTGAATTGTGTCTCCTTAACTGGGGTTCATCATACGAAAGGCAGGAAGAGTTTTAGGTTACTGATTTTTTTTTTGAGGGGTAAGGCATTAAACGCTAAGTACATTTACTTTTCCTATTAACCAGCAAACTCCTTTGCTCCAGAGTTTTTGTTTAGATTCGTTTCTGAGCTTGAGAGTCATACTGTGATTCTTATTGGGGAATTCAGTTCAAAGCTAGACAGAGAATTTTGAAACCCCAGGACTGTTAGATTTGTGAAGTAGGGAGAAAGCGAGCTACCTGACTTATCCTTGGCTGTTATGTGAGCAAAATGCAGGAAGCTGCCAGAAATCTTAGATGGAAACTTGAGGCTCATGGTAGAACAGAAGCACATTCCATGGAAGACCTTCAGATCATTGTACAACAGATCTATTAACTGTATTAATTAAATGACTGCTACATAGATTTTGTGAAATGTTTACATTTTGAGAATGGAATTTAATAATAAGTTAATTGACTGGAATCCCCTGTAATCCCACAATTTAAAGTGAGGGTGAGGTCTTCAAATCATTAGCTAAACCCAACTTCTTTTAAATTCCCCTTTCGAATATAAGGACCTGAAGTTTGCAGCATCTGTCTTAGAGCAATAGGGCTGTTGTTCATTCCAAGAGGTTAACATCTCCCCCTTTAATTGATATTTCAATTGTCTTATAGAGAAATGTAAGAAAATAATATGCGGGGGGTGGGATTTTCTTGCCTGAAATGTAACCTTTTCTAATCACATTTGAAAAATCTATCGATGAGTTAAACCTCAAACTTAGATATAATATGTAGCATGCAAAAGCTGGAAAGAACTATAGCTATACAGACCAATACCTTTATTTTATAAATCAAGAAACAGAGGTTCAGAGAGGTTAAGTGATTTTACCAAGGTCACACAGCTGGGGCTCTAACACAGGTTGTTTATTGTCTACTCTCGGTTCTTCCTTTTTTGCTAAATAATTCTTAGCACTACCAAATAATACCGATAATCCATAAACACAAATTGTAACAGATTCCCTTCCAAAATGACTTGCATTTAGGAGGCCAGGGTTCAAAGAAGAGTTTACCTAAAGTTTTTTCTGCTAGCAGTTAGCATTCTGGGGGCATCACTAGGTTAGGCATGGCTCGCCTCTCTCACCTGTGACATGTTCTAGACCTCAGTGCCTCCATGTTGGCCTCGATCTGCTTAGGAAGTCATCAGCACAAGAAATTTGCTGTGTCACAGAATCTGAGTACTGGTCTCTTCCACACTCTCTCCTAGCGTGAAGCAGTTCCATGAGGCCTAAGCCTCTCTCCCTTATTTCTTTCCTAGGGGTGGCATTTTGAGTTTCATCTGTCTTGCCTACTGGGCTTGACTGTGAGCTGTTAGGAGGGTAGTAAGGCCCAGTGGAATTCTCCCAGGGTCTCCTAATTACTCTATAAGCAAGGAAGGTCTGCAAAATGAGCTTTCAAACCAAGCAGGGATTCACTTGATCCTTGTCCCTCAGATATCTTTTAGAATGCTGCAAGTCATCTGCTCTTAGGACAGTGGCTTGGCCTGGTCAGTTTTAAGCTGAAGATTTACTGCCCACCCCTAGATCTAACTCCACTATTTCAGCTTTACATATTTCCATCAGTGACAGCCATTTTGATGCCATTATTAATCATGTCTTCAACACATAGGAATAGTAGCCATGCTAGGTGTGCTACCACCAATTAATTATTCTGAGGGCATTTTTCATAGACTCTCTCTGCTGTTTGCTCCCCCACTTCTCTTTCCAGATGTGCACTTACTGGCAACTTCTAACTAGGAAATAGGATCCATTTCTCAGCTTAGAAAGAAACAGATTGGGAGGAAGAAAAATGGAATGAAAGATACAATTAGGTTAAAAAGCAAAACAAGGGGATTGACAAATGGTAAAAAGTGTTAAAAGAGCTAGTTCTATCTGGTCCTGACTACGTAGGTTCATGACCCTGAAAAAGCAACTATATTCTTCCTAGGCTTCTCTTCTCCATCTATAAAATTAGGTGCTTTAGAGCTCACACCCCTTTTGTTCATTCATTTATTCAACAGATGTTGAATGTTTATTGAGTCCTTACTATGTATCAGGCCTTACTCTAGGCATCAGAGATGTAAATAAATTATTCTACCTTTGATAACCTAATGAAGTTATGGACCTACTTCCCAGAAAACATAACAAAACATAACAAGAAAAGGAAAGAGAAAAAAGAAAAACACAGATATTTTACATATAGTTTCAAGGAGCTCATGACCTCCCTAGGCTCCATGGGCCCCCAATTAAACATTTTTCATCTAGTTAGTCTCTAAGTCCTATATTTTACAATATTAAGGTTTGCAGCTTAGGCTGCATCATCAAATCTTGATTTGTAGCTGTCCTTTTTTTCCCTAGCAGCACTCTAGTTTTTTTTTTTTAATAAATAAATTAATTAATTTATTTTTGGCTGTGTTGGGTCTTCGTTTCTGTGCGAGGGCTTTCTCTAGTTGCGGCGAGCAGGGGCCACTCTTCATCGCGGTGCGCGGGCCTCTCACTGTCGAGGCCTCTCTTGCTGCGGAGCACAGGCTCCAGACGCACAGGCTCAGTAGTTGCGGCTCACGGGCCCTGCCGCTCCGCGGCATGTGGGATCCTCCCAGACCAGGGCGCAAACCCGTGTCCCCTGCGTCGGCAGGCAGACTCCCCACCACTGCGCCACCAGGGAAGCCTACTCTGTTGTATTTTTAATCGTGATTTTTGGTCCCCCTTTTTTGTAGAGCAAATATTTGGAATTTAGTTAACACTGCAAAAGGCTGAACAGAAAATCTATAGCTGAAAGGCAAAGCAGGCATGGAGCTGAGGGACAGAAGCAGATGAGAAGTTTTAATGACCGAACCTAGCCCGGTCCTGCAGAATTTTGAAGTGACAATCCATCTTATAGGCTAAATGTTCTTGGCAAAGTCTGGTGATTTGGTGGAGGGAACAGAGGTTGGTGCTGGAGCTAGGCAGTGTAATGTCCCAACATCAGGGCTCATAGCAAAGATGGATTTTCTCTGGTGCTTTTGACCACCAAGGAAAATCAGAACTACACAGGACAGGGATTCCTTGAGAAGGAAAGGAACTGTCCATTTGTTGGATTATTAGGTTGGTAGACTGACCCTGTTGGGTTGGTAGATTGCTTCTATGTAGCATAGCCAAGGACTTTATGGCAGGCAGTTATGCTGAGGTCTTCAGTAAAGGAGAAATTGGAAGTCTTTAAGACTCAAAGTGGACATGGAGAGGTCAGTGTGCAAAGGTTTTGCCCTCGTTTCGAGTCTTCCAAACTCTTTCTCCCCTGCCCTTAGTTCCCTCAAAATTCGTCCTTGCAATAAGGAAGATCTGACCGTTTTCATTTAGGGTAAAGGATGTTGTTATGGACTTTAGTGCTGATTAGGTACTGAGGCAAACTTTACTTTCAGGGACAGCTAGATGCTCTTACTCAGCACTCCCAGGGTGAACAGCTATGGAAGGCACTGGGAGATGACCTTTGAAGTGGAAGGTCTGGATTAGGATCTGAATTTGTAAAGACTTTGTAGTAGATTGTGGGAGGAGCCTATGAAGTGTGTGAATTTCTACTTAAGCAAGAAAGCAACAGATTGCTGCTTCTGAGGCTAAAGGATAGAAAGATCCATCTAAATGCAAACCAGTAATTTTCATTTTCTCAATTTCCTTATCTGCAAAATGGGAATAACAATAACAACCATAAGTTTCTGGTGAGGATTAAATAAGATTATGCATGTAAAGAGCTTCATACCTACTCAGTGCTCAATAAATGTTAGTTATTGTTATTATTATGTTTTTTTTTTCTTGCCTGACACATATAGCAATGGCATATAAGGCTTAGATCATGGAATCAACAGTCATAGGACCAGAGCTATTCCCTGAGCAACAGATAAAAGATAATCTTTTCTGAAAGCATCTGTCCATTTGCTCCATAGCCTGCCAGTGCCCAGGATTATCCAGCTGGGAGCAAATCAGAAGGGCTGATAGGAAAATCTTTTTCTCTACTTGATGCATCCCTACACAAATGTTATCTCTCTGTAGTTTCATTCCCCTTTAATTCCTTGCTTTCAAGTTCTTTTTAAAATCTATTGAATTTAATCACAATTGTTTTTGCAAATCATTCCCTTTTTCTTTTTTTTTTAACTTTTTGATCAGGGAGAAAAAATGATTCACCTAGAATACTTACCACTCACCTTTTACTTTCAGCTTATATCCAGTCCTAAATTTTCAGTTTAGGTGATTCCCACCAAGGAAAGAGTAAAGGAACAATAAAAGGGCAAGAATAGATAACACTATTTGCTGTTATCAAGGATGTTTCCTCTTTTCTTTTTGCACATATATTGTCTTCATTTTTTCCTTCCGCCAGCTTCACTTTTCACTGTCTTATAAATCTTTCTGTCTTCTCTTACCGCCTCCCACCCCACAAAAAAAACCTTTGCTCTCTTCCCTTTGATTCACTTCACTTGTCCTAGCAGGCATTTCATTTAAGTCTTGGCTGAAAACTGCAGGGTGATTATAGGAAGACTCTGATGAGGTCGCTACATTTTCTGGGTAACACTAGAATAAAAGGGCCAGGGCTACCCCTTAAACCTGCAGAGTACATCTGAGACCATTCCAAAAGATGTTTTTGTTTTTGTTTACTTTTTATGTATTTTATTTAAACTTCTTAGAAACAGGCTCCACAGAGAAGGCCCTTTCTGCGTTTTCCCCAGAGCCTACTGATCAACTCTACTCAATGAGTTTTCTTCTCTTTTTAAAAAATTATACTAAAAAGCTCAGGGACATGTCAAATGCAATCTACATAGCAGTCGTTGCCGTCTCTTCTCTGCAGCCTTTTTTTAAAAAATTTTTTTATTTTTTATTTTTTAACATCTTTATTGGGGTATAATTGCTTTACAATGGTGTGTTAGTTTCTGCTTTATAACAAAGTGAATCAGTTATACATATACATATGTTCCCATATCTCTTCCCTCTTGCGTCTCCCTCCCTTCCACCCTCCCTATCCCACCCCTCCAGACGGTCACAAAGCACAGAGCTGATCTCCCTGTGCTATGCGGCTGCTTCCCACTAGCTATCTACCTTACGTTTGGTAGTGTATATATGTCCCTGCCTCTCTCTCGCCCTGTCACAGCTCACCCTTCCCCCTCCCCATATCCTCAAGTCCATTCTCCAGTAGGTCTGTGTCTTTATTCCTGTCTTACCCCAAGGTTCTTCATGACATGTTTTTTTCTTAAATTCCATATATATGTGTTAGCATACGGTATTTGTCTTTCTCTTTCTGACTTACTTCACTCTGAATGACAGACTCTAGGTCTATCCACCTCATTACAAATAGCTCAATTTCGTTTCTTTTTATGGCTGAGTAATATTCCATTGTATATATGTGCCATATCTTCTTTTTTTTTTTTTCATATCTTCTTTATCCATTCATCTGATGATGGGCAGTTAGGTTGTTTCCATGTCCTGGCTATTGTAAATAGAGCTGCAATGAACATTTTGGTACATGACTCTTTTTGAATTATGGTTTTCTCAGGGTATATGCCCAGTAGTGGGATTGCTGGGTCATATGGTAGTTCTATTTGTACTCTGCAGCCTTTTAAGGAGCGGATAAAAGCAGCATAATTTGAGGAAGCAGTACAACCTCATGGTCCAGAACCATGGGCTTTGAGGCCATTGAGATCTAGGTTAACTTGTTGGTTCTGCTCTTTTCAGCTGCATACCCTTGAGCAAGTTATCTCTCTGAGTCAGTTTTTTCATCTGTAAAATGGGAATATTCAAGTACTTATTTCATAAGATTGTTGGGAAGATGAAATGAGATGTCAGTAAACACACAATCTGGTACTTCAGGCATGTAGTATGTACTTGCCAACATGAACTGTTAGTGTTAAGACAGGTCCCTGCAGACCCAGGGTCTAGATAGAGTCCTGGACTGGTTGGAAGAGTTGAAATAGGAATAAGGAAGCAGGTAATGTCACTAGGAGTCACGAGGTGGGAGAGGAGTCTAAAGTCAAGGAGTGTTGGGATCATACTGAGATTTTCCAGGAGCGAATTGGGCTGGGAACTGGTCTGGAGCTGAACAAATAGTGATAGCCTCTAAGGAGAGCTGTCATTCAAACTGCAATGATTTATACCACATTGACCCTTTATCTCCACAGGCAAATTACTTAGTTTGACCCTGTAAAAAGTTATGATCCTTAGGGCTGACCTCTCTTTAAAGCCCAGATCTTAAGTTAGTAGAAAAAAAAAAATCAACTAAAGAAATAGTTTCACTATTTATTTCAAGTTGGAGTGATTTTTTTTTTTAATTGAGGGGTCTCTTTTACCCTTTGAATTTGTGGCAAGAATACTGGGTTAGAGACAAGAAAAAGAGCAGAAAACCCACTTGCCAGAGATGGGGTTCTATGAACCAAAATGAAATTGTCTGAGAAGTTCTGTAATTCTCAGCTGATTAGGGGCAGTAAGTAAATTGGCAGCCTATAAATTGATTTGGAAAAAGAAGGGTGAATTAGATATAGCTCTCCAAATTTTATCCTTTAGACTTCTACCACCTCTGAACCTCAACATCACATTTAATGAAATAATATTTAAATAAAAGAGGAAAATAGTTTCCTCCTTAGTGAATTTCCTTATGCCTTTCTTTTTTAATTTTAAAATATATGTAGGTAATGGAGCACAGAAGCAGTCATTTATAATACAGTTTTTTAAAGAAGAAAAAATTTTATCAATAGCTTCCAGAATTAAAATTTGCTCATTAAAATCTTAAAGAATTAAAATTAAAATATTAAGAAAATATTTTAGGCTGTAACACTAGTATTTTCATATAGTTGCAGGCTTATAAAATCCTCCAGTTCATAGCTATTTCCCCCTCAAACTTACCTTTCAGGAAGTTTGTCCAGAAAAAAAACCTGTTTCAGGTAGTTTTAAATAAGAAATATTTACATTTCAATATGAAGCAGTCATGAAAACAGTTGCTATCTCTTCAAGTAACAAACAAATGATACTTTAAAAATACAAATACAAGCTTATTACTTTTTTGAGGATTAGCTATTAGCTTTTGAATTTTTTAAAAAAAATCATGTTTTAGAATTCTGAGAGAAAGGAAAATGTTTTTTAAAAGACGGGAAACCTTTAAAAATAAACTGTACAATTTTTTAAATCTTATGATTGAAAATCTTGCTTCTCAGTGAGCTACCTCTCAGCTACTCTGAGATTTTTAACATGAAATTTTGTTTCTTTTATTTGTATAACACTAAAGATAATTTATCCCAGTAAAGATCATCATTTAACCGAAGTTCAAATATGTAAGAAGATATTTTATTTATGATTACAAAATGTTAATTTTTCATGTGGCACAAAGGACATATAATTTCCACAGAGAGATGTGTGATATTCATTAATATGCTTATTTGGGGGAGGAGTCCCACTTTCTTGTACTATTCATAAATTCATTCCTTAATTTAAAAATAAGATCTCTTTTTTAGTTAGAAAGAGAATTTTCAGTCAAAATGTTTTTCCAGATATAATTTTAAACTGAGCACTGTTTTTTACTAACATAAATTTTAAGAGTTTACATTTTAGCACTAGATTGATTTCATCTCTATTTTTTTTCTGTATGCAAAAAAAATAAAAAGCATAGATTTTAATATAACACATCAAAATAGGTTGTTTTACTTATAATATTTATACTTATAAAAGGATTATATACGGTACTAAATAGGGGCTATTTATTAATTGCTCTGTTTTTTGGCAAAAATATTTTTTCCTGTTTTTTTTTTTTTAATGTAGTAGGGCCTTATAATAAGTTAAAGTAGTAGATTCTGGCAGTTGCTTGAGGAGTCATATTATAGAATTAAATAAAGTTTATGGAAATTTCCCCAAAGGATTACAATTTAAAAATCATATATTCCCCCCGCCCCAAAAGTATAAAAACCTAGATCACAGAATTGCTCCAAATTAAATTTTTGTTTTCAAAAATTTCACAAATTTTTAATTGTCTCTCATACCTTGCATCACAATCATCGACCTGTTGCATTTAAATGTACTAAGTCTGCCATGGAAAAGAGAAGATGAGACATGAGGTGATTTAAAAATGAGGAAATTCCTCAAGCAGTCACTCACCTCCTCTCACTGCCATTTTCCTGGGCAGACAGGCACAACCCCAGGGACAATATTTCCGTATATACAAGTCTTTTTCCATTTTTCCTGTTGCCTGTTAATATGCATACTTACAGGGGAAAATATGGCTTATAGAGCTATCTTTTTTAAAATGGAGGTTGTATGATAGTCAGGAAAGGAAGTTGATGCCTGTTCATTCTTCTTTCTTTTCAAGGGGCTCAGAATTATATTTTTGATGTCATGCACTCTTGGAGGTTAATATACATTTACTGAAAGTAGGGGAGGGAGGCTGTGATCTTAACAGATCCTCAAAGGATGAGAGGAAAATGTGTCACTGTCTAGGAAGTGACTCGGAGAGGACAGGATAAAGAAAGATACCGGGACCTTATCCCAACAACTTAGCTCAGTGGTGTCATCAAAACCTTGAAATTGTATGCTCCACATCCATCCACCTGTTGTTAATTTCATTGTGGCGTTTTTGTTTGTACACGGGCATGTGCACACATGCACTTATATATAGTCTCACAAGCAGAGACATTAGCCCATCTTTCTTACTTGGAAGGTAGAACTTAACCATTTGTATCTGAAGGTACCCTAATGTTAAAACATAGTCTCATGCTGGCTTAGACTGACTGATACACTAGAAGATATGAATTCCTCTAAATTTCATTTAAAATTAAAGTGGTGTCTGCACATGAATAAGCTAAATACTGACATTATTTTTGACATAGGATAGTCTTTTCATCAAAAGTAGTTTACCCTCAACTCTGAATTAAACCTAGAACCGTTTTGCCCCTTAAAAAGACTGATGGAACTGTGTCTGACAATGCTCAATAGAAACATCTTTAAATAAATAAAATTTTAATCTCCAACCTTGAATATGGGGAAATTCCAACAATGATGTAGGAAAGGCACTATTTAGAATGGTTTAGCATCAGTATCACGTGCCCCTAAAAATTACAATTGTCCAATTTCTAAATCCTGTGACAGGAGAAGGAATGCTGATTTTATTTTCTCTTTGTAAACTACCTTGAGATCCTTAGAAGGAAAGCAATAGGTAATATAATTATAACCTTCAGTGTTGCTGTAACCATCATTATTTACTGATGATTTTATTATTAAAAAATATTGTTCATGAGCAAAAAAGGAAATAATATGAATAGCAGAATAATTAAAGAAAGAAAAAGTAAAACATAAAAAGAAAAAGGAAAGAGAAAACCTGACCATAAGAAATTAAATGTAGAGGACTATTTGAGGTAGGTTTAAGCGCATAGTTAAATATCAGATGTAATTCTTCTCTGGGCCCCTTTCTTCTTGCAGGAGCGCACATACATAAACTCAAAATTTATACACAAGAAGTATTTTTTAAATTGATATGTCAAGCTTATTTAAAACTTCACCGCTGTTGTTTGCCATCATATTTTGATAAATATAGAAATAAGTATTTTCTGAACGAGATTTTTTGTTTCCAAACTAGAAACAGGATTGAAAGGAGAAAAGGTCAATTCGTCCTCCACCCTGATAATTGGATTAAGGGCTTTCTGAGTCATAAAGATCATTAATTTTTAAAAATCTTAATGATTCTATATTGACACAATCCTTCAAAAAGTAGCAATTACTTTAAAATATCCTGAATAAAAAAAATACGACTTTGGGGGAGGATTTTCTTTCAGGAAAAAAAAAAATGCTAGCAAATTCTACAAAAACAAACAAAAAAGGTTGAACCTGTGTTATTAATATACTGAAAATATAGATTTGGAGGGAAATGTTCTTTTAGGGGAAACTTCAGCAAAGAAAAAAAATACATATTTGATTTTAGGTGAGGCATTCAGTGCAGTGAGAAAAATACTTTTAAAAGGATTTATATTAAAATATATGAGGAAGTTGAATCTTAAAAATATTCTCTTGAAATTTTGGCTCAAATTTTATTAACTGATTTGTTTTTCTTTTCTTTTCTTCCTTTCTTTTAAATTTTAAAAAATTGTGTTGATTTAGCAATATTCATCTGAAAACTGTCCCCCTCCTTGTAGACTGGCTTAGCTTGGCCTCTAAGAGCTAATGGCTGTATTTAGGTGAAGGTCTCTGTTCTAAAACAGCCCTTCGGCTCCTATGTTTGCATGAAAAGTATGTTTTACCCTGTGAAGTACCTTAGTCACTTTTCTTTTCCCTTTTCTTTTTGGATATTTTCCTTTCTTCAGAATTTTACATCAAGTTGCTCCCCAATCCCTCTGAAAAGTACCCAATCAAAAATTTCTTTTGTCTTCTTTTTTTTTTCTTATTTTTAAAGTTTTTTTTATAGGTTTTACTTATAGCAAACTCATAGTCCTTATACAGAGTACTTTTATTGGGGCCACCGTGGCACTTCTATATTTGAGACCCAGTATTATGTGCCTTTGGTTAAAACAGTCTTCGTGAAATATCAGAACTGTACAAAGTAAATATTTGATAGAAACAAAGATGTGAGTCTGACCTTGACACTAAGAGGGCCGAAGCCCCTGTTTATTCTTGGTTTTCTCTGACGGCAGAGGAGGAAAAGGACTCCTTATATCCTTGGGGAGGCAGAGAGCTGTGGTGGGCCCCTCCGAAATCAAGATGAAGGTTCTCAGGCTCACATTGCTATGTGTATATGCACACGCTCGGTATACAAGCTGTGTCTTTTCACTCAAACCTGTCTGAGGGGAGGTTTAGTCCAGTCTAATTGATGGTTTTGAAAATAGTTGAACCCAGATCAACTGGTTATTAAGCAGTGAGTGATATGCCTTCATTGATTACCTAAAATCGATTATTACACGCTCCCTCTCTCCCTGAAGAAGCTGATGCAACACTGTTGATTTATTCATTCATTTAGTCAAAAGAAGATCCTTCTGGATGATTAGGTGCTAGATGTAAATGAAGAGAACTTACTTGTTAATGGTGATCATTGAGCTCTGTAGGCATGTGGATTTTTTAAGCCATTCTCAACTGTAAGGTTAGTATATTTAAAATTAACCTTCACTAGTTTCTTATTAACAACAACAAAAATGGTAACCCCTAGTGGGAAGTAACCAAGCAATGTTTTTATGGTTTAGGTATTCATTTGAATAAATTGTAAATTTCTTGAAAATAGACTTTCATGGATTGACAGCTTTCCACCTCTTCCCTCAATGCATAGACACAAGACGTTCTCAGAACACACACACACACACACACACACACAGAAAATCTATTGCCCTGTTTACATAATCTTCCATATTTTGTTGTACACAGGTTGGCCTGAAGAATTAGCCAATTCCCAAGTCATTTTGTGTATGTTCATTAAAAACAGAATCTTAGAATATTATGGAACTGATCAGTACCCCGAGGTCATCCAGCCCAAATGCCCCACTTTACACGAGGAAAAACTGACGCCCAGTGTAGAGCTCTGTCTTGCCTGGAGTTCACAGAGAATTAGTGACTGGTCCAGGGTTAGAACTGTCTAGCCTGTTGAGGTCTGGCTCTGTGCAGGGTAGAGATGTGATGCTGAGTTCCTGGGTGGGGCAAAGAAAAACAAGTAGAAAAAAAAGATGGTGTTATTTTCTGGCTAGGGTATTATTCTAAGACAGAATTATCAAAGACTAAATAAATATTTATCACCCGTTTTCTATGCCATCCTACTGAGTTGATCAGTCTCTTTTTCTCATTATTTTTGTTAAGTCCTCTAAAGGAGACATATTTAAATGACCTCCTGTTGAAGCTCAGAAATCAAACAGTTCCCCTTCTCTTCATAGAATAATACAGCAAACATTTATGAACACCTGAAATGTTTGAGCACTCTGCTACGTATTAGCAACAGAAGGATAAATTAGATGATGTCTGTGGAAGCACCTGGCATCCATAGTAGATGTTCAATAAATGTTCACTCACTTATGACCAGTAAGGACAGATTTAAATCAAGACAGATTTAAACAGCAGCTAATAGAAGGCAAAATGAATTAAGTCTAACTAGAGGTCAAAACAAATTACTGGGGCCCTGAAAGGAAGGAAGCTTAATTCTGATGGGAGTTTGGGGGCAGGGAACATGTGAGTTGAGCCTTGTAAGTTGAGCAGAATTTTGATAGAAAGATAATGAATAAAGGCATTCCTGGCTGTGGAAGTCTACAATAAAGGACTGGAATGGTGGGTGCAAGGAGGATTCTGGAAATGTTCGGTAATATATTGTGATTGGAGCACTGGATGATTGGAATGAGGAGGAGGAAAGAGACACTACAAAGATATTTAGGGACTGGGTTGTAGAGGAAGCTGAATGCTGAACAAAGGGCTTTGTAAAAGTTTCAAAGGCATTACAGAATCACTGAAGGCTTTAGACAGGGCAGCTGATCTCTGATGATAATATCGGAGAGTCGTTGCAAAGAGCAAAGGAAATGCAAATAAGTGGCTCAACTGCATTCAGGTCATTAGGAAAGACCTCCTGCTTTTTTTGTGTTTCTTCAAGGGAAGTGAAGATATTGTGACAGGACTCGATATAAACTTGAGTAGGGTGATACCATTCAGGTGACCACAGAGCCTGATGATCTGAGGAGCTGCGTGGGCCTTAGTTGTCTTCTCTGTAGAACTCAGGGTACCTGGTACCAGTCAGCACCCTCCAAGAAGCAGCCAAGTTATTGGGCATACTGCTGTTGTGTGTGCTATGAAGTGTCCTTCCTGGGGTGGAAAAGCTCATGACGTGGGTGCAAGAAAGGCTTCTGAACATACAATGTCTTCACCCAGAGTTACGTTATGTGTCTTATGTGTCTGGTCTCCTGGGTCACTTATGCTCGTTTTGAACTGCATCTCCAAGTAAGGTTGTACCTCCTCTACCAGGTGCGGAAGCTGAACCTGTCAGGTGTCTATGCACCATCTTGCTCCAGGGGTACTAGATGTAGGGCTCTCTGATAAAAGTTAATCATGATTTTGAACCTCTGTTTATTCATGGATCAGTTTCTTGATCTGGGGTCTTTTTCCCCCCAGACGTGATCTTAGTGAAGTTGATCTATTTCCCTTGCATCCCCATTTCCGCTCTTGCCAGTCCATTTCCAGCAGGAAAGTGTCTTTCTGTGGGACACAGAATGGGAACCAGACCCTTCTTTCACTTCACGACACCCTGCAACACCCCTCTGTCCCTTCTTGCTCTGTTTTCTCACCCTCTCTGCCTGCCTAGTTTCCCTTTCTGCTTTTAAGTGCTCACATCGTTGTTCCTAAGGCTTCTTCCTCTCTTAGCCCTCTTGGCTTCATCTCCTCTTCCTTTTGAATCTTTTCTCATGCATGCATCTCAGGTCTCTGCTCTGATATCCCTGTACCGTGGCTTCCGTGTCTGAGTGGGGTGTGACAAGTCAGGCAAGGGAAATCCCTTCTGTGGGTGCAGACAAGACTCAGTCAGACCTCAGGTTGCTGTAGATCACCAGGCGAGTAGGCCGTGTGTGTGTGTGAGTGTGTGTGTGTGTGTGTGTGTGTGTGTGGAAGTGGGACTGCCCGGCAGTGTATGTATCCAGTGAAGTAATTATACTTGAGGGCATAGACCCTAAACTGGATGTTCAAAGATCTGGGCCTGATATCTTACATCACTTTGGACAATATTATAGTTTAGGAATTAAATGGAATCTTTTTGTTAGTAAATAGCACATATAATCTCATTTCACTTTTATCCTGTTATTTCTATCTGCTCAACTATCTATCCGTCTAGCCACTGATTCTTATATCTGAATAACTGGATAAAAGTTCTGTGAAATTATGTTCACCTAATGGTAATGATGGTAGGTCTTGGTGTGATTTTCTTTTTAACTTTTTTTAAACTTTCTTTTTGATGCTTTTTTACACTGCTTAAATTCCTAATAGGAAATCAGAATACGGGAATGGAATGAACATTGGCTCAGATCACAATAACCTTTGTGTCCCTTAGTATTTAATCTCTTTCTGGTTTTGTTTTGTTTTTTACATTTCATACCAGTGACTCATTTATTTTGTAACTGAAAATTTGTACCTCTTAATCTCCCTCAGCTTTTTCTCTCAACATCCCTCTCCCCTCTGACAACCACCTATTTGTTTTATGTATCTATGACTCTGTTTCGTTATGTTTGTTCATTTGTATTATTTTATAGAGTCCACATATAAGTGAAATCATTTGTTTTTTGTCTTTCTGTGTCTGACTTATTTCACTAAGAATAATACACTCCAGGTCCATCCATGTTGTCACAAAAGGCAAGATTTCATTTTTTAAGGCTGAGTAATATTCCATTGTGTGTGTGTGTGTGTGTGTGTGTGTGTGTGTGTGTGTGTGTATATACCACATATTCTCTATCCATTCATGTATTGATAGGCACTTAGGTTGGTTGCATATCTTGGCTATTGTGAATAATGCTGCAATGAGCATAGGAGTCCATGTATCTTTTAGAATTAGTGTTTTCGTTTTCTTTGCAAAATACCCAGAAGTAGAATTGCTGAATCGTATGGTAGTTCTATTTTTAATTTTTTTGACGTAGCTCCATACTGTTTTTCATAGTGGCTGCACCATTTTATACATTTGTTCTTTTACCATGTAAAAGAGGAGGAGATTTTAAAAGCCCCATCCAGCTCCCCAAATCCATTATTATAACTTTGTTTTTCTTTTTACATAAAAATCACTTTATTGCTTTTGCTTTTAAAGATGGTTTATGCTTTTTAAAAAGTTTGTGATTTTAAAGACTTTTTAAAGGCACATACAAATAGAACAATGAATGGATGGATAAATGAATGGATGGTGAGAGATACTCAATATGTTATTGCTGTAACACAAAATGAGACCATACTGCTATTTTGAAACAGAATGATTGCATTTAATTTGACTTAAATTGAAAGAAGAAAAAGAAATTGAAAGAATTATTAAACTTCAAATAAACATTTCTTTATCACAGGAGATATTTCTTAAAATAGCCCTTCTAATTTTAAGAAGAGATTATCAAGCACCTTAAGAAGTCATAGCCCTTATTTTTCACCCTGAATGTTTCTGTTTTAGGCAATATTGATTTATTTCCCCACATGCAAGCACTCTTTTTTTTTTCTCCCACCTCCTTCTCCTTCATTTTGATTTTTATTATTGTATCACATTATTTGCTATTGTTTTTTGTTACGTTATTATTATTTGTACATTAGCAGGTTTCGTATCATTTCTATAGCCATAATTCATAGCTACTGTCTAGTTCTGTACTTTTTATTATATTCTTTTACCACAGTTTCTCCACCCTTGAGTTCTTTGTTTGGATTTATTTTATAATTGGCTGGATTTCATTGTAAACACTTTTTTTTTTCCTCTAAAACAACTTACTGGTACTGTTTCATTGAGTTCTTTTATGTATGTTGCCTTTATATTTGAATAAGCAGGCTATTCTTGGGTCACACTTTATTTCTAAAGAACTATGTAGTTATTTCTCCATTATCTTTCTGGCATTGAGTATTACTGTGGAGAAGGATGTTGGCATGATTACTTCCTATTGTAGGTAATTTACATTTTCTGACTGAATGTGTGAAAAGTTTTTTCTTTATCCTTGATGTTCTATTTTGGCCTTGTGAATTTTACATTACATATTTCTAGAACCCAGTGTGTGCTTTTCAATAGACATTTTCAGTTCTACCTGGCTTAATATTATTAACTGTAAGATCTTAGCAAGTTACTTAATCTCTTTATGCCTCAGTTTCTTTATCTGTAAATGTAAATAATTGTGTCTACTTCATAGAATTGTCGGGATGATTTTAGTTAATGTGTGTAAAGTGTACAGAATAGTGTCTGGCACATAATATTCGCTACTTTAAAGGGTACTAATTTTTTAGGGAAATTTTCTTTTTTTAGGTCTTTTAATACTTTTTCCCAGTTTATTTGTTGGGTTTGATGCTTTAAAGATACCTATTATTATTATTATTAATTTTTATCCTCCATGTTTATTGGTTTCTCCCTGATTTACTTTGTCTTTTTCACATACATTTACTTCAACTATTTCAACTTTTATTCTACAGCTGTGATTTATCTTCAGCTCTGTCTATTCTATCCCTTTGGTATTTTTACTTCTCTATAATTTTTTTAATGTTGTTCTGGCATCTCTTTGTTTCCTTTGATCTGTTGTTTCTTTTTTCATCTCATTTTAGTTTTTTTGATCATCTTTTGAACTCATTCAGTTATTCTCTAGTTAAATGCACATGTGAAGAATTTTTCTTCTCTTTCTTGAGTTGTGTTTTCTAAGCTGGTTATTTGTGTGTCTTTTGCATGCTGTTTGTGTGTGTGTGTGTGTGTGTGTGTGTGTGTGTGTGTCTTGTATAGACTTGTATTGGTGCCATTCCATTTCCTTTTATCTTGATCATGCTTTGGCAGTTCTATCTATGTTAAATTTTCTCTCTCTTTACTCTTACAGCGTTACTGTTGTCTTGACTATCATCTCACAGTATCATTTGTTTTTTCCTTAAGGTCTATGCTTTAAGAGCTATCCAGTTTTTTCTTATAGCCTGAGAGCAAGGGAGCAGAGAGGACTCACCTGAGGCAGGCTTTGTTAGATAGTTTGGGCTCTGCTCTCCCTTTGGTAGTTGCGTTAGTTGTCCTGGACCAATGTTCACAACACCTGGTTCCGGTGGGGGGTGGGTCTCCTTGTGCTGGATGGATAACTTCTGGCTTCAGAGCCATGCCCCATTCAGGACATACCTTGGAGTCTCCACTTCTGCCAGAGGCAGCCTCCTTGTCCACTTCCTATGTTTCTCTCAAGCAGCTTGTGGCAGGAACATGGATCTAGGAAGAGAGTTGAGTCTGGGTCTGCATTTTTCCCTGTCAAGCAGAAGGGATTATGTCCTCTCTGGCTAACCTTAGGGTTCATTGTGTTCTAATACTCTTGTAAAGGGTCAGGATTACAGATGAACCCTACACAGGTTGTTTTATTTCAAAGACAAGACTTTCATAATCAAAGCCTCCAGAAAGTTGTTTTGGAGACACATTGAGGCTGGGGGTGAGATTGTGCAAGGCTTTGTGCCCACCCAGCTCCTGACACAGAAAAGCTCCATGCATCAAGAAGGGCAGGATCCTAGTCTGGTCAGTTTAAGGAGTTGCTGCTGCAATTGACCGCACTTAACATTTTCTTCGGAGGATACTTTTTAAATTTCTTGGTCCAGGAGGACCGTAATATTGGAAGTATACTTTTGCTGTTAATCAGATTCCATATTTCCTCTGCAAGGACGAACACACATCAGTAATGAGTGAAGCAAATCTTAGTTTGGTGCACTTTGAAATCTTTCTGTGTGAAAAGATGCAATAAAATGTGATTTTATTTTATCAACCTTACTATGAAAAAAAAAACTTCAGTTGTAATTTTACTTTGTATGTGTGTGGTTTTCAAGCATCTTGTCTTGTTAGGGTACTATGTCTTTTGATCTCTTTTTAAAAACGTAAAAGAATTATGTTAATTTGGGAAAAAATTCGTTCCAAGTAGGCGAATGGATACAGAAGGAGACCTATAAATTTGCTGAGATTCATAAAGCACACACTCCTGTTGGCCAGTTTGAGAAAAGATATTGTAAGTGATGGGTTATAGAAATGAATTTGGAATAATTATTATTTATAATTTGAAATTCCATGGCTTAATCTTTTTTAAAAAAGCTTGTTTTGTTTTTAGTTTATTTTGTTTTTGGTTTTTGGTGATTGAGTTTTTGTTTTGGGGATCACATAAATCTATGCCCCAATTATGCCATATTAAGTTTACATAAAACTTTATTTTAATACGTTATTTCTAATTTAAAAAATCCTTCAAAGAATCAGACCAGGGCTTCCCTGGTGGCACAGTGGTTGAGAGTCTGCCTGCCGATGCAGGGGACACGGGTTCGTGCCCCGGTCCGGGAAGATCCCACATGCCGCGGAGCGGCTAGGCCCGTGAGGCATGGCCACGGAGCCTGTGCTCCGCAACAGGAGAGGCCACAACAGTGAGAGGCCCGCGTACGGCAAAAAAAAAAAAAAAAAAAAAAAAAAAAGAGAATCAGACCAATATTTTCCCGTATTTATTTTTAGCTCAGTGGTAAAGTTATATAAGAATTTAATCCAAATTTGTCTCTGAAAATGTGGACATAATCTGTTAATACAGAGTAAAACATATAACGGATGTACTAACCTCATAATTTTATAGCCAACACTTAAAAATTGTGATGCTGTTTGAGCAATATTTGAAATAAATGAAATAACGTGGAACTTTTGTGTTTAAAAATCATTATTATGTAACATAGGCTTATTTTGAATTGTAATATCTCAACTACATGTTTCATTCTCCTTATTAATTCCCAGATATATCTTACCTTATAATATGCAATGTACATGGAAAAATATGTGTGATTTTTAAACAAACCATAATTCTGAATATTGAATAATTTCTTATTTCTATTCTTTCAAATTATTGAGAATTTATTATATAGAAATAGATATTTATTTTGGCCTAGACTGGCTGAATTTTATGATGCTAAAAATTTTCTGGGCAAAAAATCTTCAATTAAACTAGAGATCTTTAATTCTGTAAAGAAGGACAATGCTAAAACAGCATTAATGGGTTTATATGGGTAAAGGTCCATTTTATTTAGATTTACTATTGTTGGAAGTTTTCTATTTTGTCAGTGTAGACCCGTCTGAAAATTGTGTTCTTTAGCTTGGTTTTGTGATTTTTTTTTTTTTAATGTGCTTTAATGTTTAAGCGCCACAAAAGTCATAGGAAGGCAGCTACTTTTGTTAATAGAATGATGGTGTCGAAAAAAATTGAAACACAAAACAGGAAAAATAGTTGAAGCTAAGGTTTCCATCATCATCCACTACCCACACCAAATACAGGATTCTTCTAATGAGTTAGTCTCCTGTCATGGTTCCACAGCCCCCTGGATCTGGGATGGGTACCAGCTCACACTGCAAGATGAATCTCAGCTTCCTATGTTGCATGTAGTTATGTGATCTTCCTTCTACCTCTTAAATGTGATTTGAAAACTGTCTAAAGTTGAGAAGTTTTCAATAACATCTTAGAAGTTATGATGTACTCTGCAATGATGCCATTTTATATTTTCTATCTATTGCAAGTCAAATTGCAACTGCCCTTCTGCAACCTCAGCCAGCTGTTAATTCTCTGTTAAGGCAGGTTGGAAACTTAGGCTTCCTAGAGTTCGAGCCTCCATCTAGAGGTGATCTTTGAAAGAAGATTCCAGTATTTGCTGTTGGGGAGCTGCTATGTGTGGGAGATTCCCACATAGGGCAAGAATAGTACTTGGCCAGGTTTTCTGTGGTCAGAATGGGCAGAATGTCTTATTCCAGAAAAGCAGATCTAGCTTGGAGAGAATTACCTGGAATTTCTGGGGACTGGATGGATAAATAGCTGTGTAAACACTGGAATTCCATACCCTGTCTTATCCTGCTTCTGTCTTAGGTGGTCCATGCGATGAAACTGGATTTTTTTCTGTGAGCACTGAAACATGGTCTGGATTCTGAAGTTAGCTCAGTTACTAACTGAGTGTGCTGTCTTAGGCAGCTTGCTAAGCTCTGTCTTCATTTTGTCTTTTGTAAAATATGGTCCATAATAATTGCTTGTTTGTACTAGTGGCTCTGAAATCTAATAAAATAGAATATACTGGAGGATAAAAAGCACTATATAGATATGATACTTATTATTATCACAAAGAATAATTACAGACTTTTCTGGAGAAATTGAGTGCCATAGTCCCTTGCGTTCTGAAGTATATAAAAGTCAACATGTGTTTTTTGGAAACTGTGCTTGAAAAATACACGAAAGAAATTAGACAGTCCTAATGAGTTGTCTTTGGTATTGTGGATGCATCTGATCTAATGGACAAGGAGCCCAAGACATCTAAACGAGGATGATTGGCAACACCGAGCAAAGGAGTCTAATGCTAGAACATCAGGTCCATACAGAAGTAGAAAAGACCCTAGGAGGTCGTTTCATCCAAGCCTCTACGTCTGGTCAGGCCAATTCTTGAAACCTGACCTATTTTATTCAAGGTAGAAGGACCTATTTTATTTTAAAATATGCCAGAAAGGGAGTTCTCAGAGTTTCTAATTAACTTAATCTACTTAGTGAAGTTCTTCCTGGTATCTGACTGTACCCATTATTGCTACAGTTCAAGCACATTTCTGTAGACTAGGTGCTTTGAAGATACGGAGGACAGTATATCTGCCTCCTGATGGGATCTGACTCTGGGCACGTCAGTCCCAAAGCCGTCCAACTCAGATGTTCTCTGAGTGGCATGGATGGCTGAGGCTGCCATTTGTGGAAGTGGAATCAGCCGTCACCATGCAGTTGTAGCTGGGGTTCATCAAAAGGACATTTTTTCAATGGACAGTAATCCTACCTCCTGTTTGTGGTCATTAAGGTTTACAAGACACTTTCTCAAACATTAGTGCATTTGGCCCTCACAACAAACTCAGCTGTCACTGTCTCCACTTTGACTATAAGGAAAGTGATGCTTGAAGAGTTTGAATCCGGTCTCCGTGTTCACCCGGCAGCAAGAATGAGAAGGCAGGACTTAAACACAGGACTTTTGCCTCTGAGTGCAGAGCACTAAGCAGGGTTCCCTGGAAAAGTTTCTCTCATCTCCGGTAACTCCTGAAACAAATTAGGATAACCAGTGTTCTACGCAAAGGAGAGGAAGTAAAACTGAGATCACCAGAGACTTCTAATTTGAGGCCAAGCAATTAATGCTCATTCTACTAGGGATTACTCCCTTCTGAGAATAGTATGCACCCACATAACAATAGAATGACTTGAAAACAATGCTGTCCAACCACTGCCTCAGTGTAAGTATTGCTGCATGACCTTGGGCAGATTAGCTAGCTTTGGCAACCTGTTTTCTGTATCCACAGACAGGGAATCTCAGTAGTCCCTATTTCGGATGATTGTGGTCGAAGTTAAATGACTTAATATACGTAAAGTGCCATGCGCAGGTGGCAGTGAGTATGTTCAGTGCATAGTATGTATTATCTTAGTTATTACTGTGTTGAGACATTTTGCTTCACTCTAGGAATGTCCTGGGTATAATATCATATCTTAAATTACTTCCTTTTGTGAATCTTTGACTATGACAGTTCAGGGAATCAGAGAAGAGAGAGAAGAGGAAGGGCGATGGGTGGACTGCCATGTGTGCACTGTGTGTGCGTGTGTATGTGCACACGCTGTGTAGCACCGCCTGGTATAATAGGCCTGAGGACCACCAAGTAAACCAGAAAAATTTCCAGGCAAAGAACATAGATGTCAGAGATCATTCTGTAAAACTCAAGCATTTCATTCATGTCAAAGCCCTTCAAGCTCTGATTCTGAGCCCACGCGCTTTTATTTAACTCTAATCATTCATTTATTTTTCTTTAACAAGCACTTACTCATGATTTAATATGTGCCAGACTCTGGTCTAAGTGCCTGACAAATAATAACACCTTTGACTTTCACAACAAGTGTATGAGGTAGGTACATTAATGTACCCACTTCCCAAATGAGGAAACTGAGGTGCAATCAATCATGTGAGTGTAAATCCATTTATAAAATGATATAAAAGGCATAAAATAATTGGAGCTTAAATATTTGCATAGTACTACATACTTTCTTTTTTTTAACATCTTTATTGGAGTATAATTGCCTTACAATGGTGTGTTAGTTTCTGCTTCGTAACAAAGTGAATCAGTTATACATATACATATGTTCCCATAGCTCTTCCCTCTTGCGTCTCCCTCTCTCCCACCCTCCCTATCCCACCCCTCTAGGTGGTCATAAACCACCTAGCTGATCTCCCTGTGCTATGTGGCTACTTCCCACTAGCTATCTATTTTACGTTTGGTAGTGTATATATGTCCATGCCACTCTCTCACTTTGTCACAGCTTACCCTTCCCCCTCCCCATATTCTCAAGTCCATGCTCTAGTAGGTCTGTGTCTTTATTCCCGTCTTACCCCTAGATTCTTCATGACCTTTTTTTTTTTCCTTAGATTCCATATATATGTGTTAGCATACGGTATTTGTTTTTCTCTTTCTGACTTACTTCACTCTGAATGACAGACTCTAGGTCCATCCACCTCACTACAAGTAACTCAATTTCGTTTCTTTTTATGGCTGAGTAATATTCCATTGTATATATGTGCCACACCTTCTTTATCCATTCATCTGTTGATGGACACTTAGGTTGCTTCCATGTCCTGGCTATTGTAAATAGAGCTGCAGTGAACATTTTGGTACATGACTCTTTTTGAATTATGGTTTTCTCAGGGTATATGCCCAGTAGTGGGATTGCTGGGTCGTATGGTAGTTCTATTTTTAGTTTTTTAAGGAACCTCCATACTGTTCTCCATAGTGGCTGTATCAATTTACATTCCCACCAGAAATGCAAGAGTGTTCGCTTTTCTCCACACCCTCTCCAGCATTTATTGTTTCTAGATTTTTTGATGATGGCCATTCTGATCGGTGTGAGATGATATCTCATTGTAGTTTTGATTTGCTACATACTTTCTTGATGACTTTCCCATGCATTTCTTTTATAAATGATTCTCATTTTTTGATGATCCAATTTCCCACCCCACTTCAGATTAGAAGCTGTGGGCTAGAAGTTGGGGGAAGGGTGGCATTGGTGGCAACCAATGGACGGAAGAGCTGATTTTGAGATAACCAATAGAAAGACTATAAAATGCAGTCATGGGAACTCAAAGAGCACACTGTCCCAAGACTGTGTAATGTAGTGGAAACAAGCCCTACACATCTCAATACATCCTGAGTGCATAGCTCCTGTCTGGGCAGTAACAGGTTCATCCTGATGACTGGGCTATCAGGAAAATGAAGTGATGTTCCTCTAAAGATGAAAAGAATGTATATATATATATATATTTTTTTTTAGCTGGTCAACATGTCTTTTAACTTGAGCTATAATTGACATATAACATTATATTAGTTTCTGGTGTACAACATGATTCGATATATGCATGTATTGTGAAATGATAACCACGATAAGTCAACATCCATCACCACATAGTTAGGAATTTTTTTTCTTGTGATGAGAACTTTTAAGTTCTATTCTCTCAGCAACTTTCTTTTTTTTTAAAGGTATTTATTTTTTTATTAATTTTCACTGGAGTATAGTTGCTTTACAGTTTTGTGTTAGTTTCTGCTGCATGGCAAAGTGAATTAGCTATACATATATATATATATATATATATATATAATCCCCTCTTTTTTGTATTTCCTTCCCATTTAGTCACCACAGAGCACTGAGTAGAGTTCCCTGTGTTATACAGTAGGTTCTTATTCAGCAACGTTCAGATCTACAGTACAATATCATTAACTATAGCCACCATACTGTACATTACATCCCCACGACTTATTTGCAGTTGACCCTTGAACGATGTAGGAATTAGGGGTGCTGACCCTTTGTACAGTTGAAAATCCCCATGGCTGTACAGTCTGCCCTCTGTATCCAAGGGTCCACATCCACTGATTCAATCAACTGCGGATTGTTTAGAGCTGTAGTATTCAGTATTGAAAGAAACCCGCATGTAAGTGGACCTAGTGCAGCTTAAACCCATGTTGTTCAAGGTCAACTGTATTTTATAACTGGTAATTGGTGCCTTTTAACCACCTTTACCCAATTTGCCCAACCCCACCTCCCATCTCTGTATCTGTGAGTTAGCTGTTGCTGTTGTTTGGATTCCACATATAAGTGAGACCATACAGTATTTGTCTTTCTTTATATGACTTATTTCCCTAGCATAGTACCCTTTAGGTCCATCCATGTTGCCCCAAATGGCAAGATTCCCTTCTTTTTATGATTGAATTATATATATATATATATATATATATATATATATATATATATTTTTTTTTTTTTTAGCCATTTGTCCATAGATAGACACTTAGGTTGCTTCCATATCTTGACTATGGTAAATAATACTGCAGTGAACATGGGGGTGCATAGATCTTTACACGTTATTGTTTTTCATTTCCTTTGGATAAATGCCCAGAAGTAGAATTGCTGGATCATATGGTAGTTCTATTTTTAATTTTTTGAGGAACCTCCATACTGTTTTCCATAGTGGCTGCAACAATTTACATTCTACCAACAGCGCACAAGCATTCCCTTTTCTCCACATCCTTGCCAACACTTGTTATTTCTTGTCTTTTTATTAATAACCATTCTAACAGGTGTGAGATGATATCTCACTGTGGTTTTAATTTTTTGAGGAACCTCCATACTGTTTTCCATAGTGGCTGCGACAATTTACATTCTACCAACAGCGCACAAGCATTCCCTTTTCTCCACATCCTTGCCAACACTTGTTATTTCTTGTCTTTTTATTAATAACCATTCTAACAGGTGTGAGATGATATCTCACTGTGGTTTTAATTTTTTGAGGAACCTCCATACTGTTTTCCATAGTGGCTGCGACAATTTACATTCTACCAACAGCGCACAAGCATTCCCTTTTCTCCACATCCTTGCCAACACTTGTTATTTCTTGTCTTTTTATTAATAACCATTCTAACAGGTGTGAGATGATATCTCACTGTGGTTTTAATTTGCATTTCCCTGATGATTAGTGATGTTGAGCACCTTTTCATGTACCTGTTGGCCGTCTGTATGTCTTCTCTGGAAAATGTCTGTTCAGATCTTCTGCCCATTTTTAAAGCAGATTGTTTTTTATTTTTTTACTATTGAATTGCATGGTGTAAGCATTTTTTAAAAGTGAAAATAACATTTTCTTAATTTAAAGAGCAATGCATTTTGGGGGGAAAATATTAGAAAGTACACTTAATCAAAAAGAAGAAAAAATACCCATAATCCTAACACTTAGAGATAGCATCTTAGTGTGTGCATCTGTGTATAGTTTTGTTTTACAAAAACAAGCTTGTATATGGATTTTTCACTTAATATTTTGAAAACAGATTTTCGTGTAATATCTGTCCACTACGTAATTTTAAATGGCTGAGTAGAACTCCGGTACATGCATGCATCATGATGTATTCAACGAATCCCTTATTGTTGAAAATTTTCAACTTAAAAAAACTGGGGGGGGGGGGTTGTAAGTAATGCAGCAATGAATATATTTGTAGCTAAATTTTTGTACATTCCTGACTACTTCTTAGACTAAATTATTGCCAAGTTGCTTTTCAGAAAAGTTGTTCCAAATAGTGAAGCACATTGGAAGGCCTTATATTAAAAGCAGTTGAAATGAGAGTTAAAGCCAAGGGGGCAAGGGGGAGCTGCGTAAATGGGTATGCTTCAGTTAATTGGGAAAGTCCCTTTATTGAAGAATGTCTCATATCCAAATGAAGTCAGATACCTAAGGTCCTGTTAGCTTTCTAAGGCCTCAAAGAGCATTTATTTTTGGTGTATTATTCTGTTTCTCCGCCTGCCCCAAACTCAATGTGTAGGAGTTATGAGTAGTGGATTGGAATTAAAAACCTGGATCGATGTTCTGTCTCTGCTGCATGCTGTGTGGTATTGGGAAAATATTGTGTCTTCTGAGTCTCACTTTTCCTCATCAGTAAAATAGGAATAATATTATCTCCCCTTACTGCCTCACAGGGGCCTTCTGAGGTTTAAAATCTCAAAATGAGAATAAGGTACATGCATTCCCTTTTTAGAACAATGAAAACCTTTACACATGTAAGCTATGATGGATATAATTTAGTATATATTTAATCTCCTGCATACCCTGTACCCTCGGTCAAGGAAGGAGACCCCCAACCTGACAAGGAGGCATGGGTTCTAATCCTAGATCTGCCACTAAATAGGCCTGACAGTTTAAGCAAGTCACTTTCTCTCTCTGGAACTATTTCCCCATCTGTAAAATGAGGGGGTTGTAGCACATGGCTTCCATCAGCAAGATTTTGATATGATCTTTATTAGTGACTCCGATATAGACTCAGAAGAGGAATTATTAGTCCCATAAAGGGGACCAGATCCAGAAAGGTTAAATCCATTACTATGGTTGCATAGTTTATATTTTCTTTTCTTTCTTTTTTTCCACGCCGTGCAGCTGGTAGGATCTTATTTCCCCTACCGGGGATCGAATCCAGGCCCCTGGCAGTGAGAGGGCAGAGTCCTAACCACTGCCACTGGACCGCCAGGGAATTTCCATATAGTTTATATTTTCATCTGCTCCTTACTGCAAGGCTGGTAGCAAGGGATAAAATGAGGGTGATTTTTCCTAGTTGTTACTAGAAAGAAAAATTTGGAATACAGTTTTTCTACCCCTTTTCCCTAAAGAATTCATTTTTCATTATATTCTTCTCTTTTTATCCACTTGGATTGCTCCATTATTGTTTGGCTAGGTTGATTCAGATATAAAGGGTTTAAAAAACACATTTGGTGTCACAGAGACCCAGTGTAAAACTGAGTTCCTTACTACATAATGAGATCTTTGAAACCAGGAATATCTTACACATTTTCAAATCCCCAGCGTCTGACATAATGTTTGGCACATAATTGGTGATTAATGATGACTGTTATGAAAGGTAGGGTGGTGAGCAGACAACCTTGTCTTCTATACTCCAGACAGAGTGTAAGGATCTGTCTTCTAGGCAATCCTGGGTTTCAGACAACTAGCTCAGTAGGAGTCTTAGGAAGTGCTTAGAAGGTAGGAGGAACTTAGGAGGAAACTTAGTGAAGACAAAAGATTTGGGTTGAAATTCTGGCTCTGACACTGACAAGCGGAGTGGACTGAACCTCAGTTTCCTCATATGTAAAGTGGAGATAATATTGCCTCCCTGTCATTGTTATATATAGTACTAGGTTATGGTAAGGGCTCATTACGGGAGAGTTCCTCTTCGTGAAAGATGTTACAAGATGCTCTGGGGTGAACCATGAACAGCAGGGGAGATCTTTGGAAAATTTTGTTCTTGGGCATCTTTTAACTAATGCCACAAAAAAATGGTATTTTCACCTCATTGCTATATCTACCAGTGGAATGTGTGCGTGGACCTGCATGAACACACTGATGTGTGCACCTGCTCTTCAATCTCTCATGGATAAAATGATACCTGGAGAATATATTAGGTCTTCTAGAGGAACATGATGTTTTTCCTCCTGTGGACCTTCTTATAGTACCTCAGAGATTGCCACTTGGCAGACAATGAGTACATTTTCTTTGAAATTCATTAGGAAAGTCCAGTGTCCCAAGAGTTTGAAATTTGGTCCTTCCTCAAACCCAGTATATTTGATTTTCTGTTATCTGCATGCTAACTGCCTATTTGATCTGTAGTCCATCCGACTGTGAATCCAGCTTGTCTTCTTCCTGACACGTAAAGTAACTCCAACCAAAAACTTTGATATTGAATTGCTCAGGGAACATAGTTATTTTAATATCATTTTTTTTAAAAGAGCAGCAACAAAGAAAACAGGGCCACAAAGGTAATCCTATTTTAAAAATATGTAGATGGGATCCCAAATATTTTGTGTTATCCTGTGTTTCTGAGTTACTCATCCCATAGCTGAAATCTCATTGCCCTACAGGCAAATTTTACCCATCCTTCTCCATCCAGCTCAAATGACACTTCTTTTATGGAGCCTTCCCTTCCCCCACTTCCGGAGTGGTAGATGAGTTCTTGCTTAGGGCCAGTTTTGTGGCAACTCAGAGACATTAATTTGTGTAATAAGGCAATAACATATTGCAATTAAGAATTTACTGTGTAAAATTTATGTTTGAGTTTTTAGTGGTTTATTTTGTTTTGTTTTAATCCTTCAGAACTGCAGACTCCCAGAGTAGGTATGGAGCCTCACTGATTCTGGCCTAGGAAGGATACAGATTCCCCAGTGATCAAAATAGCTCTGGTCAGGATCAAGTGACAGCTGGGCTGTGGTCACCACTTGCCTTTGTGGCCAACAGATTCCTCTAAATTATTTGATTTGAGGTAATTATTAAAAATAATAGTTAATATTTTAAGTGCCTCTCATATACCAACTACCCCTTGTATATTATTTCAAAATCCAACAACAACCATGCAGTAAATTTTCGCCATTTTAGGGACAAGAAACTGAGGTTTAAAGAGGGTAAGTTACTGTCCCAGAGTCACCTAGTATACACTGACTCTGAGTTAACTACACGGCATAACTTAGTCCTGCTTGGATTCATAGTAGGCTCTTAGTAAATAGTGGTTATTATTATTATCACTATTATTGTTATTTTTAAAGTGATGAGTGTAGGTCTTCTAGAGAATTCCAAATCCCATGTTCTTTCCACTGTGTCCGGGTACTTCTGTTGTCTTTCCTTTGTCTGACTTCTTTTTGGTTGAAAATAATGACAGAAAAAGATGGCTATTCTCTTGGTATTGAATGATATAATTCATAGGAAAGTACTTTGAACACTGGAAATTTTAGGTATTAAAATTATAATTCTAATAATTATTAAAATATTATAATATTCTAATTCTAGTTATTATTATCGGTCTATCTCCATCATTATTTGATTGTGAGTCCTGCTGAGTAGGAATCTTGCCTTATTCTTTGTATCCACAGAGCAAGGAGTTATGTGATGCTTAATAGATATATCATGCATAATGCATTTGCATTTACTTGCTTTAAGAGGTAGACTGGGATCTGTGGACAAGTCTAGGCTGACGGAGAGGTGGGCTGGTTCAGTGGCCACTCAAGCCAGATATATAGTCTGATAGGGTGGAGCTCATTCATTCATTCGAAAAGGTATATTGAGGGACTTCCCTGGCGGTCCAGTCGTTAAGACTTCCCGTTTCCACTGCGGGGGGGCGCAGGTTAGATACCTTGTTGGGGAGCTAAGATCCCGCATGCTGTGCGACGTAGCCCCCACCCCCAAAAAAAAGGTATCTTGAGTGTCTAATCCATGCCAGACACTGCTCCAGACAAAGGCCAACAGCTGTGAACAAGAGAGAGAAAGTCTGGTGAAGGAAGCAGACAATGCATAAGTAGGAAAATTACCCATTGCACTAAGGAATGAAGAAAATGAAAATGGCTAAAGTGAAAGAGCGTCTTTACAAAGTAAGGCAGAGGATGTGTCTACTTTAGACAGGGTGGTAGAAAGAGGCCTCTCTGAGATCTGGATAAAGCGAAAGAATCAGCCATGTCCAGATCTGGGAAGAGGGTGTCCAAGTAAAGACTAAGGCCATTAGGCAGAGACTGGATTGGCATCCTTACGGGACAGGAAGGCCAGGGTAACTGGAGAGTAGTGAACAAGATGACACAAGGCCTAAAAGGTGAAGTCCGAAAAGTAATCAGGAGCCACGTCGTTTAGGCCTGATTAGCCCCAGTCAAGAATTGGGGTTTGGGCTTCCCTGGTGGCCCAGTGGTTGAGAGTCTGCCTGCCGATTCAGGGGACGCGGGTTCGTGCCCCGGTCCGGGAAGATCCCACATGCCGCGGAGCGGCTGGGCCCGTGAGCCATGGCCACTGGGCCTGCGCGTCCGGAGCCTGTGCTCCGCAACAGGAGAGGCCACAACAGTGAGAGGCCTGCGTACCACCAAAAAAAAAAAAAAAAGAATTGGGGTTTAATTCCAGATCAATGAGATCAATGAGAAATCCATTGGAGGGATTGAAGCAGAAGACATATGCTCTGACTTATTCTTAAAAATATCTCTTTGGCTACTGGTGGAGGATGGATTGAAGGAAGGTAAAATGTAAACAGGAAGACCAATTAAAAGGCTATTGCAGGGAAATTCCCTGGCGGTCCAGTGATTAGGACTCTGCGCTCTCGCTGCCGAGGGCCCAGGTTCAATCCCTGGTTGGGGAATTAAGATCCCACAAGCCATGTGGTGAGGCCAAAAAAGAAAAAAAAAAAAAAAAAAGCTAGTGCAGGTGAGAGATGACAGTGGGAGATGGTGAGAAGCGGATGTGTCTTTGGTATATTTTTGTGGTACAGCTCACGGAGTCTAAGGCTCTCGGTACTCTCAGGAAACTGGGATGGAGCATGGCTCTGGCTACCCTCATTTTCTCTAGGGCTAGAAGATTAATGAACAAATATTTGCCTATTCAGGACCAAAATTGGAGTCTTAGGGTTGGAAATGATTAACTTTCCCATTTTATACAGATGAAGATATAGAGGCAGAGATGAGCTAAATTGATCAAAGTCATACTGTTTCTTACTTGTAAATCCAGCAATAGAGCACTTCTCTCCCACAGTTCTTTCCATTACAGAAAACAGTCCTTTCATAGCAGCGTTCGGTTGCCTTTGTTTTGACATAAATCCTGAAAGGTCAGGCCCAGAATATTAGGAGGACTTCCTGGCAGTTGTCTAAACGGTTATATGGTTTGGTGACTGGTGACATGGTCAAAAATATGACTAGGCCTGATCCTTGTTTCTAGTACATCCATGAATAAAAACAGTTTTGCTTCTTCTTCCTTTTTAAAAAATTTATTTATTTATTTATTTTTGGCTGCGTTGGGTCTTCGTTGCTGCGCGCGCGGGCTTTCTCTAGTTGCGGACAGCAGGGGCTACTCTGTTGCTGCGTGCAGGCTTCTCATTGTGGGGGCTTCTCTTGTTGCGGAGCACGGGCTCTAGGCCCACGGGCTTCAGTAGTTGTGGCTCGTGGGCTCTGGAGCACAGGCTCAGTAGTTGTGGCGCACGGGCTTAGTTGCTCCGGTGTGTGGGATCTTCCCGAACCAGGGCTTGAACCCGTGTCCCCTGCATTGGCAGGCGGATTCTTAACCACTGCGCCACCACGGAAGTCCTTTTTTTTTTTTTTCCCCTCTCTAAACACTATGGATTTTATTTCTTTTTTTATTTTTCTTTGTTGCCCTGACTAGGACATTCAGTAGGATGTTGAAAAACGGTGAAAGCAGACAGTCTCGCCTTGTCCCTGAACTTAATGGGGTGGAGGAAGTTAGTTGTAGGTTTTTCATAAATGATCTTTATCAGGTTAAATAAGTTCCCTTCATTCCTAGTTCACTGAAACTGGTGGGTTTTTTTTTTCATGAATGGTCATTTTAAGTTCTTTTTCTACATATGTTGACATGATCGTGTCACTGTTCTCTTTTATTTTGTAGATGTGATGAATTACACTGATTTTCAAATATTAAACCAATATTGCACTCCTGGAATAAACTCTACTTGGTCATGATATATTATCATTTTTATGTATCATTAGATTGGTTTGCTAATATTCTGTTAAATATTTTTGTCTATGTTCATGAGAGATATTAGTTATAATTTTCTTTTTTCTTTTTTTTTGCGGTACGCAGGCCTCTCACTGCTGTGGCCTCTCCCGTTGCGGAGCACAGGCTCCGGACACGCAGGCCCAGTGGCCATGTCTCACGGGCCTAGCCGCTCCGCGGCATGTGGGATCTTCCCGGACCAGGGCACAAACGCGTGTCCCCTGCATCGGCAGGCGGACTCTCAACCACTGCGCCACCAGGGAAGCCCCTCCTAATTTATGGTTAAATTAGCTTTTAACCATACCTATTTGGTTTTTATTTTTTCTGGTTGGTCTAGGAAGTATTATTTGCATTCTTAGCTTATCATAACCTTTTATGAATTAATCTGATGCCACTTCATATATATTATAAGAATCTTACAATGTGATATTTCCATATATTTTACTTCTGAATATATTATAAACCATACTTTTACACAATCACTTCTAAGGAAATCATAAAATTAGAAAATAAAAATTATTATGGTTACCCACATATATAAGGATGCTCTTCACTCCTTTGTCTGTGCAATTTTCCTTCAGCTCAAAGGACGTCCTTTAATATTTCTTATAGTGCCTGTCTGCTAGTGGTGAATTATCTCACTTTTTGTTTATCTAAAGAAAGGCTTTATTTTGCCTTCGCATTTTGAAGGAGACAGAATTCTCAATTGGCAAGTTTTTCCTTTTTTTCTTTCAGCATTTTAAAGAGGTTATTCCATTGTCTTCTGGCTTTCATTATTTCTGATGAGAAATCAGTATTTAAAATTTTATTCCTCTGTATGTGATTGCTTGGCTATTTAATTTTTTTTTATTTATTTTTGTCTCAGCGATATAACTACAAGGTGTCTAGGTGTGGTTTTGCTTATATTTTTCCTTCTTGAGATTGGCTGAGTTTCTGGGGTCTGTTGGTTAACATTTTTCATCAAATAAGGGGGAAAACTTGGTCATCAGGTCTTCAAACACTTTCTGTGACTCAATTTCTCTTTCCTTTCCTACTACGACTCCAGTTACACCTGTATTGGACCATTTTATATTGTCCCTCGGATCCCTGGGATCTATTCATTTTTTTCAGTCTTTCTACTTTCTGTGCTCCAAGTACTTTGATCTCTTCTTCTGCCATGTCCAATCCGCTGTTTAAGCCATTCAGTAAAATTTTAATTTCTTATATCATAATTTTTACTTTTAGAATTTCCATTTGGTTCTTTTTATAGTTTCTATATGGAAATTTCATCTGTCCACCTATTATGTCTGGTTTTTACTTAAAGTTCTTATCTATTAATTCCATTATCTGTATTTCTGGGTCTGTTTCTTTTGACTGTTTTTTTCCCTTGGTTATAGGTCACAGTTTTCTATTTCCTTACATAGCTAGTGATTTTTTTCACTGTATGCTGGAAATTGTGGATTTTACATTGTTGTATGTGGTTTATTTGTCTTCCTTTGAAGACTGTTGACTTTTGTTGTCAGGTGGTAAATTTACTCACAGATTAGCTTGATCCTTTTGAGACTTGTTTTTAATGTTTTTAGGGAGAGTATAGAGTAATTCTTATTCTATAGCTAAAATAGACCTACTCCTAAGTCTCTGCCCATCTGAAATCTCAAAGGAATGCCCAGTATGTTCAGTGAGGTCTTTCTATTCTGACTTGTCAGACCTCCAGTGTCTCCAAACCTATGCAATATCTGGAATCTTCGCACAGCTCACAGTTTCTCAATAATTATCCTCTACCATGGCTCACAGAGTCTTTTTCTGTGCATGCATAATTTAGTGTTCAGTGAAAGATTCAAGGAGACTCCTATGCATATTTTAGAGTTATCTCTCTATATACAGACCCTTTCTCTCTGATACCCAGCACACAAATTTTAACCACCTAAGCGAACCTGAACTCAAATCATTATCCCATCAGATCAGTGAGATCATTGTGCTTTGCTTAAGTTACCCCTTCCTGCACCACAGTCCAGAAGGTACTTCTAGACAGGAAGCTGAAGGTGATTATGGGGCTGACATCATGTATTTTCCTTTTCTCGGTGATTACATTCCTCCTCTGATTGTCATCTACAGTGTGAACACTTTCAGTTTTATTTTTCTTATAGCAGGAGAACTAGTCTGGTACTAATTATTCCATAATGGCTGAAGATGGAAGTCTCTAGTACAACTGAGTGGTTCACATTCAATTGTGTAATACCCCTCCATCTTAGATGGCTCTAGTTATTCTTTTTGTTTGTTTAGTGAAAGTATAGTTGATTTACAATGTTGTGTTTGTTTCAGGTATACAGCAAAGTGATTCGGTTATACATATATATATATATTTTTTTTAATATACATATATTTTTTTCAGATTCTTTTCTGTTATAGGTTATTACAAGATACTGAATATAGTTCCCTGTGTTATACAATAAATCCTTGTTGTATTTTATATATAGTGTATTTTATATATAGTGGTGAGTATTTTATATATAGTGTATTTTATTTTATGTATTTTTAATATGTATTTTATATATAGTGGTGAGTATCTGTTAATCCCATACTCCTAATTTATCCCTTCCCCACCTTTGCCCTTTGGTAACCATAAGTTTGTTTTCTATGTCTGTGAGTCTATTTCTGCTTTGTAAATAAATTCATTTGTATTATTTTTTAGATTCCACATATAAGTGATATCATATAATATTTATCTTTCTCTGTCTGACCTACTTCACTCAGTATGATAATCTCTAGGTCCATCCACATTCCTGCAAATGGCAATATTTCATTCTTTTTTATGGCTGAGTAATATTCCATTGTATAAATTCCATATTCCATTGTATAAATATACCATATCTTCTTTATCATCTGTTGATGGACACTTAGGTTGCTTTGATGTCTTGACTACTGTAAATAGTGCTGCTATGACTGTTGGGGTGCATGTTTCTTTTCAAATTAGAGTTCTTGTCTTTTCCAGTTATATGCCCAGGAGTGGGATTGCTGAATCATATGGTAACTCTATTTTTAGTTTTTTAAGGAAGCTCCATACTGTTATCCATAGTGGTTGCACCAATTTATATACCTACCAACAGTATAGGAGGGTTCTCTTTTCTTCTCACCCTCTCCAGCACTTTTTATTTGCAGACTTCTTGAGGATGGCCATTCTGACCAGTGTGAGGTGGTACCTCATTGTAGCTTTGGTTTGCATTTCTCTAATAATCAGCGATGTTGTAGATGGCTCTAGTTTTACCTTTGAGAAATGGAATATCTCTGAAAAGGCATGTGAAGCTATATATATTTTACAGACAAAGAGCATGGCCAAGGTGATACATAGAATTCAAGATGTTGTGTACAAACTCTGATTCAATTTTTTCCTGTAAGTGTGGTTGTGTGATTTTGTATATTTGTGTGTGAGAAAGTAAAAGTGAGAGAAGATGAGTATTAGAAGGGGAAAAAGAGAAATCAAGTAAATATAAAAGTAGGGAAAACACACGGGGAAGGTCAGGACTTTTATATTTAAAAAATAATACTCAGCTTGAAAGTAATTTAAAACAAAAAATTTTTAAACCCTTCTTGTAATATTAGCTAAATTTTTGAATGCTTATCATATTTCAGGCATTGTTCTAAATGCTTCATATATTTTAATTTACTTACTCTGCACGACAATCCTTTCTGGTAGGTGCCTGTATTATCCCATTTTACAGATTAGAAACTGATAAGCAGAAAGATAGTATAACTTGCCCAAGGTTACAGGTTAATAGGTAGGAATTAGGATTTGATCCCAGGTGGTCTACATCCAAAACCCTACCTTTTTAACCTGTGCACTGCCTTCAGATCAGAGAAGGATCTTGTTACTCTCTCTCCCCTTTCCCTGCCTCACTTCCCTGTCCCCAAACTTAAAAAAAAAAAAAAATTCCATGTTAAGTTTTGGTGAGCTGTAAAAACCTCACTGGGATTTGGTGCTGGTGAGAGTTGCTTGACTATTGAAGAGACAGGCATTCTGGTGGTCCACAGATTTTTCACACTGGACTCTTAACATCTTCCATTTCATCAGCTTCAATAACCAATATTTCTTTGATATTTAAGTGACCTTCAAGTATGGGCAACAGTTGATGAGTGACTCAGGGAGATTTTCAGTGCCTATCTCCTTAATCTGGACTGCTTGAGAAACCAGGTGACGATTGTGATGACCCATCTTTCTTGAGATATAGGAAGTTGTCAGGAAAAAAAAATCACTTCCCTAAATCATCAGGAGACTGACTATTTCTGCTTCTGACGAGGGTGGTGAGATTGGGAGGATGGGTAAGGATCCTGACACAGACTAGAGGCACTGAGTCTCTCTAGGATTTTGTTTCCACTTCTCTACCTGAGAGTTGATATCTCCCTGGGATGAGTTCTTCCTGTGATCTTTGAGATTTCAAGAAGGAAAAGGATAGCAGATTGCAGGCTGTTATTATGGCAAGATCATTTCTCTCTGGCCACCAAACAGTTGTTCCCTGAGTCATTGAACCACTCTGTTCAGTGTCTGTCAAACTCAACTGCCTTTGAAATTTAGAGGAGAAAGTCTGTGTGTGCCAAAACCAAGGCCCTGAATCACCCAGCACCCAACAGGAAGACAGCAACGAATCGGGTTGGAAGTAGTGCCAGGAACCACACCTTGCAGCTGGTATGGACCTACAAGTGCCTATTCCACAGACATCTTTCCAGGCCATAAAATCTCATGTCCTCGCAGACAGGAGGTGCCATTGCCTATTCTCTCTGCTGTCGGCAAGGCTCCTGATTAGTGAATCATCTCCCTAAATATCTTTTTACGTGGATTGAGCCATGTACTAGGGAGATCATGTTTTATTTGAAATGTCTAAGGAAACTGCATTAGACATTACAGTTTATGAAGCAAAATAGGGTGAGTTTGTATTGGAAACATAGCATCTTATTTACTAGGAAGACCTGAACTTGGACAGCTCTACCTGGGCCCATTTGAAAACTACTGTCCTTTTTCTCTTGTCAACCAGAGTTCTGCAATTATTCTATATAATTGTTATTTTTCTTTTCTTTTTGGAAGGAGTATCCTGCTGAAGAAAGAATCTAAAGAGATGCCTAAGTTCCAGGGAATTTTCCTCTAAGACTAATAACATCAAGATAGCTTTGATTTTATTTATTTATGTTCATTATTTTTTTCCACAAGAGAAATACGTGTCATCTTCAGAGATCCTGGGTTAGAATTTTTTATTTTACTTGTGCTGGTTGAAGACAAATCTCAAACCCTGATGCTGTTTTTTTGTTTATTTCATGAAGAATTTCATATGGTTCTTGACAACTGATGCCTTCTATAGAACCAAGAAATATTGTTATACACTGTGTATATTAAAGATATCTTCCAAGTGTCATTTCACCAAACAAAGAAATTGAACCACCTTGCACTATACATTTTTGGTTAAATATTTAACAGCTATTATTTTGAAAGCCACCCAGAATAATACTAGCCAAGTCAAAAAAATGTCCCACTGAAGGGCCAGTTAAATTTTGGCTCTCGTTCTACATTTATACCCCATATTCTCCCTCTCGAAGTTCTTCTGGAAACAAAACAGAGTATCCCTCCTCCAGCAAACCACTTGCAAAATTCCACGTAAGAAAATCCTCAAGTTGAAATTATGAAACGTCACCATCAGTTTCTGAGGATTCCGGAACTGGAATTCAACCAGAAACTTTATAATTTAGGGCTCGAGAGCCTAGAACATTAACATCTGAATTGGAATGGTATTGGCTCCAAGGTTAAAAATAGAGCACCACAGTTTTATTGCCTGTGATTATGACATACTCCCCATGAACGTTAGTAGGGCTCAAACGTGTATTGAAGGCAGCCAAAGGGTAAATAAATTAACTGAAGTGACTCAGAAAGCACCGAGGGAGCAGAGATGTGCTGCTGTAACAAGGGACTTTGTTTTGGAGAACAGCCCCACTCAGAACTCAAGGGAGAGAGCCTCATTAGAAAACTCAAAGTACTATAGTACTAAAATGAGTTTCATTTATAAGCTTTCTCCACAGACATGGAAAAGAATACACGTATTATGACTTAACGGGACTAGTGTTATGTTTTGAAGGTCTGGGCACTTACCAGACATTCAAGCCAATGCACTTTTCCTTTTAACCCAACAGAATACCTGGATCATGTGTACTAAGAATGTCTGTTTAAAAAGATAGACTAAAATACGTTGATGTAAAGACCTTGAGACTTTTGGGACTTCCCTGGCGGTCCAGTGGTTAAGGCTCTGCGCTTCCATTGCAGGGGGCACAGGTTCGATCCCTGGTCAGGGAAGTTACGCATGCCGCGCAATGTGGCCAAAAAGAAAAAAAAAAAAAAAAAAGACCTTGAGACTTTCTTCAATTCCTCTCACCAGCTTGCTTCTTGGAACAGCTTCCTGCTAAGGCAATGCGCTACTACTGAAGCTCATCCCTGTAGAATATTTTTTTCTCAGTGATTTGCGTTTATGACTTAACCTTGCTGCATTTTTCTGTTCAGGACAAGGCCTGGTTGTCCATTGTCTTTCATGAAGGCATCTATGGAAGGTTTTGAAGTCCACTGGTTAAGAGGAAAAAGTGCTTTTGTGTTTGATCAGTATGTAGGCGGAAGGTAGTTGGGAACAATGCTGAGTCACACTTTAAAAAGAGCTGCATCTGCAAACAAAATGAGAGGGCTTCATCATAGGCTTTGAAGTTCCAAACCTGGGTCCTAGCCTTGGTTGCATCAAGGGCACACCTCTCAATGACTCTCAGTTTCATTTACCTTTGGGTTAAATACCAACATTTGTTGAGCACTTGCTATATACTCAGCACTTTTATTCATTTAAACCTCACAACAGTCCTGTGGAGCAAACGTTATTATCATCCCCATTTTACAGGTAAGTAAACTGAAGCTCAGAAAGTCTATGAAGCTTGTTCAATGTTACACAGCTAGAAACCTAAGAGGACCAACATTCACATTCTCATCGGTCTCATTTCAGAGTCTGAGCTTTTAGTCACCCTGAAATGGGTCTAATAATATTGTTATCGACACTGTGAGGATCAAAAGAGATAATGTTTGTAAAAGCACCAAATTCATACACACATGGGAGGTGTTATAATTGTTAGAATGAGGTCATATAAGAAAAGGGAAAACTAAGAAACAGTTACATGATATGGTTATGGAAAAGTACTTTCAAATGCCTATAAAACCAGAGCTTACTTGTTCCATGTAAACCAACTTAGAATTTCCTGAATACATTATTTTTCTTGACAGTACTCCCATCAAAATATTAAATATGATGTGTTACATAAATCACGTATGATGAATGACCATTCCACCTTTAGATTGTATCTGTTTTTGAAAGCTGGGCAACCTGAAAGACAAGGAGAAGCAACTTTGGTCTATCTGTTACCTGTGAGCCAAGTTGAACTGGTTTGCTTATTTATTTAAATTATGAAGACATTTGCACAGAAATTCATCTCAAACACCCCAGGAACAATAGTGTAGGTTACCAATAGTCTAGATAGTGTTATTTGTTGCTTGTAGGACATAAAAGGATCAGAGTCTATGAGACGAAGACATAATGTTCCTTAAATCACCACCACAATACCAAGTTATTTTACTTTCAAATAGAAATTTAAGTGGACCTCTACAAGCAGTAAATTTAGAAACACAGTGATCAAAATGTTTTGTAGATTTACAGTTAAAAAACAACCCAAACAAACAACAACACAAAACCTCAAGGATTTTGAAAAGATTTATTTGAGTTCCATATGCTCTTTCTCAGAAATATTCAATATATAAAACCCAAGTGTTTGGGCCCCAAAGCCAATATATACTTTCCCCTCTATGGGATCTGTAGGTTCCTCGGATCTGAAAAGCACTCTGCTTTTGCTCCGTGAGCCTGTCCTCTGTGGTCAGAACTCTGTTGACAGGTGGTGCGTGAGGTAGAAGACAAGGCTCAGGTACTTCTTTCCTTCTCTTTGCTATGTCAGGAACTCAACAAGAACCCTTCAGTCATCAGCGGGAAGGTCATGGCTACATGGGCCAACCAGATGGAATATCTTGTGCAAACTGCTTCTTAGCGTCAAACAACAGGCTTGCCTTTTTCTAGTTCCCATAGTACTCATGGAATTGATTGAAGTGATTGGTTATTTTAGGGTAATGTAGACAGATATGAATGTATAATAATAGGTAGGTCAAGAGTAAAGGGACTGTGGTCACGAGTATGTCGCGAAACGATAATGTACACCCTAGTTACCAGATACTGTACCCTTTGTGGAGCCAAGGACTGAAAACTTAGAAATCATACTTAATATCCCTTATAAAGAAATTTTGTCCAAATTCTTGGGCTTGACGGTGACAATAATTCCTCAACTAGAAACGGGGATACTTTATCTGATGGATGTCCTTTTTTTCTGAATTATGAGTCTATTGATAGAAAATGTCTTTCAGGGTTATAATTTGTATCACATTTAGTGCATGTTTAATAATTCATTTTATTGAAAAGAATAGCATTTTATGAAATTGGGCTACAACAGAAAATCCACACTGAATGGTTTCCATACTTACGGGTTATCTTAGCTGATCTCCATCTGCTGGGGTGAAAAGGCTTCTCTTCTGAAAACCAAAAGTTTAGTTGAGTCATAACTCCAGTTATGTAGCAGTTGCTCCAATCCTACCCCTTTTGTCCAAAAATAGGAAAGGGTTTGCACCCTAAACAATCTGAAGTGGTTTTGTAAAGTTGCGTGAGCTCTGTCATTGGAGAAGGTAAACCAGAGGTGGATTATTCTAGGAAGGAAGATACAGAATGAGATAACTGAATGCACTGCACAATGTTTGAAGGACAAGGGATTTTACTCTCTTACTATTTTTTTGAAGGGGGGTGCGCCTCGCGGCTTGGGGGAATCTTAGTTCCCCGACCAGTAATTGAACCTGAGGCCACCGCAGTGAAAGTGCTGAGTCCTAACCAACAGGGAATTCCCCTCTCTTACTGTTTTGTTCCCTATTGAACCCTGTTGACTTCCCAGAGCCCTTGGCCCCCAGCTACTCAATAATAGCTTTTATTATCTGAAGTTGGAACCTCACTTTTTTTCTATCAGGCAGAATATTGAAAATTACTTTTAGGATAAATAGAAGAGGATATGTGATAAAGAAGGTGACCAGATTTTATAAATGAAAGATTTTCAACTAATTAATGGAATTTGCAATTGTTTGGAAAGGTGGTTGTAGACTTACTAGCCCAGCCTCCTTTCTCCTTAGTGTTACTAGTTGTGCACTTTGAGAAGAAAAGAGGGCATGAATAAGGAACCATCATATGAGGAAATGAAGACATAAATCCCCGTGGGAAAAATTTTTTTGGAAGGGAAAGGCTTATAAGAATTTATCTAGGTGCCTCCAAACCAAAATGGCTTAAGAAAAGACCATCTTCAAAAGAAAATCTCATGAATTTTAACATTAGAATGGAATCTAACAGTTCTACAGGGTTTGTGATTAAATCCTTTTTGTTTTGAATATTTTTTTTCCTTTTGGTTAGCTCAACTTGTTTTATAGTGAATAGGTACTATTTGTGATGTCAAAGAGCTGCTTTGTGGGTTTCAACAATAATATCAAGGAAAAATAATATTGCTGGAGTCATGTTTTAAGACCAGTTGATTAACAAAATTCAAGGCCTTGTATAGTTTTGGATCTTGTGGCTGAAGCTTTACTTTCCAGGTTTTAATCTGGAGGGAGAGTGAGTAATTTATTTAAAATGGCTGAAAATGGGAACTCCCTGGTGGCCCAGTGGTTAAGACTCTGAGCTTCCACTGCAGGGGGCATGGGTTCAATCCCTGATTGGGGAACTAAGATCCCACATGCCAAGCAGTGCAGCCAAAAAACTAAGTAAATAAAACAAACAAAAAACAAAATAATATGGCTGAAAATGAAGGATTCCATGCAAGATCTTGTTTTATCAATATAGCAATGGCAATTTTTGGAGCCATAAGCTAACATTTATTAGAGCTTCTGAATCAATTATTTTTAAATTTTTAATTTCTTTTTATTATTTTTATTCTTCAGTTTTATTGAGATATAATTGACATACAGCACTATATAAGCTTAAGGTGTACGGCCTAATGACTTGACCTACATATATTGCAAAGTGATTAACACAGTAAGTTCAAGGAACATCCATTACCTCATACAGTTATAAAAAATGTTTTTTCCTGGTGCTGAGAACTTTTAGGGTTCACTCCCTTCGCAGCTTTCCAATATACCACATATAGCAGTGTTAACTAAAGTCACCGTGCTGTGCATCACATCCCCAGTAATTATTTATCTTATAACTGGAAGGCTGTACCTCTTGACCACCTTCATTCAATCACATTTTAAACTCTTTCCCATCTGCCATTAGCCATTTGAAAAAATGATGACTAAAGATTTAGATTTTCTTTTTGCATATTCTTCAAACAACATGATTTTTTAAAGTAGCCTATTTTTTGTCCTCTGAAATGACCAATAACTTTTTTTTAAAGGGTTTCAGCAAAATGTAACTGAACAAATCTAGGTCTAACAAATCAAACCATTGCTACATTGTGGTCTTTTTAAAAAGAATTACCTTTAAGTAGTCTTTCAGCAATGTGTTTAAAAAACCACAAATACGAACTTCTTCCTTTTGTATAAAGAGGTAAAACACTTTTATTTGTTCATGAAAACTGGGTGGGGGAGGAGAGATCATTTATATTTTCCTGCATGTAAGTGCCACGTGAAGAAGATCTGAGGAAAAGTAGAACAGACCCTGGTAAGTTTTAAAACATATATATATATATATATGCATATATTTTATGTTTTAAAACATACATATATTTATTATATATTACTGGATGAATGCTTAAAATGTCACAAGATTTCTGGAAGGCCTCAGATGCAAGCAGTCAGTGAGGTTATACATGGAAGATAGTAATAATTACAATTCAAAATACAGTTTCAAAAAAAAAAAGCAGTTTCAAAAATCACAGTCCTTCCAAACCTTATTCAGTCTAGTTTCCTGTCTAGACATGCAAATTGAACTGAAGAGTTGAAGCAATTATTCAGATAATTCAAAGGAAAAAAACCTCCTCATTGAAAGAAGATTTTGAGGAGCCTAAACTGTGTGAATTGTTCGTCCTCACTGATCAATTCACCAGATAATTGTACTTCGTCCTGAGAGTTTGAAAAGGGCCGTAGGATTTGAGTCAGGAAGAAATTTCATGAACATTTTTTTTTTCCTGTGCGTTTAACCTCAGTGAAATGTGTATAATTTATAGGAAAAGAAAGTAAGGCTCTCGGAGAATCCTCTTTCAAGAAAATCGGAAGTTATTTTTATGAGGGATAGAAAATCTTTCATTCATAATGACTCTCTTCTCCACCCTAAAAAACGTTTTCTCAAGCCTAACCTTCTAAGTACCTTTCTTTTTCAGATGAGATGACAAGATTTAACTGGAAGACAAAAGAAACTCATTAAGCTATCTTCAGCTGGATGTGATACCCTATGGTTCTGTTTACGTGGTATTTGTATATTCTTGTGAATTACACAATTTAAATAAAGGAGGGAATTATTACCAGTGTGTTCAGTACACATTAGGATTGTTATCGATAGATGCTAAAGTAACAGCCAAGCTATGAAATTATAAAGGTTCAGAAATTCAAAAGTAATTACATTGATCTGTTCAGCTAAAGGTAGATGATCTTTCAAAAATATTTTTAAAAACACATTGTGAATTATTTTAAACATTTAAAGAAAATGTTCACATAAAACTGAACTGGACTGCAAATTTCAAGGTAAAAATCGAGTAGATTAATAGTCCATGAAATATATCAGATATTTAAATTAAAACAAAATTTGAAACCCATTCATGCCAGAAATTACTACTGCAAAAGCCTGTCATATGTCCTATTAGAAAATTAGAATTGTAATATTTAAACCGGGAAGAGTTAAATGAGTATTAAAAGGAAGCTTATTATTTATCTCACTGTTCTTCAAATATAGACTGATGGAATACATTCAGTAGAATCACATTAATTCTGATACTGCTTTAAAGAAAGGTTCAGGCACACACAAAATTTAAAAGACGGTTCTTCTACAAACAAAAATGTTGTCAAAACGATTCCAAATATCAGACATGAAATGGCTGTTATCTGTTTACAAAAAGCCTAAACTTTATGAAACTAAATTGTAAAATGTAAAAAGAAAACAAAACCAAAAATGAAAATTTCTCCAAATTTAACTTTAAGGATCATTACAATTTTGTAGTATTTGAAGATTTTTTTTCAAGATGGCATAATTAAATATTTTAAACTCTTAACACAAAGCTTTTATAAAGCCTGCGGCAGATACTGGCCTTAATCACTAAATGTTAAACTAATAGTTACTGTTAAAAATGCTGTACATATTTTTTTTTAACTTCATGTATTTTCAGAATTAAAGTAAAAATAGGTAATTCTAAAATAATCTGAAAAACTAAATTTTGTTTATTAACAATCAATTTGTTTGGCAATTGATTTATAATTCAGAAAAAAAAGAAGATAGGACTAAAATATGTCTTATTTGGGAATCATAGCTTATAAATATACTGGAAGCATGCAAGATATTTATCACACGTTTATGTGAACCTTATTATAAAAGAAAAAACCAAATTATAGAAAGAGGATGTTATCCTTTTAAATTACATTGTATTAATTTTTGCCAAGCTGGAACATTTTGATGAAGGCATAATTGATAACTATAGAAATTCATTGTCAACATAGTCCTGAAATCTGCCTTTAATAATTCAAAAATATTAAAAAAGACTAAACTAAACAATTTTGGACTAATAGTTAACATATGACATTGTTAAAAACCAATATAATTTTTTACATTCTCCCATAAGAAATCATTGGCAATTTCTAAATTTTAAGATAAATTATTTTTAATTCATAAATATTTTAATTTAGGAATAACATTATTGTAGATATTGAAAACTCTTCCTATGCTTTTTAAAAGTTTAAATTCTTGATATTTGAAATAATAATATTTGAAATACTAAAAGGAAGATGAACTAATTTCATTAAAATTTTATTTCTATGAAAAACAAGGAGCTGCTAAGAAAGTATTAATTGCTTAAGATTTTTTAATTTCAGTTTTTGAAAAATTGAATTAAAAAAACTGTATTATACTATTTGTAAAACAATGGAAAAGTATACATTCTGGATAGAAATCCTATTTAAAAATATTTACTAAAAACCAAAAGCAATTTTAACTAAATATAAAAAATTTTTAATTATTTCAGTTAAGCTCTTTTTACATTTATAAAGCAGAATAACAAAATTTTATTTTGAGTGCCAACATTTAAGTAATTTGGTATTTTACTGCTCAGCTTTTTGTAAACTTTAGTTGGAATATAAACCTTCTACTTACTTCAATTTATTTATAAATTCTAGAATTAGTCACATATTTATTTATTGGTTTTTAAAATGCATATAAAAATAATGCATTTTTGTTTTTACAAACAAATAAATGAACTAGTAGCATGAAACAGAAACCATATGGCATATTAAAGATTTCTTGCATTTTACTTTTAAAATTTTGCTAAAACAATAATTTCAGGAAAAGGATTATTTTCATTTTATCTGAGACCTGTAGTAAAATAAGTAACATTTTCAAAGGAAAATAATACTATTCCTTTTAAACTTTCCATTTTGCCAACTCTTAGGCTTAAATGAAACAAATGCAGCAGATTACAATTTTAATGCAAAATTGGTTCATAATCTTATCTTACCAAACTAAGTATTTGCATTGATATAGAAATAAATATTACACATTCTGTGGGGTAAAAATAATAGTCAAATGGGTATTACACAGAACGTAGGAGCTACTATAGAATCAATAAGGAGGGAAATTTTAATACAGTTTTAGAACCTTCAAATCCATGCTAATCAGTTGTATTTACTTTACTTTCTTAATGAATTAAACTCACAGTCTTGAAACTTGCAGAGGGATAGCTTGGTTTTAGAAGGTGCACAAAAGTTAGACGACTCGGTTCTACCTACCTGATGTTTACAAGCCTCCAGTCGTCGGGCTTCACCCAGGCAGTAGTCCTGCGCAGATTTTTGGTTTTCATACAGATATACTGACATTATAAAAACACGGTAACTGGTTTTATAGTGATTATATGGAATTATACCAACATTGAGAAAAATGTTAGGGATAAGCCCTATTATTTCCTGAATTTGCTATTTAAATGTTTAGGTATTAGTCCTTGATTTAAAAACAAAATTAACTCAATTACAATGAACTGCATTTAAGAAAAAAAAAAAAATATATATATATATATGTTTTTGAGTTAAAACAAAATAACATGATTTAACAAAAAAATTATGCTGATATCAAAGAGGAACCATAGATGAAAACTAAAATGACAAAAAAAAATCTAAAATGGCATTTTACTGTTTTGTTATTTACTATTATGCATTCATTAGATATTTAAAACATTTAAAAAATAGTGATGTTATATCTGTTAACGTGTAATTTTAAATTAACTTTAAAAAATTTTATAGTATTAAAAAAATCTATGTTCTGGTCTCAGAGTATTTGCCAGTATCAATGAAAGCTTAACAAGTAAATTGTGCCTATTTCTAAAACATGTTTTCAAATATTCTAAATGATATTCCTCTCTAGATTTTGATCAAAGAGTTCTGATATAATGCTGACCTTTAGACTCTTGATCATGATAAATCTTTAAGAAGTTTTAATTTTGCATAATGTTAAAAAAAATCTTATCTGTATTTTCAAAGTATTATTAGAAAGAACTGAAAAGCAGTGGCAAATTTTTCTTTTTACCAGCTTTAATGTAGGTAATAATAATATTTTTAAACTCTCAATACTGGTCCAGAAGTTTTTGTCTTTATGACTTTTTTTTTCTTTTACAAAATACCAGATAAGAGGAAATATAAGCAACAAGGATTTACTGTATAACACAGGAAGCAGTATTCAATATCTTGTAATAACCTATAATGGAAATAGCATGAAAAAAAAAGTATATAAAGCTGAATCACTTTGCTGTGCACGTGAAATTAAATCAACTATACTTTAAAAAAAAGAAGAAATATAAAATTATGGTTTAAAATGTTTGCAACATACCACGTAAAACAAATATTACAAAGCAATGATTTTTTTTAATTACTAGAGAAATTAGATCCCATTTCAATACAATTTTCTTTCCTTTTTTAAATAAAATTTTAAAAAATTTATTAGCTTCTCATGTTTTGTTTTTATAGTGAAATCTCATTTTGCTGAAGAACTTTCTGTTTGAAACTTACCCCAAATAAAATAAATTTGAGCATTCTCAGTAACATTCTCAGTGACATTATTGGTTCAAGCTTGGCAACTATTGACTACATTTATTTTGCTATCCACTTGTTAACAAAAACAACAACAAACCCTCTGGCCTTGATCACTTCTCACTGTCACTGTTGACTAGAATTTTAGAAGCATTTTTAATTCTCAAGATTTGTTAGGCATTCGGATGAGCACTGGCTCACAACTCACAGGTAAAAAATCGGCTACCCAAAAAGAATACGTTGTGCAAATATAAATGTTAATAAAAATGGACAAGAAGACCAGTTCACCCTCTTGCAGTTTTTCAGGCTTTGACTTAAAAACATTGTGTCCTAATACACATTTGGCTGGGTTAGAACTAGTCTCCAGAGCCATCTTAACTTTCTAAACCTTTTTTTAACCTGTATTATAGCCATAGCCAAAGAAATAAGAAATGAATGGATGTATGGAAGCACATATGTATATTCTTTTGGTTTTATATATTTATTGTATTCATGGTTCTAACTAAACTGTGATACTATGTTATACCATTGGTAGAGCTATCCCAAACCTCTCTTAAAAAGCTCTGAGATTCATCTAAGTAATTTTCAAACAATTACTGTCGACTTTTGCAACGTCATTTGACTGGCTTAATCAAAAGTGTTATGAGCTATCCAAATAAGCATTTAAGAATGTCACTCATCTTTACTGATAATCCATACCATTAATCTCATAACAACACTTCACCCAATGTCTGGATCTACATTTGTAATTGTTACAAAGCAGTTACTTGGCCAAATGGGATCCCACCCCTACTTTTGTTTTTTTTTTTTTTTTTCATGTTGATGGAATTGGAAGTTGATTTACCCAGGACTATTTTTCTAGGGAAACATGGATGATGGGTGGAGGAGGGTGGGAGGGGAAGGGGGATGAAGAAACATCTTTATTCCTCTCGGTTTACAAACCTGGAAAGATCCAGTTAACTGCCAATTCTGACAAAGCCTATTTGCAATCCCTTTGTGTTGAACAAATGACCTAGACTTCTTGACAAAATATAATAATTTTTTATAATATTATAATTTTACAAATGAGCAGTGTCAAGTGATCCTAATGGGGTCCTGTGACATCTTGGTTTTCAAATTGTGATCATATGTGGTATTTTTGTTCATTAACAGGAGTAAGTCTAGTTCATTATCTCTAAATGTACCTTGAGAAAGCTACTATAATTTTTTTTGATTGTCCTTGGTATTTGTTCAATTTTCTCTCTTTCTCAGCTTTAAATCTATTGGGTCACCCTAACCAACATAGAATATGCTGTTCTTAGAAGAGCTCACTGGCATATGGTTCAAACCCCTTGAGGATCCCATTCATGGAGTTTATTGAGCCTGTCTGGTGAAGTTTCCTCCTCTCTCTTCTTCCCTCTTCTTTCTTCCTTATCACTTCTCTCTAGGTCTGCATAGAAGGACATATTACCTTGGCCACGGGCTCAATGGGTTTACACCAGTTTCATTTGGTGAATTCCTTGTGACTGCAGGCTCTTTTCAGTATTAAATGATCGCTATAAAATAGGAAAGCCCATAGGGTTGGAATTCCCAGCCATGGCAAAACCTGGTGTTAGGTCCAGAAGGGAATTTACAAATCAATACATTCTCCATAACTGTTTAGTAGGGAGGTTGCAGTGTTGGAATTCATTTTTTCATGGGAAATATTTGTATTCAGTCTGATCTCCAATTCAAACAGGGTGTGTTTAATTTTGTTTGCTTTTTAAAAAATTGGGATGCAAAAGAAAAATCATAATATACGCAGTATGAATGTAGACGCTAAACAAACAGAAACTATTGTTTTCAGACGTCAGTTAGGAGAACCTCTGATTCCGTGTCCAGGAGATCTACTTTAATTCTGAGTCTGGCAGTGACTCTTGGTGTAAACTTCTATAGTAATTTCTTTGACTGGAAAATGGGGATAACTGTATCTACCACAGAGGTTTCCTTACAGGATTAATTAAGGTGATGAATGAATGTTTAAACATTTTGGAAAGGTGAAATCCAGGGCATAGAAAAGAGAACTGGACGGGAGGCAGAAGTTCCGGATTTTTCAACTTGTTGGTTCTGTCACTTCCGGTACTTTCCCTCTCCGGATCCCAGTCTCCTTATTTATAAAATGTTAAAAGTGGACTAGATGAGTTTAAGTCCTCTAGTAGCTTTGACAACTTGTCTTTGGGGATGATGATGAGCCTTAGGGCTGGTGTCTATTGACAAGATAGCAAGTCTCCGAACTACCCTCAAGGTGGTTTTTTTTTTTCTTTTCTGTGCTTGCATTAATGCGCTACATTTCTGTTTGCACCTCATGCCTCCGTTTTATTAGGTGATACTGCCCTGGAGGGTATTACAAACCACGACAAGCCCCTGTGCATCCAGGTTTCTGTGACAACCAGAAGCATTTTTGTCTAAATGCCCCGCAGTGAAGTATCTTGCCATAGAGTGGACTGTGGGGGAAGGTTCACTATTCGGCTACCTCAACTTCTGTGTTTCTATGAAGTTCATCTCCTTGTAAGAACCTAACTGGATGGCTAATTGAATGGGTCAAAAGGATGAAGGTTCAAGATGGTTGAGTTTTTACTGCCTTAATTAATATGTCACCTCTATTGAAGTTTCCCCAGCATTGGATTTAATGCCCTGTAAATTGAATCTTAATCGTCTAATAGGTTTCTTTTCTTAAAAAAAAAAAATGTACCTTTGTCTCTCTAAAGTTGGTTGCTTGGACACATGATTTAGACTACAAAGGAGGTTTAAGTTTTGGTGCAGTCAGAAAATAGATGGTGGCTGGTTTGGCCAGGGGTAAAACAAAACAAAAGAAAACAACTATAAAGTTTTTTGAACAAATACAGATTGGGTAGAAAGTAAGGGATCTCAAGTGTCTCTTTATAAGTATTATATTTAACAAGAGTGCTCCAAGTCCTCTTGTAGCAAGAGGACTTTCTAAAATATATTTTAGAAATAAACAGAATTTACTTGTTAAGCTTTCATTGTTATTGGCAACTACTTTAAGAGGCCAGAATATAGATTTTTTAATACTATAAGAAATTTTTAAGTTAATGAAAAATTACATGCTAACAGATATAACATCACTACTTTTTTTTAAAGAATCTTCCAAACATTTTCCCTCAAAATTCCTAAGGGCAGTTTCTTATTTGTCCAGAGCATGGTAAGTCCTAATAGGCATCAGCTGAGCTCCTTTTGACCCTTTCTGTTAAAAGAGAACATTAACATTAATACTGGGAGACGATAAGGTCCCATATCAGAAGACTGAATGAATGACAAAAAAATGAGTTTCTCTCTCTCTCTCTTTCTCTTCTTTCCCTCTCATTTCTTTCACTGTGAGAATTGTTCTCTATTAAACCCTGAGCTGTTCTGCCCTAAGGTTTCCATGCAATGAGCTATGGATTCTCGTAGAAAGGAACCACCTTATCAATATTTGATTTAAAGCTCAATCTGTAGGGATCCTGCCATTTTTCTGTACCGTGGTTTGGACTGTGTCTTGGAGAGCCTCTATGTCCTATAGCCAGTGTCCTGCTTTTTCCCTATCATCTCTCCCTCTCACCACACCTGGGCAATCCGGGAGGCAGTTGGTTGACCATGCCACATCAGGGTGCATGTGTGAGGGAGTGGGAAGTGAGAAAGGAGGGATGGAGAAAACAGCCAGAACTTTTCCTTCTTCTGAAAAGTTGTCAGAAAGCACAATTCTTCATCTTTTAGTTTTGCTAGCTATTCTCTATCATGTCCCTGGTAGTTCCTTCTTTTGAGTTCTTTGCCATCTATTGAAGAAGATAAACGATTCAGAAAGCTGTATGACCTTGGTAAGTCATTTTACCTCTCTTGTCTCCCTCTGTAGAGTGAATAACTTGAATTAGATGATCTTTAAGGACATTTCCAACTTCAAAGACCAGTGTTTCTATTACCAGACATGTAGAGGTAATCAATAAGTATTTATTGTACAAGTAAATGATACCAACATTCTGTTTCTTGGACATGCTGTAAGGATAGCATAACACAGGACTACTTATACTGTAAACATCACTTAGAAAGTAAATCTGTACAGGGAAAAAAATACCTTTCTTTTGAGGCATTTAGAGTTTTCTGATGTGTGTGTGTGCATGTGCGTGTGTGTGTGTATGTGTGTGTGTGTGTGTGTGTGTGTCTTTTGAAGTTGTTACACCCTGTTGAGTGAGGGTAGGAAGGCATCCGGAGGGATGACCACATGGGCAAGGGTGGATGCACAGCCTGTCTGTCCAACCACATATACGTTGAGTGGCTCTGCAGCCAGCGTCACTGGTCAGGGATGGATTTCTGAGCTTTTAGATCTCCATAGGTCCTTTACAGCTCTTTTTTACTTCTTGCGTATTTGCCATTTTTCTTGCCTTTATTCTGAAGAGTGGTAAGGGGAGGTAGCCAACAATTAAGTTATTTATTTATTTTGCTGGAAAGCTTTTTATTACTAAAGGAAAAGATGGAGGACTGTCTTTGGATTCTGGTTTACCATACTGTCCTTTGTTCCCATTTTTGGAAGCCATTCACTTTGATTTCCTCCACCTAAATTATCATATCAAATGTAAATGTTTCCACACATACGTTTTTGTAAATTCACACGTGGGCATGTTGGCATGTCTTTTAGAATGAGGTTCTTAAGGGGGTGGCACATGGCTGAGCGTTGATGGGTATGCCTCACTCAATTCTGATACTATCAGTAAATATTTTCTGCTTCATACTTTTGCTATAGTTCTCTTATTATAAAAGAAGAAAAAGAGAGAGAAAACATAATATGGTATGCTTTGGTTACAAAGGAAAGGGGAAGTATCTTTTCCCCACCCAGTTTTACCTCAGTGAACAAACTAAAATTTGTATTTCCTTAACTAGTTCATTCATAGGTAAAAAATATATATATATATATTTTAAATAATGAGAGCACACATTTTTAAGGTGGCTTTGTGGCTTCAGGGAGAAGGGGAAGATTCAAAAGGTAAAGCTTGAGAAAGGATGCTGTTGGAAATTCCCTGGGGTTCAATCCCTGGTCAGGGAACTAAGATCCCACAAGCTGTGTGGGGTGGCCCAAAAAAAAAAAAAAAGGATGCTGTTTAGCTGTTCCAAGCAATGCTCTCACCCTAAATAGCATGGAAGAATATCCTTCAAGTGTCCGAGCTTGCAAAACCCTTAACTAACCATCTTCCTTTGTTTGCATCAGTTTTTGAAAGACATATATAAATATATAGATATAGAGATATAGATTTAGATATAGATAGATGATCATTTCTAGAAAAACAAATAGCTTGCAGATGGAATTGAAAAGAAAAGATAATCTTAGGTTACCTATTTTCTTTATTCTGATTATTCCCTACAAAAGGACAAGAGAGATCTTTTGCCCTGGTCTGTATGACAAAGCATAACAAAATTTATGTCAGGTTAATTTCTAGTCTCCTCCCCAAACCCCTCAAAAAGCCTCTGTATTCCTCACTCCTAGAAATCCAAATAATCCAGTTATTCCATCACCTTCATGAATTATGATAATTTTACTTTCACTGAGTTAAATAAATGATTGAAGGAAAAATGAATTTTTTCCTCTGAGTTTCAATGAATTTGACTCTATCGAAAATTACCACCTTAGCATCTTGTGCGGATTGAGCTGTATAGACCTGTACTGAGTGAGGCAAAGCAGCCCCATTTTCAACTATGTGACTGTATTTAGGGTTTATTGCTCCCCAATGCACACTGATTATTGAGGGGAGATATCTATTTGAAATACCACAGGATCTTTTATCCAGTTCTCATCAGTGTTTGATTTAACGTGACATCCCCAACAGGCAAAAGGGCAAGGTTAGATGATGCCTGATGATCTGTCAGATAACAGACTTGGAGCTGTTCAAGGTGGGTATTGCTTCCTCAGCAGAACTAGTTGGAATTAGCCACTTTAGAGGTGGCTTTTATTTAAGAACATGTGTGTACCGTCACTGATGACAGAACAGAGACTTAAAAGATATTATCAAGAAAATTAGATTCCAAGTGGAGAAATTAGAATATGGCCTGTGTAATAGGGAATTACTATTAATTTTGTAGGAGTGATAATGGCATTCTGGTTACGTAGGAAAATGTCCTTACTCTTCAGACGAGCACAGTGAAGAATTTGGGAGTGAAATGCCATGATGTCTATAATTTCCTTTAGCGTATTTCAGCAAAGAAAAAAAGAGAGAGAGATGAAGCAAATATGACTAAATGTTAATAACTATTAACATTTAAATAGAAATGATGTATGCACGCTGTTTATTATATTCTTTCTACTTTTCCTTGAAATTCTCCATCATAAATAGTTAAAAAACAAAAAAACCCTGAACAAATAAAACCCCCTTGGGATCCAATATTTTAATGTTAAAAAATACCACGCATATTAATAAAATAAAATCTTCTTGAGATAATATTTTGTGTGCATGTTCAAGAGGGGAGCATGGACTTAAAATTCCTCTGGACTAAGGGCAAATTTAATCTTCTGAGGTGAGGCTTTAGTTTTTAAGAGTATGGTTAGTAACACAAACCAGTATAAAATGAAAATCCTGTGCAAAAATACTATTTAATGTTTTTTAAATGCATTTAAAATTCTAGAATTGAAACTACAAGAAAAGCTCAGTAGACATTAAAAAATGAAGACGTGTTCCTTTTTATTTACCTGAGCTAATAGATGAAAAGTTTGGGGTTCTGACCTCAGGGCAAGGTGGAATGTTGCTTGAAGAAGGTCACAGAAATAAAAGGGTTTGAGGAACTTGGATTCTTGGATAAGAACTTGAGAGGAAATCAGGGTAGCCAGTATCACCGTATAAGATAACTGCAAATCTGATGCTGATGATATAAATTATGAAATTATAAATTATACTGAGATATTTTATTGCAATCATCTTTAGAATTACCAGATTTATGTGCTTCTTAAAAATGCTTCTTTTATCTTTTGAATAGTAATTACCGCAGTAGCTGTGCTCTAACCAAGTAATGTAATACTTTTTTGGTATGTTAATATAGCATTTGTTTCTCACAAAATGTGTGTGTGTGTTTATTTATTGCCATGAGGACACAAAAAGAAAATATACGTACAATAGTGAAGGGATTGTTTCCATGTAAAATTCTAGAGTGCAGAGCTCAGCTTCAGCTGTGCTGATGTCAAACCCTTTGATTCTTTGCTGTATGCAAATGCATGCCTGAATCTACTGTTATCATATTTGATACTTCACATTGATTTAAAAATATAAATATTACCTGCACAACCCTTGCAAATGCCAGTTTTGTTTATACAGGGAAGGAGATCTTTCCTTTAGAATACTTTTTTTTTTTTTTCAGTTAGTACCTATAAAATGGGCTCATTTTCAAATATGGGGCCTCTGGTGAGAAATACATTTCACCAAATCAATATCACTATTTGAAAAGACTTTAAACCTATTCTGAACATGGTGGTCATTTTTAATAAACAGGAAGCCTCTGGTAAGCTTGCTCTTCCAAAAACAGACACTGCTGACTTACAGGTTAGCAAAGCCCAGCTGTGCACCAGGAGGTGAGGAGAGGCAAATCCAGACTCCTTGTTTCCCTGGAATTTGCCTTTTAGCAAGAGCTGTGTGGCTCAATAGCTAAAGCCCTGTACTAAGAAACACAAGACATGGGATATTTTAAAGTCTTAAAATTTAAGTGTGTCTCTGAAGTTAGCCTTGCATTAGTAAATGGTATTTTTAAAAAGAAGTGGGTGCATTACTCCTGGGTTCCAGTCCTAGATTTTTCCACTAACTTCTGACCTCAGTATGTTCATTTGCAAATTGAGAGCTCAGCCATTAAATACTTGCTGATGTCTTTTCAAGCTATCTACTCTGTGCCAGGCACTGTTCTGAGTGCTTTACATTAAATTTCTTTAATTCTCACAATTATAAAGTAGATATTCTGGTTATGCCTAATTCATCAATTAAGAAATTAGATATTCTGAGGTAATCAAGTGCTGGGTAATCAGAGGATTTTAGAGGTGGGCGGGCCCATGGAAATCATTTAAGCAGAAAGGCAGGGCATCGTAGCGGTTAAGGGTACAAGCTCCGTCCCCAAAATGTATGGTTTTCAAACTTGGATCCTTCACTCATCAGGAATACATCTTGGACAAATGACCTAACCTTTGTTTGCCTCAATTTCTTCATCTGTAATATGGGGACGATAATAGAGTCTGCATTAGAAGGTTGTTAGGATTAAACGTGCAGTGCTTAGAATAGTCGTTTGCCATCTAGGAAGCTGTCGTGAATGTTATAAATGATGAGGAGGATGGCTATGATGACAGTAGGGTAAGTAAACACTATTGTTTTACTTAGAAGAATGTGTCACTGTTATTAAGAGATTCTCAATTAGGTCAGAAAAAGGCTGCTGGTGGCAGTGATAGTCTTGATGGGAAGGATAGAGTTAACATTAATTATTAGAGATACAGGTGGTTTCTTAGAGAAAGAAAATAATTAGTTTGAAGAAGCAAACTGAAGAGGGGACTGGTAGCCTAGAAAGACAGAAAAATTGTGTTATATTGTAATTTAGCAAAAAGTTTATAGAAACGTAGTGACAGCAGTAACACACATAGAAATGAGGCCCAAATTCGGGTGCTTATATGGAGTTGGTCCAGTTTCTCTGGATCATCATAGACACATATAGAATGTTAGAGCTAAATGGGACCTTGGAGATTGTCCTGTACAACCCCCTCATTTTACATTTCTATGAGAGTAGAATTTGAAGAAATTCGGCCAAGATTGCAGTACAGTGAAGCCAGGGAAATTTGTGGTATGTTTAAAGAGGGATTTCAAATAAGGATGAAGGAAAAGAGAGGGGAAGTTTCTTCAGTTTTAAAATGATACCCAGGTAGCAGATAAAGAAGTCAGTGAATTTTCCCGAATTAATTAAAAGAGGGAGGGAGAGAAAGAGGGAGGGAGGGAGAGAGACAGAGACAGAGACAGAGAGAGAACTCTAATTTTATGCTAAACGGTGTTAGATTGGATTTGCGGTTAATGTTTAAAAGCCCATGGTAAAGAAAATTCTTTTCTTAAAGATTATTTCTAGGAACTTGGTTTCTAAAAGGAAAAGGAAGTTTGGGGGAGAGTTTGGCAGCGTTTATGGTTGCAGCAAATGAAGAATCAACCCCGTTTGCAGCTGGTGTTGAAACTGGTAAGCAGTTAATGTTAATCTGTTACTGTTTAGGATGAATATATCTTGGCTTTTTAAAAAAATCACTTTTAACTAAGTTTAAGCTTAGTGCTTTCTTTTATGTAATGGAGTGTCTCAATAGGATCTAATGAGTCAGATTAATTTGGCGTGGAGTTCTGAACGGGGAGGGGCAGAATCCTCCCAAACACTAATAACGCTTTGCTGAGTTTCCTTCACAATTCACTGAGCCAGGGTTGGGTTGGAGGGAGTTTCTCTGAGCGGTTTAAAGGCTCCCCACTGTGCTTGCTCCCCAGTTACGAGAGCGTTGGGTTACTGAATGAGGACTAGTTTGTCTGTTTACATGGAGAAAAAGAAGCCAATAGCACTGATGCTGAAGGAAAGATAAGAGTTTTATGGCTCTGAACCCACTTGTGTATTCTTCTTTATAAAAAGCATTTACCTACCATGTCAATATTTTAGAAAGAGGCTTTTAGCCTGGCTTTTTCTTTTCTTTTCTTTTTATTAAAAAAAGAAAAACACTGCTGTTATTTCTGACCCTCATTGCCTGCACTGTTGTAGGGTTTGGAGATATTGGAGACTGTCCACTTTGTTCCCGTCAACCTCACCCAATGCCACAGCCCACCGCCATTGCTGGGAGGCTTCAGGAAAATGGGTGGAGCTGAGGAATAGATGCCAGGTTAGTTTAAGTCTCTCTTCTTTTGGCCTTTTGATTCTGCCTTCCCTGGCTACTCCCACTTCAGCGTCTGTTTGTTGTACTGAGTCAGGGAATGAAGTTAGAGATGAAGAAACTGAGGCACGGGGTAGTTATATGCTTATCTTCATTCCCTCGGGAGCATATGACGGGCAAAATGAGAGGCAGAACTCAAGCTTTTAGTCTGGGTAGAGACCCCGGAGGTCACGTTGCTTCTGACCTAGAAACTGGTTGGGTCTGTGAGTGGCCAACTTTCCTACCCGCAAAAGAAACCTTTGCTTTGCGCGTGCATATTATACCACAAAGTTTACATACTTTGAAAAAATGGCTTAGGAAATTGAAGATAGTCTAGGGTAACATGAGGAAAGGAATTTTTTAGTGCTTGTGCGTGTGAATTTTTAAAACTCTAAAGCGTCAAGGTAGTTTGAGCAGGATTCTTTCGGTGATGTGAATAATGGTATCTATGGTTGGCATTCTTTCTTGTGGATCTAATTCACCTTCACTCTCCAACTTTATTCATCCATATGTGAATCCCAAATGGATGTCCTGGCGAAGAACAGGAAATTTTTAGGGTCTGTTGAATGAAAGCCCACAAGTCTCTAGTAGGGAGTGAAATTATTTATGTTTGGAGTATGGAGAGGTACCATTAGCCAGACTGTGATACATGCATTAAAACCCAAAAAGAAAATTGGAATATGCCCTAAAATGTTGGGGAAAGAAATGTCAGACAAATCTTGGTGGTGTTAAAAAAAAAGCTAAGTGGGGTATGGTAGAATCATATAGAGGGAAGAATTAGAAACAGGTCTAGGAAAAGAAATTCGGGGAGAAACAGCATAATTAACAATCATTAATACTCAGTGTGAAATAGTAGATCCTTATGTGAAATTAAGGGAAAATGTAAGGGATCTGAAAGTTTTCCAAGCCGAAGGTAATTTTTCTTTGGAGAGAAGGCATGATGTGAGTTAATGAATGTAATCCTGAATTAAAGTGGAGAAAAAATTATGAGCACAAAGAGGAAGAGGGAGGAGCAGGATAATTGTTTTAAAAAATTCAGCCTAAATCCTACTCTGTCTTAGAGTATTAGTATTTGTGCCTTAGAGTAGGTAGTGTTTTACACATTTCTTTCGGGGGAAGTTGATTTGAAGTTAGAAAAAGCCTTTTGAAAGAAAGTTTAGAGTTTGGATTTTTTTCTTTCACATATTTACTTGAAATTTAGACTATAGAAACTATATATAAAGGAGGCATTATTATGTATTAGAAAGCATCTTAAAAAACAGATATAGTTAATGACGTCAATATATTGAAAGAGTATTAAAACTATTGAGCCGTATGCATAAAAACAAGAAAAATCAATGGCAGAATAAAACGCAGAACAAGTAAGTATAAGAAACTACTACCTTGTGGTGGTTCTGTAATAAAATTTAAACTGTAAAACAAGATGATTTTTTAATTGACAGCATTGATTTCATTAAATTCTATTTAGGCCTTGCTCTCTAAAATTAAGACTAAAAAGATTCAAATATCCCTCATCCTACTATGATTTTTTACAGAATAGAAGGGAACATAATCATTAACCTGTATCTTTTTCATTTCCACAGGAAAATGTAAAAAGTCTTATCTCCAGACAAACCTTGAAGATTCTTTTTGAAAGTGAAACATTTCATCTTTAGGTAAGGAAACGTTTTCCATTGTTTATCCATCTGTTGAAAAGAGAGCATTTCGATTAGGGAAAAGAAGTAACATGTACTTAAGCTTTGCTTATCCTAACTGATGTCAAACATTATGAAGAGGAAAGAAAGCAAGATTTTTTAAATTAAATAAAACAAATTAGTAGGAAAATTTTGATTTAAAAAGATCAATTGGTTGGAAAAAAATGAATGCAAAAATTTTTTTGCACTTCCTCATAGGCTGACATGATAATAGGATTCCCATCATCCAGCTTTTCTAAGTATTTAAGGCATAAAATTAAAATTATATTTAGCAAAATCAGAAGCTAGAGATTTTTCAGACAACTAGAATATTCCTAAACATAAATGTAAACGTGTACGGTAATAAAAAAAGTAGACTATAAAAAAAAAGTAGATTATTTTGATAAATTTGAAAGACCGGTCACTGCTTTAAAAGCAGGCCAATGAATTAAAGTTAATTAAGATTTGAGAGAGAAGCTTAGACTCTGGGATAGACTCACAATATTGCTTTGTAGGGTTATAACGTAAATATAACCAATTAGTTTAATCAGGCAAGAACCTGTCCTTTGTGTGTGACCTCTTTTCAGTTTTTGCTTGTGTCATACTGGTAATGTTGGAAAAGAAAAGACAGACTAACTTTTTGAGCAGAAAAGAATATTAGCAACTCATTCTGTTTTTGGCAGTAATTCTATTAGTGCAGTTTACTTGCATGAACAGTATAAATTATGTATATGAAAATCAGATGTTTTAAAGCAAATAAACTAAAACTGCAATTAAAACGTCTAAACAAACATTTAGAGATGCATTGAAGTATTTTATGAAGTTAAAAGGATAAAAGAAGTAGTTACTGAAATTATATATAGAATCTGTTGTAAGATCTGCAAATCTGTACATTCTAGCTTTGTCACCAGTAGCACATTTGGAAAAAGAAATAGATTGCAGTGTTTGACTTCTATTAACATATATTCTCAAGAATAAACAAGATTTACCCTAATTTTAAATACATTAATACCGTTACATGTGAATATTTTTAAAAAATCATAGTTTAGAGGTTTAGGTTTTTAAGAAATACACGTAAAAATTCATGTGATAAAACAGAATCTAAAACTCTGGGAGAAAAATACTAAATTTTTGGTATGAATTTGAAAAATTCATTTCTAGAATACATTTGTTATATTATAAAGAAACTCACGTTAATATTAAGTATATAGGTTAAGACTTACTTAAATTACTTAACTAGGGTATACTAAACTTCTAAGTTATTTTAAAAAGAAGAATTATGGTAACCTAAAAAGAAATAAAATTACCTTTATTTTAATCTTTAAATATAGCCCTTTAATATACCAATTTTTAAATCTTATAATTTGAAAGATAAAAGCAAAGCAAAGAAAAAAATGACTAACCTCCTAATGGAAAATATAATCTCATAGCACTGAGAAGAGAGTTGTAAGCATGTAATACATATACGAGGAGATAAGTTTCATTTCTGACTTGTATCTTAGCCTTTCTTATGAATCATATATTTTAACATCAGGAGAATAATATATAAAATATGCACTAAATTCTTATGGTCTGGCAGCTATTAAAAAATAGGGGGAAAACAATGCAACTTCTTCTACCTAAATTCTAACTGAAGTGTTAAGTGAAAATTAGAAAAATACAGAAGCTAAAATAGTATAATGAACTAAAATTCAAAACATATATGTATGTATAATTTTTTATGTCTTGGTATGTAGCATTTATCTTAACTGTTAATGAAACTACGTACTGTAACATGAGTGAAAAAAATAAATGATGGAGAAATATTTTCTCATCGTAGTTTACTAGATCAAAACATTTACTAATAAGCTAAATGTAATATTAAAAGATACGTTTAAAATAGAATATTGTAGAATAGAGTTTTGCTGATGATGTATCTTTCCAAGAAGGCTTTGGGTTTTTGTTTGTGTATTAAGATTTCTGAGTTTTGTGCTTTGAAATTCAGGATACATTTTGAGTGCCCTTTCAAATGACAAAATGCTCCAATGGAAAAATCAGACATTGTGTACATTTTATTTTATATTTGGGTATAAGAAAAAGAGCAGATACTTTAGGAGAATTCTAGTTGTTGTTTTAGTGCATGCGTCAAATACTAAACAATTATTTTGTCTGTCAGTTACACGTCTGAGTAATTTAGTTTGTGTAAGTACAGCTTAGACACTTAATTTATATTGGTGATACAGTGATCTCTAAGTGTGATTGTCATCTTTACTGAAATTATGGGCCATATATTTAAAAGAAATGTATTTTAAACCTTACTTTTAATTAAAATGCAAAAGACTTTAAAGGAGTTCTTTCGTGAGAAAAAGATGTGCTGAGCAGTTTTCTGAAAGAATGAAGTCTTCGTTTATTTTTCAGATTATATTAAAATGTTTCTTTACCTGTTGTTTGCTGATATTTTAGTCAGAAAGGAATAAAGCAGCAGTTTATGCTATATCTGATTGTCTATCAATAGAAGAGAAAAGGGAAAGCAAAGTATGTTGGCACATGAGGTTTTCCCTTAAGAAAAATTTAACTTGAAATTTAAAAGATATATTGCCCATAACTAATTTGTCTTATTAGGACTTATTTAGAGTTGCATGAATTTCTTAGTCAAACATTTGAGGAAATTCGTCTTATAAAATGGAGAGATGTAGAACATTGTGGTCAGTTACAGGATAGTCTTTCTCTCTTGATTCCCAGAACTTAGAAAACAGATTTTAAATTAATAAAGTTGAATGCCAAAAGCTCTAGGCTATAATAATTCATAAAAATGCCAGAAAATTATAAGCGCGAAGGGGAAGATTAATTGAAGTTAAACGTCCCCGTAAACGATAAACATTTGGCACTGTGAGGACAGCTCTGGAAATAACAAAAAGTTCTCTGTCAGGGATAATTTTCTGGGCAGCTGAGGTTGTTTGTATGATGAAAGAAGGCACCGAGATAGCATAACTGTAGCTGCTTGACAAAATTTCCAAAGTTAGTTTCGGACTGTGAGGGTGAAAGTAAGTGCAACAATTGGGAGTTGGGAGGGGGACAGAAGGGCTCGCCAGCCCCGGCGCCACGATAGGGTTAACTGCGGCGCCGCCCGGCGCACTCTGGGAGTTGTAGGCCGCGGGCATTGTGGGAGTTGTCGTAAAAGTCCGTTTTCTTGTTGTGATGGCCGCCGCCAAGGCAGGAGTTGGGGGATCCTGCCATTCCGGACGGCTTGGGGGGCTCTCTGTACCGTTAGAGGGCCCCCAACAGCCCCCAGGTTATCAAGAGCCTGTTAGTTGTGTGCTTGGGAGGTGGGAGAGCGGCCTGACGGGTTAATTCGAGGGCCTGCTCTCGTTAGATTGGCCGGGGGTGGGGGGGTCCTCTGGCGGCTACCGGCTTGATGAGGGGCCCCAGCCTGCCGGACCTTGGCCGTCTGGCCTTGTGCCTTTGAAATACCTGTGTGGTTAGCGCCTGAGAGTTTTGGAGTCGCCTCTGTTTTGTTGTGGTGTGTGTCCTGCGCCCCTCCCGCGTTTCTTACAGCGCTCCACTCTCCATGTAGTCGGTGATGCTCACGACCCTGTTTGGGGTGAGGTTGGGCTCGTTTCCTTGGGTCTGGTGGGATTTATGCAAGAGCTGGGATTTTGGAAGGGGTGGACAGCAGTAGTTTGGGTGTTGTCTCTTGTTTTAGGTGTAAGAAACTGTATGAGTTGTAAGCCTGTCGGTCGTGAATGTGTGATTCCCTTCCTCTTGCACGTGGTGAACTTTGCCCTTGTTTGCTAATGCTGTGAGGCAGTGGCAGGCAGTTCCTTCTTGTGAAATGCTTTTCTGCTAACTTGGATGTGTTCATAAATCTTTGGAGCTCTCAGAAGAGTGTTTTGCAGCTGTCTGTGGAAAGCTGTCTGCAAAAATGGATTTAAAACAAATGCCAGTATCACAGGTACTACCTTTAGTTCTAGGGAGTAAGCCCCTTTGGCTTCTCTGGTGCTCTGAAGTTGTTTGGGAACTTTTGGAACTGTTTGGGAATCAGATTTACTTTTACCTGTGTTATCTGACTCTTGGCTCACAGGGTGCTTCTGCATGTTGGGACACTTTGATCTTTGTTATTGGGTATTTTCTCAACATGAGGCAAAAGGAGACACTGTGCACTGACATGTAACTTCATGTATTAGCATCTCCGGATAACACCAGATTGCCAAGCAGGTCAGCACCTGCCATACCTACTGCAAGAACTTGGACCTCACTATTTCTGCCACCATGTGTTGGTCCATAAATTCTGCCTTATAGTCTGGTTGTTGTCTATGTAACTTGAGACCTAACTGGCCATGAAAAGCCATTTCTCAGACAAGGTTATTTAAAAGCTTTCCCCCCCACTCCTGAGTAGAACTGGTGTCTAGAAAGTTCTTTCACTCAAGTTTGGTGAAGTAGGGGATTTGAAATAATGTACAATAGATGTTTTGGAAATCAGCTATCAGTTTTTAGTTTGGGGGGCAGGCCATGTTACAGAAATTATTTATAGAGAGAGTAAAAATAATTATGTTCCATTTTTTTCTTGGTATTTTGGAGCATCTAAAACCTGTTTCTGTGTCATTGCATTGGACCACTTTCATATATCATTAAAAAGCCGTTTGACGGTTTGTAATGAAGTAGGATTTCATAATTTTCCTCGTCTGAGTTTGCTTAGTACTTGACTACTTGAGAGTTTACTAATGGTAGAAAAAGTAGCAAAGCTAGGTGCGTTTGTGTGTTTCTGCTGAATGTGATTTGGGGTATAAATTGGTAGACTGATATTGTTGGCTTGCTAGTCACGTCAGTTCAATTCTGCTGCTGATGTAAAATGTGTTCTGTAATACATAAAGTTCTTTCCTTTCCTCTGACTTGACCCCAATGTGTCTCAGAATATTAGCTAACTTTCCAGTTGAAAAAAGATTGAGAAACTTACTTTTAAATGATCTGTGTTGTCCACATTTGTTATGGTTTGGTGATGCAGTAGAATAACTGGTGGGTTGATCTTGTATCTTAGGAAAACTGGATGGCTAGAAGTTGTAGATTTGTAGAATCATTCAGAATCATTCAAAACCAACCACAAGCACAATTTGCTTTGAAAGAAGATACATTAATTTTAAATTGCCAAGTTACCTTTGACTTGCGTTAAGCAGAACAGATGGTTCATAAGAAGGTGCTTTGAGAGTGGATGGGTGTTTATAAGTTTAGAGATAAACTCTTCAATGCATTTGCAAAGAACCCTTCTGGACATTTACGAGTAGACACATCTCTTAACGAAATGGTGAGGTTTTACACCCAAGAATTCTAACATTTGGCCCCTGAGGCCTTTATTTTGTACTCTGCTTTCCATCTCCATCACTTCAGTTCTGCTGCTGGTGTAAAATGTGTTTTGTAATACGTAAAGTCAACAGTAGTTCAGAAAAAAATATGGCAAAATCCATTGCCTTTTGGAGAAGATGATCCCTAAGGTTGTGTGTTGGATAGGTATGTCAAAAGCTGTCTTTCTGAAACTTAGGCTTTGCATAGTTTTGATGAAACTCCTTTCAATGAGACATAAGCCAAAGTGTAAGTTTCTTGACCTAGGTGTTATAAGTGAAAGCCTTTGGTTCTGGTGTTCATTCAAAAAAGAGATACAAACGTAGTTCCAGATAACAGGCATACTGTGTTTTACTGTGCTTCACTTGATTGCACTTAGCAGCTTTGGCGGGTTTTTGTTTGTTTGTTTGTTTTAATAAATGTGTTTATTTATTTTTGGCTGCATTGGGTTGTCGTTGCTGCGAGCGGGCTTTCTCTAGTTGTGGCGAGTGGGGGCTACTTCTCATTGTGGTACACGTGCTTCTCATTTTGGTGGCTTCGCTTATTGCGGAGCACGGGCTCCAGGTGTGTGGGCTTCAGTAGTTGTGGCACATGGGCTCTAGAGCACGGGCTGTAGAGCGCAGGCTCAGTTGTGATGCACGGGCTTAGTTGTTCCGTGGCATGTGGGATCTTCCTGGACCAGGGCTTGAACCCGTGTCTCCTGCATTGACAGGTGGATTCTTAACCACTGCACCACCAGGGAAGTCCAGTACCATTTTTCTAATAGCATTTGCTTACTTTGTGTCTTTGTGTCACCTTTTTGTAATTCAAATAATATTTCAGACTTTTTCATTATTATATTTTTTATGGTGATCTGTGATCAGTGATCTTTGATGTTATTGCTCTGACTTGCTGAAGGCTCAAATGAGGGTTAGCATTTTTTGGCAATAAATTTTTTCTTTTTTGCCGTGCCTTGCAGCATGTGGGATCTCAGTTCCCTGACCAGGGATCGAACCCACACCCCCTGCAGTGGAAGTGTTGTGTCTTAACCACTGGACCACCAGGAAAGTCCCAATAAAATATTTTTTAGCTGAGGTCTGTACATTATTTTTTAGACATAATGCTATTGCACACTTAATGGACTACAGTGTAGTGTAAACAGTACTTTTATATGCACTGAGAAACCAAAAAATTTGCATGACTTGCTTTATTGCGATATTCGCTTTATCACGGTGGCCTGGAACCGAACCTGCAATATCTCCAAGGTACGTGGTAATAGAATTCGGAAGATAACAAAAAATTAAGTTTTTATTTTAGATTGTAGCCAAAATTTGGAAACACTTGTGGGGGTGGGGGTAGGAATATCTATTTGAGGCTTTTTCTCGAGTCCTTTCTATTCCATTTCCCTTTGCTGAAAGTAAGTATCTCTTATTAATGTGTTTCTGCATCTGTGAACATTTGTGAGTGGCAAAACTGCATGTACAACGCAACAAATCACCCATTCAGAATTTGGCCCTGATTTTTCATTTACATTATTTGAAGAGGAAGAATTATTGATTGTACTTTGTGCACTTGTATGTGTATTTTGTTTTCTTCTGTTTAATACATTTGTTTTTAGATTGCGATACTCTTGAACACACAGTGTGTCTCCACCCCTCACCTCCACCTTCCTGGGAGAAAGAGGAAAGGTATTTAAAATTTTTACATGCCTGTCAATTTTATTTTCTGATTCTTCCTACATATATTTCTAGGACAGAATACATTATCTCTGCTCTGCTGGGCCTTACTTTTTGAAGTCAGAGTATTACTCATATGATTTTTATGGGCAAGACACAGCAAACCAACAGTTACTTCAAAATACTGTGTCTAAATTAAAAGACATTAATTCATTTCCATTTGAAAGAAAACAAGGTCACAAGCATATATCCTGCCACTTAAAGGATTCTAGCTATATCTGAAAACTTCAGAAGACCTTAAGAGGTCATTTTGCTGTGTCCTCTGCCTTCCTTGTTTTTCTTTTTGTTTGACTTTCTCCTTCAGTGTGCCTGTGTGCTTCTAGAACTTACTAAACATTTTTGTTTAGTTTGGAATTTGTTTTTCCAAATTAATTTGCTTCAACTTTAAAAACCATTTTTATCTGAAATATTTGTAATAAGGACATTATTTTAATAAAGGATACTTGTCATATTATAGTTTTATAATTAAAATGCTATGCATATTATATTTCTATGTGCTGGGGAAACATGAGTTAGTAACTACCTTAAACCTGAGCACAAAGTGCCAGAATTTGGCATGCAAAAACTCCAGGACATACAGCTTTAGTTTGCTTTTCTGTTATTAACAGTCTTTAGTTAATGAATAGACACATGACTTGTCATTTTCAGACAAGTCTTGCTTGAAGACAATATTATTTTTTGCCTGACACGCTCATGAAATAAATATTTGTGAAAAGTTTTATTGAGACAATATTAGAAGTCCTCGAATTCACATCATAGAAGAAAGCAGTTCTGTGTGTATTTACTAACCAAAAAAAAATTATTTGTAAACTGCTTTTGTAGTTTGCTTTTTTAACTCTGAAATAAATACATGTTTCTGGATTTTAAATTGTTTTTAAAGAAGTGTTTTTGAGGGGGTGAGGACCATATTGTCAATGACATTGTATTCAAAGAGTGGACAACTTTTTTATTTTAGTGTTAAACAAAGGTGTAGAGTATGTGCAGTTTATAAGGGGAAAGAAAAGGCCCACTGTATTAGAAAGCTAAAATGAAGACATCAGTGATTTTAAACTTTTTGTGCCATTTGTTCTAATTTTATTATACAATTTTAATTTTTTTTTTTTTTGGGCGCACCACATGGCATGTGGGATCCTAGTTCCCCGACCAGGGATCGAACCCACGCCCCCTGCACTGGAAGCACAGAGTCTTAACCACTGGACCACCAGGGAAGTCCCTGAATTTTTAATATAATGGGATTAATTTAAAGATATCTGTGAAATGGTTTATTCTTTGAGAAGATCCTATAACATATATCATTACTTTTTTGAGATATATAGATTTCAGTAATTTTTTCATCCTAACAAAAGACTTTTAGAAGGAAACAGTGAAGTAAATGAAACTGTCTTACATTCTTCTACCTGAGGAGGAAAACTTGGAAAAAACATAATTTTTATAAACGAAAAGTTTTGAGATATGTAATATAAAAAGTTTTTATAAATCAGTAGGAAAAGATGGAAGGGCTAAGCCATGGTTTGACAACTCACAAAAGAAAAAAAAAAAATCAATAATGTGGCAGATGGTGTTTTCCAAAGTTGGCCACAACAATATCTCCCAGCTCACATGTTCTTCTACAACGTGATGTTACTCTGTCATCAAAAGGTGGCATCTCTCCACTTTCTTGAATTTGGGCAGGGCCTTTGAGTGCTTCAACCAAGAGAATACGGTAGAAGTGATGGTGTGCCAATTCCAGGTGTGGCTTTTACCTTGCCTGACTTCTGTCTCCTGCCTCTTGGAAGCCAGCCACTACATAAGAAATCCACCCTGAAACCACCATGTTGTGAGAAGTCCAAGGTCATAAAAATAGGCCCTGGAGACTGAGACATCAGGTAGAGAAGCCAAGGAGCACCAAGGAAACTGAAAAAGTGAAGTGTAAGTGAAGTCATTTTGGAAGTGGACCTTCCAGCCCCAGCTGCCTTGGCTATTGCTGTGTAAGTCAGGGGAAATGCCCAGTGGAGCCCCTCCCAATTTTTGACCCAAAAATATCATGAGCAAAATAAAATGGTTTGTTTTAAGCTTCTGAGGTTTTGAGTGCTTCATTATGCATCAACAGATCACTGGAAAAGGGTACTGAGAAAAAAAGATTTCATAATTTATAATAGATTGCACTATTGGAGAATATATTTTCATGTCTAAATCCAACAAGGAGCTAGTATCTATAATACAACAAGGAATACCTAGTGGAATCTAGAAAAATGGTACAGATGAAGCAGCTTGCAAGGCAGAAATAGAGACACAGATGTAGAGAACAAACATGGACACCAAGGGGGAAAAGCGGTGGGGTGGTGGTGGTGGTGGGATGAATTGGGAGATTGGGATTGACATATATACACTAATATGTATAAAATAGATAACTAATAAGAACCTGCTGCATAAAAAAAATAATATTCAAAAAAAAAATACAAGGAGGGCTTCCCTGGTGGCGCAGTGGTTTAGAGTCCGCCTGCTGACGCAGGGGACACGGGTTCGTGTCCCGGTCCGGGAAGATCCCACATGCCACGGAGCGGCTGGGCCCGTGAGCCATGGCTGCTGAGCCTGCGTGTCCGGAGCCTGTGCTCCATAACGGGAGAGGCCACAGCAGTGAGAGGCCTGCGTACTGCAAAAAAAAAAAAAAAAAAAAAAAAGTAAGCCAAAGACTGGGGAAAAATATTTGCAACACATCTCAGTAATTGCATTTCTAAGAATTTAATATAAAATAATCAGAGATGTGTATAAATACATACTAGTATTTGTTTCAGCTTTATTTATAATAGCTGAATACTTGAAACAACCTAAATGCCCAGGAATAGAATATTTAGATCTATCTATGAAATATCCATACATGGAATCTGTCAAGCCATTAAAAGTTATACAGAAAATATGACTTGGAAAAATGTTTACTATTTTAAGTACAAAGGCAGATTACAATATAGTATGCACTCTAGCTTTTGCTTCTATTTTTATTTTAAAACTGGGTTAATAGAATACATTGTTCACTATCTCATTGACAAATGAGGGGCAAGTGGGATTTTTGTGGTATTGTGCAAATGAGATGTGAAAATCTGCTACCTCCATGTGTATTATTTCTTCTCATCAGAAATGGAAGAGATTAAAAATTTAGAGCAATGTTCTTTAGCACTAAGGTAGACCAAGTTCACCATTTCCTTTTACTATAAAACGAGGATTATACTCACTCTAAAGGATATTGACTAATGTTTATAAATCCCCCAATTGATCCCCTTAGGTTTGATTTATTAAAAATCTCCCTAAATTTGATTAAGAGGACACTTACTTGGATCCCAAATCAGAAGGGAGTTGAAATGAGACTATAACAAGGGCAAAATTCTAACTAAACATGGATCCTCAGTACATCCCTGGGGTATGGAAAGGGTCAGAATATCTCATCCCATCTATAGCCTGTACGTAAAATTTCCCATCTACTGGTTGAGCAGCCCCAGAGCAGGAGTTCAGGACCACTTAGACTATTGAATATTTCCACCTTGAGGCAGGGAAGGTAAAACAGTTCATCTGATAGTGTTCGAACCTATATTAAATAGGAAATAAAGAGACTGTGAAATTCTTTGATTAGTCTCTATCTTGGTGTCCCCAAATTTTCATTTCATGATTAAAAGAAAGAATGGATTAACTCCAAGATCTCCAACTTTGCACCTCCAACTTTGACCAACCCTAGAACATCGAGGGAGTTATCTAAACAGGCAAAAGGACTATTAAATAATTGTATATATATTTTCAGTATCAGTTAATTTTTTGAAAGTAAAGTAGAAAAAAATGGTAATGTTCAAACATTTTAAACCATGTCTTCTATATACTTGGAAATCTGTACTCAAAAATTACAATCTTGTCCAAAAATTGTTTTTGTTGTCTTCTCTGTAAATTTGCAATTAATTGGATTTTTAAAAACAGGGTCTTTTATGTTAAGCCCAGATTCATTCATTAAACACTTTGTATGAATAACATATATTCTCCGTTTTGGATATCAAGTCTTTTTCACATTTGCATTTAAATGATTAAAATATCTCATTCATGAAATGATGAATGAGCTTTTTACTTATGAGGAACTTGTGAAAATATTAAAATTGGGCTCTTTGGTCTCTCTACAAATTCAAACCAAAAAGAGACCGATGTTAAGAAACTTAAAGAGTGAGTATTCATTCATATCTCCATTAAATACACATATATAAACATATGATAAAGTGCAGAATATAGTTATAAGATAATGCTGAAGGAAAAAAATGTCTAAGAGACAGGGTATGGATTGGGAATAGAAAACAGAGCCCTAGGAAGTACTCATGTGTTGTGCAAAGTTTGTTTCTCCCTAACAAAAACTAGAGTTTTGTTACTGAGGCCAAACTCGCTCTGCTTGCTGCATGACAGACCAGTAAATTGCGAGACGAGGTGTTGAGGCAAGCAACAGCGACTTTATTCAGAAAGCCAGTCGTCCGAGAAGATGGTGAACTGGCGTCCCAGATGTACCATCTTGTGGGGTCTGGATGCTAGCTTCCTTTATAGAACAGAGAGGGGGAGGAGGTGAGGAAGTAAAGTAAAAAGGCCATAAGTCTTGCAAAATATCTCCTGGTTTTGGCCAGCCTCGGGGAGGGGGTGTGTTAATTTCTTCTTTTCCGCAGCCATTCAGAAGTGGGCAGGGTCAGGGTGTTTCCCTGTGGGCTGAACAAAGGCACTTTATTTTAACATTCAGGCAGAGGGGCAGGGTTCTCTGAGGCAGGCCATTATGTATGCCTATAGCTATAGACAGAACAAAAATAATGGAAAGCAAAGGTCAAAGTAAAAGAAAGAGATCCAACATGGCGACAGCTTTTGTTCTTCCCTGCTACAGTTTCATAGTTTTATTTTCAGATGATTTGTGTCAAAGAGCTATTGTCATTTGCACCTCTGATTTTCATTTAATACAGGTATGCTAAAACCAAGAGCAGTTTTTTCCTTTGTGTCCAACTATAAATAAAGACCCCTTGCTTTGTGCTCCAAGAAGAAGCTATTTCACCATTAGGATAATCACAGTCTTTTTTTTTTTTCTTCTCCCTTCTGTTATTCACAAAGTGGAATGTTGTTTTCCTAGCTGGCTTGTTTTACACATGTTTCTGATGATTTCTTTATTTGTGGTGAGTCTGGTTACTGATTTTACATCTGTCTTTAGCAATTCACTTCTAGCAGTTCTTTGTATAGTTAGCTAGATACCTATTTTTGCAGCTGACTTAAACTTTTTTTCCCATGTAATCCTACTTTCTTGTTTGCTTTAACTGGTCATTAAAATGTTCTCAACTTGATGAATCTTCCAAGTATGTATGTTTGAAACTTGCAAAGATGAAAATGGTATGTGGTGTGTGACTTAGTGGTATTATAGTTTTAAAAAGAGCTGTTACCAAATGCAAGTTCGTGTGCCTGACTGACGTAGGAGTTTGGAGCAGAGAAATGTTTATTGCAAAGAACATAAAAGGAGAATGGGTGGCTCGAACTCAAAAAACCAGAACTCCCTAATGGTTTTGTCGCGGGAAGGGGGACCCCTTCCAGGGCCCGAGAGTGGGCTCTTGTCTAACGCTTGGAAATGAATTGTCTGAGGAGACGCGTGTGCCGACAAAGCAAGAGACTTTATTGGGAAGGGGCAGCCCAGTGGAAAGCAGGAGGGTAAGGGAACCCAGGAGTACTGCTCTGCCATGTGGCTCGCAGTCTCGGGTTTTATGGTGATGGGATTAGTTTCCGGGTTGTCTCTGGCCAATCGTTCTGACTCAGGGTCCTTCCTGGTGGCGCACACACAGCTCAGCCAAGATGGATTCCAGTGAGGAGGATCCTGGGAGATTGGTAGGACATATGGACCTTTTGACCTTTCCCGAATTCTTCTGGTTGGTGGTAGCTTATTAGTTCCGTGTTCCTTACCAGGACCTCCTGTCAAAATAACTCATGCAAATGGCTACTGTGGTGCCTGGCCAGGGTAGGCAGTTTCAGTCAGAGTTTCCCCTAACAGTTTTGGGGGAGTTTTACAGGCAAAATTTGGGGTGGTGGCTGCAGGGGGTGTGACTTCCTTCTGATTTGTTGGTGGTGAGGTAACTAGAGTAGTGTTCCAGGATTGTGCTCAGCCTGAACTTACCATCCTCCGCCTAGACAGGGCATTAGTTCCTGTAGCAGAATTCAAAGACACTGTTATGTATAATCCTTGAGGAGGAGCCAGGACCCAGCTCTAGTTGCTGCACTATTGTTTCTCGGTTGCTCCTCCTTTGTTCTGCATTCCCTCCCTTCTCTGATTAGCAATTGTTTGAATCTGCCCTTTGGAACTCAGGGAAGGTTTTAGGAGGTTAAATGAAGCCCATTTCCTACAAACAAGAAACAGGGGACATGGAAAGGATTTGTACCTGGGAGCCTCACAGGGTCCTGCTTGGTTCCAGAGCCATTATAATTTTAGAGATACATGCTGAAATATTTTTATAAATGATATGTTTTCTGGATTTGCTTCAGAATAATTTGTGAAAGGGGAAGTGGATAGTGGTATAGATGAAACAAGAGTGGACATGAGTTGATAGTTATGGAAGTTCATTATGTGTAGGAGTTCATCAAATTATTGTCTGCCTTTTCATGTGTTTGAAATTATCCACAATAAAAAGGTAAATGTAGGGACTTCCCCGGTGGTCCAGTGGCTAAGACTCCACGCTCCCAATGCAGGAGGCCCGTGTTCAATCCCCGGTCAGGGAACTAGATCTCACATGCCGCAACTAAGAGTTCGCATGCTGCAACTAAAAGATCCCACATGCTGCAACGAAGATCCTGCGTGCAGCAACTGAGACCTGGCACAGCCAAATAAATAAATAAATATTTTAAAAAGTAAATGCATTTTGAAAAGGTTTAACAACCTTACGCTAATAACCTTATAATAACCTTTTATAGATCATTAGGATAAAGAGAAATACACCAGTGAGCAAAAGACATGAACAGGCAGTGTGCAAAAGAAAATATATAAATGGCAAATAAACATATGAAGAAAACTTCAGCCTCAAAAAAATGCAAATTAAAACAATGTGTGATTATATTGTGATTTATAATGAGGAAACATATATTTGGTCTTCCTGCACTGTTCCTGGCTCACAGCTCCCCAAACCCTTGGAATTTCCGAAGTGAAAAGAACAATGCGAGCATCATTTGTTATAATATTTGCTCTTCTGTAATCAGTTCCTTGAAATAGCTCCAGAGCCATAAAGGTGATAGGGGTGTCTTGTTATTCATAGCCAGCTCCTCTGAACGGCATCTGAGTTTATGTTAATGAGGTGACTTTTAGAAAGCTCCTAAGGATGGCGGCTGGTTGCCAGGGGACCCAACAGTGATTAGAGGGTTGAAACTTTCAGTCACACGCCTCCCCCCACCTCGGGGGAAGGGAGAGGGGCTGGAGGTTGAATCAATTGCTGAAGGCCTACTATTTAATCAGGCATGTCTACAGAACGAGCCCGCCAATAGGATGGCGTTCTGAGAGCTTCCAGGTTGCTGAACAAATATATGTGCTGGGAGAGTGGTGCAGCTGGAGAGGGCATGGAAACTTTGTGCCCTTTTCCCACACACCTTGCTTTATGCATCTCTTCCATCTGGTTCCAACCACCCCACATTTCGGTGTCTCTCACCTGAGATGGCCCACACTCTGTCTGTGGAGTGTGTTTCTATCTTGGCCACTCTCACTTTCCAGACGACCCCCATGCCCTGGGGCCGCTCTTGCCTTTTGAGACAAACTGCATTCTGTCTATGGAATGTGTATCTCTCTAAATGAATCCACTTCTTACCTGTCATTCTGTCTCTGAATTCTTTCTGCAACTAGACATAAAGAACCTGAGTTTCCTTAAGTCCTGAGACCAGGTGTGTGGTCTCAATTAAAAGACAGTGGGGGGGCTTCCCTGGTGGCGCAGTGGTTGAGAGTCCGCCTGCCGATGCAGGGGACACGGGTTCGTGCCCTGGTCCGGGAAGATCCCACATGCCGCGGAGCGGCTGGGCCCGTGAGCCATGGCCGCTGAGCCTGCGCGTCCGGAGCCTGTGCTCCGCAACGGGAGAGGCCACAGCAGTGAGAGGCCTGTGTACAGCAAAAAAAAAAAAAAAAAAAAAAAAAAAAAGACAGTGGGTTCAAGTCCCAATCTGAGGTGCAGGGTTTCCCCTACAACTCCTTTCTCAGGTTCTATTAATTTGCTAGAATGGCTCACAGAACTCAGGAAAACAGTTTGCTTACTAGATTACTGGTTTATTGTAAAAGGATATAATTCCTCCTGTTTCAGGAGGAACCTCCAACTTATAACCAGTCAGTCAGAAGTGCAATTACAACCTGGATTTGCATTTGGTGTCTGAAGTGAGGGCAGTCTTGTGGGACTAAGCCTGTGGGATCTTATGCTATCTCCAGCAGATAGTGTCAGGATTGAGTTAATTTAATTGCTCACTAGTATTGGAAAACACATTTGGAAATGAGAGACTTTTTTTCACCTGTAGAATTGGCTGAGGAAAAAAATTGAGTGGTAATAACTACTGCTGATGAGGAAGAGGTAAGGCAAATAATCCACCTGAGACAGGAGGGAAGGGGGCAGGGCACAATCTTTAAAAGAATGACACAGCTGTTGAAGATATGACAAAAACTAGTTAGAATCTACTAGGGCCAAGGACTTCCCTGGTGGTCCAGTAGGTAAGACTCCATGCTCCCAACGCAGAGGCCCTGGGTTCAATCCCTGGTCGGGGAACTAGATCCCAAATGCCTGCCACAACTAAGAGTCCACATGCCACAACTAGAAAGATCTTGCATGCCACAGTGAAGATCCTACATGCCACAACTAAGACCCAGCACAGTCAAAATAAATACATACATACATACATAAATAAATGTTAAAAAAACAAGAACCTCCTAGGGCCAAGATGGTGGAAGATTTGACTTCCAGTAGACCTTGAGCCTCATTATATGCTCATTGTAATACATTAGCATATGCTAAATGACACACCCACAGGCACCAAGATAGTTCTGAGGCCAACCATCAAAGGCCAAAAATGGGGCGGTGGCTCAGTTCCTGGAAATCCCCACCCCCTTCTCCAAGATAGAATATTCCTCCCACTCGTTAGCAGATGAAATTACCAAGCCCATAAAAACTAGCCACCCCGTATTTCAGGGCTTCTCACCTTCTGAAACGGTCCACATCCCTATGGAATGTGTATCTCTCTAAATAAACCTGCTTTCACTTTACTACAGCCCACTCTTGAATTCTTTCCTACGCAAAGCCAAGGACCCTCACTTGGCAGCCCCAAACCTGGGACATGACCATCCTCTCGCCCCACATTTTCCTGCAACACACCCACCACTAGTAGATACTTAAACCCAGCAGGCGTCTCAGGTTTCTTTGTTGTCCTCTCTGTCTTCTCCAAAAGGTAGGCATTTGCCATCCCCATATTACACGTGAGCTAACTAAATACTAGAGCTGTCCAAGGTGATACAACTTCAGACCTGTTATTTTCCTCATACTACTGAAAGAGGAGATTCTGTTTTTGAAATATTTTGCAATATATATAATAATGAGTTGTTTTCTGACCTGGGTGATCAAAGATGATTGTGAAGCAGAGCAGACATAAGCCCAGCCCTGTCATTCCCTTTCCTGCCCTTTTCCTTGCCCTCCAGTCATGCTACTCTCTTCTTCCCTGAACTCTTCAGCCTTACACCCTTTAGGCATGCTCTTCCCTCAGTTCCCTCCATACCTGGGTGCTAGGAAAGGGGGGGGCAGCTATATATTTCTCCATTCCCCATCTTGTTTAGAAGATTTTGAGGAGGCTTATTAAAATTCTCTTATTGCAAAATGAAGAAAAATAGAAGGGAGCTAGAGATAGGAAAATATGTTTAGGTCCCCTACATAGATAATGTGAACATAGTTCACTAACAATATCTATTTCACACAGACATACCCAGCATTTTGACTTTTCAACATCCCCTGTAAACTGAGGTGGTATTCCTAAGATCCAATCACTCTTGAGTAAGAGGTGACAATGAAGTTGGTAGACTTACCAGGTGAGCCCCAAAAGCAGGACAAATAGTAACCAACTAATTGTGTACTATTTTTAACAGCTTGCTTTCCCCCCTGCAGATAGTAAACAAACTGATTTGGGCTAGGTGAGTTAATAAAGCACAGCTTCTTTCCAATTCTTGATTTTATGAAGGAAAAATCGGTGAGTTAAAACTTAAGAAAAGTAGAACCAACAGATGAGCTATATAGTTTAAAAATTGTGACTGATTTTACTTTTCAGCTGGAAATTATTGCTCCCTGCCACTAACTTTTACACTTTTCCTTCTACAATAATAATCCATTCAATCATTTAATGGATACTTATTGAGAGCCTATTATATGTTTACCAGGGCTATACTAGTGAATAAGACAAAAAGAACTTTATGGTGCTTAAAGTATGGTTGGTGCAGTATGGATCTTTGTGCTTTTGAGGACTGTAGAGAAGGACCTTATCGCTTACGTGTAGTGAACAGGATAGGAGGGCAGGGGCCAGAACCAGGTATGCTTTTTTAGGGCACACACACACACACACACACACACACACACACACAGCATTAGTTTTCTACTGTTGATATTACAAATTACTACAGATTGGTGGCTTTAAGCAACACACACTTATTATCTGACAGTTCTATAGGTTAGAATTACAACATGGGACTTACTGGACTAAAATCAAAATTTTCGTTTTGGAGGTTCTAGGGAAGAGTTTTTTTCCTTGCCTTTTTCAGCTTCTAGAGGCTGCCCACATTCTTTGGCTCGTGGACCCCTTCCTACATCTTCAAAGCCAGCATCATTGCATCTCTCTGACCATTTGTCCATAGTCACATCTCCCTTTCTGACCAAAGCTGGGAAAGATTCTCTAATGTTAAGAGCCCGGGTGATTATATTAGGCTCATGTGAATAATCCCCTCATCTGAAAATCCTTAACTGAATTGTATCAACATAATATGTTGTCATATAATATTCACAGGTTCCAGTGTTTAGGATGTGAATCTTTGGGGGGCATCATTATTCTGCCTAACACATACATATATGTACAAAGATAGACATGTAATGAATTTTAAAATTTATATAGCATTTTTCTCAAAAAATGTGAAATAAAGGAACAAACAATAAGACTATACCCTCAAACAGAGGAATAATCATTGTAGAAAGAATAAAGTTTTTCACATATGTATTATTACTATGTCTCTGATGAGATATTGCCATTGATATTGAGGGGAAAAAATGGAGAGCTACAGCTACAGTAAACAACATGAATAAGTCTTAGAAACATGATGTCCAGTAAAAAAGCAAGTCCCAGAAGACTACACAAATGTAGGTCTTAAGTCTATGTATGAGTTTCCTTGGGCTGCTGTAACAAATTGACAAAAGCTGGGTAGATTTAGAGAATGGAAATTTGTTCTTTCACAGTTCTGGAGGCTAAAAGTCCTAAATCAAGGTATTGGCAGGGCCATGCTCACTCTGAAGGCTCTAGCGAAGAGCCTTCTTCCTAGCGTTTGGGGGTTGTCAGCAATCCTTAGCACTCTTTGTCTTGTAACTGCATTACTATATTCTCTCCCTCACGTGGCCTTCTTTCTTCTGTCTTTCTGTGTGTTTCAAATCTCTTACTCTTTATAAGGACAGTCACTGGATGTAAGGCCTACTCTAATCCTGTATGACCTCATCTTAATTTGATTACATCTGTAAATACCTTACTTGCAAAGAAGGTCACATTCATAGGTGACCATAGGGACCATTACTTATGGAATGCCAGGAACTTCAACATATCTTTTGTGGGAACATAGTTCAACCTACAACAGTCAGGTTTCCCAGGAAATAGACTCTAAGACTGAGATTTGCTTGCTGGGCACTTATTTATGGAGTACTCTGGGGAACAACCAGGAAGAGAATGAGGGAAGCAGGATCAAGCTGAGGGAGAAGCTGAGCTTCGATGCAGCAGTAATAGAGGCCTCAGCTAATTCCACAGGGAGCTAGGGGTGAAGCTAGGTTGGCCCTTCAGAGATGTCTGTAATTGAGATAAGTGGGCCAGGCTTTTGTATTTCTGCATTAACCAGGCACTGGAAGCAGGCTGTCCACTGGAGGGACAAAGCAGCTCCCTTTGGCCAGGGATAATGCCCATAGAGAGACACAGCTGTGAGCCCTCAACAATTAACACTCTCCTCAAATGGATGTCTTGATCCTGCTGTGGATGTCTGGGTTGCATCCCCCAGCATCCATTTATACTATGGTTTTTGTTTTGTTTTATTTATTTATTTATTTAGCTGCCTGGGTCTTAGTTGCAGCACACTGGATCTTTTTAGTTGCGGCATGCGAGATCTAGTTCCCTGACCAGGGACCAAACCCTGGCCCCCTGCATTGGGAGCATGGAGTATTAACCACTGGACCACCAGGGAAGTCCCTACAATATGGTTTGTAATAGATCTCAAAAATAAGCAAAACTAAACAATATATTATTTCATATAAATTTGTGATAAAGTATTTATATGTATTTTTAAAACATTTATATATAAAAACAGCAGAATGACACACAACATTTAGGAATGTGCTTACCTCTGAAGTGTAGGATAGGGTAGCTTCTTGAGTCTTTGGTTCTTGAATTGGATGGTGAGTTTAGGGGTTTTTTTATTATTATATTTTGATTTATAACTAACTCATGTATTTCAGATAATCTTTTGTAGATATCAAATATATTTACAAATATAATAAAGGGAAGAAAGAAAAGAACCAGGTGAAAGTCATAGAAATTAAGGTAGCCAGAAATTTTAGAAAAAAAGAATGAGTAAAGATAGCAAATCCAGGGCTTCCCTGGTGGCGCAGTGGTTGAGAGTCTGCCTGCCGATGCAGGGGACACAGGTTCGTGCCCCGGTCCAGGAAGATCCCACATGCCGCAGAGCAGCTGGGCCCGTGAGCCATGGCTGCTGAGCCTGCGCGTCTGGAGCCTGTGCTCCGTAATGGGAGAGGCCACGGCAGTGAGAGGCCCGCGTACCAAAAAAAAAAAAAAATAGCAAATCCTGAGTCCACTGCTAAAGGAAGCATTTACGTGAAGAAAAACTTCACCTGAAATTCACTATGTCTTTTTAAAGGTATATTGAGTAGAGAAAAAGTGGTTGGCTTATGTTTGTATGATCACAGTTTGTACTTTTTTTCTTCTTTTTTTATTGAAATATACAAAATATTTATTGTTGACATACAAAATTATGCTAGTTTTAGGTGTACTGCATAGTGATTTGCCAATTGCATACATTATGAAATTATCACCCCAATAAGTCTAGTAACCATCTGTCCCCACACAAAGTTATTACAATATTATTGGCCATATTCCTTATGTTGTGTATTATATACCTGTGGCTTATTCATTTTATAACTGGAGATTTGTACCTGTTAACCCACTTCACCTATTTCACCCACTCCACCACCCTCTCCTCTGGCAAATACCCATTTGTTCTCTGTATCTATCATTTTGTTTTATTTGCTTTGTTTCTTACATTCCACAGTTAAGTGATATCATACATATTTGTTTTTCTCTGTCTGACTTATTTCACTTAGCATAATACTCTCTAGATTCACTCATGTTGTCGCAAATGGCAAGATTTCATTATTTTTCATGGATCAGTAATATTCCATATATATCTCTATGTATCTATGTTGATATATATATCTCACATCTTTTTATCTACTCATCTATCGATGGACACTTAGCTTCCATATCTTGGCTATTGCAAATAATGCTGCAGTGAATGTTCGTGTGCATGTATCTTTTTGAATTAATGTTTCCATCTTCTTTAGCTAAATACCCAGGAGTGGAATTGCTGGATCATATGGTAATTGGTAATTATATTTTTAATTTTGGGGGGCACCTCCATACTCTTTCCCATACTGGCTGCACCAATTTATAATCTCACCAACGGTGCATGAGGGTTCCCTTTTTCCCCCATTCTCACCAGCACTTGTTATTTCTTGTCTTTTTGCCAATAGCCATTCTGACAGGTGTGAGGTGATAGCTCATTGTGGTTTTGATTTGCATTCCTTTCCCTGATGATAAGTGATATTGAACATCTTTCCATGTGCCTGTTGGCCATCTGTATGTCTACTTTGGAAAAATGTCTAGTTAGGTCCTCTGCCCATTTTTTAAACAGGTTGTTTGTTTTTTTGATATTGAGTTGTATGAATTCTTTATATATTTTGGATATTAACCCCTTATTGGACATATTGTTTGCAAATATCTTCTCCCATTCATTAGGCAGCCTTTTTGTTTTTGATAATTTCCTTTGCTGTGGGAAAGCATTTTAGTTTCATGTTGTCCCATTTGTTTTTTTTTGCTTTGGTTTCCCTTGCCTGAGGTGACATATCCAGAAAAAATTTCTAAGACCAATGAGAAAGACCATACTGCCTATATTTTCTTCTAGAAGTTTTATGGTTTTGTTACAAGAAAATGGGGCACAAGAGGATGGTCATGTCCTGGGTCTTGGGCGAGTTCCTGGGATGGGCCACCAAGTGAGGGTCCTTGGCTTCATGCAGAAAAGATTTCAAGAGTGGGCCATAGTAAAGTGAAAGCAAGTTTATTTAGAGAAATACACATTCCATAGGCAGAATGTGGTCCTTCTCAGAAGGTGACAGTGGCGCCAAAATATGGAATGGTTAGTTTTTATGGACTGGGTACTTTCATAGACTAACAAGTGGGAGGATTATTCCAACTATTTTGGGGGAGGGGGGGATTTCATGGAATTGGGACATTGCCTACTCTTTGGTCTTTTATGGTCAACCTCGGGACTGTCATGGCACCTGTGGGTGTGTCATTTAGCATGCTCATGTGTTACAGTGAGTGTATAATGAGGCTCAAAGTCTACCGGAAGTTGAATCTTCCGCCATCTTAGGCCTAATAGGTTTTAACCAGTTTCTGTTGTATCCTTAACAGCTAATGGTTGTGCTCTGCCCCCTTCCCTCCTTTCTCACTTTTAGAACTTACATTTAAGTCTTTATGAGTCATTTTGAGTTTATATGGTGTGAGAAAGTAGTCCAGTTTGATTCTTTTGCATATTGCTCTATGGGGCTCATCAGTGTGCTCCTCTCTGGTCATCAGAACGATATGCTCTAGGGGTGCCCCCTATGTGTACACCTTTCTGTTGTGGTGGGCTTGACTACTGCGGGCTCTTGGTAGGTGAGGCTGGCCCCTATCCTGATTGACTGCAAGGCAATGCCTCCAGCAGTGGCTGTGGGCTTGCTGGAGCATGGGGTAGTCTTCCCTTGAGGCTATCTGCATGGTCCAGGGGTTATTGGGGCCACTTCTGCTGCTGAAGTGTGGGGGCAGGTGCCTGGTGCTAATAGACTAGATGGAGGGTGACAAAAGGACACTTGCCAGCAGCAGTGTTATTAGGGAAGAATGAACTCCCCAAAATGGCTGCCACCAATGTCTCTTTTTCCAGGGGGGAGTTCCAGTTGCCTCTTTCCTCTCCCGGAGGCTCTCCAAGATGAGCCAGTGGGTCCGACCCAGGCTCTTTTCAAACTACTGATTCTGTGCTGGGACTTGGGGCATGTGAGATTTTGTGCACACTCTTTAAGAGCAGAGTCTGTGTTTCCTACAGCTCCCTGGCTCTCCCAAACATAAGCCCTGCTGTTTTCAAAGCCAGATGTTCTGGAGGCTCATTTTCCTGGTGCAGGAGGTGCACGACCTTCGGCCTGGGGAGCCCAGTGTGGTGCTTGGGCCCCCTGCTTCACGGAGAGGACCTCAATGATTGTGATATTTTTCCCATTTGTGGGTTGCCCACCCAGGTGTGTGGGTCCTGACTATACTGCATCTCCATTCTTCCTACCTGTCTCATTGCGGTTCCTTCTTGATGTCTTTAGTTGTGAAAAATCTTTTCTGCTAATATTCAGGCCATTCAAATAGATAGTTGCTCTGTAAGTAGTTGTAATTTTGGTGTGTCCTTGATAAGAGGTGCGTACAAGGGTCTTCCTACGCCACCATCTTGGCTACCTCTTCACAGTTTTTTTACTAAAAAAAAAAAGTATGTGTGCTGTATACATCATATAGCTTTATTACACAGAAAAAGAAATGGAAGAACGCACTCCAAATTGCAGCTGCATTAGTGGGAATAGGAAATGAGGTGGGATGGTTTTTATATACTTCTGTGAGCTTTTGAAGCTAAAAAAATAAAATACTAAAACTGTATTTTTTCAATCATTTGTTTCAAAATGATTGGTTTAGTTTTATATGTTTACAGAAGGTTGCATGAAATGTGAGCATTAAGTTCTCTTATAAAGTAGGTGATAGAGTAGAAAAGAGCACTGGATTTTTAGTGCAGACCACCTGGTTCTAGAAACAGGCCTACTGCACCAGAGTGGTTCTTAGGCAAGAAGTTCATCTCAAAGAGTTTGCTTCCTTGTTGAAAAAATAAGACTGCTAACATGATGTTTGAATGGATAATGTATGTGAAGTCACTTTGAAAACGTTAATGCAATACTGAAGCATATAAACGTTAATGCTCATGTCATGGTAATACTGTTTGTTAAAGAAATTAAATTTTTACTTTTTGGAAACCTCCCAATTTCTAATGTCAAATGTTTGTTTATCATGGCACTATTTCTTTTTAACCTAGAATTGAACACCTCAACTGAACTTAAAGGAGAAATTAAGTGCAATATTTTGAACTGCATTTAAACGAAGGTGAGATAGAAGACAGAACTGTTATAAATGTGTACGTTTTATTATACAGACAAACGAAGGATTCAGCTCTGTTGTACTGTATTTTTTTTTTTTGCAGTACGCGGGCCTCTCACTGTTATGGCCTCTCCCGTTGCGGAGCACAGGCTCCGGACACGCAGGCTCAGCGGCCATGGCTCGCGGGCCCAGCCGCTCCGCGGCATGTGGGATCCTCCCAGACCGGGGCACGAACCCGTGTCCCCTGCATCGGCAGGCGGACTCTCAACCACTGCGCCACCAGGGAAGCCCTGTTGTAATGTATTCTTAAAAATTCCTAGCTTCTATGTAATTCTCTAATTATGGAATTTTGTTTCATTATATTGAACTACTCCTGATTTCACCATGAAAATCTGACCTGGAACTCAATTTACAGAAATACTGCAAATGAATTTACAATTAAATGGGAATGTTGGTATATTAATATGATACAATTTGGTTGATTCCCATTTTTTTCCATATTAAAGATTATTCTGAACTCGAAATCTTTTAAATAAATGAGACTGAAATCCAATGTGGTTACGTCTGATTATGTTATCTGTGTAACAACCAAATATTTCTAGAGACTGTTCTATTCTCCCTTAAGCATTTTTTAAAATGTTGCCTTCTCTGATCTAGTTATTGAGAAATTATTTAATAATCACAGTTTTTTTCCATGCATTTCTTTTTTTATTTTAATTTTATTGGAGTATAGTTGATTTACAATGTTGTGTTAGTTTCAGGTGTACAGCAAAGTGATTCAGTTATATATATTCATTCTTTTTATAGATTCTTTTCTCATATAGGTTATCACAGAATATTGAGTAGAGTTCCCGGTGCTATACAGTAGGTCCTTATTGGTTATCGGTCTTATACATAGTAGTGTGTGTGTTCAACCCAAGCCCCTGATTTATTCCCCCGCCATGTTTCCCCTTTGGTAACCATAAGTTTGTTCTCGATATCTATAAGTCTGTTTCTGTTCTGTAAATAAGTTCATTTGTATCTTCATTTTTAAAATTAGATTCCACACATGAGTGATATCATATATTTGTCTTTCTCTGACTTACTTCACTTAGTATGATAACCTCTAGATCCATCCACGTTGCTGCAAATAACATTATTTCATTCTTTTTTATGGCTGAGTAGTATTCCATTGTATATATGTACCACATCTTTTTTACCCATTCCTCTGATGATGCACATTTAGGTTGCTTCCACGTCTTCGCTATTGTAAATAGTGCTACAGTGAACATTGGGGTGCGTATATCCTTTCAGATTATGGTTTTCTCAACCACAGCTTTTAAATTGAGATCCCAATTCTACTACTTAGTTTCTCTGTGTCTATAGGAAAAGTATGTAAATGTTTTAAGCCTCACTTTCCTCATCTGTAAAATGGGGATAAAAGTAGTACCAACCTCTCTGACCACAATATCTCTGTGCCAATCACTGCTTAAGTAGTATTGCCGCATTTTACAGATGTAGAATTTGAATGCTTAGTAGCTAAATCCACCTAAGATCATACAGCTAATAAGAGGTAGAAGTAGGATCTTGTCCCAGATTTCCCTGACACCAAGGCCAAAGTTTTATAGTTTTGCTCCCTCTTCGGAGAGTTTTTAATGGTTTCATATGTTTCTACCAATCTCTGGGAACCGTGGTCTATATTAAATTTTAGCACAGAATACTGCTGAATAGGAGTAGACCACCATAGGTTCCTGTATGTATTAGTGTTTTTAGTGGTTCATAAATTTTATCCAGGGGCAAAGGATTATTGTTCATTTCCAAAAGTGTGTAATTGTCTGAACCAGAAAGGGCTTAACTCTGTCATGTACCACTTCACTCTGTGAAGCCTCTTTTTTTTTTACTTTTAATCAATAGAATAATTAATATTCCTAAAAGGAAGTTGAGGTGATAGAATAAATGTGTACATTTTTAATAAAAATTAGTCCTGTTAATTGCATGGGTAGTACGCAGATTTTATAGAAAAAGAACAGATATCGAAATGAGGTGGTTTCCATCTTCAATATTCCTTGAGTTAAAATAACATACTTAATATGAACTCTAACAGAAATGGAAAGTATATTTCTATGGTACCTGTCTTTATCTATTAAGAAAAATCCAAAATCAACAATTATTTTTTAATGCCTGTTTAATTTTATGTCAGATGCTATGGTAGGTGCTAGAGACACATATGTGTATTCTTCAAAACCATTAACAGGTATTGTTGCTCTTTCCTCTCCTCTCCTCCACTCCACTCTTTGCCAAATTAGTTTCTGCTTATCCTTAGATCCAGTTTAAATGCTACTTCCTTAGAAAGGCCTTTCAGGGCAGTCTCCTCTCCCCACCTATCCTCTTTCCTTAAGCCCTATTCTTTTCTTCTTTGTACTTATTACAAATTTTACCATATAATTAGTTGGATATTTGCTTAATGTCTGTCTCTCCTGCTAAACTGTTCTTCTTCATTCATCATTCATCCATTCAATGGGTATTTATTGAATACCTACTAAGTGTCAAGCACTCTTAGGTGCACATCTGAGGTGAAGAGAACAGGGGTGGACAAGAAAAGATCACTGTCCTCATGAACTTAACAGGCTATTGGGAAGATGAACAAAAACTCATCAAAGAATTTGAAAACATTAAGTGTTATAAGGAAAACAAATTAGGGTAAAAGGATAAGTAGTGACAGGGCAAAGGAGACAGGCTATTTGGTCTATTTATGTAGGTCAGTCAGTGAAAATCACAAGTGGTGAGCAAAAGTCTAAATAATGTAAAGGACTGAGTCTTGGGAAATAGAAGGTAAGAGGTTCCAGGGAGAGGGAACAAGAAGTGAAACTACTTTGAGATTGAAATGAACTTGACTTATCTGAGAAACTGCAAAAAGTGTGGCTGGAATCAGGTGAACGTAGGAGAGGGTGGTTGATACTGCTGGAAAGGTCAGGGCGGTTAAGCTGGTGTTGGAGGATTTTGTTAACGTGATGTGAAGTCTGTGAAGGGATTTGAGCGAAAGAAATATCGAATTTACTTTAAAAAATTCTAGTTGCTTCATGGAGAACAAACACCAAGACAGGCTTTGGGGGACGAGTTAGGAGGCTATTGCCATATTCCAGGTAAAGAATACTTGTCATTTGGATTAGGTTGGTAGGAGCAGAAGTGGGGGAAGTGGCCTGTCAAGGTATATTTTGGAGGTAGAATGAAAAAGACTTGCTGAAGAATTGTATACCGGAATGCAATGGAAAGGCAAAAAATCAAATCAAGGTTGACCCCTAGATTTTGGGCTTTCAGAAGTGGGTATATAGTGGTGCCTTTAACAGGGGAAGGGAGGGGTGTGTGTATGGTTGGAGTAGAGTTCTGTTTTGAATGTTAAATTTGAGGTGTTTATTTTTATTGTACATCTGAGTGGTGATGTTGGGTAGGCAGGTGGAGATGTGTGTGTGTGTGAGTGTGTATACACACTCTGGTCTGGCTAGAGACATTTGGAAATTATCCGCTTACAGTTGATATTTAAAAACAAGGGAATATGGTAGTTCCCTGATGGTATAGTGGTTAGGATTCGGTGCTTTCACTGCCACGGCCCATGTTCAATCCTTGGTCAGGGAACTGAGATCCTGCAAGCTGCGTGGTGTGGCCAAGATCAAACAAACAAAAACAAACAAACAAGCAAAAAAGCAAGGGACTAGATAAAATGTAGAGAAGTAAAGAGAGCTGGGGTCTGAGCCCAAGGGCATTGCAAGATTTAGGGGTCATCAAGAGCAAGGACCAGCAAAGGACTCTGGGAAGGAGCAGCTGGTGAGGAAAACAGTGGCCACCCACTGTTGAATGATAAAATAGGATGAGGATTAAGAATTGACCATTTTTTCACTATTGTATACCTAGTACCGAGTTCAGTTACTGGTACATAATTAGAGCAGAATAATATATATATTTTTGGCTGTGCTGGGAGGCTTGCAGGATCTTAGTTCCCTGACCAGGGGTTGAACCCGGGCCCTCGGCAGTGAAAGCGCAGAGTCCTAACCACTGGACCGCCAGGGAATTCCCAGAATAGTGTTTGTTGAATGAATGAATCTTTACTTCTACTTATCTGTTAGATATTTGAGTGTCTCCAAGTTCCAGGTACTATTCTAGGTCCTATGGATTCACAGCATAGTGTTCCCAATAATCATAAATTGTAGTGTGAGCTATATATGCATACAGTACATACATGCAAATGCAACAAAATATGTATTTTTAGTTTATGTAACTCTTTTCCCCTCCTTCCACCCTATTCTAAGAAGAATGGGATTGAATATCTGGAGGGACCTTTTTTGGTGAGCAATGATGAATTGGGATATATAAATTTGGGGCTGTACTGTAGGCAAAGGTTTTGACAAGAGAGAGAGGATGAAGGTGAGGGAGAGGGAGAGGAGTGGTGAGACTTCAGTTGAATTGGACAGGCAGCCCCAGCCAAAGAGATCAAATTCAATTAAAACAAAATATGGTGCCAGCTCAACTCACATGGCTGAATTCTGCTGGACAACTGACAGTTTATGAAGAACATTAATTAATCCTATAAGAGGGAGTGGAGAAATAATATATAATCCCATAATAGGTTATATCTAATTAATCCTATAAAAGGAGGAGAGAGGGGGTTGGGCAGGGAGAGATAAGGCTCTTAAAGTAAATATTATAAAATTATGACTTCAGCTTCACGATGTGTTGAAATGTTGACCCTTAGAATTATTGCCCTTAAGTCTCTGCCTTTTAAGAAACTCTCAGGTCTTGAATCAGCAGCCCCTACTGGCTAAGAAAAAATATTAGGTATCTTATATGATTCCCAAATCCCTGCCAGAAAAAGAAACTAAAACTCTTGATGGGAGGATGAGGGAATACGTGTGAAGCACTATATGGCATTACACAATTTCTTAAATTTACCTTGTGGTCCTACTTCTCTGGAACTTTGCTGAGGTGGTTTTCATATCTGTACTTGGACTGTGCACTTTTGTACCGTCTCACCACTCCCCTGCGCCCCCCCACCAAAAAAAAAAAGAAATACCAAAGGAAAGTAAAAGAAAAATCTCTATAGTCCTTTAAGTCCAGTTAAAACATGGAGCCCTTCCCCCATCTAACTGTTCATCAAGCTGTATTCCCATAATGTATCTTTCATTCATTTTATGGCTCTTATGCCATTGTGTATTATAGTCATTTGACGCCATGAAGTTATTTGCCTTGAACTCCAAGACATTGGGAACTATGTTATTTAATGCTCCGCGCGGGAGGGACGCCTGGCATTTAGAAGGCCCTCCATAAGGCTGTGTAACCGGAGCGAAGGTGTGTCGTGGGGACGGCACAGAAACAGGAGATGCAAACCTTTATTCGGAAAAGCTTACGGGAACAACGACAGCACATTTAACAAAGATGTGAAAATACAACCATGGCTCCACTTCTTACTACAATCTTCTCATTCACTACCGGTGTCTCTGACCCCATTCCCTCCTCAAACCCAAGCTCAAACCAGACTGGGTCTGGTTGGCCAATCGGAGCACAACCTTCGGTAATCGCGAGGCCTTCTCCAGCCAACGAGAGACCTGAGCGATTTGGCGGCGGTGAGACTTGCAACCCTCTGGCTGAATCCTGGGGGCGTGGGGACACGTTGGGCGGGACTGAAGTTTGATTGGCAGGTGAGCGATCCGCCTCCTTAGAACGGAAACGCTGCTCGGTGAGAACAAGGGGGGGTCGTGGGCGGGCAGTGAAACTAGGGTCAGCCAATGACCGACGCACTACATGCAGAGAGAAAGATAGATCACCAATGGCGGCACGGATGTGGTGCCATGGGCGGGGTTTAGGCCCAAAGCTGTGTAGGAGCTGCGCCTATTACGGTAGTCCTCATCTTCACGGCCAGCGCCTCTTTCTGCATTCATTCGTTTGTTTTTTCCATTCACGAAGGTAGTGAGGCCTGGTTGAAAGCCATGGAGAGCGCTCTGCCTGCCGCCGGCTTCCTATACTGGGTGGGCGCGGGCACCGTGGCCTACCTGGCTCTGCGCATCTCGTGCTCGCTCTTCACGGCCCTTCGGGTCTGGGGTTTGGGTCACGAGCCGGGGGTCGGACCCGGGCTCGGTGAATGGGCAGGTGAGTCGAATCGAGGGCCGCCGGCCCCCTCGCTCCTGCTGCGGCTCGCGCGGCTCCCGGCCGGGCCTGGTACGCTCTGACCACTTCGGGGCCCAGCGCTTGGCCTTCCCGTCTCCAGCTCCCCTCTCCTCCATTCTGAGATTCCTGCGTCCCGCATACCCGCCTGTCCCCTAAGCCATTTTCTGGCTTGCTTAGACTAACAGAGTTTTTAAATACTAAATATATTGCTGGCTTAAGTCAGCGAATCTAAAGGGCCAGTTGGTGGGCGCGGGAGAAATCTGGCCTGAACTCCCTGGGGCTTGTGTCCTTTAAGCCGTTCCGGGTTCACGGAGTTAGTCGCCTTGCTGCTTGCTTCCTTAGTCGCACTCCACGCACCTTGGCTCGCCCCTTATGACTGTTTTTAAAACAAAGTCTTTGGCTTGAATACTGGCCCTGTGCTCAGGATGAAAAGCATTCTGTTGCCTTTTGGGAGGCGAGGGTGGAGGAAGAGGACATAGAATTTCAGAAGACTTTCTGCTCTTTGGAACCTTGGATTCGGCCTAGTTCAGGTAATTTACAAAAAAAAATTGGTAAACTGTTCTGGAGTCCTAATGAGTAGCAAGAATTATTGCTTCTGCAAAACGGTGCTCTTCATGTAGAAATCGGAAATACTTTCTGCAGAAGGACATTTGCAGGAAAAAGTATTCCCAGAAAGAGTGAGCTAAACGAACAGGTCTTGTTCCATCTAGTCGGGGGATTTTGAGGATGGAGGAGAAAGGTCAGATTGGAGAAGTTGGGAAACATCTGAGGAAAGTTTTGCGCTTGTTGTTTTTCTTTTTCCGCCTTTTTTGTTGATTTTCTTTCCTTATTTTTTGTTTCTTTTAGCTTTTTTTTTAAACCGAGTGATATGCCGTTCTCCGATGTGATTATTCATTCTGCTGTTTTATAATTGAATGTTCACTTCACAAAGCATTTTATTGAATTTTGGAGTGGTTAGGGGTTGCTTTCAGACTAGGCTCGAATAAGGTACACAAATAATGTCACTCCATGTTCTTAACTTTATTCACTCAAAAACATTTCAACAACTTAGTAGGAAAAACATAATAAATTAACATTTTGGGACAGCAACAAAAGGAGAAAACATCTCAAGTAGGAATGAATATGTGAAGCAGCTATTAACATAATACATATTTTAAAAAGTCACTTAATTGTCTTGATCGTTGAAAAAGCAAGTGAAGTGCTCAGCTTGATTATAATCAAGATTGTAATTTCACGGTTGATAAGCCCAAATTCTTGGTTGTCAGGTTTGGAAAACTTGCTTTTTGACTTTTTTTTTTTTAATGAAGGCTTTATTTATTTAGGCTGTGTTGGGTCTTCGTTGCTTTGCGCGGGCTTTCTCTGGTTGTGGTGAGCGGGGCTACTCTTCGTTGCGGTGCGCAGTCTTCTCATTGCTGGGGCTTCTCTTGTTGCGGAGCACGGGCTCCAGGTGTGCGGGCTTCAGTAGTTGTGGCACGTGGGCTTAGCTGCTCCGACGCATGTGGGATCTTACTGGACCAGGGCTTGAACCCATGTCCTCTGCATTGGCAGGCGGATTCTTAGCCACTGAGTCACCAGGGAAGTCCGCTTGTTGACTTTTGAACAAGACTCTAGTGCTTTAGGAAATCATATATCAAGATGAATAAGTTTTGTAATTTGTAAGCAAAGACATGGTAATAACTTTTTTTTTTAACGATCTAAAATTGACCATAGTGGCTAATAACTCAAAGGGACCAAGTCATCTGTATATGAATCCATAGTAAAAAGCCAAGTGATATGACATTGTCATTTCATAAGTATTATTTATATTGAAAAGATTTGGCCCCAGAGGAAGGATGTTTAATAAATTAAGAGCAATGTTTAAAAGATTTGGAAATGAAATTTGAACTAGAACACTGGGATATAACAGAGAGGATCATAGTATCATAAAGTGAAATGTTGTCCAGTTCACTTGTTGGGAAAACTGTCTTTTTTAAGTACTTAAGTAGAAGAAATAATGAAGTTGTTATTTTTAACGTTACTTACATGTGGGGGCCTGGATCTTAAAAGAAAATACGTCTTCCTTTATCTCTCCAAATTCAGGGAATCTTTGAAAAACAAAGAAAAACTGAAATAATTTGAAAAACAAACCAGCAGAGATGACACTTGAATAATTAGGGTTAAATTGTGATTAAAAATAGGTAATTTGTTCAACCAATTATTAATGTAACCAGGCAAGGGCTCTTGTGCCTGTGGTGCTGAAAGCCAAACTCTGACAGTAAGTGTTTGCAACAAAGTAAGGGTTTATTTGCAGGGCACCAAGCAGGGGAGTGGGAGACAAGCCTCAGATCCACTTCAACTTGGTCTTTGAGTTTAAGGTTCTGTTGTTTTTCTTTTTTTTTTTCCACGGGAAAGAACAGAGAGGCTGGGGTTAATCATCATAGGGACATTTCTGTGACATTTCCTAATCATAGTTTTGGGAGTGAGGGTGTCTCTGGTTTATGATTCCCAGGCCAGGTGGTCCGTGGCTCAGGGGCCTGTGAGCTCATCTTGTAGTGGAGAAACAACCTGAGTTTATACGTTAATGATTTCATTGACAACAGCAGTTTTAGTACATTAATGATGTTATATGGACAGTGGCAGTTTCAGTCATCTGACTCTGGTTGATTAGTGTTCAGTTAGCACAGGATTGAGGTCAGAGGGGACCAGAGAAGGAATAAAGTTTTGGGTAAAGAGATTAATCATAAACTCAATAAGGGAACTCGGTTTTAGGGCACCTTGGTGTCATTAGGGAGGCATTGCCTAGTTTTTAATACTGATGTTTATTTAACATCTTCCTTTCCATAACCAATTATTTTAAGTATTACATAATAATATGTGTTGAGTTGGTAGAATATTTTTATACTTGTTATTCTTAAGTCTCTGTATGTGAGTATGTTTAATTTCTTCCCCTCAGATTTTAGAATCTGAGAGGCAGGGACTGTGGGTCCTCATTTTTTGTCTTTTCCCACAGTAACTGGCATATTGATCAGATATAAGCTCTTCTAGACGTTTAAAAAAAAAAAAAAAAAACCTTGGAAAATCCCCGAAATACAGTTGTGCTTTGCAATCTGTAAAAATATTCCATACCACAGATTTCTTAGTCTAGTAGGTTTTTAAGACCATCCATTACACGGCCCATCCTCTAATTTATCTCCTTCATCTTCTAATCAAGAGCTGGGTCATTCCTTCCCTAGTTCTCTCCAGTAACAGTCCCACTCAAGTGAATTATGCTGATTTCACTAGGTCCCTAGCAGGTGGGTTTAGCCAATTTAGGAGGTGAGGCTCTCTTGCCTGCCATTGTCATGTGATACTTTCTGTATCTCTTCCAAGAACAAAGAGATCCTGTGAAAGTGGAGCTTCAAGTTGTTTGAAGGTCACTGTAGCAAGTAATGAAAAGAAGATTGCTAACAGAGGTGGTCAGTTTGTGCTAAGAAGAGAATAGTCCTTGCTGTGGAGCAACAGAGAATGTAATCTGTAGAATTTGGTTTGAGCGTAGACACATTTTGCATTTATTTGAGCAAGTTTCCATCATTAGAGTTTTTCTGAAATGACTGATATAGAAATAAAGTGGGGACTTCCTTGGTGGCGTAGTGGTTAAGAATCCGCCTGCCAATGCAGGGGACACGGGTTCAAGCCCTGCTCTGGGAAGATCCCACATGCCACGAAACAACTAAGCCCGTACGCCACAACTGCTGAGCCTGTGCTCTAGAGCCCGTGAGCCACAACTACTGAGCCCACATGCTGCAACTACTGAAGCTGGCATGCTTAGAGCCCGTGCTCTGCAACAAAGAGAAGCCACCGCAATGAGAAGCCCATGCACCACAACGAAGAGTAGCCCCCGCTCGCTGCAACTAGAGAAAGCCCGTGCACAGCAACGAAGACCCAATGCAGCCAGATAAATAAATAATCTTTAAAAAAATAAAAATAAAGTAGAGGTGATAGGTGCAACTCTGAGCTCTTAGTTTTTAAAGGAGAGGATATAGCTCCAGGCAGCAAAGAATGAAGGATCTACTAATCAGTTAATGAGTTAGATTTTTAAAATAGCTTTATTGAGATATAACTCATAGACCGTACAGTTTACCCATTTTAAAGTGTACAAGTCAAGGTTTTTATTATATTCACAGGGTTGGGCAACCATCATTATAACCTAATTATAGAACATTTTCATCTTCCTTAAAAGAAACCCTGTACCTATTAACTGTCACTCCCTCATTCCCACCCCCTTTCTGTCAATATACATTTCCCTATTCTGGATATTTCATGTAAATGGAATGAGATAATGTGAAGTTTTTGGTGGCTGGCTTCTTTGATTTAGCACAGTGTTTTCAAGGTTCCTTGTGGCATGTTTCAGTGGCTCCGGACGCACAGGCCCAATGGCCATGGCTCACGGGCTCAGCCGCTCTGCGGCATGTGGGATCTTCCTGGACCGGGGCACGAACCTGTGTACCCTGCATCGGCAGGCAGACTCTCAACCACTGCGCCACCAGGGAAGCCCTTTTTTTTTTTTTTTTTAAATTGCTGATTAATATTCCATTCTGTGGGGAAGGAAATCTAAAAAAGAGGGAATATATGTATATGTATAGCTGATTCACTTTTCTATACAACAGAAACTAACACATTATAAAGCAAACTATACTCCAATAAAAATTAATTAAAAAAAAGGAAAACTAATGAAATCCAAATAAACTATGAAGTTTAACAACAACAACAAAAAATATTCCATTCTGTGGAGTGAGTGAGAGTTTGCAAAGGGTCTTCTCTGCATTTTGCCCTCCGCACATCTGCACTATCAGATCCCTGAGATTTTCCAAAGCTGATGGAACTCATTTGGCTCTGTAGTATTGCAAGGTTTTCCTAATTCAGTAGACAATGAGGACTTAAAAAGGGTATGGGAGGGCTTCCCTGGTGGCGCAGTGGTTGAGAGGCCGCCTGCTGATGCAGGGGACACGGGTTCGTGCCCCGGTCTGGGAAGATCCCATATGCCGTGGAGCGGCTGGGCCCGTGAGCCATGGCCGCTGAGCCTGCACGTCCGGAGCCTGTGCTCCGCACGGGAGAGGCCACAACAGTGGGAGGCCCGTGTACTGCAAAAAAAAAAAAGGGGGCTATGGGGTGGTGGGGTTCTTCCGTGGAAAAGCCACTCATCAAAGCTGGCTCTGCTTAGCCAAGCTGCAAGAATCAGATTCTCAAAATCAGGTGTGGTGTGTAATTTCTGTTTTTACATTGGACAGCTATGCAGGATTGGTCTAGTTACCTCAAACTGTTGAAGGCTACTTGAGTGACCAGGGCCCACTGACAGTGGGTTCCTTTCTTTAAGTTTTGAGGTACCACATGATTATGTATGTACATATGTATGTATGAAATGTTATTTAACTTGGCAAGTCCAGAAGAAATATTACTATCACTTATTGAATGCTTGAAGTGTTCTAGGCACTTCACATAGATTATCATTAATTTCTCTTTGAGTTGTGCTCCAAAATCCCCAGTGTACAGAGAAGGAAACAGGGGCTTAGGTAAATGACTTCGTCTGTGGTTTCATAGCTGGTGAGTTACAGGATCAGGATGCAAAGCCAAGTTGTCCTTTATGCAACATCTACATGCTGTGTGTGGTGGGGATTGGCTTACAGACTACATGGATACTTGGGGTGGATTCCTTTATACCTTAGGAACTTTATTGCTTTTTGATTTAAGGCACACTTTCAAATCTGGACATGCTTGGTAATTCTGGAACCATTGCAGGATAAGTAGCACATTTTAGAATCAAGTAGCTCGGGATTTTCTTCAGATTTGTAACCATGAATCTTGTTGCATGGGAACACATTGGAAAGGCGCTCAAGGTGCTTAACAAAGCAAAGGGTTTGACTGTCATCAATACGGCTGGACCAGACCTTGAATGCTGTTTTCTGTTTATCAGTCTGGCGTTCTCAAATGGATTTAGTGAATCTCCGGAGGTCCAGCTTGGTTAGTGTAATATGCTCCTTGTTGACATTCTGCTAGACCTGTTCTTGCTGGTGAGTTTGTTTTTGATGTTGATCACAGTGTTTTTTTTTAAAAAGTTGTTTTTTTTTGTTTGTTTGTTTTGTTTTTTTAAAGCAGCCAGGTGGTGGAGGGCAGAGAAACAGATGAACTTAGTCATAAAAGTTCTTGAAGATATTTATTAATTCTCCACTTCATCTCTGAAAAGGGAGTCCATAGGCCTAAATGGAACAGTCTCCAGATTGGAGATAGCAGCAGCAACCTTAAAGCACTAGGGCTAGAGCTGTGTAAGAGGAAACAGATGCAACTGGAGGATCAGCCCTAAAAGCATGCCCTGGTCTTATTTGGAGGAAAAACCAAAGAGGATGGTTTCCTGGAATTAGAAATTCAGCCTCTGTACTCTGAGCTGTTTCCTCCAACCTCACACCAGCCTCCATTGTCTCCTGCTTCCTTTTTTTTTTTCTGTTCTTCCTCTTCCTTTCTGTGCAATAATAATTTTCCTATTTAAGGGTCAAACCTGAGACTCAAATCTAGACTTGGATTCTGGCTCCTCTACTTTAAACTAGAGTGTAACATTGAGTAAGGTAGTAGACATCTGTGAGCCTCACTTTCCTCATCTACAGAATGGGGGTAACACTGGCGCCTGTTTTCATAGGATTGTTGTGAAGGGTAAATGAGAATACGTATTCTGTGTAAAACAGGTGGTGCAGTGCCTAGTACATAAATGCTTAATAACTTATTAGTAATATTATTAGCCTTTGTAGCATTATATACTAATCACTTTAGCTAATTGACAAGATAAGGCTTAGTAAGAAAAGGTTAATAGCTGGCTGACTGCATCTTCAGCAAACTGAGATTACCTTTGCTACTCTCACTCAAGTGAGAGTATTGAGCTTCAAAACTAATTTTCTGTTTGTTTTTGTTGGTTGAGGATGATTTCTTTCAGTTTCAGAAAAAAATTATTGAAAGATTTGGTTAGTGAGAATACATTGGTAAGTGGATTTGAATAGATCAATTCCATTGCCTTTAAAGCCATTTGTAGATAAGGATAAGTTAAAAGAAATTTTATTTAATAGTGTGTCGTAGTTCGTTTGGGCTGCTATAACAAAAATACTATAGGCTAGGTGGCTTAAACAACAAACATTTCTCACAGTTCTGGAGGCTGGGAAGTCAGATCAAGGTGCTGGCAGATTCGGTCTCTGATGAGGAACTGCATCCTAGTTTATAGACAGCTGTCTTCTTGTTCTGTCTTCACATGACAAGGGACCAGGGAGCTCTCTGGGGTGTCTTATAAGGGCACTGATGCCATTTGTTAGGGCTCCACCCTCATGACCCAATCACCTCCCAAAGACCCCACCTCCTAATACCATTATATTGAGGGGGTTAGGATTTCAACATATACATTTTTGTTTCTAGCATATGAATTCAGTCTGTAGCACAGATCCTTTATTCCATTTCTCTCCTGCTCATCTTCGCTGAACATAAAAATATTAAAATATAGCAATTTATATCTCTGCCTTCTGGGATAGATTACAATTAAGGCTAGGAGGCAGGGAGGGTGAAGCCTTCACCATCTTGGTGGAAAGTGTGATCCAACACTGTTCATTTGTCCACCCACCGTCCACATCCTCCTGAGGCTGGCCATGGACCTTGTAACAGACCAGTGGGATGGCAAACAGGAATCAGAAACAAACTGCCCTGTTAAGTGGTGGAAAGCAGACACACTTGGTTCTATGGGAGCTTGTGAAAGAAGGTCAGAGTGATGACTGAGCTGAGATCTGAAGGGAAGTGAAGAGTAGCAGACAGAGCAGAGGGACCAGCAGGTGCTAGGCTCCTGAGGTGGGAAAGAGCAGGGTCCCCTTAAAACAAGGCCTGAGCACTTGGAGCCAAGGAAGGGTAGGCATGATGTAAGATGGGAGTGGAGAGGGGCTCAGGGGCAGTGAGCAGGGCTGTTTAAGAACGTGGAAGACAGTTGTGGAAGCAGAAGGGTAATGCTGAGTTGCAGCTTTATTTTTTTAGGCAAATTTATTTATTTATTTTTGGCTGCGTTGGGTTTTCGTTGCTGCGAGTGGGCTTTCTCTAGTTGTGGAGAGAGGGTTCTACTCTTCATTGTGGTGCGCTGGCTTCTCATTTTGGTGGCTTCTCTGGTGGAGCTCAGGCTCTGGGTGCTCAGGCTTCAGTAGTTGTGGCACTCGGGTTCAGTAGCTGTGGCTCACAGGCTCTAGAGCACAGGCTCAGTAGTTGTGGTGCACAGGCTTAGTTGCTCCGTGGCACGTGGGATCTTCCCGGACCAGGGCTCGAACCTGTGTCGCCTGCAGGCGGATTCTTAACCACTGCACCACCAGGGAAGCCCTGAGTTGCAACTTTAAACAGAAGTTTTTGCTTCTATGATCTTTCTGAAGCTGTTGCATTGTCAGAGAGATAGAGAAGAGCAGATTATTCAGATAATCTCAGTTAGAATTGCCTTTAAAAAATGCAAATTCATACTTTATAGTAAGGGAGGCCATTTTTGTGCACTTTCTGGTTATCATCTTTCAAAGATTATTTCTCCCTGGGGGAAAATCTAATCACTGTGGTATGGGAAGTTCTACTCTTGACCAGGGACTGGATGATAACGTTGAATGAACCCTGAAACTGGGTTATTGCTTTCTCGAGGTCACTCCATAGAACTGTGGTGTGATAGTTGAGAAGCCTGCCACACATCCGAATGCTTTGTTTTCTTATTCATTTTGTCTGGTGAAAAAACGTGTTTGCCTGGTCTCTAACTGGCAATTCCAGGGAGACTATCCAGTTTCTGAAAAGTTATCCTTACCACTGTTAAGTGAAGTTATTTCTACTTAAATGATCTAGTCATTGGGGGAAGGGAGGAAAGACTAGAAAACTAAAGATTTTGAACAATTACTGCCTCTCAGGAGTATGACATTGGGGAACAGTAGCGCTAACAGGAAGATTGGCTTTAGGGTCAGTACAGCAGGTCTGAGCTTTGCTACTTGCCAAGAAGTTTGTCCTTGGACAAAGGTTGCTAACCTCTGACCATAACGTTCTTCATCTAGTAAATAGGGCTGTTACTTTTCAGGGTTATTATGACAGTGAAGTGAGATGTAAATGAGGTTCTCATGTAACATCTTGTGTGTTTTTATGGATGCCAAGTAACATATATTTAAGACATCTTTATTTGTATACATTGCTCTTATTTGATGAAAAGGGATTGTTGAAACCAAGAAATAATGTAATTCACTCAGCAGATAAACTATTGGAAATCTGAAGCTGTGAATAGATTGATTAGGAGGTGATTCACAGTACTCCAGGAGAATTGCTTCCTTTGTGAAAAGATTTACTAAGTGGTTCCTTGAAATATGGTCCCCATTAGTGAACCTGAGATACGATGGACTTAGAAAAATCTGGTTCTGTGCAACTTTTCAACTACATTGTAAAAACCTTGGGTCATTTTCAGCTCTTCTTCTCTCACCCACATACAGTCTATTAGGAAATCTTACTGACTTTAACTTCAAAATATCCAGTATCCACTTCCTTCTACCACTCTGGTGTAAGCCACCAAAATCTCTTGCCTCGATTATTATAACAGCCTCCTGTCATTCTAATTCCACCTTGGCTCCCCTATAATCAGTTCTTACAGAGCAGCCAGTGATCCTTGAAAAGCTCTAGTCAGATCATGTGATCCTTTGCTCAGATCCCTCCAGTGTCTTCTCATCCTGTTTATTTATTTATTTATTTTTTAAATTAATTTTTATTGGAGTACGGTTGCTTTACAATGTTGTGTAAGTTTCTACTGTACAGCAAAATGCATCAGCTGTACGTATACATATATCCCACTTTTTTGGATTTCCTTCCCATTTAGGTCACCATAGTGCATTAAGTAGAGTTCCCTGTGCTATATAGTATGTTCTCATTAGTTGTCTATTTTATACATAGTATCAATAGTGTATATACCTCAATTCCAGTCTCCCATCTCATCCTGTTTAGATGAAAACCCCAGATTCTTCTGTGGTTGACAAGGCTTTTGACCACCTGACTCCTGCCTTCTTTTACCTCTGATCTCTCTGCCCATGTCTCGCCCTCCCTCCTAGCCACATTCCCTTCTTCCTTGAACATGCTTGGCATTGCTGCCTTGGCCTTTGGTTATTCCCTCTTCCTGAATGCTCTTCCTCAGATATGCATGTGGCTGAGTCTTCTTCCTTCCTTCCAGTCTTTGCTCAAATATCATCTTCTCACTGAAACCTTCCCTCCTACCTTTAAACTTACAGTCTGATCTCTTCGACCCTTCTGATCCCCGTTCCCCTGCTCTACTTGTGCTCTTTGTCATAGCACTTGTCACCATCTCCCATACTGTATACTTTGCTCATTTATGACATTTCTTGTTTGTCTACCTCTGTTAGAATGGAAGCACCATGAAGACAAAGATCTGTCTCTCTTGTTCACTTATGTATCTCAAGTGCCTAGGACAGAGCCTGCACAGAATAGGTGCTAATACATAGTTGTTGAATGAATGAAAATATTCAGGTATTCCAGTGTTTTTGAGGGATAATGTATTTTTTGTGGGGAATTAATCTTCTCTTTCTATATTCTCTTATTAGTTGTAAATCTAAGAAATATTAGTGGTCTCCCCACCTCTAAAAATGAAATTATTTAGTCTAAAAACAAAATATAGACTATAACCTCAGGAAGAAGTTCTCATAGTATAGACCCTGGAACCAGACTGCCCTGAATGTCTTTGTGTCCCAGAAGTGCCTGTACTTATCGCTTCTCTCTGCTTCTGTGTCCTTTTGCTTGTGCAGAGACATTCAGTAGTTTCAGTGGTTGTTGAATGTTGATCTCTCTCTGCCTGGAGTGCTCTTTCTTGTTGTTCACTCTTCCTTGCTCCTCCTGTTCATGAAATTCTACCTGCTCTTCAGAGTCCAGATTCTGGATGTTTATGTGCAGCTGCCCACATGGAAGCCATCATGTACTTTTGGAACTCTGATAGTGCTTGTTTTGTGCTTTTTTGTGGGCTTTTCCACACTTTACCTTTTTGGTTGTTTGTGTGTGTGTCTGTGCTTGCACGCATGACTGTTCTAAACTACAAGCCCCTCGAGAGTGCACAATAAATAATATGTAGTGAATGAATGTATTTTCTTTGAATTATATTTTGACGGGGATGGGGTGTTTTGCTTTGCTTTTGTATTCTTTTGGTTATGTTTTACAAAATAATTTGTACACCTTTTTTCCTCTTTGTTTTAAAATCTCAAGTGACACCTAAAAAGGTAGATTGAAATTAAACCCAGGCTGATTAGTCAAAGACTGGTTATGGAATTATTGTAGCAGAGCTGGGATAACAGTTTTGAAAGTGTGAAATGCAGTGAGAGCAAAGAGATGTCCTTGTGTAGCATTGGTAATAAGCTAATCTTCCTTCATACATGTGTTAGGAAATTGCTGTAGGAAATCAACCACTTTGCCAGATTTAATAAACATTTCAATATTAATGGATTTTTTGTAATATATTTATTATCCTTCCCCAAGTCTTTATAAAATTGTTACAAGTAGGCTTTCTTTTAGTAAGAAAGACTCTTCCAATGAAAGTTTCAGTAAAACCTTGCTAATTGGTAAGGCTGAGATGAATGAGTGAAAAAAACTGAATAATAGGATGTGTTGACCAAAATGTAGTTTTGTTATTTTAAAGGCCTGAAAAAATGAACCCACGCCTTCTAGAGCCTTCAGACTTTTTGGGGACATTGAACTGAATTTCCTGGGAAATCTCTTTGGTGGTAAAGGCATTGAATGGTCAATGTATATACTTAATAACTGCTAGAAAGTTAACCACAGAGCACTGAGTATATGTGTTGTTTGTTCATGGAAAGAAATGAATACTGCAGTTGGTTGATAATCTACAAAAGCTGAGTCAGCCATTTTGTGAGAAACTTGAGAAAATTGAAAAATCATTAGTAGGCAGAAGAGACTAATGATAGAATAACAAAACTGGAAGGGCTGTTGGTGACCTCTTCAGTTGAACTATTAGGGAAATAAGCTGGAAGAGGTAATGACTTGCTCAAGTTTATTCATCCGGTTAGAGATTATTTAGGCAAGAGGGTCGGTGGCACAGAGCAGGAAATGGGGGTTGCATCGGTGCTCGGTTGATTAAAAGCAGTGGTAGGAGTGATGAGCAGCAGACTCTGACAGCGGAATAGAAGAGATTTGTCAGGGATGAATTAAGAGAGGAAAACTGGCGAGGAGGACAGGCAGAGGTGATGAGTGATAACAGTTAGGGTGCTGGCAGAACTGAACTGCATCACATTTCCGCAGCTGGTATGGGGCGAAAAGCCTTCTCTGTACAGGAGCCTGAACTCTCGAAGAAATGACACACATCTCTGTAGCCCCGAGGGTACCATTATTTCCTACTCTTGGTGCACTCCTACATGGATGTTAAGACCGGGGGACTTTTTCACTGTGTATAGTGCTACAAGCCAAGTGGGTCGATCCGTTATCTCTTATCTATAGTCTTGGCTGTGCCTATAGCTCTAACTACAGATGAGGTTGATGACACTAAATTGCCAAGGAAATACCGTATAGATTTTAGGATTGCTTCTCGGCCAGCAAAGGGTGCAGTATCCTTTAGAAGTTTAAATTCCAGTTTTAGAGTTCCCTTAACCTTCCTCGTATGTAGAAAACTCATTCTCCAGATTGGTTTTACTGTAATGCCGGCAGTAACTGCTCACCACCAAGCTCACTTCCAGTAGAAATATTGCCAAGCTTGCTTTAATGATTGCTGAAACTCCCGTCTTGTCACATAAACAGACCTAATAAAGTAAGCAAGCTCCCCTAATCTTGCACATTCAGTCATCATATTGCTGTAGAACAGGGAGCAGCTGCTTATCTGTGTGTTCCAATACCTATCATTGCCTGTCATGAGAAAGGAGGGGATGATCTCTTTATAGATAATGTGAAAAAAACACAACAGGGGTTGGACAATGATGTTCACACATTCTGAATTAGAGGAGGCTGAATTAATGAAATTTTACCGTAATGATGACATCTTAATTTACAAATTGCTCTTGCAAGTATTCTCAAATGATTGCCATAACCACCCTGTAGTTATTACTTCCACGTAATATTCCAGGACCAGAGGGAGCTGCAGGGAGCGGTATAGGGGTTACACAGCTAGTAAATGACACAAGAAATTGAATCTTGTGTCTAGGTTTTCTGAGTCTGGGCTCCTGCCAAATTTCCTGCCGAAGCTCCTGATAAGGGTGATTTTAAGGCAATCTGCTTGGTGTACCGCACTGGGTCTGGAAGTTAGTGGTGAGCAAGAAAGCTTTGGTCGCTACCTTCTTTGTTCTAGTAGAGGACACAGATCATTACATAAGCGGCTCTGAAAAGTTTAGCAGGAGCCAGCTATGGGAACACCTCTTCAGGGTTTTTTTTAAAGGTTTCTGGAAGAAGTCACATTTAATCCAAGGTGTGGAAAAAAAGAGGTAGTAGGAAGATGATGATGATGTTAATAATAGTAATAAGACAAAATGTTTATTAAAAAGCTTACCATTTACCAGATACTCTTCTAAATGCCTCAGTGAGTTCATTTACTCCTCACGCACTCCAATAAGGTAGGTCCTATCCCCATTTGACTGAAAGAAAGCTAAGATAATAGAGAGATCAAGCAGTTTGTCTGAATGAAGGCACATGGCTAGGAAGTGGAGGAGACCCTGGGATTGGAACTCCTGTGAACTCTGCAAACTATGTTGATGAATGAGAAATGGGCGGGTGAGGGGGTTGGAGGACAGGAGAATTTTTCCAGCAGAGAGAAGACTTGCGTGAAGCCCTTGAGGAAAGTGAGAGCATTCAAGAACTTTGGGCGGACAGTCCTTGGGAGGAGAGAGGCAAGAGATAAGACTTAGAGAAATGGGCAGCGGGCCAGTCCTAAAGGACCTTGAGGCTCCGTGAGGGTTTTATTTAGCCTCAGGGCAGTGGGAAGTCATTGAAAGATTTTAAGCAGTAGATGTCATGTTCAAGTTTGTATTTGGACCGCTTACTCTGGCATTTTGGAGAATGGATGTGGAGGGAGCCACCCAGGAGATGGGGGGACCAGCAGGAGACTGGTGGCGGTGGTAAGCCAGGCGCTGGGTGATGGTGACTTGGATTAAGGTCGTGGGGCAGGAACTGAGCGGGAGAGTCAGACGAGAGACAGAGGTAGAAGTCCTGGGCCCTCGTCACAGGCAGGTTGTGCGGGTGAAGGAGGCGATAGAGGCTGACACTGGGCACCGACTGCAGAAACCCAAAGAGAAGGAGCAGGGTTTGGGAGGAAAGCGGTGATTCCCGTGTGGTTCTGGGTGGATGTCCGGCAGTCTTCCTGTAGATTAGAACTGGCCCGAGCCTGATGTTCTGAGTTCCTTACCAAAATCCTTTGGCTCAGCAGTCATTTATAGTTGTCAAAAATTATATGCTGTATCTTACGATCTATAGAAACTTTGGAGCCTCAACATGTAATATCTTAGGACAAGGAGAACATTATTTTTGAGCTGTTTGAGTGTATCCCATGTAGCACTTGGTGGCTTAGTTTGGTAAATGTTTGTTATTTCCTTTTTAGGCGGAAAAGCAGGGAAACACAATCAGAAGACCTGAGTTCAGAGTCCACCTTCCTTTGACATTTATCGTCTGTGGAATTTTCAGTCAGCCTCTCTGTTTATTGCATCTATCAAATATGTCTAAAAATACCCACTCTGTATATCTTCAGTGATATTGAGTCTCTGAATTGTGTCTGGAAACACTGTACAAAGCATTATGCACAAACAGGACATGGGGCCTTTTTCCCCCTTCCATCTTCAGTTAGAAACCTAGAAATAGAATTGCCCCATGAGTTGATTGGAGCCTTTGTGTGAGGTTCAAATTGCTTCAGAGATTTATTTTGGGATCTGTTGCACATTTGTCATGATCAACACCTAAGTTTCTTTTGATGTGATTATCTAATATATGTCAATTTTAGAACGTACCTAAAACTTTCTTTTAAACAACTTTGTTGATGTAAGCTGGGTTTCTGAATTAAAAGTTAAAACTAATTTAGCCACAAATTATGTTAATTTTAAATAAAATACTTCAACTTTATTTCTAACATATGCAATGGCTATGGTTAGGTATACTGGATTAAGGATATAGTTAAGTTATTGGCAGTGAAGTGTCATTTCAACTCTGATGTAATTGGAAGACTCTCAAGTTTGACATAACTGTTTAAAGTTCCATTATTGTATTAGAAGCGTTATTGTAAGAGGTAATTAGAAGTTCCTGTCATTTCTCACTCAGTACCCTACTGTTTTTGTCTCAGGATTAAAGATATTCAGAGAGTACTTTTTCTTTAAAGGTTTTCTATTCCAACCTTCATTTAAGCTAGATTCTTATGAATGATGACACTGATGACATAATGGTGCTTTTTAGATCTCCAGAGTAAAATTATCATCTTTGATATGAGGAAATAGTTTCCTGATGTACTTTGATTCTAATTTTTAAAAATATAGCAAAGATTAGGACCATGTATAAACACCCAGATCTTCTAATAATACTTGCTTCAAAATACATTACTTCTTTGAAAATTGTGAATTACTTTTTTTTTTTTGTCTTGTCAGTGTGTTAATGTTTCTTCAAATGGAAACATTTACTTTTCTCTCCTTTTGCATTTCTATCTTTGGGTTCTCCCAGAAGCAGACACTGAGACAGGGACTCAAGTGCAATCAGTTTGTTTGGAAGGTGATCCCAAGAAATACCAGTAGGGAGGGAGACAGGGTAAGGGAACACAGCCAATAAAGGGGCTATTATCAAGCCCTGTGATCACCTGTAGCTAGTGTAGAACTCAAGTTTCAGAGCTATTTCACCCGCAGGGCCTGGAAGCTCAAGTATTTTATATACCAATGGCCATTAGTCACTGGTTGAGGACTGTTGGTGGTGAGGAACATTAATTCGATAGTATTTATTCCACTGTGCACTTGGGTGTTTCTGGCTTCAGCCACCAGATAAAGCCCTTGGGGCGAAGAGACACATTGGGAATGTGCTGTCCAATGGTGTGGTCAGGATGAATATGGACAGGGCACTACCGGCTTAGCTCTAATTTTCATCACCATATTTGCCCTTGCTTTCATTTTCTTTAAACAAAGCAACAAATAAAGACCAAGGAAAAGGTAGGAGGAATTATTTCCTGGAAATAATAAAAGAAATAGATTTGAAGCATAAGTTGATATATGTTATAATATTTCACTGTGGATGGGAGTTTTGCTACCTCTCAGGGTGGTTGGTGGATTAGCCTTAGTTTTAAGTGTTTTTATACTTTTTATAAATACAGATGACTGACTAAATATTGAACAAACTTCATTAGGATTATGTTTGCATTAAGGTATGAATTAATCTCTTCCTCTCCATAATTTAATTCTGATCTAGTAAACAGGAGATGGTTGCCATATGGTCAGTACAGAGTGAGTGCAGCATTTGAGGGAGTTGTGGCAGATGTGGTTGGTTGCTTGTTGACAGAATGCTGGATTTGTATAGGTATTGGACAACCATATACTTCAGAGGAGGAGGGCCCTCTCCTCAGACCCAGGGGCCCAATCGTAGTTTACGCTTACTTTGATGATTGCTCTTTCCTTGCTAGAGATTGGTTTAGGAATGGGCATGTAGCACAGTTCTGGCCAATGAGATGTAAGAAATCTCCTGGAGTGAGGACTTGTGAGAAGCTTTCCTCTCCTTTCAAAAGAGGCAGAAGGAAGGGTATTGGTCCGTGAGGATGTGTTGCCTGTAGCTGTCTTTGGGACCAGAGGGGACAAACTGAGGAAGGAACCAGCACACTGAGGGCTGCAGAGCAGAAAGATGGAAAGCATCTGGGTCTTTGATTCCATCATTGAGCTGCTGAATTCACCCATTCTGGTGGTGCCTTACACTTCCTGTTGTTTTGAGATAATAAACCCCATTTTTCTTAAAGCTATTTCTGTTATTTCAGCTGAAAGCATCCTAACCTACAGATTCAGTAGAAAAGTAGGGAGATTTTCTTGTTTTGAGTAAAATTTTATAATTGATTTAAGGTCCTATAGACTTGGATAAACAATATATTGCAGTTCATTTGAATACTGAAATGGATGAAAGGAGGCCAACTTTGGTATGAGATACGATTGTACGTCTCATTAAACAAAGTCTCGTTCCTGATTATGCTGGTCATTGAGTTCTTGGCCATATTAGGCCATTAAATTATTTTAGTCAAGTCTACAGTTTATAAAGCCAAAGAGTATAAGTATGTGAAAACTGTCTTATTGCCAAGATTCTTTGAGAACTGTTACCAAATGATTTAGGAATATTGGGTTTTCAATTAATTTGAAGTAAATGTCATAAGATGGTCTACTTTAAGTTAGTCTAAGTAACTTTATTTTTAGGGAGTACCTAGTAATCTGAAGACTTTGACCCAGTGTAGTTCAACTGAATTGGAAAAGTATCAGGACTGGGTATGAAGAAGTGAAGCTGGGGTGGGTGTATGTTATGTGTGGGTCTGTTACTATCCTCAGAGCTTATTTCTCTCATTCCATTTCAAAGCCAGTAAGAAGTCAGTAGTGTTCATTACCCTGGTGGTATATTCTTAGCTTTGCCATTTCCCCATATTAATGTATTATTAATATAAAAATTATGAAATCCATTTCATATATTCCTGGTTGGGACAATAGTAGAGTATAAGGTTAGAGATTCAGTGTTATTTAAATTCCAAATGGGGAAGTGTGCCATCTGAGTCACTGAAAAGCTGGAACAAAGATACAGGAGCTTAGGGACATGGATTCTGCTTTGTATCTCCGATGGCGATATGGCCTTACTGATGCTGAGTTTGTTTTAAGAACCAGGAGAGCCTGATGTGTGAATCTAAATACTATTTTAAAAAGAAGATAGAGATTGAGTTCATCTTGAATAGCAGTGATGCAAGGACCAAGTCTAAAAGGTCTGTAGTACAATAAGAAATTAAGCCTCGCGGGCCTCTCAAGACTCAGGTTGGCCATGCACCATGGCTGGGGCTCAAGGGAAGCTGTGCTTCTTTGTGTGGGTGTGTCACTTCTGATAGGAGAGATTCGGTAACTTACTCAAATTTTGTCCCTTGAATGAAGGGGAGTGTATGTGTGTTCTTTTCCTGCCTTCCTCTTTCTGAGGTGAAACACTCATGGTTTTGGAAAGATGACTATTCTTGTTTTTAAGAAACAGGTATTATTTAAGGTAAGGTATTGTTGCTGATTAGTGACAGAATCTGACTCTCTGGAAACGGATCAAAGGCAAGTATAAGAAGACTAGGACAGCTGTTATCACCAGTTTTAATTCTGTAGTCTTTATGCCTCTTTTTCTTCTGTATTATTACTACCATTTCTGCCGCTTGTTTGGTATTGGCACCTCATGTCAGGCATACAACATATATCATGGATATTGTATCCTCTATTCTCGAGCTGTCTCCATACTCCCATCATTAATCTTTCATTTAATTGGTTCAACAAATATTTGATCATCTTTGGTGTGCTGGGGGGGATAGCGGTGAACAAAATGGGCCAAGTGTTGGCTTTCATGGAACTTGCATTTTAATAGGGAAGGATGGACAATAAACAAATATTTGGTAAGTCCTGCGATGAGATGTACTAAGAAGAAAAATAAAGCAAGGTAGACAATAGAGAATAACGGGAGCATGGAGAGGAAGTTTGTATCCCTGCTAGTTTTATATAGGCTGGTTAGGCAAGATTTTCTCATGAGGTGACATTTGAACCCAGACCTGAATACAGTTGCCTCTCTCCACTCCAACCATACTGGCCTCCTTGCTGTTCCCTGTGCATCTACAGCACAGACTCTGTACTAGTTTATCCTTCTGCCTAGAAGACTCTTCTTATGGTTAGCCATGATTTAAATAAATGGGGAAAAGGATTGGGAGCGATCAATTGTGTTATCAGGCAGATGGAATTCCTTCTTCTCTTAGGACTGCAGAGGACTGGTCTGCCTGCCACTGAATTATGTAGAAGATTTCCTAGCTGGAGCTTCTGGATTTCTTTGATGCGCTTAAAATAACATGAATAATTTGTTTAAATGTTCATGATATTTAGAAAATCTTTCTGAAGGCTTAATCCCACCCAAGTTATTCTGCCCCATTTGCTACCTTAAAAAATTAATTTGATCTACCTGTAATAAAAAACTAAGTTTTAATGTTTTGTCATTTGACCTAATAAAAGTGGTTCCCTGGGTAATATCCATAGAGTTGTCCTCCATCACTTTACTTTCAACACAATAAAAGCTTAGAAAGCTTACTGATAAGTTGGAGCCTAGAAACAGTTTTATTCAAAAGCAGTTTTTAAAACAACAAAAGCCTGTTGTTTTATAAGCTCCTCTGAAAGCTGTACATTTATTGACTTTATCGAGAAGTGCAGTGTTTGTGTCTCTTTTACTAATCTTTTTCCTAAGCATATTGAAACTATACCCTTATGATTGATTAGGCTTGTAAAGAAAAGGCAGCTATAAATGAACTGCTGAATAGCATCCCCTATTGGCTTATCTCTAAAATGATAATGCAAAAAACAGAAAATAAATAAAACCTATTTTTTCTGAGCTTACGGTTTATGTCATTGCAAAAGAACTGAGTCATTCAACACCACATTCTCATGGTGATGCCTTGTTGGGACCGTAGTAGTCGTGTATATGCTTGTTGAAGAGGAGAATTGCTGTTTGCACTTACTCTTTAGATTATTCTGTACCTGAAATGGGTCATTTTCACCATTTTAAAAAATCATTCTTTGCTTTCTGCCTCATCTTTTGTTTACACTTTATATAGATAGTGGTGTTTGGAATATTATTTTTTTGTTTTAGCTGTTAGCCAATTAATGATTATCTTTTATAATGGTTTTCAAGGAGAACCGAGATAGGTAAAATTCAGAAATATTACTGAAACACCCTTTCTGAGAGCAGCTTTAACCTCATTTCCCACCCATACTTTTTCTGGAACCGTAGAACAGACCAAATTAGGTTTCACCAAATTTTCTTTTAGCTAACTGTGCCCTCCAGTGGAGAAAACACAGGGCAGTGAAATAGCCCAGGTAATAAGCAGCAGAGAGGAGGTGATGTAACACATCAAGAGCCAAGCTGCATAACTATTTTCTACATAAAAGAAAGAGCTTGTTTTTACCCCTCATAAGCAAGAATACTATGCGTTAGTCCTCCTCTTTATGGGTTTGTTGAACGTCCAAAGAGGGATTTATCAGTAGTGTTTTGACTTCCTTGCTTTATCTAAATAGTTGATGGAACGCTTTGCCCCGTTTTGTCCCCTCCGTATGGCGTATGCAGTTTATGAAACATCAGGCAAGTTTAGTAAGAGCTGAGAGTAGGGAGTAATTGGAGTTTTCCCCCTAGAACGAGCTTAAACAATGACTTTTTTTTTTTAATTTTTAAAGAGAAGAAAACCGGAAATTAATTTAGTGGATGTACACAATAAACATCTTGCTTCTGTACCTATGCATATTTAAAGCATTCGGAAAATTGTGAATGGACCACTACTCCCCTCTTTTCTGAACAGAAAGGGCTGCTGCCTTGTGCTCTGACTGCTGGCCTGAACGTAGTGGTCTTCTGGTGACCACGGGCTTCATCTGTGGGTATGGTGATTGCGTGTGCCTGAGCCCCTGAGAGCATTGCAGAGGCGCATGCTCAGAACACGGGTTGGTACATGTGCAGCTCTGGGCTGGGGGATGAAGCCAGCCTTAGGGGGTGCTGGATTCTGCTGCGTGATGATGGGCACATTGTGCCTGCAGGCTTCCTCTGTGTCCCTGCACTTCTAGGGTCGGAGAACTGGATCACTCAGTTGAAATATAAAAAGAGATTTGATGGTAGTTTTTGTGTTGGTGGAAATTTGGAGATATGTTTCACTAAAATAATTTAGTGGGTGATATCTGAGAAATAGTAAACACAGGCTTTCTTCTTCTTGACGTACAAAAACCTGGGCCAACTGGCCTTACAGTGAATTGTCATTTGAAATTTTCAACATATTCAAGAAATATAAGCTTCCTTTATCTTATTTTAATGGAGTATACATTAGGTAAGCTTTTTTAAACATAGAGTGATTCTTAAAATTTAGGCATATGGAGGACAACTAGAAATAAAAATACATGATTTAAAAATCTTAAAAATGCAGATTTTGGAGCAAGAACCTTTGCATAGTAAACTTCAAAAGGCATAGTGTCTTTCACTTGAAGCATCTTTTTGCAAAACAATATAAATATCTAAAGGAGACACTGCCAAACTGAACTTATTTTTTAAAAAGTGGACTTTTAGAGGGGAATTTTGAAATTTTTGAGGGGAAATTATGATTTGACTGTGATTTAAGTTCTTTAAAAATTATTTACCTTTATTTTATGATATTTTATTTTATTTATTTATAAAAATTCATTTATTTATTTATTTTTGGCTGCGTTGGGTCTTTGTTGCTGTGCGCGGGCTTTTCTCTAGTTGCAGAGAGCCGGGGCTACTCTTTGTTGTGGTGGCTTCTCTTGTTGCGGAGCATGGGCTCTCAAGCTCAGACTCAGTAGTTGGGGCGCATGGGCTTAGTTGCTCCGTGGCATGTGGGATCTTCCCAGACCAGTGCCAGAACCCGTGTCCCTTGCATTGGCAGGCGGATTCTTAACCACTGCGCCACCAGAGAAGTCCGTATCACTTTTATTTTAAATAATGAATTACTGTTTTAAGATCTGGTTCACTCTGAACTGTAATAACTGACTCTAGAGGGCACTGATGAGCACCAAACACTTTCTAAAAATTTATATTGAAGGGGATTTTTATTAAAATGAAATTTCATTTGGTTTTTAATTTAGTACTTGAACATAAATACGTATTTTGCCTCCCAAGAGAGCCCAGAGCAAACATACTTAGTTTTTTTTTTTTCAACTGGGTAAATAATTTACCATTATATTTTGAAATTCTTTGAAAATTCCATTGAATTTGTGCAATTTCTGTAAACCGTCTTTATCCCACTTTTGGAAGCTTGTTTAATATTTCAAAAGAAAAGAATCTACTTCATGGATATAAAATACAAATCTTAGTACTGGATAGATTTGCCATCTTTTAAATTCAGATAAGTTTGCAAAGATATTTATTTTAATGCTTTAGAAAGAAACTCTTCCAAAAGTGTATTCTAAAGTTAGATTTTATAGAATTAACATTTAGCTATTAGAGTCCCAAATAAAATATGCTTTATATATTTTAGGAGATAAAATACTTTAAAAGTATAGTGTGATATATTAATTTGAAGAAAGTGATCAGACTTTTAACATGGGAAAGCTTTTAGAAGATTGCTCCTTTTACCCAAACTCCAAAGATGGTGCTATTGAAGGTGTACATTAAGAAAAAGGTCTATGTTACAGGGAGGAAAGTTTGCTAAACAAAATTAGCATTGCCAATTAGTATTGCCATTAATTGGATTAGACACTTCAAAGAATGAATTTTAACATAAACTTGCATCCTCTCAACCTATGAAAAAATGATATATTTCCTTTTCTTCTGACTACCCCTCTGTTTAACATTTCTTCTGAATTATCACACTGTTTTCATTACTTCAGGCAGAAAGCCATATTGAAAGAATTCGCTCAGTAATTTGATATGAAACTGTTTCACTGAAGGCAGTGTCGTCCAATAGAACTTTCCATGATGATGGGAATATTTCTTATTTTTCTTTAAAGAAATTTATTTTTTATTTTATTTTTGGCTGCATTGGGTCTTCGTTGCTGTGCACGGGCTTTCTCTAGTTGTAGCGAGTGGGAGCTACTCTTCATGTGTGCAGGCTTCTCACTGCGGTGGCTTCTCTTGTTGCTGAGCACAGGCTCCAGTAGTTGTGGCTTGTGGACTCTAGAACACAGGCTCAGTAGTTGTGGCGCACAGGCTTAGTTGCTCCTCGGCATGTGAGATCTTCTCGGACCAGGGCTCGAACCCGTGTCCCCTGCATTGGCAGGCGGATTCTTAACCACTGTGCCACCAGGGAAGCCCAATGATGGGAATATTCTATATGTGCACTGTATGGTTTGGTAGTCACCAACTACATGTGGCCTTTGAGCACTTGAAATGTGGCTAGTGCAACTGAGGAACTGAATTTTTAGTTTTATCTAATTGAAATTAAAATTAAATTAAAATTAATAGCCATGTGGCTAGTGACTACTGTGATGGACAGTGTAGATTTAAAGTGCCTCTGCTGAGTGATAGATATATCAGGGATTGGATTATGACTGATGGTATGTATGCATATCTATTCAGTCCTTTGCGTTTTTATAATCTTGCCTGAGATTCTATAATATGTAAACATCTGGCTTTAAAATAACTACCTTTATGTGGAAAGAAGAGGAATTTTGTTCTGAAAACTAAGTTGATGTGTCTGTTTAGGTCTAGAATTCTGTGACTCTTAAAACCCACAAATTAAAGTGTTTGTGCCCTTTGGGTATAGCATAAACCATGAAGGTTTTCTTCATGTTAAATACAATTACATGTTAAAATACGGATACACAGGATATGAAAACTGACTGCAAATGGAGTGACTGATTAAAACGAAGCAAAAAAACCCAACACACCAAATCATGTCTGGTAAATAATGTTAAAAAGTTTGAATGGGGCTTCCCTGGTGGTGCAGTGGTTGAGAGTCCGCCTGCTGATGCAGGGGACATGGGTTCGTGCGACGGTTCAGGAAGATCCCACATGCCGCGGAGTGGCTAGACCCGTGAGCCATGGCCGCTGGGCCTGTACGTCCGGAGCCTGTGCTCCACAACGGGAGAGGCCACAACAGTGAGAGGCCCGCGTACTGCAAAAAAAAAAAAAAGTTTGAATGATGCTTTATAGTTTCCCAGGCAGTTGCAATTCAATCTTCTTCTTGGATTATTAGCCCCATTTTACAGGTGAGGGGACCATGATTTAATCAAAGTTTAAGGCTTATTCATTCAACAGACATTTATTTTTCATTTACGATTATACATAGATTTCTGGGTTAGAAATGGAAGAACAGCCCTCCCTTGGAGGAGCTAACAATCTAGTGGGGGCAATTAAACAAATAAATAAGAAACTATAATATAGTATGTTCAATACTGTGCTCTATTTACGCAAAGGATGCAGTGGAAGAGCAGGAGAAGCCCCTGACTGATGAGGATATCAGGAGTCCTCCAGGTGAAGAATGTGGGGGAAGGGCACTCCAGGAAGAGGAGACAGCAGGAGCAAAGGTGCGAAAGTGCTCATGTTCTAATCAGGGAATAAGTTTAGGACACTGAAGATACCTGAAAACTCAGGTGTTCAAAATTTACTAGTGGTATTACATCATCTTGACCTCATTTTTTCCTTCTAGCTCAGCCTGAAGAAGGGTTGGGCTAAAAAGAACTCCTGGTACAGTGATAAAGCATCCAAGTAACAATTTCAAGGAGAAAGTTAAAACTAGATTTAGTTATTTGGCAAACACTAACTTACAATATTGATGTGCTTACTAGAAATCATTTTATTTATTAAAGCAGATCCCTAAAGGTCTCTGTTTCCCTTGCTTGTTCCTACTTTCACACCTTTGCTCCTGCTGTCTCCACAGGACTTTAACTCACTGCTGTTTTCCCAGGGCCTAGAACAGTTCCTGACACATATTAGGTGCTTGGTAAATATTTGGTGAATGAAGAAATGAGTCCTAGGTTATTATCCTAAAAGTCACTGTGAATGTTTAGAAGTATTAAAATGTGTTTTCTTCAAACTTGAAAAATTCAGACATTTTTATTATTCACAGTGGCCTTCCCACCCCTCCACCCAGTGTTTCACTTACCTGTTGTATATAACAAGCTACCCTAAAACTCAATGGTTTAAGAAAGCAACCAAATATATTATTGCTAGTGATTTGTGGATCAGGAATTTGGGCAGGGCTCAGTGGATACAACTTTATTTCACATGGTAATCGCTGGGGCAGCTCCACTGGGGCTAGAACGTTCAAGACGGCCTCACCTCCATATCTGTGGCCTTGGAACTCTTTGAGGGGAGCCTCAGTTCTTCTCCATGTGGCCTTTCTAGGTGGTCTCTCATCATTCACTACACTGGGTTGAGCTTTACATGGCAATGAGATTGTTCCAAGGAGGTAAAAACAGAAGTTGTAAGGTATCCTAAAGCCTTGACCTGGAAATCATACAGTGTCACTTCTGCCACATTCTGTTTGTCAAAACAAGTCACAGGACCCTCCCAGAATCAAGTGGGAGGGAAAGGGTTCCACCTTTTGACGGAAGAGTGGCAGATTCCCATAGCAAAGTGGCATAAGATGGGAGATATTGTTGAAGCCATCTTTGGAAATGATCTACTACAGTCAGCCCTCTGAGCATAACAACTCACATCTCTTCCACATGCAGAATACACTTACCCCTCTTCCAGAAGTTTTGGAGAAGTTTTATCCCATTACTTCAACCTGAAGTTGAGGACCTTATCATTTAAATAAAGAACAGATGCACATGAAGTTTCTCAGGCACCTCTGCTCTGGTACAGCTTCTTATGATCTAGAGGTCTATGAACTAAGAAGACAAGTTGCCTACCCCCCTCACCTGACCCACCCACACCCAACATATACTGGTGAGACAGGGACAGGAAAATTGCAGTAGGTATTCCCATTCAAAAAAAGGAAGAATGAGAAGTACATAGCTATCACTGGTCCATAGCAATTTTGAAATCCAGCTGGGCACTATGTTGCCAGTTTTCTTATTCCACATATTGAAAATGTTCCTTGATTTGTGCCCATTTCTGCTCCTTGGGAGTTGTTCCCTAGTACATTGTTTTCTGAGACCGTCAGCTCTACCCTTTGGTCTTCTGGCTTTCTCCTCTGCTGCTTTTCTTGTCCATAAGAGATGAGTTATATTTGCAGCTGAGTAGCTTTTTCAACATGCTTCCTATCTATATGAAGTTGGGACCCCCCCAGACACATTTTTTTCATTTTGAACTGTTTCTTTCTCTTTTAGTCCAAGATGGTAGTGCTTTTAGCACTACAATTTTCTTAGAAACTTTGAGGGTTTTCTGTGAATTTTATTGGGGGTTGATTTTATGTCCCCAAAGCTACATCCATTATTTTTTCCAAGACAGCTTGTCTTTGGTTTGCATCTATAAGACAAGGTCCTTACAATTCTTACAAGTCCCTTTGTATAGGTGAGAAGAGTCTACTAGATAATGCCTTAAATATTTCCAGGGTCTCAACAAAAGATTTTAGGGACAAACCCTTGATTTGATATCTACCCTGACACCATTTCTTAATTTGAGAATCTTTTGCCAATCCTGTGCCCTCTATATCTTCCTGAAAATTCTGCTTGAAAATTAAACAGTTTAGTTTATTTCTATCTGAAATAATTTGGTATTTGAATTTGTATTCTTTGCTTTTGTAGATGATTGATTTGTACAGTAGGTTTTTTAGGGGGATACAGTGATGTGTAAGACAGACATAGAGATTATTATCCATGTTTCCCTCCTTGAATATAGTCAGCTAGCTCCATAAATAATAGAATCACACATAGTGATAAGTGCTCTGATGGAATAAAGGAAGGATAAAGAGGATTGAAAGTAACTGGTATGTGAATGGTGAAGTGGTGGGGATATTTTAGGTAGGATGGTCAGGGAGGCCTCTCTGAAGACATGATATTGAGTGGAGACCTTAGTGATGAGAAGGAGCCAATCTTGTGAAGGTCTACAGTAAGAGTGTTCCAGACAGAGGGAAAAGCAAGTAAGAAGACCCACAGGTGGGACTGGGCTTGGTGTGTTTGAGAAAAGGCAAGGCCTTTGGCTGAGCTGTGTGACTAGGTGTGGAGTGTAAGGGGGAAAATGGTAGTAGAAGAGGTAGGTATAGATGAGGCCATGAAAGATCCCATAGGACATGGAAAAGACTTTGGATTTTATTCATTCTGAATATTGGGAAGTCATGGAGGAATTCAAGAGGGGTAGTGATGTGATGTGATGCCATTCACTTTTGTAAAGGTGACTCTGACCGCCGTGTGGTGAATAGACTGGAGTGGCCAAGGGTGGAAGCTGGATGGGCACTAAGGAGCCTTGCAGTCATGTAGGAGAGATGTGCATGGTGGCCCCTTGAACTAGGGTATGGTGCTTTAGGGCATGAGAAGTGCTTGTACATGGTATATATGTGAGAGACAGAGTGGACAGGTCTTGTGGGTGGATTGGGTATAGGATGTGGGAAGGAAGAATCAGAGCTGACTTCTAGGCTTTTTGCCTTGAGTAGCTGATGGGTGGTCCCATGGGGAGTCTGCAAGACAGTCAAGCTTGAAGTGGGAATCAAGAGTTCTACTGTGACTGTTATTAAGTTTGTGATACCTACTATGAAAATAAGATTGATGATAATAAAAATTCCTAAAAATGAAATTTTTTTATCTTATGGCTTTTTTAATGTGCTTTTTTATTCGTTAGAAACTTTGCCACTATTTAGATTGCGGCGCAGTGAAACATATGGATGTGTATTGGAGGATATATATTTTTTAATGTGCAGCCATTTACTGTGAAATTAGTAGTACAACCAAATACCTTCCAGAGTTAGACAGTGTTTTTTGTACTATGTTGTAAAAACTTCATGCGCCCCTGAAAAAAATGTCCATTTGGGTTTTTTCCCCTATTTATTCCAACTGGGCGTGGTCATAAAAGGTCATGTGTCATTTGTTATTCATATGCTGTTGTTATGGAGAGTTCATTTGTTTTTACTATTAAAAATGGTGGCATGATAGTAATCAAAATGTTCTGGGAGAGCCTTCTAGAGGGGCGTAACTCTTAGCATTGAAACCAGCGTTTAGCTGAGACCAGACTCCTGACTACATAAAGCAGAATTGAGGAAGGTGAATGGCTTTGATGGATTAAAGTGCTGCTTGTGAAGGACAGCAACTTCACTTTTCCATGTGAGCTAACAGCTTTTTATTGTGGAGTTTAGATGCAAAGTGAGATAATAGGTTTTTCACCCTATCTCCAGAGTCATTTGGAGATGGTGTTTTGACTAGATCTGCCATTCAAGTCAGCAAGCCTTAGAAATAATGCATGATTTTATTTTCAGATTGTGATTTTAGGCTATTATCACGAGATGGTTATGATGCCACTCTATTTTACTATAATTGGGCTGGGAGGAAATAATCTTTTATATAAGGTGAGTTAATGGTTTATTGCTGTTACCACTTATTTTACCTTTTTTAGTAAACGAAAATCATTTAAACTTAATTTAAATTCAAATGGATATTTTATAGAGAGCATAACTGATTGAAAACCACAAAAAATATGTCCTCTTGGTAACAAAACGTTCAGTTTTTCCTTCTTTTTGAAACCTTGAGTCAAAATGTGCTAGTGAGTGAGAGTGTTTGTATTCCAGTGGTGTAGCTGAACCAGACAGGTCTGCAGCGCAAGGGATTATTTTTAGACACTGGGATTTCATTTTTATCCTGCGAAAATATTCATCAGTGTCTTGCTGACAGGCCATCAGTTTTATAAATGTGTCACACAGACCAGATTTTATTCTTTGTCTCATTTTCCCTCCAACTCTTTTCCTTTCCCTTTGATTTGTTCCTATAACTGTTTGGAGGAGGAGAATTGTTTTTTTTATTTCAATTCATGTATCAGATACTTCAATTCACAGATTTTCAGCATCACACAGTTCATTCATCTCTCTGCAGCTGCTCACGCATCTGCTTATTATCTATTACGGGAAAACTGTTATAGATTACTGAACTGTAGGCAAGGAAAGGAGGAACGTGTGCATTGGAGGCTCTCTCTTCATGGGCCCATTCAGTTTTTGGCTGCCTTTTCCAGATATGTTGTTTTATGTATGTATTTGTATGCAGTGTGTGTGTGTGTGTTTACTTACTTGTCTCACCCAACTAGCGACTGGCATTATTTTGCATGAGCAATAGCTGCGTAAGGGCCTAGGGGTTACTATATGTGGCAGAAAGCCTATTGGTTTGTGTTGAAAATAAGTCCATCATTATCTCTAAATACATACAACACCAATCATTTGTTAGGAGGCCCTTCTTTTATTCTGGATGGTTGAGTGGCAGATACAGCCACAACAGGAGAATCCCTGCAATCAAGAGAAAGCAGGGGGCAGCTCATAAATATAGTAAATTCTTTTTTTTTTTAACAAAGTATACTCATGTCTCATTTTTATAAAAGTTTAGATTTCCAAAGTGGGCGTGGTATTCACTTGCCCATCTGTCTAATAAATGTTTACTGAGTAGATACTTCAGGTCCTAACACATTAATTGCTCTGGTAGATACCAAGGCTTGGAAAACAGGCTTCCTGACTTGTAGAGTTTATAGTTATTTTAAAGAGAGAAGATATATGTGGATATTTCACAGACATGGTTGTGTAGTTTACTGGGGAAGAGTGTAGGCACAGGAGCCAGAAATTTGGGTTTTCAACTTGTGCTTGTCATCTCCTAGTTCTGTTACCTTGGGCAAATTATTTAGCTTCTCCGAGCCTCAGTTTCTTCATCTACAAAATTGGTATGTACCTTGAAGCTACTGACTGTAAACGTTAAAAAAGATGGTGCTTGGGCTTCCCTGGTGGCGCAGCGGTTGAGAGTCCGCCTGCTGAGGCAGGGGACATGGGTTCGTGCCCCGGACCGGGAAGATCCCACGTGCCGCGGAGCGGCTAGGCCCGTGAGCCATGGCCGCTGAGCCTGCACGTCCGGAGCTTGTGCCCCGCAACAGGAGAGGCCACAACAGTGAGAGGCCGGCGTACCACAAAAAAAAAAAAAAAAAAAAAAGATGGTGCTTATTTAGCAATATGCTAAGGATATGCCTAGAACCTAGTAAGCACATAATAAATGCTAGTTAATTTATAATAACAGTAATAGCAATAACAGGGATAATAACGAATATTTGATGAGTATTCTATAGTGCTCTAACAGTCAGGATTGTATTCAGCTATAAATAACAGAATACCTGACTCTGGTGGCTTAAATAGATAGGTATTTATTTATCTAATAAGAGGTCTAGGGCAGGCCAGATTGAATATTCATCATTCAGTAATGTTTACTGAAAATCTATAGGCCAGCTCCTATTCTAGGCACAGGGATTCATCAATAAGTAAAATATAACAGTCCTTACCCTCCTAAAGCTTTTATTCTAACTAGGGAGAGGCAAAATAAAAAAAAAATGTAAGTTATTAGTGTACTAGGAGGTGGACTTCAGAAAAAGCTTCATAAAGGAAGGCCCATTTAATTAGGTCATAAGAGAACAGTAGAGTTTTAGTAAATGAAGGCTAAGAGAAAATACACAATAAATGTAAGGAAGGATGGAGGGCCATCCCCAAAATGGACTTTCTGTGTTAGTCATCAAGTAGTCAGGAACCATGAATGTAAGGTTTTTGTAAGTTTTCTAAATTAAAAAAATCTTCTGTGTTAATGTTATTATTCTTGCTTTATATAACAATTAGCAATCAGTTACTTCAAACACCAACAATGATACTAGTATATAGTGCTTTTATGTCAAACATTGTTCTAAACAGTAATAATAATGAAACATAATGGCTGACACGTATAATTAGCACATGTAATGCTAATTACGTGCCAGGAACTGTTGTAAGGATTTGATATCCATATTCATATCCTAGTCTCTGAGTTAAGTACTATTGCTATTGCCATTTTATAGACAGGTGCATTGAGGTAGTTGAGTAGCTTGGATCAGGGTTATTTGTCTTCGAGAACAAGGAAAGCGGCAGCCAGAGAGATAGTATCTCATTCTCTAGTCCAGAGGATCAAGTAGGTGAGAGTAATGCTAATGGAATGTAAGTAGGTTGCATCCCTAAATCCTGAGCAAAGGAAGGAAGGAGAAATCAAGTGCCTGAGTTGGGACTGAGATGGCTCATACAAACACTCCTATCCCTGACCTCTACCACTCGGCTTACCAGTTGATGTGATTTGGTCCAGAACTCTTATACTTCACAGATAGTCTTCCCACAAGTAAGCCTCAAGCATATACTTTCCTCATCAGGTACCATTAGAATCCTTTGCTCATAGAGAGAGTATCTTTTTTGTTTGTTTTTCTCTTGCTTATCTCTTGAATTAAATGAAAAAGGACTTTTGCAGCTTCAGTGTTGGCCTTCTAAAGGACTGAGTTTCCAAGATTAAGCACATTTAGGTAGTATCTGAATAGCTCTCATAGAACAAATGTTATGACATGGCCTGTCTATTAAAATTTCCATCTGGTTTCTTGTATACATTCTGTCCCCAATTAGAAGCTGCCAATCCATCAGCATACAGGTGTGGTCCACTCTTAAGGAAACCTGGTGTAAGAGAATATAAATTTACAAAAATAGCTAAAGTAGGACGGGATGTTTACATTCCAAAAAGACCCTTAAGGCTTTTATTAAGTTAATTGGGGAGTTTGCTTTACATAATAATTCAAAGAACAGATTTTATTTATACAGTATATAAATATGAGACCACAGTTATTACCTAAAGGGTAAACTTACTTATATATACATTGCATGGAGGACTCGGTCATGATACAATGTCATGTTTATTCTCAGTGAAGGTGACAATTGTGTAGTCAGGTAGCACATGCAGAGAAGACCGTAGCCTATTTAAAGGCCAAGAGGGAACAAATTCAATGTAAAATATTGCAGCAGTCCTCACTATTTCCTTAATTAATCTTATGTTATATGTTATCAGCTGGCTCACTAAAAGTGGCTCTGTTGTCTTTATTTTTTTTTAGTTTTTATTTTGGCTCTGTTGTCTTTAAATGAAAGCTGAGTAGATGGCTCCAGGGAAGATCCAGTTTAGAGACAACTTTGTGGGAACTTTGAGTCTGTTTGAATCTTTAGCTTGCTAGAAAAGTAACTCAGGATTATAAGGCACTTTGTTGCTATAAATTGCCCACATAGAGTAAACCATCATCTCTTAATGCTGAATTTTACAACTGTCTTTCTCCAAGTACTTGGTATTACGGTAAAACAGTAGAAAACCCACAAAATTCCCCTCTCAATACCCTCTTATCCTTTTTGGCCTTTGATCAGTCCTGTTTCTCTTTTGTTTTCCCCACTATACCTCTGGGTCTCAGGTCAGGAGAGATGGATTGAAGCAGTGAGAGTACAGTGGGCATGGCTGTCCACTTCTCCAGGAGTGGTAGAATAGGTTCAGCTCTTTATTTTGTTTCATTTCTAGAACAGACCATCTCACTGAGGCAATAACCACATAGGGACTTCCATAGTGTAATTCAGTTTAAGTTAGCACTTACAGAATATAATTTTATTTGAATTTTAAACTTTAAACATTATGTAAGAAATACATTTAATTATTATAGAAAAAGTAGAAAATGCAGCTAAGTAAAAAGAAGAAAATAAAAATTACTTACAGTCCTCTACCTAGAGGTAACTACCATCAACTTCTTGGTCTATGTATGATCTTTTAGACTTTTTCCAACGTACACACATACATGTGTATGTGTAAATCTTTTTTTATATAAAAGATAGCAATCGTACTTGTCATTCCTACTATTGCATCTGGGAATTGGCTTGTTTATAAGCTAGGTTTTTGATAAGCTTCTTTTGGCTCATCATTAGATAATGGTCATTAGAAATTCCAACTAAGGATCTTTAGGAGAAATAAATGTCGTTAAAACAAATACAGTCAATTTTGTTCCTCATGGTTTTTCTCCAATTTGTCTTCAGTTAGCAATATATCATGGACACCTTTCACTGCCAATAGCTGTTCTTTGGTGCTATAATTTTTGATGGCTGCATTGTGTTTCCACTGTATTGACATACTATCATATATAATACAGGTATTATATATAGTATGTGTAGTATACATGTGTATGGATATACCATGTATTACTATATATACCATAATTATATACTGTATATCTACTATATCCATATACAGTATATATAGTCTTAATTATATATTCTGTGTAATTTATTTAGTGGTCCCTTATTGTTGAATGGTTTCGATTTTGCTATTGCAAGCAATGCTGCGGTACACCAGCATGTTAAAGGTCATGTTCATTCTGAAAAACTAAAAAGGAAAGGCAATAGAGCGTTAAGTTAGTAAGGGCCAGCAGATGGCATGGAAAGGCATGACATTTAAAGAATTGCTTCAGATGCCCTTGTTTCTTAAGGATCAATGACCAATTAAGAAAAACTGTACAATTAAGGGCTACTGTACATCTACCAGAATCTAGTAGAACACTGAAATTTATGAGTTGAGCAGTGAGGCATCCTAATCTTGTGAGGAATTGAAGATGTTTTCAAAACATTAAATAGATGGTATTACTCCTTCCAGCATACCTGTAAGGTAGGTGAGCAGGTCAGTAAACAACACAACTTTAACATCAGGCACCAGAGACCTTACTGTTTCTCTTTTTCAGCTCTAGTTCAGACTGTGAGACTTTGTTAAATAATTTACATTCGAAAAAGCTGTGGAACTTTTACTAGAGCCCAGTGAGTTGCCACAGTTCCTTTGTGGAATAAAAAGAGGTATAAGTAAATAAATGGGACTGCTGAAAAGTACATAAGATTGCATTTTAGATCAGCCTTTTGTTAGAATTAATGTTTGAAGGAGGTAGCTTCTTGAAGAAAGGAGAGTATGTGTCCTTTGGGTCCATAATGCTCCCAGACAGCTGTGCTTGCTACCTAACCACTGCATCTGAGCGAGGACTTATCCATGAACTTGAATAAAGCAGGCTTCAAGCAACAAGCAGAAAATCATTTCACTGATCTTTACCACCTCCAGAACACCAATGGTTCACAGGTGAAATAAAGTTATAAAACAAGCCTCAAGTTTTCTACCTTTCTTGTTGACTTTTTTTGGAAGAAAAGTTGAAAACAGTTAAAAGAGGTTTTGATTCAGTTACTCATGTTCTTTCTTTCTTGACTTTCTAAAGATGAGCTAGCTGGTCTATTTTATTATCATAAATCACAGGTCTGACTTGACGTGTACTGTTTCTAACACTTGTGGATTTGTGTTTGTTTCAATAATTAAAGGTGGGCAAGAAGTCATGACCATGACTTTGTATTCATCATAGCCATGGAACTATAGGGTCTTGGCTATTCATTTAATATGTGACTACACTTAAAAAGATGCTGAAATTGAGGCTCAGAAATGTTAATTAGTGGTCGAGGTTCACTGAGCTAGCAGAACCAGGGCTAGAACCAAGGTTTCCTGACTGCTAGTCAACTCACTCCTTTTTAATATATCAATAGAAGATGATCTCTGTAACTGAGAAACATGGTGTTGGGTTATATGAAGCTCCTTTAAAAAGATAAGGTTGAAAATGTATCTCACTGAGTGTTCATTTTGAAAAGTGTGATAGTCGTTAATTTGCTTAGCATAATTTCATTGGCAGTCTTGGGTTTTCTTACAAAGTACAGAGGATTCAGCTAGATGTCTGATAGGAGAGAACTGTGCTTCCGTGCTTCCATGGTTTTGGCTTTTCAGGGATAAGAAAAAAAAAAAACTATTGGAGAGAATAGATTAGCATTCTTCATTTCCTTCCTCAAATTTGTTGTTGATACTAGCCAGTCTTCAAGATATATATCATAAATTGTTTATTGGGGAAGCTGTTTTGAAGTTCTTTTTTATTCTTATTTTATTTTTTATTGAAGTATAGTTGCTGGACAATGTTTTGAAGTTCTTGACCAGGCCTGAGTCAGAATGAATTTGATTTCTTCTAGGTGTAAAGTACCTATGGATGTGGTGAGGCTTCTTTGGCCGAAGCATGAACATTTAGGCTAGGGAAGTATTTGATCCTTGAAAAAGAAATTATTTACTAGGAAATTCTGGCTTAAAATATGACTTTATTGCAATGTTACTGTGATAAACCTAGTTGAAAGCAGAATAGCTTTTTAGTTGGGAGGGACTTATTTGTCAAAGTGGCTAAAATCCGGGGTCTCTTTGTTGGAGGAATTTACCCACTTCTTATCTGAAGAATATTGTTAAGAGCTTAAACTGGATGAGTTTGGTTGAAATAAACCAAATAATCTACACTAGACCCTCCTTAGATATATGTATATATATCTAACTTGGTGTGTATAAATTCAGACCATTCAAAAGAAGTTAATTATTGGAATTCCCAAGTAGATCTCATTATAACTCTTCCACTTTTATCAGGTCTGAATTATATATTTCAAGGACACTCATGTAATAGACACTGTTGTCCTACTAGTGTGTTTTCATACTGTTTATTAGCTAAGGAAATGTTTGATTTAGTTATCACTCTTCCAGTTAAATGCATATAATCATAAGATATGTCAAGAACTAATTGTTTCTTGTTTTGAGCTAAAGGACTGTTCCAGTTTGGACTTGTTGAAGTAACTTCAAGCCTGTAGGCATTTACGAGATGTAAATTTCTTACATAGGCTTAGAGGGAATGTTATGGTTTATGTTGAATATAAAACAATTATATAGACTGGACAATTGTCATTTGAATGTTACCTACTCCACCTGAAGAAGAAAATGGAGCCAGGATTACATAACATATCAGAGATAAGAATCTTGTAACTATGCCATCAACTCATTCTTTTTCTTTGCCTTATTTCTTTGGCCGCACTGTGCGGCCTGTGGGATGTTAATTCCCTGACCAGGGATTGAACCCGGGCCGGCCACAGTGAAAGTGCAGAGTCCTAACCATTGGACTGCCAGGGAATTCCCTTCCTTGCCTTATTTCATGATCTAATTTTTTTAAAAATTTATTTGTTTATATTTTTGGCAGCGTTGGGTCTTCGTTGCTGCGTGTTGGCTTTCTCTAGTTGCCATGAGCGGGGGCTACTCTTCCTTGTGGTGCGTGGGCTTCTTATTGCGGTGGCTTCTCTTGTTGCAGAGCACGGGCTCTAGGCGCGTGGGCTTCAGTAGTTGTGGCTCGCGGGCTCTGGAGCGCAGGCTCAGAAGTTGTGGCGCACGGGCTTAGTTGCTCTGTGGCATGTGGGATCTTCCCAGACCAGGGCTCAAACCCATGTCCCCTGCATTGGCAGGTGGATTCTTAACCACTGCACCACCAGGGGAGTCCCTCATGATCTAATTAACCATTAGGATTAGAACTAGATAAAAAGAGAACTTCAGTTCTGTTTCTTTGCTTCCAGTTATTTTGAACTTGTGAACAGTATTTAGCATCGAATAACACGTTAGTCAGGCTTTGACATCCTAGAGGCTAGGATGTGATTAAATCAGCTGGACTTAATGATTGCTGTTGTCTGTAAAGTTTAGAGGTTCAGATTACTGGAAGGTAATGGGGGTAGAGAGTAAAGAGAAACGTCCTTCTCAGTATTGAGCACAACATGGGGCCCATTCCCTGGAATGTTATATTTGGGAAACACCAGACAAATTGGCTGGGGTTAAGAGGCTGGTAAAGGAATAATGAAAAATAAAGTTGGATTCTGCATTATCAGATTACTGAGCAAGGAATTCTTTGGAGTATTTATGTATGCACCATGCATCCTTGCTAAATGTGACTGTTTTAGGCACTTTCAAGTTAATAAGTCTGTTCTATTGCGTAGTGGGTTCATGTTCTGGGGATCAGATTTAGGGTGATGTGACCATTGGCAAGTCACTTAACCTTTCTGAGATGGTTACTTTATTTATAAAATTAGATATTGGGAATTCCCTGGCACTTCAGTGGTTGGGACTTGGTGCTTTCACTGCTGGAGCCCGGGTTCAGTCTCTGATTGGGGAACTAAGATCCCGCAAGCTGCATGGTGTGGCCCCCAAAATAAAAATTAGATACTATAATAAGATCTTATTATCTATAACCCTCGCACAGTTGCTGGGGTAGCTACTAATTGAGTGTTGGGACAATTAAATTGTCTGTAAAGTGCTTGCTACTGTGTTTGGCACAGAGTAGGTCCTCCATAAATTCAGATACATGTAAAAGGGCTGTTCTACCCATGGGAGCAATCCAAATGTAGGTTCCTCTGCATTCTGTTGTGTAAATTGAATGATGTGTTAATGGAAGTCTTACTTCCTGAATTCAGGGGACCATAGGGCAAGAGAAATAGCAATTTCTTTTCTTTTCTTGGTCTAGCCCTTGGTGAAAAGTTAATCTTTACTAACTTTTTTTAAAAGAGACTTTTAAAAATTGAGGCAAAATTCTCATAACAGAAAATTAACCATTAACCATGTTAAAGTACACAGTTCAGTGGAATTTAGGACATTCACAGTGTTGTGCAACCATTACTTCTATCTAGTGCCAACACATTTTCCTCACCCAGAAGGAAACACCATACCAAGTAAGCAGTCACTCTTTATCCCTCTTTCCCCAGCTCCTGGCAACCACTAATCTTTCTTCTCTGTGGATTTAATACTATGCTGGATGTTTCATGTAAATGGGATCATACAGTATGTGATCTTTCATATCTGGCTTCTTTCACTTAGAGTGTTTATACCTAAGGTTCATCCACATTGTAACATGTGCCAGTACTTCATTCCTTTTTATGGCTGAGTAATGTTCCATTGTATGGGTATGCCACATTTTGTTTATCCATTCATCAGTCGATGGACATTTGGGTTGTTTCAACTTTTGGGCTATTAATGTACAAGTTTCTGTTTGAATGCGGTTTTCAATTCTTTTGAGTATATACCTAGGAATGGAATTAATGGGTCACATGGTAAATCTGTGTTTATCTTTTTGAGGAGCCACTAAATGGTTTTTCCCCAGTGGCTGTACCATCTTGCTTTCCTACCAGCAATGTACAAGGACTCCACTTTCTTTCTTTTATTTTTTTAATTGCATAATTTCACTATCACGCAGAGAAAATTACTGCTAGATCTTTTTCTTTCTTCCTTTCTTTCTTTCTTTCTTTCTTTCTTTCTTTCTTTCTTTCTTTCTTTCTTTCTTTATTTTTGGCTGTGTTGGGTGTTTGTTGCTGTGTGCGGGCTTTCTCTAGCTGTGGAGAGCGGGGGCTACTCTTCATTGTGGTGTGCGGGCTTCTCATTGTGGTGGCTTCTGTTTTTGCAGAGCACGGGCTCTAGGCATGCAGGCTTCAGTACTTGTGGCTTTCAGGCTCAGTAGTTGTGGCTCTTGGGCTCTAGAGTGCAGGCTCAGTAGTTGTGACACATGGGCTTAGCTGTTCCGCGACATGTGGGATCTTCCCTGACCAGGGATTGAACCTGTGTCCCCTGCATTGGCAGGCGGATTCTCAATCACTGCACCACCAGGGAAGTCCCCAAGGACTCCACTTTCTGTACGTCCTGACCAACACTTGCTGTTTTCCATTTTCTTTTTTAAAAAAATTATGGCCAAACTAGTTTGTCATTGTAGTTTTAACTTGTGTTTTCCTAATGATGTTGAACATGTTTTCATGTGCTTGTTAGCCACTTGTATATCTTTTTTGGATAAATATCTATGCAGGTCTTGACCATTTTAATATTGGGTTGTCTTTTTGTTGTTGAGTTGTAGAAATTCTTTATATATTTTGGATATTGGTCCCTTATTAGATATGACTTGCAAATATTTTCTCCCATTCTTTGGTTTGTCTTTTCACTCTCTTGATATTGTCCTTTGATGTACAAACAAATGTTTTTATTTTTAATTTTTTTTTTTTTTTTTGTGGTACATCGGGCCCCTCACTGTTGTGGCCTCCCCTGCCGTGGAGCACAGGCTCCGGACACGTAGGCCCAGCGGCCATGGCCCACGGGCCCAGCCGCTCCGCGGCACGTGGGATCCTCCCGGACCGGGGCATGAACCTGCGTCCCCTGCATCGGCAGGCGGACTCCCAACCACTGCGCCACCAGGGAAGCCCGCAAATTTAGTTTTGATGAGGTCCAACCTACCTATTTTTTTCTTTCGTTGCATATACTTTTGATGTACTTTTAGTAGCTTCTTAATTTTCCTTTCTGTACCCCTTCCACTTTCTAATATGCCTCATCCATTGCTAATATTTGTTGAGAATTTATAATATGGTAAGTTCCATGCTAAGTACATTGTATACGTTATGCTGTTTAATTCTCAAACAATCCAGTATGGTGAGTACTATTATTAACATTATTGTATTGAGTCTTCACAGTACCTCTGTGGGGCAGATGGTGTTGTCTTCACTTTATAGATAAAGAAACTGAGACAGTAGAGGTTAAGTAGCTCCTGATGGTTGGCAGAGTTTGCATTTGAACCTGGACTTGGCACCTTGCTGGTCTGATTTTACCACCCATGTTCTTAACCACTTCACATGCTCCCTTTGTACTTAAATGGCAAAAGCCTAAATAAAGGCTTTCCTCTGGGGTCTTACTAGGCCTGTGATCCAGAAGTAGTAACCTCTTTGTTCCCGGTCAGAATTCCTACTCTCAGGAGGCCCCTTGTGTGTTACCCTCACATTTTGGGTATTCCCAAAGGAAGCCACAAAGCAGTTTGAATCCACTAAATCACGCAGAGGCAGAAGGATTGATAACCTTTAATTCTTGTGCAAGGGTTTGCATTTTAAAGAGGATGTGGCATTCACTGAAATGAATCATTTTCTGCCAAGGTTTTCAGTTAACCAAGTAAAGTGAAAGAATCAGGCAGGAGATATTTTTGGGTTTTGGTGCCGCCAGAATGTTATTACTCGGCCTTGCCTGGAAGTGGGCCCAGGGGATTAGCTGCCTTAAGTGGATCCTACTTTTTGCAGTTTCTTCCTTTTCTCTGTTCTGAACCTCTGGGTACTTTGAATGTTGTCTTGTTCTGTTTTGCTTTTGTTTGTTAGTTTTTGAAGTGGCAGATTATAACTGTCTGCCCCATTTGGTTGGGTCAAGGGAAAAGGAGGGAAGGTTAAGAGAGAGAGAGAGCTGTTCAGTAGGGAACCCAAGAGGACGTAGTGGGAGAGGGGCCTATGCAGTACTGGGATAGCATGTTTGTAAACTGACCCTTTTCTTTCCATAGTAGTATACTGTACTTGAGAAGAGGTGTGTACTTCCCCCAGCCGTGAAGTTGTGGGAAATGCCCACAGTATCAAGCTTGATGCATAATCTGATTGTTTTTCTTATAAAAATTCTTTAATAAAATATGATGAGAACAAGTTGTAGTTGTCTTTATTTTGCATCACTTTCACTGCTTCTCTTTAATAAAAATGCAGGAAGTTGCTGCTGTTTTATTAACTTGCAGGCTGCATGCCTCTCTTCTTTGTTCTTTGTTAAATATGAGCTGGCATGTGTTAGACTACTTTAGCGTTTGCTGTTAGGACTTCAGTGGTTTCTAAATTCAGCCTGGCTAAGCCTGTTCCCTGTTTGCCTGAATCAATTGAGACTGCTATTTTTAGCAACAAAAGGGGATTGAAATAGCAATTTTCTTTCCCTGTAATAGATCCCCAAGAGGAATACTGATGCAAGCTCTCTGTCATTTTCTATTCTCCCCACCCCGCAAAAGCACTCAGAGGAACGGCAGCTGTCGTGGTTTGCGGCAGTATTAATCTTTAATCAATCGAATGTTTTCAGCATTCAGGTGTTGGGGGACGGGTGGGGAGGGAAGGGTCAGGAGAAGGAACCTGCTTGGAATAACTTAAGCTCTTATGCATGGGCTCTGCAGTCAGAATTTGGTGGGTAGTGGCAGAGAATAGAGAGAAGAGCTAAAAATAGCGTGTGTGCTTCCAGTGTTCCTCTAGTCTATTTTTGATGTTTGATTTTGATAAGATTGATTGGGTTCTTACTAAAAATATCTGTTCCTAGCAAGTTGAGGACAAAAAGAGTCGAATATTTTTAACCTACACAAACAGAAGCATTTTTGTTGACTTTATAAAATCTGGAAGCTGAGCCCTGGTCAGTTGCCAGTATTTTATATAATCTGTAACAAGCTAGACACTTCTGGATGCCAAGTTGGGATATTCTTTATAGTTGTCAGTTTCCATCTTCGCAAAGGCTTGCAAATTTGGTTTCTGGTGTTATATTTATATATGAAAACATAAGCCTTTTTGAATCTCCTTTTTCCCCCCTCCCTTCTCTCCTTCCTCTACCTCAGTTCTGGCCCTGGCTGTCATAAATTACTCTCAAAACCCATAGGGTTGTGGGTAATACCTGAGGCCACTGGGTTATGCATGGGCAATACCTGTAGCTTTTTTCTGTGTATTGTTGAAAACTACCTTAAGTTATCCACTTGCTCCATGGCAAAGTGGGATCTGAGAACACCAAGTGTTAATTGAAGAAGCCAATCTTAATGACAGGAACAGAGAACTGTCCTTTGGAAATGTGTATCTGTAGATTCATCATAAACTAAGTTAAACTTCTCTCTGAAATTTCTTAAATTTTATTTTAGATCACTGATTCTTGATGTTGAGAGGGGCTGAAGAATAGGTGGGGTGGTGTACAGTAGGTGATTGGGTGTTATTTCTAAAAAAGTGGGTAAAGCAGTGGGGAGTGTCACAAGAGGCTAGTTTTCCATTCATAATCTCCTTTTACTCATTCACTTATCTCACAAAACCTCATTCATCATCTACTTTTTGCCAGGCACCGCGCTAGCCCTTAGAGTGTGGTGACCCAGACCCTTATGGAAACCTATATGATGAATGTCATGCAGGGGAGGTACAGAGTACCATGGGGCCAGTGAGCTATGAGAGCCTGCTAGTCTAGAGGTCAAGGAAAGCTTAAGGGAGAGGAGATGTTCAAGTGAATATGTCAAGGATGGGAGAGAGAAAGTGGGGGATGTGAAATTGGGAGTAGAGGGAACACCATTTGTGAAAAGAGAGCATGTTACCTTGTAGCAACTAGAAAAAATTCAGCATGACTAGGGCAGTGGGTGGTAGGGGGAAAGTGATGAGAGGTGAGGTCAGCTCATGGAAGACCTTGTAAAGAATAAGGGCAGTGGGAAATGACTGACAGATTTTGGGCAGGGAAGTGATGTCAGATCTGCCCAATGGAGTGGTCACTTTGGCTGCAGTGCGGAGAATGAGTTGGAGAGGTATATGAAAGGGATTAAGGGGCTTCCCTGGTGTTGCAGTGGTTAACAATCCGCCTGCCAATGCAGGGGACACAGGTTTGAGCCCTGCTCGGGGAAGATCCCACGTGCCACGGAGCCACTAAGCCCGTGTGCCACAACTACTGAGCCTGCGCTCTAGAGCCTGCGAGCCACAACTACTGAACCCGAGTGCCACGACTACTGAAGCCTGCGTGCCTAGAGCCCGTGCTCTGCAGCAAGAGAAGCCACCCAATGAGAAGCCTGCGCGCCGCAACTAGAGAAAAGCCCGTGCACAGCAACAAAGACCCAATGCAGCCAAAAATAAAAATAAATAAATAATTTTTTTTTTAAAAAGGGAGCAGGTGAAGTAGTTAGAAGGCTGTTGCAGTAGTTCTTGTGGGAGATGAATGCTGGTAGCCCCAGGTGGTGGCAATGGAGAGACGTGACTAGATTTGTGTTCCAGGTTTTATATAATTAGCAATAGGGAATTATTGTTGCTTCTTGACAGAAGAATGAGATCTTAAAAATGGTGTTTGAGAAAGATAATTCTTAGCTGTGTATTGCATGAATCAAGCGGGAAGGAACTGAAAGGGTCATTGCACAAGTCCTTGTGTGTTGGGATGATAGCTTAGACTAGGGTGAGAGCTGTTGTGAGAATTAACTGAATAATATCAATGAAGTACCTTGAGCAAATAGTCTTATAATGATGTGAATAGTGTCGATGAAAATAATAAACAATCAGTAATGAGACTAGAAAAAGAGTTTTATTTGAACTGAACCGAGAACTATAGCTGGGAGAACAGCCTTCAGATAACTCTTGAGAAACTGCTCCTGTGAAGCCTGGTTTTCAGTATGGTTTTATATCTTGTCAGAAGAGAGAACATTAAACAACTTAGGGATACATTTCTTCAAGGTTTCCAAAAAAACGACCAGCATGTACACGGTGAGTCAGTATGGCCTTGGCGAAGGGAGTCTTATCATCAAAGGAGCACCAGCATTGGCGTCCCAGGAAGGGAGACAGTTAATCTTTATTTTTAACGTGGACATTCTTTACTTCTTATCAGTGCGCCCTTTTCTTTACTAATTAAAGCAGATGTACAGTGTGTGTTTGATAGGCCACAAGCAGACTGTTTCAGTTAAAATAAAATTCAAGTTAACTCATATATAAGCCAGAATGGCTTCCCTATACCTCAAGATGTGAAAATTTATTTTATCAATATTAAATACTTTGTTTTAACAATTTAGTGACAGCTTACTCTTGCTTTTCTGGCCCTGTAATAGTCACTTTAACAATATAGAAGTTTATTTATTTTTCTCCCAGTTTAAAGAAGACCAGACAGACTTTTTGTGTATGTTGGTTTTTTTTTTTTGGCTACTCCTCGCAGCATGCAGGATCTTAGTTTCCCAACGAGGGATCAAACCTGCGCCCCCTGCAGTGGAAGCTCGGAGTCCTAACCACTGGACTGCCAGGGAATTCCCACTTTTTGTGTATGTTTGATTCTCTGTGGTAAGCAGTTAATAAAAAAAGAACTGATTGGTTGAAGAAAAAACCTGGCATAGAAATTCCATGGAGTCATGAAAAACCTTGATTTCTACGAGTATGTTCCTTCATCTTAGCCCATGGTTTCTACCTCAAGGTTACTTCCTGGTTCAAGACTGCTGGAGCTACAGCCATCATTTTTTGAATTGGCTAGACGATGGGCAGAAAGGGGCCTCTCCCTGCTGAGTCACTCCTCTAAGCAGCCTTTCTCAAAGTCCCTCACAACACTGCATCTTATTTTCAAGATTTAATCCCATGGCCACACCTAGCTGCTAGGGAGGTTGTATTCCAGGCCACGATTGCTGCAAAGAAGGAAGGGAAGGATGGGTACTGAGGAAGACAGCAGGCTCTGGCCCGTGTGTGTACATAACATAAGAAGAATGGGTCCCCAGGATTGCTTGGCACATGGCATCATCATTTTGTGTGGCTATGAGTGCTTAATTTTTTCATCTTAAGAAAATGCAAAAAACAAGCAGTATTTCTAATTTGGAAGCTGGTCTTTGTTTCATTGCAAGGTGGTAGGTATATCAGGGTGATAGTGCTTAGATCATGTTTCTCAAAAGACCTACCAAGAAATGATCTTAGGTACTGCATTGATGAATATTTTAAAATGTTAATGGTTTTTTTACATACATATTTTACACTAATCTATATTTATTGAAACTGGTAGTCTTTTACAATAATCAAGTAGTTAAGTAAATAGTCCAGTAATTAAGATTTCTATTAAATTTAATTTTTTAAAAATCAGTTTTAAGAATGTATTAGGTGACCTTAGGAAACACTGACTTAAGCAGTGCTACACTGATTTTTGGAAAACTGGAATAGATGAAGAACCTGCTGGATCAGTTTACACCATCTTTCTATTGCTGGTAGGAAAGGACTTCTGTTTTTGGAAAGGCAATACAAGCACATGGTTAAAAAATACCAACAGTAAGAAGAGTAAAAAATAGTAACCTCTTCCCTGTATTTCCCCAGTGCCCCAGAACAACTGCCAAAAGAGTTTTGATTTAAGGTATGCTTTAATTAGCTTCAGTAGTTGTGGCTTGTGGGCTCTAGAGTGCAGGCTTAGTAGTTGTGACGCACGGGCTTAGTTGCTGTGCTGCATGTGGGATCTTCCCGGACCAGGGCTCAAACCCGTGTCCCCTGCATTGGCAGGCGGATTCTTTTAACCACTGCGCCACCAGGGAAGACCCAAGGATTTTTTTTCTATCCAACTATGAGCCTGCTGTCTCTGCTACTACTGTTGGAAGGTATGTAGCTTTAAAGCAAAGAATATATCTTTAAAAGCAAAGGCAGGATAATCCTTGTCCCCATCCTCCCTGTCTTAAATAAACAAATTTATTATTTTTTGGCATCAAGTAAAACTTTTATGAGTAAAGTTTGACAGATGACTTGATTGTGTCTGTACATTATTTCAAAGATGTTACCTATCATATGACTTAGAGAACTAAAGAATTTGTCACTTCCTTTGATGGGGAAATGATACTTGATCCCCCATTGCCTGGCCATTGTATATGACTCTGATTGTTATAGAACTGCAGTGGTGCTTACAGAGATGAATAAAGGAGGCTCTGGTGTCCAATTTTAATTTTTGTTTCTTTGTGCCCATAAAAATAATTTTTATACTTTTCTATTTTCTCAGGAAAAAAACATACTTGTGAGGCAGTATCTGACTTATGTGTAACTATACAGCTCTGCATTTGGTTTTGAGAATTATCAGAATATGGAAAAGTGATATTTTTATCTATCTAAAAAGATCAGAGGCTAAATTTTTAATATTTATACAATTAAAAATTTTTTAATATTTATACAATTTAAAGTCATATTATTTCTGTTTAATATTTGAAGTCTTAACCGTGAAATGGGTGATTTATGGAACACCTAATAACCGCAGTGGGTCTTATACATCATTGTATTCTCTGTAGTCATACACATAAGTTTCTAAAAAGTGTTAGTTTGCTTTAAATTTGGTAGTTAATAGCAGATGATAGGAAAAAATGTTCTTGTTGGGAGCATAAAGCTAAATCTTTTGAGAAGTGTGTTTAGTATTTATTCTCAACTTCGTCTACTTTAAAATGTTTAAGAGGGACCTTGGGGGACTTCCAGTTTTAAAATAGCCAAGTAACAGTATTTCTAGCCTTTTATCTCTTGGAAATCCTCTCTAATAATTAGGAGAATAAGGAACAGAAAGCACCATTTTGATGAAACTAGGGAACTTCTGAAATCCCTCATCGCCAGTCACAGCAAATGAAGTTGGAAGAGTGATAACTTACCTCACCGTGCCGACACCTGAGTGCTCATGGGTGGTCCACCATTGGGAAGCAAGCAAGTTTGCTCTGCACCCCAGAAAAGCACAGGAATTACAAGTTATCAGGTACCTCAAAAGACAGGGATGGGGAAGGGCACTGAACCAGATGTACTTGAGACTCCAGAAAATTGGGCACAGAAGAGGGCAGAGGTGAGATATGAGACTGAGAACAGGGGTTAGGTGAAAAGTCTACAGACTAACAGCTGCCCAACTACCCAGCAGCCAGAAGACTGGAATTTGGGAAATGCTTAAGAGATACTGAAGGGTCCTAGGGAAAATGCAGATACTGACTTGTGGATTCCCTAATCAAAAAGCTGGTTTGCCCATCGATTACCCTGTAGTGGGAGTCACAGCATAGTCATCCCACCCGTGTACACTAATTGCCATGTTATTGCCTCCAAGATGAGAGAGACCAAAACAATCAAAAGGAACTTAGAGGAAACAGAATAAAAGAGTAGAAGAAAGTATAAATATGTAAACAAAGTCTAATTAATGTCCTCAGAGATAAGAGAAGATAGTGGATTTATAATAAGAGTAAACTGCTGCTTTAAAAAGAGAAAGAGCAATCAGAATACAGAAGAGCTCTTCAAAATTGAAAGATTGACAACTTAAGTTTAAAAAGTCAGTAGAACATTTGGAAGATAAAAGTTGAAGAAATTTCCAGGAAAGTAAACAAGAAGAAAAGTAACATTCATAGAGAAACTCTTACAGTCTGGACTCTGATTAATGGAAATTCTAGAGAAAAATGTGAAGAAATTATCAAAGAATTAATACATAAGAAAATTGCCAGAATGGAAGATCATGGATTTTCAGGCTCATCAGCACCAATGAATGGAAAAGCACCCAGCCCAAGCTCTGTTACCAGGACAGAGTCCTAAAGATTAAGTAACAATCCTGAAAGCCCCAGTGACCAAAAAGTTCATTTGCAAATTGTCTGAAATCAGAATGGTGAAACATTCTTTTTAAACAACACTGGTGCAATGGAGAGTTGTTTTTAATTTTTTGTTGAAAGTGATCTGTTTAGAATTCCATACCTAGTGTCGACTTAAAAACAAATGCACAACCTAGAAGTTGAAAATTATATTTTATTTGGTGGACATACTGAGGACTTAAGCCCAGGAGACAGCCTCTCAAATAGCACTGAGGGAGGTAAGGGAGGAGACGGGTTACATAGTTTTCGTAACAAAACCAAGTAATCAAAAGATTGCTGTTAATTAAAACCAGACCTCTCCAGTTAATGAATTTAGCACTTTTCCATGTATGGGAAGATGCAAGAGACTGCGTTTATTGAAGTCATTCCTTTGATATGCACCCTAAAAGGCCAGTATCCTGTTTCTCTCCATCCTGAACCCCCTCAGGGTGCACACTTGGGGGTGGCTGTGGCTTGATGGCCTCAACATCCGTTGTTTACTGATATGGCAGGCGACATTCTTTGTCCACACTAGTTAAACTATTATGTGTGAAGTTAGAAATAGACTTTATTTTTAAAGATATAAAAATGTAAAAAAATTTGCTTCAAACTGTCACACGAAGAGACGTGATAACCAAATTTACTATGATATTCTGGATGGCATCCTACAACAGAAGGACACTCAGTCACAAGACAGTCTGAAAAAATATGAACTTTAGTTAATAATAATGTATCATAATTGGTTCATTAATTGTGACAAATTTACCATACTAACGTAAGATGTTAGTAATAGATAAACTGGCTTGGTGTATAGGGATTATCTTCACTTTTTTTTTTTTTGGTAAGTCTAAAACTTATTTTAAAATCTAAAATTTGCTTTTAAAATGTTTACAAAATGTATCTTCATGCATCCTTTCTTGGGAAGCTAGATGTGCTGCATAATGAGGGAATAGAACAAGATCTAGAAAAGAAGAGCTTCAACCCAGGAGAGACAGTCTAAGGGAATTCCCAAGATTATGTTCTAGAACAATAGCTGTGCCACAGAGTATTCCAGGTTGGAGTAGGATGAAAGCTGGAGTGCTCTGTGAAGGCGATCTTTAAGGGGGAAAAAAAAAAAGTAATGGAACAAATTGATGGGGTTGATCATGTGGAAAATTATATCGAGAGGCTGTTAGAGACTGGGGGAAAATTTAAAAAGAAAACTACGCAAATGCAATAAAAAGGCAATTTTAATTCCAGGAGAACAAAAACGTTGATTAGGAAAGAGAATGTAATTCTACTATACTGTTTGGTTCACTAGTGGATAGTATATTTTTCTAGCCACAGTAATTGTTGTATAATAAAGAATTTGACTGACCTTTGTTTCTGGGAGGGAGCATCTAGATCCTTGGAATTTCTTAAGTGATAGGAGTGTCTTTGTTATTTATGGTGGGCTCTGGTAGTTTATACTAATGAAATCACTCAAGGTGGGACTGTACAGAGCTTCAGGATGGGGGCTGGTCCTGCCAGAAACACCAACCATGTGATTAGAAGATTGGAGCTTTGAGCCTTGTGATACCAACTCAACCTTCCAACCTCTGGGGAGGGAAGGGGGGGGGGTTGGAGATTGAGTTCAGTCCTGTGACCAATGGTTCAGTCAGCTATGCCTTTGTAATGAAACCCAGTGAAAACTCTGGACTCTGAAACTTGATGTAGATTCTTCCTAGTGGGTGAACACATTGATGTGCTGGGTGAGGGTCGGGGGATGACCTGCCCTGATTCAGAGAGGGCATGGAAGCTCTGCATTTGGGACCACCCTTGACCTTGCCCTAAGTGGCTTATTCATTTGGTTGGTCCTGATTTGTATCCTTTATTATAAAGCTGTAATCATGAACTGTAAGTTATCCTGAGGTCTGTGTGTCATTCTAGTGAATTATTGAACCTGAGGAGTTATGGGAACCGGGAACTTTGTAGCCAAGTAGTCACAAGTGTTGGTGGCCTAGGGACCCCTGAACTTGTGGCTGGTGCCTGCGTTGTGGGCAGTTTTGCTGGGGACCATGTCTTTCACCTGTGGGATCTGTACTAACTCTGGGTGGTTAATATCAGAATTGAGTTGCAGTATTACAATAAGGTAAACACTGACAAGTGACAGAATCTTGTGATATAACTTCATTGGAAGGATGGGGAAAATATAAAGGGAGTAAAAGTTCTCATCAACCCTAATGAGTCAAGTAATATATTGATGAATCAGGAAATTACAGTGTAACATAGGATTTAGAACATGTAAAGATAAGGAAAAACCATTAAAAGCAATGAAAATGGTTGCTTCTGGGGATGGAATAGGAAGGTGCAGAAGGATAGGGGTAAAGTCCTGTTTTTTTGTGGTACGCGGGCCTCTCACCGTTGTGGCCTCTCCAGTTGCGGAGCACAGGCCCCGGACGTGCAGGCTCAGCGGCCATGGCTCACAGGCCCAGCCGCTCCGCGGCATGTGGGATCTTCCTGGATCGGGGCACGAACCCGTGTCCCCTGCATCGGCAGGCGGACTCTCAACTACTGCACCACCAGGGAAGCCCCAGTCTTGGTATTTTTGGCCTAAAAATTTGTAACTGTTATCTTTTTTGGACTAAGTTATGTATTAGACATAGATAAAATCACTTTAAAAAGAAGGAGCTTGACTGTAGGCTGTCAGTAGTTCATCAGGAAATAAACTTGGACAGTGAGATGTGTGTATGGGGGAGGTGTTTTGGGGGATGCTGTCAGGAAGAGCACCTGTGAGGAAGCAAAGGGAGCCGAGTAGGGCAGAGGGAGAAGTCAAACTGTGATGCAGGAGTCAAACCTGATCCCACGGGAAGCTCTGAACCTGGGATGGTGCTTCAGAGATGCTTAAGTGATGCTTAAGGGAGCTGGATCTTTGTGTGGACTAGTACTGTCCAGGGGAGGAACTGTAACCATGGGCAAGGCAGCTCCCTTTGGCTCAGGGCAGTTCCTGGGAGATGCTCACTTGTGAGCTGACAGCAGATAACACTTCTGGCAAGAGGATTGCCTGAAGACCTCTGTGCTGGAAGGGAGGATGTGGTTGGTGCTTTAACAGTACCCATTACAAACTCCAAAAACTGGAGAATCTGGAAAAGGAAGGTTTGATATCCCTTAGGCAAATTTTATAATCTCTAGTCCTGGCATATTCTGAGCTATCCAGGATTTTTTTAAAAAATTTATTTTATTTTTATTCATTTTTGGCTGTGTTGGGTCTTTGTTGCTGCGTGCAGGCTTTCTCTAGTTGAGGCGAGCGGGGACTACTCTTCTTAGCAGTGAGAGGGCTTCTCATTGCGTACTGTGTTAATATATCATAATTTACTTACTCATTCTCTTGTAGTTTATTATTTGGGCATGTTTACCAACTATACGTAAATAAAGCTACCATGGACATTGTTTTGGTAGCATGATGCCTATTACCTCTTAGAAATTGTTAAGTCATAGATAGGCACACATTTATTTCTGGACATAATGTAAAATCGTTTTTCCAAAATGACTGTGTCAATTTACAGTGCCACCAGCAATGTATGAGAGTTCTAGTTGCTCCACATCCTTGTCAACACTTGGTATTGCAATCTTTTAAATTTTAGCCATTGTCATGGGTATTCATTCCTAAATTTGAGCCACTAGTAATTGCTCCATCTTTTACATCAAGTACAATTGACCATTGAACAGCATGGGGGGGGTTAGGGGCATGGACCCTCCATACAGTTGGAAATTCAAGTATAACTTTACATTTGGCTCTCAGTATCTGGATCTTGCATCCGAGGTTTTGCATCTGTGGATTCAACCAACCTTGGATCGTGTAGTACTGTATTATGTATTTATTGGAAAAAATATCCGCGTATAGGTGGACCCTTGCAGTTCAAACCCATGTTGTTCAAGGGTCAACTGTATTACACAGGTCTTCTTGTGTCTAATTGGTGGGTCCTAATTGTGATCAGTTCTACATTGTAATTCTTAAACTAAACTGTTACTTTTTTCTTTTCTCAGTTGTCACGGGTAGTACTGATGGAATTGGAAAATCATATGCAGAAGAGGTAGGTAATTTACAAGACTTTTCTTTTTGGTATGAGAATATAAGAAGAGATATAGAATGATCTCCTACAGTAGTTTTGATTTTTGAAGTTAAAAGCACAAATATAGTGTTACACTATATAATAGATGTAGTTTGTTTCGATCTTGTTAGAAATGCTATGTTTGCTTAAACACAACTTTAAAACAAATTTTTGTGCAAAATGTGTGTCAAACTTTTTATCCTGGAAAGTTGGAGTTGTGAAAGTTTTAGTGTAATTTTATTTTATATTGTGTAACTATAGATAGTTCTGAGTTTTTAAAGTTAATTGTTTTGGATTATTTTCCAAAAGGTAGACAGATTATTAGAGAGTGGTTACATCTCCAAACAAGTCCATGGCATCATTTTCACAAGAAGGACTGTGATGGATGGACAGATACTGACAGACACAGGCAAAAGATTCAAGTTCTCTGTAATGTAATTGAAGGAAGGGAAACCATGATAGTTTGAAGACCATTGTACCAAGCTCTCCTGTGAAGGAGAGCTTCCCTGCCTTCCAGTTCCACAGAGGCACCAATAGCCTCTGATATTGCCCGATTGTGAGGAAGGTCCTGACAGATCCATTGAATCTCTCATTTGTCCTTTAAAAAGGGTTTTTTAAAAGAAAAAATCCTTTGTTTTCCCAGCTTTTTATTTTGAGTATAAAAACTACAGAAAAGTTTCAGGAAGAGTATACAATGAACACCCATACACCTTTCACAAGGATTCGCCAGATGTTAACATTTTGCTACATTTAACTTATAATTATAATTTGGCTGGACTATTTGGGAGTTACAGACATTGTAACAGTTCACTCCTAAATATTTCAGCTTGAAGCTTCTGAGAACTAGAATATTCACCGTTGTAACTACAGTACAGTGGTCACACATAGGAAGTTTAACTTGACACAATACCGTTATACAATATACAGTCCATATACAAGTTTCCCAATTGTCCCATTAATGTATTTCATAGAGCTTCTTCTTTTGTTCCAAAATCCATATAAGGATTATGCATTGCTTTTTTTCTTTTCCTTTTTTTTTTTTTTTTTTTTTTTTGCGGTACGTGGGCCTCTCACTGTTGTGGCCTCTCCCGCTGCGGAGCACAGGCTCCGCACGCGCAGGCCCAGTGGCCATGGCTCAGTGGCCCAGCCGCTCCGCGGCATGTGGGATCTTCCCGGACTGGGGCATGAACCTGCATACCCTGCATTGGCAGGTGGACTCCCAACCACTGCGCCACCAGGGAAGCCCCATGCATTGCTTCTTAATGTCATATCTCTTGACTAGGAGAGTTCCCTAGCCCCTGCTTTTTTTCTATAACAGTGGCATTTTTAAAAAAACCTAGGCCAGTTGTTTTGTAGATTTCTCAATTTGGATTTGTCTGATTGTTTCCTAATGATTAGATTCAAGTTAAATATTTTTTAGCAGGAATGCTACACAGGTGATACTGTATTCTTTTGAGTTTATCTTATCAGGAGCCACAAGAAGTCCATTTGTTCCTTTATTGATTATGTTAAAATAAATCATTTATTAAGATGTTGTCTACCATAATTTTCCATTATAAAAGTACCTTTTCCCCTTTGTAATTAACAAAGAATCTGTGGGATGATACTTTGAGACTGTATGGATATTTCATTTCCCAACAATCTTCCACCCAACATGTGTTGCTGTTTTTTGCCTAAATTAGTTGTTACTAGGGTGGTTTAAAAACGGTAATTTTCTGAAATTTTGAATTTTATTTAATTTTTTATACAGCAGGTTCTTATTAGTCATCAGTTTTATCCACACCAGTGTATACATGTCAATCCCAATCACCCAATTCATCACACCACCACCACCAGCCCCGCCGCTTCCCGCCCTTGGTGTCCATACGTTTGTTCTCTACATCTGTGTCTCTATTTCTGCCCTGCAAACCCGTTCATCTGTACCACTTTTCTGGGTTCCACATAATATGCGTTAATATACGATATTTGTTTTTCTCTTTCTGACTTGCTGCACTCTGTATGACAGTCTCTAGACCCATCCATGTCTCTACAAATGACCCAATTTCGTTCCTTTTTATGGCTGAGTAATATTCCATTGTATATATGTGCCACATCTTCTTTATCCATTCATTGGTCGATGGGCATTTAGGTTGCTTCCATGATCTGGCTATTGTAAATAGTGCTGCAGTGAACATTGGGGTGCATGTGTCTTTTTGAATTATGGTTTTCTCTGGGTATATGCCCAGTAGTGGGATTGCTGGGTCATAGGGTAATTCTATTTTTAGTTTTTTAAGGAACCTTCATACTTTTATCCATAGTGGCTGTATCAGTTTACATTCCCACCAACAGTGCAAGAGGGTTCCCTTTTCTCCACACCCTCTCTACCATTTGTTGTTTGTAGATTTTCTGATGATGCCCATTCTAACTGGTGTAAGGTGATACCTCATTGTAGTTTTGATTTGCATTTCTCTAATAATTAGTGATGTTGAGCAGCTTATCATGTGCTTCCTGGCCATCTGTATGTCTTCTTTGGAGAAATGTCTGTTTAGGTCTTCTGCCCAGTTTTGGTTTGGGTTGTTTGTTTTTTTAATATTGAGCTGCATGAGCTCTTTGTATATTTTGGAGATTAATTCTTTGTAGGTTGATTCATTTGCAAACATTTCCTCCCATTCTGAGGGTTGTCTTTTCGTTGTGTTTGTAGTTTCCTTTGCTTTGCAAAAGCTTTTAAGTTTCATTAGGTCCCATTTGTTTATTTTTGTTTTTATTTCCATTACTCTAGGAGGTGGATCAAAAAAGATCTTGCTGTGATTTATGTAAAAGAGTGTTCTTCCTGTGTTTTCCTCTAAGAGTTTTATAGTGTCCAGTCTTACATTTAGGTCTTTAATCCATTTGGGGTTTATATTGTGTATGGTGTTAGGGAGTGTTGTAATTTCATTCTTTTACATGTAGCTGTCCAGTTTTCCCAGCACCACTTACTGAAGAGACTGTCTTTTCTCCATTGTATATCCTTGCCTCCTTTGTCATAGATTAGTTGATCATAGGTGCATGGGTTTGTCTCTGGGCTTTCTATCCTGTTCCATTGATCTATATTTGTTTTTGTGCTGGTACCATATTGTCTTGATTACTGTAGTTTTATAGTATAGTCTGAAGTCAGGGAGTCTGATTCCTCCAGCTCTGTTTTTGTCCCTCAAGACTGCTTTGGCTATTTGGGGTCTTTTGTGTCTCCATACAGAATTTATGATTTTTTGTTCTAGTTTTGTAAAAAATGCCACTGGTGATTTGATAGGGATTCACTGAATCTGTAGATTGCTTTGGGTAGTATGGTCATTTTCACAGTATTGATTCTTCCAATCCAAGAACTGTTTATATCTTTAATTTCTTTCATCAGTGTCTTATAGTTTTCTGCATACAGGTCTTTTGTCTCCCTAGGTAGGTTTATTCCTAGGTATTTTATACTTTTTGTTGCAGTAGTAAATGGGAGTGTTTTCTTAATTTCTCTTTCAGATTTTTCATCATTAGTGTATAGGAATGCAAGAGATTTCTGTGCATTCATTTTGTATCCTGCAACTTTACCAGATTCATTGATTAGCTCTAGTAGTTTTCTGGTGGCATCGTTCAGATTCTCTATGTATAGTATCATGTCATCTGCAAACAGTGACAATTTGTATTCCTTTTATTTCTTTTTCTTCTCTGATTGCCGTGGCTAGGACTTCTAAAACTATATTGAATAATAATGGCGAGAGTGGACATCCTTGTCTTGTTCCTGATCTTAGAGGAAATGCTTTCAGCTTTTTACCATTGAGAATAATGTTTGCTGTGGGTTTGTCGTATATGGCCTTTATTATGTTGAGGTAGGTTCCCTCTATGCCCACTTTCTGGAGAGTTTTTATCATAAATGGGTGTTCAGTTTTGTCAAAAGCTTTTTCTGCTTCTATTGAGATGATCATATGGTTTTTATTCTTCAATTTGTTAATATGGTATATCACATTGATTTGTGTATATTGAAGAATCCTTGCATCCCTGGTATAAATCCCACTTGATCGTGGTGTATGATCCTTTTAATGTGTTGTTGGATTCTGTTTGCTAGTGTTTTGTTGAGGATTTTTGCATCTATATTCATCAGTGATATTGGTCTGTAATTTTCTTTTTTTGTAGTATCTTTGTCTGCTTTTGGTATCAGGATGATGGTGGCCTCATAGAATGAGTTTGGTAGTATTCCTTCCTCTGAAATTTTTTGGAAGAGTTTGAGAAGGATTGATATTAGCTTTTCTCTAAATATTTGATAGAATTCACCTGTGAAGCCATCTGGTCCTGGGCTTTTGTTTGTTGGAAGGTTTTTAATCACAGTTTCAATTTCATTACTTGTGATTGGTCTGTCCATATTTTCTATTTCTTCCTGGTTCAGTCTTGGAAGGTTATACCTTTCTAAGAATTTGTCCATTTCTTCCAGGTTGTCCATTTTATTGGCATAGAGTTGCTTGTAGTAGTCTCCTATGATGCTTCGTATTTCTGCAGTGTCCATTGTAACTTCTCCTTTTTCATTTCTAATTTTATTGATTTGAGTCCTCTTCCTCTTTTTCTTGATGAGTGTGGCTAAAAGTTTATCAATTTTGTTTATCTTCTCAAAGAACCAGCTTTTAGTTTTATTGAGCTTTGCTATCGTTTTCTTTGTTTCTATTTCATGTATTTCTGCTCTGATCTTTATGATTTCTTTCCTTCTACTAACTTTGGGTTTTGCTTGTTCTTTCTCTAGTTCCTTTAGGCGTAAGGTTAGATTGTTTATTTGAGATTTTTCTTGATTCTTGAGGTAGGCTTGTATAGCTATAAACTTCCCTCTTAGAACTGCTTTTGTTGCATCCCATAGGTTTTGGTTTATCGTATTTTCTTTGTAATTTGTCTCTAGGTATTTTTTGATTTCCTCTTTGTTTTCTTCAGTGATATCTTGGCTATTTAGTAATGTATTGTTTAGCCTCCATGTGTTTGTGTTTTTTAAGTTGTTTTCCCTGTAATTGATTTCTAATCTCCTAGCGTTGTGGTCAGAAAAGATGCTTGATATGATTTCAATTTTCTTAAATTTACTGAGGCTTGATTTGTGAACCAAGGTGTGATCTATCCTGGAGAATGTTCCATGTGCACTTGAGAAGAAAGTGTAATCTGCTGTTTTTGGATGGAATGTCCTATAAATATCAATTAAATCTGTCTGGTCTATTGTGTCATTTAAAGCTTGTGTGTCTTTGTTAATTTTCTGTCTGGATGATATGTCCACTGGTGTAAGTGAGGTGTTAAAGTCCCCCACTATTATTGTGTTACTGTCGATTTCCTCTTTTATAGCTGTTAGCAGTTGTCTTATGTATTGAGGTGCTCCTTTGTTGGGTGCATATATATTTATAATTGTTATATCTTCTTGGATTGATCCCTTGATCATTATGTAGTGTCCTTCCTTGTCTCTTGTAACATTCTTTATTTTAAAGTCCATTTTATCTGATATGAGTATTGCTACTCTAGCTTTCTTTTGATTTCCATTTACATGGAATATCTTTTTCCATCCCCTCACTTTCAGTCTGTATGTGTCCCTAGGTCTGAAGTGGGTCTCTTGTAGACAGCATATATATGGGTCTTGTTTTTGTATCCATTCAGCAAGCCTGTGTCTTTTGGTGGGAGCATTTAATCCATTCACGTTTAAGGTAATTATCAGTAATGTATGTTCCTTTTACCATTTTCTTAATTGTTATGGGTTTGTTTTTGTAGGTCCTTTTCTTCTCTTGTGTTTCCCACTTAGAGAAGTTCCTTTAGCATTTGTTGTAGAGCTGGTTTGGTGGTGCTGAATTCTCTTAGCTTTTGCTTTCCTGTAAAACTTTTGATTTCTTTGTTGAATGTGAATGAGATCCTTGCCAAGTAGAGTAATCTTGGTTGTAGGTTCTTCCCTTTCATCACTTTAAGTATATCATGCCACTCCCTTCTGGCTTGTAGTTTCTGCTGAGAAATCAGCTTTTAACCTTATGGGTGTTCCCTTGTATGTTATTTGTCGTTTTTCCCTTGTTGCTTTCAATAATTTTTCATTGTCTTTAATTTCTGTCAGTTTGATTACTATGTATCTTGGTGTGTTTCTCCTTGGGTTTATCCTGCCTGGGCCTGTGCTTCCTGGACTTGGGTGGCTATTTCCTTTCCTAAGTTAGGGAAGAAAACCGGTAATTTTTTAATGATAACTGTCCTTTTACATTTACATTAGATGCTGTTTTTCTATAAAAAGCAGCTTTTCCTTCCCCATTAATTTTTTAGAAAAACTATCAGTATATATTCATGGGTTCTTTAGATGTTTTATAAATGATTAATTTAGTAAATTATTACCAACCTTAATTATCTTTATAAAAAGTGTTCTTCCATATCATCTCATTTGCAGTACTACTGTTAATAAAAGTTGGCTTGAGGATTTAGGACTGGAAAATTAGTTCACTAAATCACTTATAGTTCATAGCACCTAATTTATTCTCATTTATATACTGTCTGGAATAGTTCACTAAAAAGTTCTGTGTATATCAGTGTTTTTTTCCTCTGCCACTATATTTATGGGTCTCTGGGGTAGAAACCATGTTCCCATAAGTCATTCATTCTATGAAGCACTTATACAGCACTGGGGAGGTACATAGAGGGTACTCCTCAGGAAATTCTTTTTTAAGTCATCCAATAAACTATCTTAGTTTGCCTTTGTAGTCCATAAAGTCTAATGTTTAAATAAACATTTTAAAATTGATTCTATTTTTAGGAATTCCTAACTTTTTTGTTTTTTTTTTTTTTTTTGCGGTACATGGGCCGCTCTCTCTCTTGTGGCCTCTCCCGTTGCGGAGCACAGGCTCCAGACGCGCAGGCCCAGTGGCCATGGCTCACAGGTCCAGCCGCCCCGCAGCATGTGGGATCTTCATGGGCCGGGGCACGAACCCGTGTCCCCTGCATCGGCAGGCGGACTCTCAACCACGGCGCCACCAGGGAAGCCCGGAATTCCTAACATTTCAACTATGGTTTTCTTTGCCAGTTCTGTAGTCTTCATGTATCCTCTCTAAAATGAAAACGTTTTTAAAGCTAATTTTTCAATTAAAAAAGTAATAGATACTTATGGTTAAAAAAAACTAAATATAGACAAGTCCAAAATAAAAGTAAAAGTCTTCCTTTTTCTAAAACCCTATGACTTTTATATACTAGCTTGATTGAGAAAGATAACCCTTTGGGGAATCTTTTTGTAAAGTCTTCATTTTGTTTTGCCCATTCATTGCACTGGGGTTTATTAGTTTTTTAACTTGGATTACCATATCGTCAGATTTTCTTAAAATGACACTGTATCTATCAATAATTTACATTTTAAAGTGAAACACGCAGGTGTCATTCAACTGTTTGGTGTCTCTTTTATTGTTTTAGTTAGCAAAGCATGGAATGAAGATTGTCCTTATCAGCAGATCACAGGACAAACTGAACCAGGTTTCCAGTGAAATAAGTAAGTTCTCACATCACCCTTCCCTCCCGTTATGATCACAAAAGGAATATAGCGAGTCTAAATTTAATGTTTTCAAGCAGATATCTAGCATTGACATAATTATTTATAGTTCAGAAAGCTGCTTTTTCATGCTGTTAATGGGATGTTTCACAGATGGATCATCAGTTTTTTCAAATTAATATAGGACCATTATAATTTGCGTAAAATGTCTTTAACTCACTCGTTTAGGTTCTTTTGTCAGGAGTCAAGTTCTGTGATCATTTTATCATGTTCTCCTTAAATACCTGAATTCCTTTTCTGTTGTTTTATTTAAATATTCTTTCATTTTTTTACTCTTTGACTTCATTGTCTTTAAATGGTATATCATATATGATTGAGGAAGAAATGCAAAAGGTAACATATACACATGTGACAGGGAAACTACTTTGAACTTTTTTCTTAGTTATGCTTGAAACCTGAATTATAATATGGCAAAAACTCTTTCAACTGACGTTCAGTTAACCAACCAGCTGGATGAACCAGTGCTGTCCATTTCCTTGGTAAAATGTACTGACTCGTGTTCCCAGTGTGCTATTTGTTACCTGTAGGCTTCTCCGTATGATGCTTGTCTACTTTCATTCCTACAGGTCAAATGGTTTACTTATGAACAGTCAGTTGTATTTGCTTCCAAACTTACTTATGCTGGGTGCCTTTGTTATTAATATTCTGTAAACTGATGCAATACTAGTTGAAAAGGGGGAATACAAGAACTAAGTTCAGAGCTCTGAAAAAACTGAGAAAAGCAAGTTGTTTTAGAAATTGGCTGTCAGAAATTCCATGGTGGTCCAGTCGTTAGGACTCAGCGCATTCACTGCTGGGCCCGGGTTTGATCCCTGGTCTGGGAACTAAGATCCCAGAAGTCCCATGGTGCAGCCAAAAAGAAAGAAAGAAAGAAAGAAAGAAATTGGCTGTCAAGTTAGGGGTAAACAAGAAAAATTCAAAATATTGGAGGAAACTAGAAAAAGTAAGAAGAAATTTGTTTTGATTGTTTCATATGTGTTGAAGTTTTTGCTGCATTTTATGAGAGCTGAAACTGCAATTATAAATAATGCATTATGAGTGTGGTTTATGTAAGAAAGACTAGAATTCCAGGTAGCAGATCTAAACTCGGATAAGGACTTGGCCCTACACAGAGGATTGGTGAAAGAATTACACTTATTCATGGTTTAATTGAAAATAAAATGGTTACAGTGGGTATTTATCATTTTCTAGGATTCCTTGCTGTAACTGACTTCTCTATGTAGCCAGCCAACAAACTGCCCTAATTCATTCAGATGAGAGAGGATATATACTGTATTTTTCTCTTATTTTTTTCCCCAGCTTTACTGAGATATAATTGGCATATAACATTATGGCAGTTTAAGGTGCACAACATACTTATTTTATTATTAACACTACCACCTGCTACTAACATTTATATAATATGTTATTATTGATTTATTCCTTCACATGTATTATCCTCTTTGCTCCTTCAAACATCCTTGTGAGATGTATATTTTTATTATTATTTCTACCCAGACCATAGCTGGTCCTGTTGGACAGATTACACATTGATGCACTTTATCTTTAGGTGAAAAACAGATCTTCATAGATTCCTAGTATAACGTGTGTTAAATCTTTTTTCTTTTTTTTTTTAACCATGTTGAGAGCACAGATCTTTACAAAAGTGAGATATTCAATAAGTCTTGGGCATTTAAGGATTTTAACTTTCAAGGTTTCAACTATGTAAAACCAACCCTGAAGGCCCAAGATGTACAGAATCTTGTAGTTTTGCTAAGGTGTGAATTTGAATTAAGCCATGACACTAAGGAGCCTGAGGTAGTTATTACTTATGTAGTAGGTGAACTGAACATACTGCCTGGATCTTAGTAGTTTCTTTCTTAGTTACTTGTAGTCATGTGTATAATAACTCTTATAGTGATAAAAATGTTGTGTGTGGGGTGTGTGTGTTTGTAAAGCTGACTGTTAATGAATGCACTTACTAGTTGCTAGAAATAAACGTTCATAGGCAGAAAATAGAAGCTTTGATTAAATGGAACGTTGAATTTTGAAATGTTATGCTGTGAATTAATCCACCACTTATTTGATTCAGAAACAAGAAAAGCTACCTCACGACACTCACAGCAAGTGCTCCAACCTGTACAAAAATTGCCCAGTGAGTCAGAAGATATACTTTAATGATATTTGAGAATTTGGTTAACTTGTGATATGAGGTGACACATGACTGTGGACAGAAATGTGATTCTGGAGAAAGACAGGATCCTGTTGAAACATTTTTCATGAAGGAACAGATGGTAAAGGCACTGAAATGACCTTTATTATGAGGAAAAACATTTTTTTTTTAGTTGTTGAACATTTTGAAAAATGCTCTTCTGGGCATAATACAAATTTAATGGAAGAGGTGATATCAGCAGACCAGGTCATCCATTCTAGGCTGAAGAAATAAATACACAGAGGAGATTTATAAGTTTGTACAAGTTTTTAACTCAGATGTAAATCATCTTTGAGAGGATAATGTTTTCCTGAACATACGTATTCCAGAAGAAGGAAGGACCAGAATTTAATGTTGGTGAAGACAGACTAACTCTGTTTATGCCTTCAGCAAATCTTTATTGAATGCCTGTGTACCAGGTACTGTGCTAGGCAGTTAGGATACAGTAGTGAACAAGGTAGATGCTGTCCTTGCCCTCATGGAACATATATGCAAGTGGAGGAGACAGAAAAAACAAATAGGAAAATAAAAACAACAACAATAAACAAAACCAAAAAAAGACAAATAAATAATTGCAGTTTGTAGTAAGTACCATGAAGGAAAAAATAAGGGACCAGAGAGAGAAAATGGGGAGTTCTTATGTTGTAGCAACATGGCAAATTTTATGACTGGCAGAGTGTGAAATGGCCAGACTAATGACCTTTTGCCTGTATGATGGACAAGCTGGAACCTTAGTGAGGAGCTATCTACTGGGCCGTCTTGGGGGTACAGTGGTAGAGGGATTGTGTGTAAGTTACAATGATAGATTCACTCCAACATTTCTATTTGCTTATGCTTTTGGGTCCTTGACTCTAGATTATGCCATGGGAAGTTGTGGCCTCCCTATCTTATTAAATGTGGGCTATCATGGAGTCCAAATTTCAGTCAGCAGCATGTTAACTCTTAGAGCCCCTTCTAGCTGTATAAGCTAACCGTTAAATCCTAAATCTCTAGTAAGTGACTCATATAAAATATATTGGCCCAATCTGGTGTTATATTTTGTTTTCCTTAGTCTAACACTCTTAGAATCTATTCTCACACAGATTTTTCCAGGTTTTCTACCAATAAAACTTAGCAAAATTTGACAGCTATTTTTGTGTATAAATTATTACTTCCTGAATCAGACTTTGTACTTGTTCCCCAGAGAATGTCAGTATATAACCCTATTACGGGTGGTGGTAAGGGATGGTCCAGCTAGGTCTTGAGGAGAAGAGGAATTCCCTTGCAAGCAAATTACCCATATATTGGGTTGGCCAAAAAGCTCGTTTGGGAAAAACCTGAATGAACTTTTGGCCAACCCAATATTTATGGTGAGGTTATTACAGGATTTTCAAGCCAGGGAAAGCTAATCTCTTCAGATACAGGAGAGCAGGCTATTTCTGTTTCCGCTGGCAAGGGAGGCTCAGAGTAGCATTGAGGGGGCAGTGTGTGTATCCAGATTCTTAGCTTCAAAAGAGTCCACCCAAATATCCTCATCCCCAGTTTCAGGGTCTCATTCTTTCTCATTCAGTTTCGCTTTCATCCGTGAAACGTGGTGCGTCTGTGGAATTCACCTTCCATTGTAATTCTGCAGATGGCACAGTTAAATCTGATGTTAGCCAGGTGAGCTCTGTGGCTATAAGACATGAAAGTTTTTATTGGGGCTGTCATAGAAGTTCTCTGGATCCTGATCACAAATGTGAGCTTGAAAGCTTAAAGACCCAAGCTTGTCATTTTCTTTCTGTAAGAGCTCCAGTGTATTCAGAAGAAGCCACATACCACAGTCTTTGTTTTTTATTGAAGTATAGTTGATAGACAATCATATATATTACAGGTATACAATACAGTGAGTCACAGTTTTTAAAGGTTATACTCCATTTATAGTTACTATAAAATATTGGCTATATTCCTCGTGTTGTACAATATATCCTTGTAGCTTATTTTATACTTAGTAGTTTGTATGTCTTAATGCTCTACCCCTGTATTGCCCCTCTGCTCTTCCCTCTCCCCACTTATAACCACTAGTTTGTTTTCTTTATCTGAGTCTTGTTCTTTTTTGTTATATTCACTAATTTGTTGTATATTTTAGATTCCACATGTAAGTGATATCTTACAGTATTTGTCTCTATCTGACTTACTTCACTTAGCATAATACCCTCCAAGTCCATGCACGTTGCTGCAAATAGCAAAATTTCATTCTTTTTTTATGGCCGAGTAGTATTCCGTTGTATATATACACACCTCTTCTTTATCCATTCATCTATTGGTGGACACTTAGGTTGCTTCCATATCTTGGGTTTTTTTTTTGTTTTTTTTTGTTTTTTTGATATATACCCAGGAGTGGAATTGCTGGGTCATTTAGTTCTATTTTTAGTTTTTTGAGAAACCTTCATACTGTTCTCCATAGTGGCAGTAGCAATTTACATTCCCACCAACAGTGTAGAAGGGTTCCCTTTTCTCCACATCCTTGCCAACATTTGTTATTTGTGTTTTTTTGTATGATAGCCATTGTGACAGGTGTGAGGTGATATCTCCATGTGGTTTTGATTTGCTTTTCCAAGTCCTTGTAGTCATCATTTCTCCCAAACTCACATCCTTTAAGGCACTTCTTCAGTAGATCCTTTGCTACAATCAGCAATCACTGTTAACGTGATTAGTAGTGATGCTGCTGCATCTCATCAAACCAATATAAAAGTCTGTTGAGGTCTGTATTTTGGGCTTCCACTCCTGACACCAATTTCTGTATCAGTCAGAGTTCAGTCAGGAAACAGAAGTCAAACAAGTTCATTTAACTAGACTAACTTGTCTCTCCTAGTCCAGCTCTTACGCTCACTCTAGTTGGTTAAACTCATCCCTCTTTCTTCCCTATCTCAGAGGGAAGGTGGAGATTGAAAAAGGAACTAAGTGCCAACTGGAGAGAAATAGGCCTCCTTTCACCCTCTAACTCGCTACTGTCATTATGTAAACTTGGGGATTCTATCCCCAAGAAGTAATTCCTTGAGAAGTAATTCCTGGTGAATGTGGAAGACAGTCTACTCATCAAAGTTCTTCAGAAAAAATTTAAAAGGATTATATACAATTTCATAGGGAACTAAATGTTTCACCAACAATGGATAACTGCTTTCTCAGGATTGATTGCTTAGATGAAATTACAGTTCTTTGTAAGGATACCTGTCACTGAAAGTGACACACTGAAAGTCATCACACATATAATAAGCTTATTTTATTATCATTGTTAGCCAGGATTATGAATATATTAAGTATTTTTATCGATCTTGATTTGTCAAGGAAAAAAAACTCATGGATAATTTTTTGTTGTTGTTGTTGTTGTACGTGGGCCTCTCACTGTTGTGGCCTCTCCTGTTGCGGAGCACAGGCTCTGGACGTGCAGGCTCCGCGGCCATGGCTCACGGGCCCAGCCGCTCCGCGGCATGTGGGATCTTCCCGGACTGGGGCACGAACCCGTGTCCCCTGCATCAGCAGGTGGACTCTCAACCACTGCGCCACCAGGGAAGCCCTGGATAATTTTTGAACTCTGAGTTTTTACTTGCAATAAAGCACAATGCACAGGAGACTGGCTTTCAGAACAACCTGTTGGTTCACAGAATATAGAGATGGGGCTATTAATAGTTCATATTATTATGTGGCAATCAGTAATTCTCATTGCATACAATTTAATCAGCTTGGATTATAAAAACACATTTCTGTCTTTGCATAAAAAAAACAAATATGATGTTTCTTTTTTTTGTGACTTATGTCAGGGTGAAAACCTTTAGGATGGCCCTGAAATTTCACGGCTTTAAAATGCAAAACTTTTAGAAATGTAAATCTTATTGGTCTGTAGTCGACAGAGGAATAGGTTAAGGTGAACAGTGTCAGTTTCACTTTTTCAGTCCTTACCTATGATCATATCTGTGCAGTTAAGGTGTGGATTTGACCAAACATGTTTGTTCCATGGTTTTCCGATGCACTATCGGTGTTGTTAATATGGTGCTTTGTATATTTAGCTTATTTCAGCTACATAAGGACAATGAGGCATTATTGAACACATAAAGATCTTCTTGTTTTGTGTTTAATAAAACTAGAACTGGGACTCCCCTGATGTTCCAGTGGTTAAGACTCTGTGCTCCCAGTGCAGGGGGCCTGGGTTCGATCCCTGGTCAGGGAACTAGATCCTGCATGCCACAACTAAGAGCCCATGTGCTGCAACTAAGACCCGGCACAGCCAAATAAATAAATAAATATTAAAAACAAACAAACAAAAAAAACTAGAACCACGTGATAGTAGGATTAGAGTTAATCTCATGCAGCCTCTAGAGGCATATATGTATATTTTTTATCACTTTCTGTAGTGCCAGAAATATTTTTATTGCCCTTAGAATTAACCTATTTCAAGGTCAGGAGCCATCAGGAACCAAAAAATCATTCAGTTTGCCTCTAATGATTTTGCCTATAGTACCTATGACTGTAGAAGTATCCTCTTACTCCAAGTTCCTCAAATCACTCAATGTTCCTGGCCTTCCAGAAAGTGACATTCTGTGCTACCTATAAGACGGAGACTCCTCAAGCCACAGAGCAGGTACCAGGCTAGTTTCCTGGCAGGTCACTGAAGCATTGTTTCTCCATATGGGAGTATAATTCCTTACTAGTGGGCTTGTCATGCCTAATTAAGTGAGATTTATTATTAAATGAAACATTTCTGGCATGGTGGTAGCTACAAATTTGTTTTGTCTAATTATATCCTGGTAAGGAGAAAGATAGATTCTTAGTGAGCCTATGCAAATAATTACATTGCCGTGTAAAGTAAAAGAACTCGGTAAAGACATGTTGTGTAATATGTGACCATTGTCCTGATTAGTTTTGCAGACAAGGCCGATCGGTATGAGTTGTAGAGACTTCCCTGGCGGTCCAGTGGTTAAGACTTTGCCTGCCAGTGCAGGGGGTGCCGGTTCAATCCTTGGTCGGGGAGCTAAGATCCCACATGCCTTGCGGCCAAAAAACCAAAACATAAAACAAGCAATATTGTAACAAATTCAATAAAGACTTTAAAAATGGTTCACATCAAAAAAAAAAAAGAGAAAGAAAAAACGTGCTGTATTTTCTATACAATTTCCATCTTTCAATCAACCTAACAATTTACTAGTTTATATTCCAGTTACTATTGCCACATAACAAACTACCCCAAACGTATCAATGTAAAATAACCGTGTGAGATGCTCACTAATTCTGCTGGTCAGGAATTCTGCTGAGACTCGGGGGACAATTTTTTGCCCGTCATAGCATTACTGAGGTCACTCAGTGATCCTTAGCGGGTGGATTGCCTGGTCTGGAAGATCTGAGATGGCTTCTTCCCACTTTGGTGCCATGGCATAGCTGGGACTGTTGACTGCAGTGCCTTCATATAGCTTCTCCAGCATGTCCATCACAGGGTAGTTGGACTTCTTACATGGTAGCTGTCTTTCCTCAGAGTGAATGTCCTGAGAGAACCAGGCAGAAGCTAATATCTTTTGGCGACCTACTCTCAGAATTCATATGGTGTTACTTTTGCTATACTCTGTTGGTCAAAGCGCTGATGAGCCTGCTCGGATTCAGAGGGGGCAGGAAAAGATACCACCTCTTGATGGGGACGTGACATAGTAACCTTGGAGAACATGTGGGAAGGGAGATATTTTTTTGAAAATAAAATCTGGATTTGGAAAATATAGTCTGCCACATTTTGTAAGGTATGTTAAGATGTCCCAGAGAATGCTTTTCCTGAATTCAGAGGGATCAGTAGGAGGAACATATTCAAAGAGTGTTTCATTCCAATTTGCCCAAGTATAGCCGGCCACCATGAGACTTAGTGAAAAATGAAGGAGGAAGATATTTTGTCAAAACTACTATTAAATTTCCCTCATGGGTTCCATTCAGTCTTTTTTTTTTTTTTTTTTTTTTTTTGCCGGACCGCGGGCCTCTCACTGTTGTGGCCTCTCCCGTTGTGGAGCACAGGCTCTGGACGCGTAGGCCCAGTGGCCATGGCTCACGGGCCTAGCTGCTCCGTGGCATGTGGGATCTTCCCGGACCGGGGCACGAACCCGTGTCCCCTGCATCGGCAGGCGGACTCAACCACTGCACCACCAGGGAAGCCCTCCATTCAGTCTTGCAGAATTAATTCTTGTTCCATTGAATCTTGGGTCAGCAGCGTGGCTTTACAAAGTGTGTGATTTTCGAATTAAAGAGTCTTGTAAACGCTGACTCAGGTTTCTGGTAGTCTGTCCAAGAGTCTGCTCTTGGTGGTGATGTTGGGTTACACTAGGCAGGAAACCTGACCCATGAGTCAGTGATAGTCAAGAATACTGATATAGGCCTTTATCCAGGCTTTCTTCTTTGAATGTTTCATCCTACAGACTCAGTTTTCTCACCTCCAGCTTATGGCCTGGCCTTTTGGCATGCTTGAAGGAAAAGTAGAAACCACCTGTTAATAAGACTGATATTAACTGGTCTCGTTAATTTATTACAGTAATTAACAGTGTTAGAATGGAATCCCCGATTGGGGTATAACATACAGCTAATTAATGATTTAGTCAATGGTTATTCTGAGGGCACAGGCCTTATGATGGACACTAAAGGCATTGATAAATACATCTCTAGGGACTTTGATGAAGTGTGTTTTAAACATGCCACCAATTAACAAGAGTATTTAATACTTATAAACATAATCTTAGAAATCATTTTCTTTATTTACATCATTGTGCCAGTCTTCGCACAGGATCATGAATATGTTCTGTCCACCCTGAAAAGTATACAAGTGTTGAACCATATTCATTATTAGTTACACCATGGGTCTGCCCATATTATGGGCTTGGTAAACAGGGCAGCTCTTATGATACAGTTAAGCTAATTAAAGATATGGAGAATACTATATTTAGTTCTTCCTAATAGCCTCCTTGCTCAATAGTGCTACCTAGTGGCTATCTGGGAAGTACCAGAGATAGTTTGGGTGTAAAATATATGTTAACAATTTTATTATTTTTAATTTGAGGCTTAAGTTTGCGAAGGCAGTATCATAACGAGTTGCCAGGAGACTAGTGATTGCAGGAAATGTAAGCATAAGTCATAGGTGCCCAAGACAAGAAATGATTACAGTCTTGGTTTGGAGTGACAGTAATTAAAATAAAGCATAGGTACAAGAAACAGTGATTGTTATGAAATCTAGCTTTTTCAGAAACAAGAAACTTTTGTTAAAAAATGTTTAAGGGGCATGACAAAGGTCAACACAAAAGCTCAAAAAGTTAACTGGCTGTTAGGAAGTGAGAGTGTTCCGGGAAGTTGAGGAACCTGGCCAGGCTAGGTACTGAAGGCACAGAATAATTTTTTTATAGCTTGCTTGTTGAGAGAAGACTGTATTATCAAAGATCAAGTTTCTTCTCATCAACTGGTTTCAAACTGTTTAATTCATAAGCTATCTTTGTAGATTTTAACACATTTTATACACCCACATATATATATATTATATATACACTTAGATTGCAAATTAACACTTTCACCTGTAACTTAAAATGTATTAACTTTGTGTTCTCTTATCATAAGATGAAGCATATACCACACTAAATTTGCTATCCTGATTAGAGTTTTCTTTAAGAATTTTAGTCTTTAGAAATTGGCCAGGTAATCAAAGATTCCTCGTTACTTAACTCACTGTGATATTAGTATGGTATCTTAAGGCCAATTAGAATTACAGAAGTTTATTTACAGTGACGTTGCAGAGCAGTACAATGATTATTGATACCAAGTTTGTCAGATATGGCATTTGAAAGTTTTACACGGAAGACGGGAACAGTGATTAAGATCAAGTGATTTGCAGCATTGTCTGTAATTTAGAAGAGCTAATAACCCTTTAATAAAGACATCAGTTTTTATGACTTTAAATCGTATGTGTGGAAGCAGTGATAATACATCTAACCAGTAAAAGCTGTGAAGAAAATTTAAAAGCTCAAAGAACGAAATGTTACAGTGCATTGTATTTCATACTATGACATGATCAGAAAGAAGACAGAACTATTTTAAAAATTAAAATGATCAAACCAGCTCTAATTTAGCCAACAGTTTGCCTTAATTAGTTTACATACAAATTGGATACCATTATTAAAGATATTTCAAAAGTTTGTATTACTGTAATTTTAAATAACTATTAGTTGCTAGCCAAATATCTGTTTGACTTTTTAAAGTATCACTGCTTGAGCTGGTCAATTCTTTGAGAATGCATCTTCTGAAATTCCTAGCACATTTAAAGCATTGGAAGTTTTGTCCTTGCTTGGTAATTTTTGAGTTTTCTCAGATTTAATTGAGCACTTATTAGTCAGAAAAGAAAAGGTGTTTTAAAATTTAAAACAGAGAGTTACTTGATAGTATTGTTCTTTGCACTGAAATCTACTTTGTCCAAATTTCTTGTGAGTAATTTTAGCATCCAACTTTCTTTTGATTAGTGTTAGCATGATATATCTTCTTCTGTCTTTATTGTTAGTCTATATGCACTTCATATTTAAAATGGGTTTCTTGTAGACAACATAGATTTGGTCTTGCTTTTTATCCAATTTGATGATTCTTGTCATTTAATTGGTATGCTCAGACCATTAACGTTTAATGTCATTGTTGATATGATTGTGTTGAAATTTACCAGTTTACTCTTTGATTTCTATTTGTCCCATCTGTTTGCTTCCTTTTTTTTTTTCTTCCTGCCTGCTTTTGGGTTAATAGCACGGTTTTTATTATTACATATAATTTTCTCCCTTGGCTTATTGGCTGTACATATTTTTTTGTTTGTTTTTAGTGATTGCTTTTGATTTTGCAGGGTACATCTTTAACTTATCACAGTGTACTACTTCATGTGTAGCATATGAACCTGATGATCCTATACTTCCATATATTCTGTTTCTCTGTGTGTATGGACTGTGTAACAAAGTACTTTTGCCTTAGTTCAATTGTATTTTAAACTGTATTTCATATTACCATTTCTGATGCTCTTCATCCCTTTGTGTAAATAAAGATTTCAGGACTCTTTTTTCCTGTCTGCAAGATGTCCTTTAACATATCTAGTAGTGCTGGTTTGCTGGTGACGAGTTCTTTTTGTATATCTGAAAAAAACCTTTATTTTTTTTATTATTATTATTTTTTTGCGGTACGCGGGCCTCTCACTGTTGCGGCCTCTCCCGTTGCAGAGCACAGACTCCGAACGCCCAGGCTCAGTGGCCACGGCTCATGGGCCCAGCCGCTCCACGGCATGTGGGATCCTCCCAGACCGGGGCACGAACCCGTGTCCCCTGTATCAGCAGGCGGACTCTCAACCACTGCGCCACCAGGGAAGCCCCCAAACCTTTATTTTTGAAGTATATTTTCCCTGGGTATAAAATTTTAAGTTGACAGGTTCTTCTCCCCTCGCCCCCCTCAGTACTTTAACTATTTTGCTTCACTGCCTTCTGGCCTGCAGTGTTTCTGACAAGAAGTCTGCTGTCATTCTTTTGGCCATTAGTTCATCAAATATTTTTTTCTATCCCTCACCCATTTCCCAGGACTTCAGTTATATTAAACTGATTTAGTATATTAAAATGATTGAAGTTGTCCCCCAACTCACTGATAGTGTGCTCTTCTTTTTTTCAGTCTCTTTTCTCACTGTATTTCATTTTGGATGGTGTCTCTTGCTATGCCTTCACATTCACCAACCTTTTCTCTGCAGTGTCTAATCTGCTATTATTCCTGTTAGTATATACATATATTTTTTAATCCAGACATTGTGTTTTTCTCTATATATAAAAATTTAGGGTTTTTTTTTTTTTTTTTTTTTTTTAAATATCTTCCTTATCTTTTTTTAAAATGACCACCCTCTACTTTCTGGAACATGTAGAATATAGCATGTTCTCTCTGTCTCTCTCTCTCGAGAACAACACTGGTTTGAACTGCATGGGTCCACTTTATACACAGATTGCTTTCAACATATACTACATGATCTGTAGATGCACAACTGCAGATATGGAGTGCTGCCTGTAAAGTTACATGTCGATTTTCAACTGTGCAGGGGGTCAGCACCTGGATTCCCTAGTTGTTCAAGGATCAACTGTATGTATATGTCTTGCTCGTGTTCTCACTCACTCTCTCTCTTTACTCTGTCTGCTAATTCTGCAGGCTCTGTCTTTCCCAAATGCTCAAGTCTGTTTCCTCAGCTCATGGGGTACTGCTCATCTCTATGTGAGTTCTCTCTTTATCCCAGTCTAGAAAACCTAACTGGGCAATAAGCTAGGGCAACCATAGGGGTCACCTTATTTATTTCCCTTCTATTAGATATACCTCTCCTGAACTGTCTATTGTGCAATGTCTAAACACCATTGTTTCATATATTTTGTCAGTTTTTTAAAGTTTCAAGTGATAGAGTAAACCTGGTTTCTGTTACACCAGCATGGCTATAAGCAGGAGGGCCCCCCCATTTTTTCTACCATTATAGATTTTCTAGTAAATATAATTTCTGTCTTTGCACATGTCTGTAAACGTTTGGTCTGCATGAGAGAAAAGGACTCAATTCTTTTGCAGACGTTTGCACGGGGCCTGGCATGAATAAGGGGGTTGTGCCCACTTAGCAAGTATTGTTTTGGTGACTAAAGAGTCATTATGAAACCTCATAATATTCTTAATATTGCACAAAAAGATCCTTTTGACATTTAGCTGATGTTTCAATTTTGGCACAAGTGTTTTTATGAGGTAATGCAGGATCCTGTTGTAAAGCTGTCCAACTAAACAGTTTCACCAAGTGTAGCTTATTTCAGCTTCCTAACTGTTTGTTACCAGTCGTTTACTCCGATAGAGAAAAACATCTGTAATATGGGTGGATATTTTGTTAGAAATGTAGCATACCTACCAATTAGTTGGCCCAGCCAAATTAGCATGTGTTGGTCTGCATCTCCAATTAAGGCAGCTGCTTGAATGTTGCTGTGCTACAGCTGGCATTTGGCGTGTGGGAGTGTACTGCACCGTGGCCAGACACTAGCTATACCTCTTAATTAAAATATTTGCTTATGCTGGTGTGGTTTCTTTAAAACAGTAAGTGGTCTTTCCAATCAGGTTATTGATGGTTCAGTGACTTTTGTATAAAACGCTTTTTTTTGGTTGGGGAAATGTGTGACCAAGGTGTTCTGAAATTGCTCCCATTCAAGTAGATGATTGGTGTTTCTCCTCCCATTTTTAAATTGTTAGTTGTTGTTTTAAGTGGATAATTGTAATTTGGGGTACAGCCTTCGGCTTTAATAAAAGAATTTGTAGAAAGGCATATTCTTTGAAACATTTATAAAGTTCAGTGGTCTGATATAGGGATTGCTTTCTTTTTTATCACAGAGAGAAGGTATTTTTGAAAGTTTTATGAAAAAGGTTCACTTTATTTTGATTTTCCCATCAAGTGAAGTTATGTTTTCTTGTCAATTATCCATTGTTTTAATAATCTCTTTATACTATCACTTATTAAGTGTATAATTTGTTATATGATAATCTTTAAAATAACTACAAATCAAATTTAAATGACCTACTGTTATATCTAATAATAGAATCAAAGAGAAGATGCATCCATTAAAACTGACAGGAAGTTTCATAAATTTTGAACTACTTTATTCGTTTGCTAATAAAAAACAATAGAATTAATATTTAAGGACAGCAGGCTACTAGTAATATTTAGAAAGTATTGATAGTCAGCTTTTATTATGCTTCCATTCTGTTTAATGCTGTAGAGATGTATAAAGTCTAAAATGCAATCACTCTTCAATAACTGATTAAAATACTAAGCCACAAATATAAATATAATCACTTTCGTGGAATGCATAGAATCATGTTTAGGCATGTGTAGTTTGAGAAGCACACTCTACACTATTTTAAAAGGGCATCTCTGTTTAGTAACTACCGATGAACTAAAACCCTCATTTTATAAATATGGAAGCTAAGTCTGAGAAGCCAAGTATAGCTAGAATGGCAGAGGTGGACAGGGTTCGTACCTTTGGCTTCTTGTGCTGTGTTCTCCTTTACCCCCATGCTCTTAAATATACTTTAAATAGTGTGGCTGGGTAACTGAATGATAACTTTTGGGAAGGTACGTTTCAAAAACATAATGTCAGAATTACTTAGCATCAAAAGAATAAAGAACAAACTATGCTAAATTTGCGTTGTGACTATTTTTGAATGCAGTTGCCTATTACAGTTATTAGCATTGGATCAATGATAAAGTACATGTGAGCATTTTGATTGCATGGATGTATTCTTTTTATTTTTTTAAGACACAGCCATGTCCAACTGTGTATTTAAGGAGGACTTTGAATTAGTAAAACCCTAACATAACCAAATAAAACTGTTTATTTATATTAAAACAAGCTTTGATTGAAAGCAGTCTTCCAGTAATATTTGAGATATTTCCTGAATAAGTAATGAAATAAACATTCATAATTGATCCTTAGAACAATCATGAGGACAAGCTGGCAAGGTTACCCAAGATCACATACTAGGCAGCATGATCTTTAATTGCAGACCATCTAACTGCAGGTCTAGTTCTCCTTCCACTCCTGGGTGACACTTCTAATTATTCATCTCTCCTCCCCAAGTTATCCTTTATGGTATTAATCTAGATTTCCAAGGTGTCTTGAGTGTGCGCCTTGTTTTCCAGTCTTGAATCACTTAGAATCCATGTTTTGGACTCCTATTTCTGAATATCATGGAAGATGCTGCTGTCATACCCAATTCTAGAAGGCCATTATTCATCCTTTGTGTGTCTTTCAGTAGTAGTCTATGTGGTTGTATGTTGGACCTCCAGCGAGTTAGGGGGCACCCTCATGGGTGGGACTCCAGCTTGCCTTCTGCTTCAGTGTTGGCCACTCTGCTTTTATCAGTTTTGTGCATGGAGTTCTGTGGTCTTTTGATAAAAGGGCCTGTTGCAGTGAAGTTTGGAAACCATTGCTGGAAACCCACACCTTCTCTGCCATTCCTTATTGTTTCCTTCTAACAAAGGACCTGATTACTCAGCCTATGTCTCTATATGCCTGGACTTTTATCCTCTTCAGAGGAAGAAATGTTTTCTTCTCTAAAAGCCGACCTTTTGCTGGTGCCTTGAATCCCAAGCTGGTATCTCTTGCTAGTACCTTTGGGACCTGTTCCCATAGCACTGTTCTCCTCTGGTATCTCAAACAGGTGCCTCCTAGATGAGCTTTGCTGGGCTTTTTCTTTTAAAAGCCCGCACACGTCACTTAATTAAGTAAATCATAATTTATGCCTTCCTTTGAAAATCCAAATGGTCTCTTAACCCTAGGCCCAACATTCCTATAGGGCAGCAATCAGCTGGAGTTGTGACCCACTAGCCCTTTAGGGTGGGGACTGCCCTGTCAAGGGTGTCCCAGCCCCTCCCCACTCTGACAGTGCATGCATCTGTACTTTTATTAGGGTCTCTTCACACACCTGAGAAATGTGTTTGGACCCTGAGGACATTTGAGTTTGCAACCTCTATTATCCTTTACAGTCTTTCTAAGCAGCACATCTAAAGAGAAATGCTGTTTCATTTACAGGGTATGGTAGAACATTTGCAAGGCATGTAGAACACTTGTATCACTTGGATATGTCTTATCTTCAATAAAATATACTTCTAGTATGGTATAGGTACACTTTATAAATATTTTCCATTAATTTTGCTTTTGTCTTATAACAAAAATATACCTGTAAATGTTAATACTGAAAACAATATAAACTTAGGATGTGGGAAAACTATAAAAATACTCATGTACAGGTTAGTGAGTGATCACAGAGTTGAGGGAATCACATACTCCCTCCCAATAACTACTCCTTTCCTCCCCTGAAGTAATCACTATCTTAATTTCTAATGTTATCATTTAGCTTTGCCTTCCTTGGCCTTTATATACATTGCATGATACAGTATGTATTTTTTACATTTTTGGCTGTGTTGCGTCTCCATTTCTGTGCAAGGGCTTTCTGTAGTTGCAGCAAGCGGGGGGCCACTCTTCATCACGGTGCGCGGGCCTCTCACTATCGTGGCCTCTCTTGTTGCGGAGCACAGGCTCCAGATGCGCAGGCTCAGCAGTTGTGGCTCACGGGCCCAGCTGCTCCGTGGCATGTGGGATCCTCCCAGACCAGGGCTTGAACCCGTGTCCCCTGCATTAATTAGTAGGCAGACCCTCAACCACTGCGCCACCAGGGAAGCCCAGTATGTATTTTTTGAGTTTCATCTTCTTCAACTCAGCATTATGCTTGTGAGTTTCATCTATATTTTTACATGTAGGTATAGTTCATTTATTGAATATACCACAATTTAGCTATCTGTTCCATTGTTGATAGACATTTGGGTTGTTCATATCAGTGATGTTACTGGGAACAATCCTGGTGTATGTCTTTTGGAGCACGTGTGCATGCATTTTTTTTTTTTTACATCTTTATTGGGGTATAATTGCTTTACAATGGTGTGTTAGTTTCTGCTTTATAACAAAGTGAATCAGTTATACATATACATATGTTCCCATATCTCTTCCCTCTTGCGTCTCCCTCCGTCCCACCCCTCCAGGCAGTCACAAAGCACCGAGCTGATATCCCTGTGCTATGCGGCTGCTTCCCACTAGTGACCAAGTTTCTTTATTGATTATGTTGTAATCAGGTGTTTAACAGTGCCTTTTTAGGTCTTCTGTGATTTATAGACTTATTGTTGTATTCTGATGCTTTTGCAAAAGTGCTTCATCTTCAAGAAGACTCATAGGAAGGATCTTTTGACAAGTACAGGTCTCTGATAAATTTCAGATCATACCACTGAACTGGGTAAGAAATTAAAGAATCCTAAGGGAAAACCTGATGGCTTCATAAAAAGTTAACAAAAGGATTGGTTACTGAGTGAACTGGTAGATATGGTTATACTTTTTATGGTTTTTGTCTGGAATATTACTGGCTTTATTTTTGTGGTACGCGGGCCTCTCACTGTTGAGGCCTCTCCCGTTGCGGAGCACAGGCTCCGGATGCGCAGGCTCAGCGGCCATGGCTCACAGGCCCAGCCGCTCCGCAGCATGTGGGATCTTCCCGGACCGGGGCACGAACCCACGTCCCCTGCATCGGCAGGCAGACTCTCAACCACTACACCACCAGGGAAGCCCTGGACTCATATTCTTGATAGCCTCTTTGTCGTGCATAAGGCATTGCTGTTTATTTCAGGGTCTTTGGTAAAGAGCTATCAAATACATTTCTTAAGATCACGTCGCAAATACAGCAACAGATTGGGAATCGGCATCTACGACCTTAATTCCTTCTGTGCACTGCCACCTTACAAACAAAACAAAAAACACCTAATGAGACTGCAAACTACCTCTTTATTTTTATGTCTTAACTTTTGGTGCTCTTTATGAATCTGTGTGTGTGTGTGTGTGTGTGTGTGTGTGTGTGTGTGTGTGGCTGAACATCTAACCTTTTTACTGAACTGCTTTGAAATTTTTCAGATTTAACAAAAATTTTATAAGTTGGTTCACCCGGCAGTTTGCCTTGTTCATTCGGCATGGCTTCAAGTGGTCTGAAGTTATAGTGAGGAGACTTAAAGTACATTTTAAAGATCATGTTAATGATGATGGAGCCTGAATATGTGGCAGATTACTGCATTAAATGGAAAATACATAGCGTAAGCTCCCCCACTGCTTCCCACCCCTGTTTTCTCTTAAAAGTTCATTCTTGAAAATGTTACACAACAGATATGTGTACTCATATAAATTCACATGGACCATCCTAATCAAATCATGAATTAAAATACTTTTATTTTTTGGCTTTGCCTTCTCTCCATCACCCTTTCACACACAGAGCTAAAATGTTATTAATTGAATTTTCTCTTGGCATAAGTACAAGATGATATCTGCAAGAAGGGCTTAATGTTACTTAAATCATCATTTTACACAGCAACATTGCCTCTAGGACGTTTATGCAATACAGCTGCTTTTGGTAGATGAAGGAAATCAAGTACTGCTGCACAGACTTTTAGGAATATTAATATATTTTTAAAAGTAAATAAAATAGCCTATGTACTGGCTTGTGATCTGGTATGAATGGAGAATAAATCCATAGGAGTGGTTACTTTTTCTTGAGAACAGAGCATCATGGGAATATGGGCTGTTTCTGATCTTTTTTGTAAACGGGTTTTATTTATTTAAAAAAAATTTTATTTATTTATTTATTTTGGTTGTATCAGGTCTCAGTTGCGGGCACATGGGATCTTCGTTGAGGCATGCGGGATCTTTTCGTTGTGGCGTGCGGGCTCTTCTTTGTGGCACTCAAGCTTCTTTCTAGTTGTGGCGCGTTGGCTCCAGGGTGCGTGGGCTCTGTAGTTTGCGGCACGCAGGCTCTCTAGTTGAGGCACGCGAGCTCAGTAGTTGTGGTTCGTGGGCTTAGTTGCCCCGCGGCATGTGGGATCCTAGTTCCCTAACCAGGGATCAAACCTGCGTTCCCTGCATTGGAAGCCTGACTCTTTACCACTGGACCACCAGGGAAGTCCCTGTAAATGGGGTTTAAGTTGTCAAATTCTTAGGAATGATTTTGGGGGAAAGAAAGTACTTTCAAGCCATTTTGAAGATGTTTAGAAAAATTAAAGAATATTTTACGAAGAAGGTTTTATCTTACTAGATTTAAAAATATTTTGTAGTTTATTTGTTTTTAAAAATAGGCTTTATTCTTTAGAGATACTTTTAGGTTCACAGCAAAATTGAGCTGAAGGTAGAGAGATTTCCTGTGTATACACAGCCTCCCCTGCTATCAAAATCCTGCACCAGAGTGGTACGTTCGTTACAATTGATGAACCTGTGTGTTAATACAACATTATAACCCCAAATCCATAGTGCAATGTAATATTTCATACTCTTGGAAGGAATACATTTGAATCTCAAGTTTTTGTTGTTGTATACTGCCTATGAAATGTTTCACTTAGATGTCTGTGCTTGGATTCCTTGGCTTATACTCCTTGGCTTTAAAAAAAAATGGCATGGAAAGTAAACTTCTTGCTTTTCACCATTTTATTTTTTTCAGTTTAACATTTTTGTTTTTAAAAATATATTTATACTATATACCTTTTTCTGTTTCTATATCGTTCATTGGGCATAGGCTGAAAGGGATCAGTTTAGATCCCAGGTTAGAAATGCATATGCTTTTAGAGACCAGGCAGGTAATGAAAATGAATGAAGTGGGCTAGAATGAGGCTGGAAGGAGTGGTGAGGTCTGGAGAACCAGAGAGCTCTTGCCCCGTGTAAAGATGTTGTTGGCTCTTGCTAATTGTACTGTGTGGCAGTGCAAGCCTGAGGGTGCCACATTTTCTAGTTATTTAAGAAGAATTTTAAAAGGAAACCAAGATGTCTTATGGAAAACTTTGCAATTTTCCATCAACTTAGCCCTAATTGGGGCCAAATAAAATTGAGGAGGCCCCAACAATCTGTGAGCTACTATTTTATTTATTTTTATCAAAGTATTCTTTCTACAATCATTAAATGTGCTAGGGACTATTCTGAGAACTTTATAGAAATCAACTCATTGAATCAAGCTGCTCTCTGGGATTGGCGCTTTCATTATCCCCATTTGAAAGGTGATACAAGTCAGATACAGAGGGGTAACTGTCTGTGGTAAACAGAATTCTAAGATGCTCCTGAAAATTCATGCCCCCTGGTGTACATACCCCGTCTAATCCCCTCCCCTTGAGTGTTGGCAGTTCATCTTGTGATTAGGTTACATTATATGGCAAAGGTGAAGGGAGTTTGCAGAGAGAAGTAAGGTCTCTCATCAGTTGACTTAGAGTTCTTCAGAAGGGAGATTATCTTTGGTGTGCCTGACCTAATTAGGTGAGCTCTTTAAAAGCTGGCTCAAGCCTTCACTGAGGTTAAGACATTTGAAGCAGCCGAAATAGTCTTTTGGCCTCGAAGAAGCAAACTGCCATTTTATGGGGTGGGCCATAATGCAGGGAATGGCAAGGGGGCTCTAGGACCAGAGAGCCCCAGTTTTGCAACTGTAAGAAATGGTATTCTCTCAACAGCCAGTGTGCTTGAAAGTAGAACCTGAGCCTCAGGTGAGATCACAGCCTCTGAGACTGAGCAGAGGACCCAGCTACACCATGCCTAGATTCTTAGCCTACAGAAACTGGGAGGCAATGAATGTCTGCTGTTTTTTTTTTTTTTTTTTTTTTTTTTTTTTTTTTGCGGTACACGGGCCCCGCACTGTTGTGGCCTCTCCCGTTGCGGAGCACAGGCTCCGCACGCGCAGGCTCAGCGGCCATGGCTCACAGGCCCAGCCGCTCCGTGGCATGTGGGATCTTCCCGGACCGGGGTACGAACCTGTGTCCCCTGCATTGGCAGGCGGACTCTCAACCACTGCGCCACCAGGGAAGCCCCATGTCTGCTGTTTTAAACAGGCAAGTTCGTGGTAATTTATGATGCAGCGGTAGAGAACTCATACATATTCCCTGGGTCACACTGCTGAGGTCATATTGCAGAACTGGGGTATGGATCCAGGCAGTGCAGGTGCAGAGTACACTGCCCCGTGTCATTATTTGGTGGCTCCTATCCAGAGAGCTCTTTGCACAAATAATGGTAAGAATGTATTCTTAAAGCTTCCACTCTCTCCTTCATGACCACAGGGTATATATTCTACTATGATGTTCTCCTTCATAAATCCACTTTTGTGGGCAACTCAGAAATTTATTTCTTCAAGTTCTCTTTTTATCTTTTTCCCCTTAATTAAGAAGCTGATATATACATATGCATATTTATATATATATATATAATTTATACATAGAAATATTCTTTAAATAATATTAAAATTAGTTTTATTAAAAAGCAGTATTTTTTTGTATTGTGAACTAGTGTTAATGTTTCCATTCTAATCTCTTTGGTATAAAATTATAAAGAATGAACATTTCAGGATACGTAAATAAAGTATTTGCTGAAAGCTCTTTGAGGTATTGTAGAAAGTTTATTTTCCTTGATTCAAATTTTTAAAAGATGATGGAATATTTTATAACTTGGTAATTTAATTAATGACATTCATCCTGAACTTTCTGACCTTCAGAATTTACAGTTTTTATCTTGTATTTTAAAATCATGAGATGGAATTGATCACTTTTTACTTAACCCTCATGACCTTTAAATATGTGAAAGGCAAATGAGACCTGCCCAAAGCGGTGTGGAGGACATGGCATGGAGTATAATCTACCGTGTGGGCAATAAAATCTCTAAGGGAAACCTAATAGGCATTTATCAGTTCTCGTTATAGGTATTAATGATTAATGAATCTTAATTATTAAGGATAATCAAGGTTCTTAAATGAGCTGGAATCCATACCTTTTTAAAAAAGTTCCATTTTGGAATGTGAAATCAACTGACAACATTGTTTTTATCCAGAACGCTCTATTAAATACCAAGTACTGGTAATAGCGCATGATTCTGTGACCATGGATTAACCATTTGTTAGGCAACCTGGATCCATCTCTGGTCTTCCACTGAGACCTTTGTCACCCGAGACACCTGGTTGTCTATTGTACTTTGTGTAGGACAGATATATTCACATCTATGATGTTGATAATTTCTGCTTTCCATAACTTAGAGGATTGTTGTAAGGATCAAACAAGATAACATACTTGAGAAATTTTTGAATGTAAGGGGAAAGCTTAAACTTCAGTCTTTGCCATTCCAGGTATAATATGTTAATTGCTTTCTTGGGGCAAAGTGAGAAATATAACTGCTATTTACTCAGGACAGTTTGCAAAATGTCTCCCACATGATCTGCTACTGCTTTCCCTTTGGACAGATGATTCTTTATCTTTCTGCTTTTCATCATCCTGGTCTTCAATCCCTACTAATAAAGAAAACTTGCTGCTCCTTTTCCCACTGCTGATCCTAAAGTTGGCTGCCACTTTAAGAATTGTTGGGGCTTCCCTGGTGGTGCAGTGGTTGAGAGTACGACTGCCGATGCAGGGGACACGGGTTCGTGCCGCAGTCCGGGAAGATCCCACGTGCCGCGGAGTGGCTGGGCCCGTGAGCCATGGCCACTGAGCCTGCGCGTCCGGAGCCTGTGCTCCGCAATGGGAGAGGCCACAACAGTGAGAGGCCTGCGTACAGCAAAAAAAAAAAAAAAAAAAATGTTGGAAATTGATTGACATTTGCAAAATAATTTTACTGACTTGGATATTTGAGAGAATAAAGGTTAGTGTCTGTCATTTCATGGGAGACATTGGTAGCAGGATATAGGTGATCTACCCTCTCCCAACCCCCAGTCCCCACCCTACTCCCTTCTGCTCCATATTATATTGCCTCCCATACTCTCGGCTGCATATATGTACATATCATACCTATGTTACATAATCATACATGAGGATATCGTCTCATGTATCATCTTAGTGTTTCTAAGGAAGATGTAGAATTTTTTTCTTTCTTTTTTTTTTTTTTTTTAATAAAACTCTATAGGGATGTGCTTTCTGTGACTTTCCAGTGCAATGTGATTCATTTACATAGCTCTGAAGTCTTGCTTGTTGGTGGCATTTGCTAATGAGGAATAGGAGAGAATAAAAGGGAGATAAAAGATGTTGGCCTTTGCTTGCCAAGGTAACTTTTCATGGCAGTGACACTGGTCATTACTGAAGCTTATAAAGGAAAAAGGAAATGTTGCTACAGAAGGCTGTTGGCTGAGGGGACCAGTTCAGTGACTACTAAGGGTCTGCCTGGGATTATTACTTTTAGGGTAATATGAATTGGTTTCCTCAAAATGACCACTTAGACTTCCTACAAATTTGATTGAAAATACACGTATAGAGACATAGGATTTATTAATGATAGACACATCCTGTTTTATATTTTACATTAAATTGTGTGACATTTGTCAATTAGAAAAATTTCAGATACTCATTTTTTCTTAGAAATAATTGAAAGGTATAGCAAAAACAAGTAAATTTACCTCTTAAGGATTCAGGATTCAATTAGGTATATAATTTGATCCATTAAGAACCTGTAATTACGGATTTGTTGTGCACTAGGAATGGCATAGGAATTTAAACACAATGTTGTACCAGTTTAACAAATAAGGAGTAGACAATTTCTTAGCTTCAAAAAATATTTTCATTTTTAAAAAATTGTTGTTCAGTCATTCCCTTTCCCTCTCACCTTGATTTATTTTTTCCGTGGCATTTGTTACCAAATTTGATGCATTATTATTTTTTTTAATTTGTCTTTCCAACTTAGTTTTCTTCTAATTTTATTAAAAAAATTTTTTTATCATTCTTCTTTTCTTAATTAATTAATTTTATTTTTGGCTGTGTTGGGTCTTTGTTCCTGCGCGTGGGCTTTCCCTAGTTGTGGTGAACAGGGGCTACTCTTTGTTGTTGTGCACGGGCTTCTCACTGCAGTGTCCTCTCGTTGCACAGCGCGGGCTCTAGGTGTGCAGGCCTCAGTAGTTGTGGCACACAGGCTCAGTAGTTGTGGCTCGCGGGCTCTAGAGCGCAGGCTCAGTAGTTGTGGTGCACAGGCTTAGTTGCTCCGCAGCATGTGGGATCTTCCCGGACCAGGGCTCGAACCCGTGACCCTGCATTGGCAGGCGGATTCTTAACCACTGCGCCACCAGGGAAGCCCGATGCATTATATTTTTTATGTTTTTACCTGTCTCTTTCCTGTCTGCCCCCACCCCTGCATAGACTCTAAGCTCCAAGATAAGCAGATTGGTTTGGGTCATGGCTAATATTTACACACATAGTCGGCACTCAATAAATATCTGTTGAATGAGTGAATGAATGTCCATAGCATCAACTGCCTTATAAAGAGACTTTGGAGGATGTGCTTTTTAGATGATGAGACTATCCAGATTTGAATTATGTCATCAACAGAAGGAGACTAGCCACACTCAAGGTGTTCAGGGCCATGTTTCCAGATATTCATACACCGAGAGTTTCAAAAGTAAATTTATGGGTTAAATGTAGCAATAATCCTCAGCAAGTCGAGTCATTCTAAAACTGAAAATTTTGTTATATTGTTTGATCTAAATTAAGATCTTAATGTAAGGCTGGGGACTTCCGTGGTGGTGCAGTGGTTAAGAATCCGCCAGCCAGTGCAGGGGGCACGGGTTCGAGCCCTGGTCCAGAAAGATCCCACATGCCGCGGAGCAACTAAGCCCATGCACCGCAACTGCAGAAGCCCACATGCCACAGCTACTGAAGCCCGTGCGCCTAGAGCCCGTGCTCTGCAACGAGAGAAGCCACTGCAATGAGAAGCCCGCGCACCGCACAAAGAGTAGCCCCTGCTTGCCACAACTGGAGAAAGCCCGTGCGCAGCAACGAAGACCCAACGCAGCCAAAAATAAATAAATAAATAAATTTGTTTAAAAAAATAAAATTAAAATAAATGTAAGGCTGCCAGCCTCAGTTAATAAGGAAGCAGCACCTGACATGATCAACAGAGAAGGGGGGCTGGGAGAAAGATGCCTTCTCCAGCGCTGGATGCCTGGCTTCCCATCTGGTCTCTAACAGAACTTTCTGACATTGGGCAAGCTGTTTCACTTCAGTTTAAAATGGAGACAGTCCTAGCACTATGTTCTAAGATTGTTGTGAGAATTCAGTTAGATGATTCATGGAAAACACTTGGCTTAGTGCCTGGCACGTGGTAAGCACTCAAAGGTTGCCGTTGTGACTGCTTTAGAAGAGCACTGTGAGATAAGAGAAATTTTAAGTCGGAAATAGAACAGGAGAGCTCCAGGTTGTCAGAGGAATGTATTCAGCTCAGGTACAGAGTGTGAAATCTGGCTGTAGGCAGGCTACTGTGGCTGAGGGACTGTATACCGGGAGTAGCCTGCAGTGATGCATTTATGGTTGCTGCCAAAGAGCAGTGGCCCGGGCTAGGGACGGAGAGAGTCCGTGTGCCTGCATGTCCAAGACAGAAAACTTAAATTCCACACTGTTCAGTTCAAGAGGAAACTTCTGGAGAGTTGGCCAAGATGTACAAACTGGTATATAAATATGCAGGCCCTGAACCTGATTTTATCCAAATATTCAGAGTAAATATGCCTTTCAAGGGTAAAATTGCATGAAACCAAGTTTCATAGGCCGATAAACAAAATCAAATGCCCAGTTTTATTTATTTGTTTATTTTAAAGGAAGTATAACTATGGTACAGCCTATAATACTTCTCATTGTAACTACTCCCTGTTGGCAGATGTGCAGAGGAAGGCAAAATAAAACCAAAAGTTCCCTTCATGAGCATGGCCATCTATTGCCCAGAGAGTTTGTGTGTCTAAGGACATCAAGTGAAAAGAGTCTGGCGTCTCCATTTCCATGATGGGAACAGCCTTGCCCAGATACCTGTTTGCTATCTCTGGCCGACTTCCCTCAGCCTGTGCTTGGAAGACTGTTTCCAAGACTTCCCTTAGTGACTCTCATTTTTTCTGCATTCAGATATCTCCAGCATGTCTCTCTCTCTGCTCAACACTTTATTTCTTTTACTGCTTGCAGCCTGGCTCTGTTTATAGTTCTGTTAGCCCTGGGAGCCAGTCTTGACCTGGGGAAGTATTTCTTCTTTTAAAATGACAGAAATGCTTCTGGCTTTCTGAAATTCATCAACGAATTAATTCAGACTGGAAAAAAGCAGAAGTTGATTCCCTTTTCTCCTGTACCCAATCTAAAAACACATATACCCTGACTGTTCTACATGTAGGGATTTTTTTTTTTTTTTTTTTGCGGTACGCGGGCCTCTCCCGTTGCGGAGCACAGGCTCCGGACGCGCAGGCTCAGTGGCCATGGCTCACGGGCCCAGCCGCTCCGCGGCATGTGGGATCTTCCCGGACAGGGGCACGAACCCATGACCCCCGCATCGGCGGGTGGACTCTCAACCACTGCGCCACCGGGGAGGCCCTACATGTAGGAATTTATCCTACAGAAGAACTCAGGTAACTGCACAAAGATTTATATACAGGATATTCAACACAGTATTATTTATAGTAGTGAGAAATGGGAAACTATCTAAATGTCTGTCAGTGACTCCCTAATCCATTTTCCTGTTTGAGCAAAGACAGGGCCCAACCTCTCAATGGAGATAGTAAGAGCTAGATTGCTCTGTGTTAACAGGGCAGTGGGAACATAAGCTACCTCTTCTTGGTCAGTGATTCCTTCCAGACCTTGATATGGGTGATTAGAACCGTAGCCACGGATTTACTGCCCGTCTTGACCACAGTTATGGGAGTAAAAGAGGTGACCAGAGTCCACAAATACTCTTGAATGCTTTGGCTCGGTAGGGCTCTTTAATACATTACTCAGTGTTTTTCCTGTAGGACTTCATGCCTTTGTTTATTGCCTGTGGTATAGCCTTTTACAAATTCTTCCCCAGACCATTCCCCACGGTGGCCTTAATGAACTACAAATAGCCCTGCCTTGGATTATGATTTATTCTACATACTTTATTTGTATACATATGTTTTTTTCTCTTTTATTCTAATCGCTTTGGCCTGGGGAAGGTGTATGTGAGGGGAGCAGCCTTAGTTGCAGCCATAACTCCTTTTGGTCAAACTGCTTTTGGCTTTGGTGTTAACAAATGTAAACATTCTGTAGTTTCCTGGGTCCTTATTTTGTCTTCTTTTAAAAATAAAGTCTTGGTAACCTGTAAAATTTCCTCTGAATTCATTGACTTCTCACATTTTGTTTCTTGTAACTTGCCAGGATACGCTCTCCTTCTCCAGTAAGTGAATTCTTCCTTTCATCTGTGCCTGCTCATACTGTGTTTTGAATGGCTGATTAAATAAATTGTGGCCCAGCAATTCTGTGGAATTAAAAATGTCTCTCCGTATGTACTGACATGGAAGGCCGTCTTTAGTGAAAAAGCAAGTTACAGAGTAGCATATTTACAGGAAGTCTGGTCTTTTGTTTAAAAAAAAAAAAAAACATGCCACATATATACAAATACTAACCTTATGATCCAACTCTGTTATGTCGATATGCATCTAAAATTGTCTGCAAGATCACAGCCCATAATGTTCACAGTGGTTATTTCTGGAGAGCAGTTTAACCAAAAATGTTTACTGTTTTGAGGGTCATGGACCATTTTGTGATTCCAAATGATAAAAATCTTATTCCTATAAAAGTATGTATACATAGTATTTTGCCTACAATTTTAGGGAGTTCAGGGACTCTTCTAGGAGCTGCCCTGATTCAACCAGTGTGTTGGTATTACGGTCTAATATCTATCTTAGTTTGTCTATTTTTAAGTACTGAGAAAATCCCTCATTTTTGCCTTTATGATACCCACATTGTAATAATATCTATTGAGCTTCTACTTTGAAGCAACAGTAAGGACAGTTGGAAATGATACTGCCTCTGTCTGCTACAGAGAAATTTGTAAATTAACAGGTTTAGCTCATACATCCTTGAGCTTCTTTTTTTTAAAGGCCCATACTGCCCAAATCATTCTGAATTCTAGGAGGGCAGTTTTATTGTATATTAAGTGGGACTGATATGTTTTAAGGTCAAATTTATGATATGATAGTTACATTTTTTATATGCTAAATATATACTCTATAGTAAATTGGGTCATCAAGACAATCAGTATTTGGGAGCATAATTGTACTATTTTAAATTATTGCAGAGGCTGATGGTATTATTTGTGTATTTATGTTATTGGACTTAGCTATGATTGATTTTAGTAACAGAAATTCCAATTATAAAATTGTTGCTGTGGGCAAATGGGATCTATTTTTCAATATCTGTTTGGTGTACATTTTGGAAATGATTTGAGCCAAGTATGGAAGTTGCTTATATATCTTTAGCGTGAAACTCCATAAGTAACCAAGAGCTCATTTTGCCCTACATAGCTCAGTTATTTTTTCATACTTTTATCTACCAAGTGAAGGCACCAAATAAAGCTATCCCTTCTGAAACTAAGGCTTAAATTATAGTGTTTTATCAGCCTTTATTACACATTATATATCAAAGACATTTGTGTATTTAGTATCCAAGAAACTTAAATACATTTACAGTGTTTCAAGCTCTGGAGAAGAACCCCAAGGCCTGCCTACAGCATCTTTGGCTCCTCTGTCAAAGCATCTCAAGTAGTGACTCTCAGCGGCAACTAAGTCCTCTGTGGGACACTACCCAATATGTACTTGTATTGTGCCTGTGACACTGCAAAAGTTGGTTGCCAAAGCTTATAGTCTTTACTGGGAGCGGCTCCACCTCAATCATAATGAGTAAACTCAGCACCCAGATCTTGGCTTCCAGATTGTTTTCTAATAAAGGATGTAGTGTTCCTTGGAGAAATGGCTAGTCCCAGGGCTGGGGCAGGGAAAATAGAAGGTGAGCCTGGGATATCTTATTGTGCCAGAAATCAAGAAAGTATCCAAAGAATAATGGGGACATGTCAAAAAGACACAGAAGCCAGCTTGAAGGGACTCCCTCTCATTAATCAAATCTGGATAAATTGAACATTAAAATTAAAATGATAGAAATTATAATCTATTGACTAAAATAGGAAATTATGAGCCCATACTAATAATGATAAATAAATGCATAAATTTAAATTTTGATGAGAAAAATTTTGATGAGAAAATTTTGATGAGAAATTTTAATGAGAAAAATTTTGATGGAAAAATAGTAACTTTACAGTGGAGGAGCCAGGCAGACACCACCTTAATAAGAGATCAAATGTATCTTCATTGGTAATGGGATAATTGATAGGATGCAATGAGAAACACAATTTCATATCTATGATATTCCCACCAAGGATGTATAACCTGAATCTAATAATGAGGAAACATACAAACCTAAATTGAGGGACATTCTACAAAGTAATTGGCCTGTGATCTTCAAAATGTCTAAGTCATAAAGGTCAGGAAAAGGCTGGAAAACTGTTCCAGATTGAAAGAAGCTGAACAGACATGGCAGCTAAATGCAATGGATGATTCTGATTTGGATCCTTTTGCAGTAAGGACGTTGTTGAGACGATGAAATTTGAACAGACCCCAAGAATTAGAAGGCAGTAATGTATCAAGGTTAATTTCTAGACTTTGATGGTTATGTAATATTTAGGAGACTGCCTTTGTAGGAAATAAATACAAAAGGAACATTCTTAAACTTTTTAGTCTCAGGACCCCTTTATACTCTTAAAAATTATTGACAGCCCCAAAGAGCTTTTGTTTATGTGGGATATAGCTATCAATGTTTATTGTATTAGAAATTCAAACTGAGTAATTTTTTAAAGTAATTATTTAATTCATGTAAAAATAATAGCAATAAACACATTCTGTGTCTACGTAGTGTATTTTTAGTAAGAAAAATAACTTTATTCTGAAACAAAACAAGATTCAGTGAGAAGAGTGGCATTGTTTTACATTTTTGAAAATCTCTTTGATATCTGGCATAGAAGACAGTTGCGTTTGCAGATCTGCTTTCGCATTCAGTCTGCTGAGATATGTTCTTTCGGTTGAAGTATAAGAAGAAAATCTGGCTTCATATGGATATGTAGTTGGAAAAGAGAAAGTGATTTCAATAACATCTTCAGATAATTGTGGATATTCTTCAATACTACATCAAAACTCCTTAAGTAGCGGTTTCTTCAAGGTTAGTTGCAATATGGAATCTGAAAACATATCAATTTTTCATACTCAATTACCTTAAAATCCGTTTGCCTACCTCCCACTTTGAATCGGTCTTTTGCCAGTCATGATTTTGTAACTTGATGCATTGATCTTTGGAAAATATTGGTCCCTGAGTTCTGCAGATCTTACAGTTGTTGGCACAGTCCCCCAAAATTACAATTATGAATATCACCCCTAATCTCATCAGAAAAATCTTTTCTTTCAGTCTCATGATGGTGGATACAAGTTTTCCAAAATTCTAATTTTTACTTAAAATCTCCAGTTTTATCATGGACAATAAATACTGTTACTTGTTTTTCTTGAAGTGACAGACTTACTTCGTTCATTTTTTTAAGGTATGTCTGCCAAATCTGAATAAGCATAGTTTTTCTCTCAGTTGGTCTTTCAAGTAAAATGATGCTGCATGAAAAGAAGGGGCTAATTCAGCTCACGACTCAATTGCACCTGCTTTTTCTCAAGACGGCCATTGTATTAGGTACACAGAAAAGGTGCTTTATGCACACTTCCCATTTTGTCACGTGGAACATTAAAAGATGTGTACGCAAGAATAGAGATTTAAGAAAATTACTTATTTTACTGCTTCATCAGGAGACATTCTTTGATGAAACCGACTTATTTTCTTTTTTACTGCCAGTATGTGAAGAATACAGTGACTTTTAACATAGTTAGGTGCTACTGCTTTGATTCCTGTTAAGATTCTAGCAGTTTTACCCATCATTGCTCTTGTGCCATTGGTGCAATTGTCACAACACTGAAGAAGGCAAATAATGTCTTGGTATTTCTGACTCTCAGGAACCCTCAGGGTCATGGACCACAGTTTGAGAACTGCTACATTGAAGGATTTATGTGTGATGGAATCTTATCAGCAACTGAATGGAACATGGTTCAGGAAAAAAAGTTCCTTGTACAGCATTTGCAACTTTGCTTGAGATTATTTCAAAATTAAAAAAATAAATAAATAAACGATGGCCTTTCAAATGATGAAAACTGAAATTTATGAGAGTAATCATTTGCAAGTTTCAGCAAGGTACCAGTAAATTCTTTTGCAGATTAAATGACATAATGTCATTCGGTAGACTTTTTTGCATTTAGTTGATTCTCAGTAATTGATAACTATAATAGTTATTACTCCTGTTTAGTTGGTAGACTATTAACTGCAACCCTATGCATTTTACATGGAACCTCTGAGTTCCTTAGGAAGTCCTAGAGTCAGGGTGATTGGTGTCGGGTCCTTATCCTTAGTCCAAAGAGTACAGGAGGAGACTCTAAATCAAGCACTTTTGCTTTTACTGTGGTTTAATATATGAAGACTGTGCTCTTTTAATAATTTAAATGAAATTTTTTGTGTTAAATAGAAAAATGGTTCTACTCTTGACAAAATGCTGAACTCTATTGATCTTCAGAGTATTAATTGCCATAAAGTAAAATACTCATTTCAGTAGCTGATACTTTAACTTTTATGGTGGTTTTTTCGAAAGTTCCTAGTTTTGTTTTGTTTTGTCTTTAAAGAAATAAAAGCAACTGTTAAGCTTCCTTTATCTAAATACCAAAGTGAGAGACCCAGATCTTGAAAGGAATACTTTCTCCTGTGGCAAGGTCTCACAAAACCAGAGTGGCATCTTTTAAGAACAGAGTGACAGGTTGAAATAAAAAGAGGTCACTTAAAAAAAAAAAGCACCATCAGCATTTTTAGAAGAAAGGTACCGTGTGATATTTGACTTCGATTAGTTCTAACTACCTTTCTCTTTGAAAGAAGAAGGGAGGAATGTTACGGAGGGTAACAAAAATATGCCTTTTGATTTCCAACTTGATTTTTAGTTCACGATTATCCTGCGTGGAAAATTGGTCAGCTCTGGCCCAGATCTTACTGGTAGTACTCATGGCCCTCTGTATCTGTGGGTTCCACATTGTGGATTCAACCAACCACAGGATCATGTATTATGTTTACGATCCTGGGTTGGTTGAATCCGTGAATACATGGGCTGACTGTGGGACTTGAGCCTCTGTGGACTTTGATATCCACAGGGGGTCCTGGAACCAATCCCCCTGGATACCAAGAGATGACTATAATTTCATTTCTCAAGCCAATGAAGAGAAGTAAGTAAGCTACCTCAAGAAAAAAGTTGCTTTCCAAAAAAATAAATAAATAAAAATAACAGAAACATTTTATGTGATTTAAAAAATGCTGAGACATAATTGGAGGAATGTTGCCTCATATGCAAAACTTATGAAGACTGTTTTATTTTTTGATTTATTTTTGTTTTGGCTGTGCAGCATGTGGGATCTTAGTTCCCTGACCAGGGATCAAACCCGTGGCCCTTGCATTGGAATGCAGAGTCGTAACCACTGGACCACCAGGGAAGTCCCAAATGAAGACTGTTTTAGCTCTAAGATACTATAGTTAATAAACTATCTAAAGCAGGTGGATAAAACCATTGTGTCCTCTCTTCCCCAACTCAGACTCTAACTCAGAGATCTCCCGTTTCCACTGCTGCCTCCCTTCTTTGGGCCCCTTTTCTTAGGACTAATTCGGTAGCTGCTGTGTTCTCTCCCAGCTGCCCGTTAACATTTTTTTTTTTTTTTTTTGCGGTACGCGGGCCTCTCACTGTTGTGGCCTCTCCCGTCGCGGAGCACAGTCTCCGGACGTGCAGGCTCAGTGGCCATGGCTCACGGGCCCAGCCGCTCCGTGGCATGTGGGATCTTCCCGGACTGGGGCACGAACCTGTGTCCCCTGTATCGGCAGGCGGACTCTCAACCACTGCGCCACCAGGGAAGCCCTGCCCGTTACTTTTGATAATAGGCTGTGTCCTCTTTGCCACAGCAATCCTTCCTAAAAACAAGTGTGGCCGTGTCACTTCCTAGCTTAAGAACCTCTGCTAAGTACTCTAACACACAGGATGACTTGTCAACGTGTTATAGGGCCGCCTTTATAGGTCTGTATCCTGTGCATTTGCACAGGGCCCTGTCTTTGGTTTGATGCTCTGCTGTCACCATCCTGAAAGTCTTAATTTTTGAACAAGGGGCCCCACATTTCTATTTTGCACTGGGCCCCAGAAAATTATGTAGCTGGTCCTGCTTGCTATCTTGGCACATACAGCCTCCACCAGTGTCCTTCTACAGAACTGTTTCTGTTTCTCTCTGTGTACCACCTACTCCATCCACATGCCCTTCCTTTTCCCCACTCTCTGCTTTTGCCTACTTCTCCTTCTCTGCCTGGCCCATTCCTACTCAAGGACTCGAAACCAGTGTCACCTCCTGTAGAAAATCCCACTCTGCAAGAGTGATTGCTTTCTCTTTGCACGATTTGTTTATGTTTATTAGAGCACCAGATGGGTTCACACACATTTCCTTCACCAAAACATGACCTATTTGCAGGTATCTGCTATTATTCTCAGGGTAAAGTCTGACATGTGGACACTACTCAGTGTGTACTTCTTGAATTTAATCAGCCAAAACATACTCATTGAGCTCCTATCGTGTACCAGGCACTATTGGGCTCTGAGTGTATAGTGGTAAAGAAAATACCAGACATGGACCCGACCTCACAGAACTGACAATTTAGGGAGTGAGGTGCTTTGCCTGGTGGCAAATGCCTGTGTCGCCTGAGTAAATGAATGAACATATGCTAAGGTTGTTGGGTCTTAGTTTCGGATGGGCAAGTTTCTGCCTTCTTGACTAGCGGTGGTGTTGGAATGTAATAGGCACTGCAATACCAGAGAATCTTGCATTTGGAAGCTGTCCTTGGTTCATTTCATGACCTGGAAGAGGAGGGTGGAGACCAGCAGGGTTCTGTTTCTTTCATCAAATCTGAGACACCATTGATCATGAAATGATGCAGCTTATAAGCATTAAGAAAGAAAAATGGCCTATTAAACTGACACGCCATCAATTGTAAGGCATTCTGATTTCAGAGATAAAAAGTGAATAAAAATGTGCATCTTGGAATAGATAAAGCATAGTAATTCAAAGGTTAATCACAAGCAAATTGAGTGAAAGAAACACTTGGGACACTAAAGGCATGGCTTAAGTAGTATATTGTAACCATAGATTCCATGGGTGATACAGTAATAAGTAAATCACTCTTTAAAGTGGAGGTATATGTGCTTGGTCAGATTGACAGGGGATATGCAGCTGATGCAAAGAGGAAAGAGTTGATGATACAGATAATACCTAATAGCAGCCTGTGCTGTTTAGGAAAAAACAACTATATATCATGCAGTCATCTTTGTAGATATTGACAGATACAGGAAAAGAAAACATTTGAATAAGGCTTTACAGTTTCATAAAATATGTTCTCATATGCTATGACATGTAATCCTCATAGGAATTCTGTAGGGTGGGTATTATTTCTTGTAGTTTAAAGCCTAAGAAATGGACTTCCTGAAGGTTGAAAGGCTTGATTGAAGGACCCTCAGCCAAGTGATGGAGTTGGCATTCAAGTCCAGAGCTTCTCACTGCATCCCCATGCTGTTTTGAACAAATTCTATGTCTTGGTCAGCTCAGGATGCCATAATAAAATATCATAGTCTGGGTCTCTCTCTCTCTCTCTTTTTATTTTTCAATTTATTTATTTTATTTATTTTTATTTTTGGCTGTGTTGGGTCTTTGTTGCTGTGTTCAGGCTTTCTCTAGTTGCGGTGAGCGGGGGCTACTCTTCGTTGTGTGTGGGCTTCTCATTGTGGTGGCTTCTCTTGTTGCAGAGCACAGGCTCTAGGCGCTCAGGCTTCAGTAGTTGTGGCTGATGGGCTCTAGAGTGTAGGCTCAGTAGTTGTGGTGCACGGGCTTAGTGGCTCCGTGGCATGTGGGATCTTCCCCAACCAGGGCTTGAACCTGTGTCCCCTCCATTGGCAGGTGGATTCTTAACCACTGGGCCACCAGGGAAGCCCCATAGTCTGGGTCTCTTAAACAGCAGACCTTTGTTTCTCACAGTTCTGGAGGTTGGGAAGTCCAAGATCAAGGTCCTGGCAGATTCAGTTCCTGGTGAGAGCCTCTTTCCTGGCTTGTCTTCTCCCTGTGTCTCCTTGGCCTTTCCTAGGTGTGTTGTGTAGAGAGAAAGAGCTCTCTCTCTCTTCATTTTCATACAAGGTCACGAATCCCATCATGACGGCCCCACCCTCATGACCTCAGCTAAACCTAATTACTTCCCATAGGCCCCACCTCCAAACACCATCACATTGGGGGTTAGGCCTTCAACATATGAATTGGGGGAGGGGACACAAATATTCAGCCCGTAATACTCTGCTTCCATAGTATTAGCAGTATCATCTTGGAATCTTAAGCATAATAATGTTAGAAATAATTTTTATATTTTTCTCACCTCAAAAAATAAAATTCAGATGTTTCCATTGGCAGGCCTTTTTTTTCCTCCAAGTGTAGAAAATAAACATCTTTCTTTGAAAATTTCTTCAAAGGTGCCTTGTCCAGGGGTCTACAATACCTGAACCAAATGTAGAACTCAGGGCTTAAGAAGAATGGGACCTATTCATGCCCTATTGGTAGAAGAAATTCACATGGTTTAAGGTTTTTATTTAGTACAGATGGCTGTTCTAGTTAAATAGGCTGTAATGAATAAAATATATAATAACCTTGGCTTAAAATAAAGAAAGAAATACTTGGTTTGGGATGGAATCCCTGATGGTGCTATGACAGATTTTTTGATTTGACTGAAAGTGAGTCTCTTCATCTGAGATTAAAATTGTCATGAATATATTTTCAAGGGCAATGTAAAAAAGAAATGGACCATGATTTGTGTAGCATCTCTGATAATTATAATTAAGTGGGCCTTTTAAAAAAAATGGAGTCAGATGAATTTTTCCCATCTAGGGCATAAGCATCTTTTCTCCAGAGCTACATAGGGGAGGTTTTCTCTGTGGGGAGATGTCTAATCCCAAGGGGCAGGGGTGAAGGGAGATGGTGAGGTTTGGGGGTAAAAAAGAAAACAGGAAAAGGAGTGAAGTTAAGTGGAAAGGATATGTTTAGGGGACTTGTTCTTTGTTTTCTCCTAAAACTTAGAAAAAGTACAAAAGACTCACTTTTTACAGCTCTAAATATTGTAAAACATGTGAAAATGGAGGGGGTTTTCAAAACATGCAGTACATTTTTATAGTTACAAATTGAATTTAGATTTAAGAAGCTAAAATTGGTAGGCATTGAATATAGTACCATTTTCCCAAGAGTCTCTCCTCTCCCCCTGATTATCTTTTTCAGGGCTGGGGAGAGGGAGAGTGGTCCCATGACTAAAGTGTCTTCCATGTTCATCTCCATGCCCCTGAGTTAAGCTCCTGGAGTACTTTATTCATGAGACTGGATGGTTTTCTAAGGTTTCTAATAACTCTAAAGTGTTTCTACTTCCATGTGGATGGTAGTCTAACCCAGGCAGGACAGATGGAAGAACTGAGTTGTTTCTCAATTTATCTTAATGCTTTAAAAAGCCTAATGTTAAGTACCTTATGTTATTATGTCTCACACAGACATCTCTTACCGGCATGTAGTTTTATTTCTATAGAGAGGAGTTCAAGAAGTAGTAGAGATGATTTTAATATTATCAGCTGTGTTGGCCTAGATGCATTTATTCAATCAACAAACATTTGAGTGACCTCTGCTATATGCCAGGCATTGTGCTAGGTGCTGGGAATACAAAGATAACAAATTGATTGTGTTTGTTAGGAAGTAGAGACTCTCTGCATAATGTATTATGGGAAGTGTTAATAGTGTTATATAGAAGGTCTCTAGGAGCACAGTCGAGAGGAAGTAAGTAGCTTTACGTTGGAGGTAATGGGAATCATGAAAATTCAGTCCACAGAGGTGGTGACACAACTCGAATCTTAAATGATGAAATTTATAATATGGAAAAGATGAGGAAGGATAAATGTAATAGGAATTTTGTAATGAATAGGGGGAAACTGAAACTTAGGGGGAAAGACAGATTGTTTATTTGGAGCAGATGTGTCAAGAAAGGAGAATCAATATATTATTTTTGGTTGTTATTAATAGAAAAATTATAAATAGTACATGAGTTTATGTAGATTAGACCTCTTTTCTAGCATTCTCAGACCTAATATCCACAGACACCCAGGGGAAAAAATGAGGAAAGTCTTTCTAAGACCTATAAGATTATGCTTAGAGCAAAACTGTTACATTTGAGAGGTGTCGATTTTTTTTTTTCTGGTATTTGTATCAATATAAACCACCAATATATTATCCTAGTCTTCAGGGAAAGTGGAGAGATGTCAATTTGTTGAACAAAATGAAAATAGTGATGGCCAGACCTAGAAGTACGTTAAACATAAGGTTATTATGAATATGTTCATGACCTTTCTAGGTTTGAACATAAAAACGTGTTATTTTTATTTCATTTTTTTTCTTTAAATTTATTTTATTTACTTATTTTTGGCTACATTGGGTCTTTGTTGCTGTACGCGGACTTTCTCTAGTTACAGCAAGTGGGAGCTACTCTTCATTGCGGTGTGCGGGCTTCTCATTGCGGTGGCTTCTTTTGTTGTGGAGCATGGGCTCTAGACATGCAGGCTTCAGTAGTTGTAGCATGCGGATTCAGTAGTTGTGCCTCGCGGGCTCCAGAGCACAGGCTCAGTAGTTGTGGTACGTGGGCTTAGTAGCCCTGTGGCATGTGGGATCTTCCCGGATCAGGGATCAAACCCGTGTCCTCTGCATTGGCAGGCGGTTTCTTAACCACTCCACCACCAGGGAAGTCCCACGTGATAGTTTTAATATTGAGAGGTGTTTTAGCTGCATCTTGAAACTACTTTTGACAGAGAAGTTCCTTCTCTGTCAATTCCAGACTTGAACTAATTCAGGATCCTCTGAGTAAAAATCAGCAATGTGAGTGTAGGAGTGGGGCACCCATTCTTAGAAGTGATGGACTGACTCAAGGCAGTTAGCACATTCATTGTTATAACTCTATATTTATGAATAATATTTGCTTTCTAATATTCCACCATTGTGGTCATGTGGTTTTCAGTGGAATAGTAGATAAAAAGGGATGAATGGTATCAGCCCAGCTATTTCTTAGCTTCATTCCCCACTTTTTAAGCCAGAGCTGATTTTCTGCCCCCATTTCTAGTGAGTTGACTGCCTTGAACAGCTCATATCAATCATCAGAGGATTTTGCTTCTTAGTTTTCCGTTTTAGCCACTAGGCTGAGAGATAGAGGGCCAAGACCATATCGGAATCATTTCAATCTGGATAAAAGCGAAGGAGGGCATGATTATATTTGGCTACAACTAGTAGCTAGGATGCTAGCCTATCCAATTTCAAATATCAAAGGGTTTAAGTCAGTAGTATGGAGTATCTTTGCATATGGTGTGTAGTATTCTAATAATGGGATTCTTTAGTTCTTTAATTTCTTTAAGAATTCACAACACTAGATTTTACCGTGAGACATTGAATAAATGGAGAGCCTAGAGGGAACGCCACATTGTCATTCTTCATAAATTTAATTGAAATGTTGAATGCAACCCAATAAAAACTGAGACTAAACAAGTAAGGAAAACCAATAAACTTTTGAAAAAGAGTAAGAGTAAAGGAGCTCTGCACTACTAGACATATTAAAACTTAAAGTTAGAATAATTAAAACTAGGGCATTACGAAAGAACAGAAAAATAAGATAGTAAACAGACTATACTTTTGGAATCAGAATGTGGGCAGTAAAAGGCTGTCCAGTGGCTTTATCCTCTCACCTCAGTCACTCATTGGATGTGGATGTCATGAGAAAGGCATGATCTTGGTTCAGGCAACTCTCTGAAGCTGAGGCAACCCCCTCCCCCTGCCTCCCCCCACCCCCCACCAAGGGGCTGACACCTGAAAGCTGTCTGCTGATGATACCCCAGCAGCTGGGGTAACCAGAATTTCCTTGAAGGGGCAGTTGAGTGGCTCATCTCTTTCCATTGCAACCTTCAGATTCACTTGTTTGTATATCTTTATTCCACACACTTGTAGGGTATTTATTTTAACTTATCACAGCTCCTACCCTGGAGGAAAGACTTGACAGAGGCTGTCATGTCATGGGCCTCTGTGGTGGGCAAGGATCAGAGTACTCAGAGGTATGTCTCCAAAGGCTTTGATGAAGTTCTTACTCTTCCCCAGTGGTGGGCTGTTGCTGAGTTGTGGACTGGTAGTCTTATGAAGAACCTTGGGTAGGGGAGGTGGCGAAGGTGGAAATGAAGGTTGTTTTATGTGTATGTGGTCCCCACTTCTCTTCCAGGTGCTTATTATATCCTTGTACTGATGGTTTTTTTGTTTGTTTGTTTTTTTGTGGTACGCGGGCCTCTCACTGTTGTGGCCTCTCCCATTGCGGAGCACAGGCTCCGGACGCACAGGCTCAGCGGCCATGGCTCACGGGCCCAGCCGCTCCGCGGCATGTGGGATCTTCCCAGACTGGGGCACGAACCCGTGTCCCCTGCATCAGCAGGCGGACTCCCAACCACTGCGCCACCAGGGAACCCCAGTACTGATGTTTAAAATTGAGGATTCTTGTTTGTCTGTGCTGGTTTCTGTTGGCAGGGTCAGATGAGAGCTGATAGACTATGGGTAGGGGGAAGATGCCTAGATTTATTTCCTAGCTCCTAAGGAAGCCAGCTATCTCCACCTCAGCTTTTTAGAACATCCTTCATACTTCTTTTCTAATCGTCTTGGCCAGAGAGAGGCATTTCCTGTCCTATTCTTATATATGTGCTACTATTTTTGATTCACACAACTTGGTGGTAGTGGTAGGGACGGTTCACGGAATCCTCAGAGCCAGTACATGGGCCTGGTCAAGAGCATGCATATCCCATAATCTTTAAAAAAATTTTTTTTAATTGGCATATAGTTGATTAACGATGTTGTGATAGTTTCAGGTGTACAGCAAAAGTTGATTCAGTTATACAAATACATGTATCTATTCTTTTTCAAATTCTTTTCCCATTTAGATTGTTATATAATATTGAGCAGAGTTTCCTGTGCTACACAGTAGGTCCTTGTTGGTTGTCCATTTTAAATATAGCAGTGTGTACATGTCAATCCCAAACTCCCTAACTCTCCCTTCCCCCCATCCTCTCCTCCCCACCCCCCGTCACCATAAGTTCATTCTCTAAGTCTGTGAGTCTGTTCTGTAAATAAGTTCATTTGTATCATTTCTTTTTAGATTCTGCATATAAGCGATATCATAGGATATTTCTCTTTTTCTGTCTGACTTACTTCACTCAGTATGACAGTCTCTAGGTCCATCCATGTTGCTGCAAATGTCATTATTTCATTCTTTTTTTAATGGCTGAGTAGTATTCCATTGTATATGTGTACCACATCTTCTTTATCCATTCCTCTGTCGATGGACACTTAGGTTGCTTCTTTCTCTTGGCTGTTGTAAATAGTGCAGCAATGAACATTGGGGTGCATGTATCCTTTCAGACCATGTTTTTCTCCAGGTATATGCCCAGGAGTGGGATTGCAGGATCATATGTTAGCTCTTTTTTGAGTTTTTTAAGACATATCCCATAATCTTGGGAAAAGAAATGTGAGGGAAGTCTGCTGGATTCTTCTGAGGAAGTTTTCCTCACTATAAAAGGGACATGTAACAGGGATGCCCCATTTCTGCCTCTGAACATTGCCTGCATGGATGCTTGGAATGGCAGTGGCTCCCTTGAAACCAAGAGAAGAGCCAGCCTAGGGGAATAGGAGAAAAGCGTGGAAGGACCCTGGAGCCTTTGTGACGTTGAGCAACTGAACAAAGCAGATCCCAGACCTTGCCCTCACAAGCTTAATTCTGGTGGGAGCAGATGACAGCAAACACATGCGTTATTAAAGTATATAGTACATTAGAGAGGGGTAAGCATGATGGAGTGAAGTAAAGCAGGGAAGGGGGACAAAGTGCTGGGGAGGAATGGCTGCATTTTTTATTTTTATTTTTTTTAGTTATTTTTGGCTGATTTGGGTCTTTGTTGCTGCACGCTGGCTCTCCCCAGTTGCGGCGAGCGGGGGCCACTCCTTGCTGCGGAGCGCAGGCCTCTCACTGCAGTGGCCTCTCCGTTGAGGAGCACGGGCTCCAGGCGCTTGCTTCAGTGGTTGTGGCTCGTGGGCTCTAGAGCGCAGGCTCAGTAGTTGTGGCGCACGGGCTTAGCTGCTCTGTGGCATGCGGGATCCTCCCGGCCCAGGGTTCGAACCCGTGTCCCCTGCACTGGCAGGCGGATTCTCAACCACTGCGCCACCAGGGAAGTCCTGCATTTTTTACAGGGTGGTCAGTGAAGGCTTCTCTGAGAAGGTAACATTTACTTAAAAGACCCAACAGAGACAGGGGATGTGGAAAAGCATTCCAGACAGAGGGCACAGTAATTTCAAAAGCCTTGAGTGTATTTGGGGAACATCCTGTGTCTAAAGAACTGCTAGGACCCCTGTGACCAAGGCTGAGGAGCAACTGGAGAGTAAGTGGGTGGAGATTAGTTCAGTATCAGGCTGATGCTGAAGACTTTGGTTCTTACTGTAAAAGAGATGGAATGCTTTGAAGGATTGCAAGGAGGGTGACAGGAGCTGACCTATGTTAAAAAAAGAAAGAAAAGCCCACAATAGAGGCAGTGAAGAAAAGTTAAGAGAAAGTAAACAACGTTAACTGGACTAGAACATGGTTCAGAGTAATTCAGGTATAAGTTCAAATTTTTATTTATCTTGAACAACTTGTGTCAGAAACCATTTTGCTTATCCTAGTGTGAAGACATAAGAAAGAGCTTACTGGAGGGTTCTTATTAAGTAACATTCTTTCCAAAAGGGTCTCTGAATTTTTTTTTTTTTAAGCAGCGTATCTATGTAAGACTGTGCCATATAAGTACATTCACCAAATCCTGTGAGATCTAAAAGTAAATTTGATTCAGGGGTTGTGAGGTAGCTTTTATTACTAGAGAGAAATTTTCCTAAATGTCAGTATATAGTGCTAGTGTGGAAACAGTTGTCGCTTTCCTCAAATAAGTAAATAAATTTTATCTTATTTTACTTCCAGAATAAAGTTTTACATTCAATAAAAGGTATCCTTCAGCCTTTTGATTTTGGTCTTTTTTCTTGTGAATTGGTAGCTCTAATAAAGGCAGAGTTCTTTACTTACTTGTGGTAAATTCTGTGAACCATTTATGCTAAGACATGTCAGACCAGCTACTGGGAAATGACAGCCCTGTATCTGGCTGTCCATTACATGAACATGTAATAACTCATTTATATTCGAATAGTAGGTATACCTTCAACACCAGATAAGGTATTTTCCAGGTCAGTTATATCCTCTCTTGTTTATTCATAGATTCCTATCTAGGATGGATACTTTTCATTGAGTCTAAAGAATCTCTTGTGAACCAGCTCTTTAGTTTTAGACATAAATCCTTTCAGATCAAGAACAGAAACCTCCTATGTGGATTACTGCTGTATATTCTGTGATAAACTGGCATTGACTTTGAAGGAAGAAGATTTTATTTTTGGAAGCAGGATTTTTAAATTAATTCTTTTGAATTCTCATCAAGCTCCAAAGAGTAAGCATTCTTGGAGACTTTATGAAGTGCCTCATGTATGCCAGTACATGGTAGTATTGTTATACTAAAGGTAATACTTTGGTACCTTTGATAGCACTAATGGGCATTATTACCTTCATTTTCACAAGAGGATGCTGAGGCCCATAGAGGGTATGTGACTTGCTCAAAGTCATTTAGCAAATAACTGTGGAAGTCAAATTGGTACCCAAGTCTGGGTGACCTCGCAGTCCATGCCATCTTCTCAAAGCGGCTCACTAGTGAAGGCAGAAATCAACATGACATGTTCCCTCAGATGAGTTTTGTTTCTCCAGGGTCTCATTTCTGAATCTGTTATTTCCCTTAGCTCTGTTTGGACCTTAACAGTCCTGTGCAAAGTAGAACACAGGTCTTTCTGGTATCACTTTGTAGCTCCATTACTATGCATTTTGTGTGGCTTTTTAAATGTAGTGATTATTCATTATTAACCAAGCTCCTAAATTCCAATATGATCATATTCTTTTTTTTTTTTGCGGTACGCGGGCCTCTCCCGTTGTGGAGCACAGGCTCCGGATGCGCAGGCTCAGCGGCCATGGCTCACGGGCCCAGCCGCTCCGCGGCATGTGGGATCTTCCCGGACCGGGGCACGAACCCGTGTCCCCTTCATCGGCAGGCGGACTCTCAACCACTGCGCCACCAGGGAAGCCCAGATCATTCATTTTATTTCCACTTTAATAAGGTGGATTTTTTGTTTTAATAGATCACACTTAAGACTTTTTCCTGAAATTATGAAGTATCAGTTTGCAATTAAAATCACAAACCAGTGATATTTAAAGAGTATATAATATTATGATATGCATCATGTTTTTTTATTTGTACCTAAGGGTCTAAAAAGTCATCATTATTGATTTATAGGAGAACTGATTAAGGAACATTCAGCCAGCTCTGTGATAACATTGGAATTTTTATTGCAGAACTACTGTGTTGATTCTATATCATATCTTAGGTGCTCTCATGATCGCTTAAAATTATCCTGGTCTAAATTTCATATAAAACTTGGGGGGAAAAGTGTTTGAAAGGGTAATGTCATCAAATGCTTAAATCTTAATTTAATTAATTAATTAAATCATATATTAATTTTTCCTCTCTCCATTTGTGTTTTTTTCCCTAGGAGAAAAATTCAAAGTGGAAACAAAGACCATTGCTGTTGACTTTGCATCAGAAGATATTTATGATAAAATTAAAACAAGCTTGGCAGGTCTTGAAATTGGTGTTTTAGGTTTGTATCTTTTTCATGTTTCCAGATTCTTCTTGCATTTATTGACTAGGACTTTCTTTTTGGATGTTAGGTGTTCAGTTGGTGAAATGACTAGTGAGAAGAAAATTGTCTTGTTAATACAAGTGATCATTAGATGATATGGCTCTATATACACTTGAATCTTTATGTTTTGGGTTGTGTTTTAATGATGATTCTACAATTTAGGTTGTTTTCCCTGTCTGCTTTATTTCCAGTCTCTCATTCTCTCTGTATATACTTAGATATAGCTATATCATAATAATCCTTTGTGGTGGGTAATGCTGACCCATTTTTACAGCTGAGGAAATAAAGGCTTAGAGGGGTCTCAGCCTTTTGTTCAATATTACCTCCTCCCCAACAAGGAGCCTTTTTAGACATTATTTTCCCCTAGTCTACCCTCCCATGAGACTTTAATACCACAGATCCACTGTGTATCTTGTTTATGTGCTGTATGTATATCTCTTCTTTATATATAAAAAGGATAAGAGCTCACACCATACCCCGGAATCAATTTTTGTTCCCTTGGGGGGGAGAGGTATCACCCCAATTGAGAAGACGTGGCTCAGAGAGATGAGTGACTTGCCCAAGCTGCCGTAGAGACTGAGTACTGCGCATGGGATTTAGCCACTGTTTGTTTTCTCTGAGTCTCCTCCTTCCTTGTGTTACACCTCAGCTACCTTATTGCCAAAAATCAATGCTTCTGCTGAGATGTGGAAGTATTGGTCCTTGTTATGGAAAAGATTCACCAGATTTTGAGGAAAAGAAAAAAAAAAACAGGCTTCAGAAAGTCACCCAGCATTCTCTGACTCATTTCTAGAAAGAAAAAGGGCATCTAGTCCAGAAAAATGTCACTTCTTCACTAAATCTCTTTATCCCACTGCCTAAATTGGTGGGAACCTGGTAATTGCCATTGTTTTCTTTATTGGACTATAAAAAGAGGAACAACGAAGAGAAAATACTTTTAAAAAATGTTTCTTAACCTTTCTTTAGTCACGACCCCACCTTTCTTCCTCATACTGTAAAAGAATGGTCTCATATAATTTCTTGAAAAGGCAATTAAAAAAAAGTTAGCCCTACATAGTGCCATTGGACCTGGGGTTAACTCTGGCTTTGATGTGTTATCTTTTCAGCTCCTGCCTGGTCCATATCATACATCACCACACCCCACCTACCCTCACAGCTATTCCCATACTTGTAGGAGAGCCAGTAGCAAAAGATGAATGAACACACAGGTCTAATTTTTGCCTTGTTCTTCTCTAATACATACATTACTCGGAGTCTTTCACAAGCTGTTCTTCCTTTAGCTTAACCTAAAACACAGCTAACATCTGTAAAATTCTCAACTTTTAAAAAATTCCAAGTCAGTAGTAGCTGTAACTTCCTAGTTAGGATAGACACCGCCATAGTCCATCCAAACCCCTTTCAAACTAGTCGTGGACTGGAGAGTGAAGGCTGGCTTAGGCAAGGAGGGGGATCAAGGATCCCTGATGAGAGGAGACTTATTTGAACTTGTGTTCTTGGAGAATAACTTTGTTTCAGGAGTGGTTCAGTTAATCACAGTTGTTCTTAGCTTTGTATAAATTTCAGCTGCTTTTCACTGGGTAACTCTGAAACTATAGCTACTCTGAGACTATGCCATTGAAAATGGAAGATGTCAGGCATCAGGTTTGCTGCTGGGCTGGAGGGTTATAAAAGGCACTCTTCAGCTGTTCTTTCCTGACCCAGTACATAGAAAGTCTGCAGTGTGATTTTATGCACAATAGATAGATCTGTTAAGGATGAGGGTACATTGATACTTAGACCTAAGGGTTGATATTTTCCTGGGCCACATATGCTAATGGAACCACTGCTTTGTAGTCCAGCCCCTTAGTAAATTGCAACCTGTGAGTCGGCAGTTTACACCCCTTTTTATTCACTCATTCATTCATTCATTCATTCGTCAGTCAATGAACTGGAGATACAACAATGAACAGGAAAGCGCCTGGCTTTATGGAGTATAATGTTCTAAAGGGAAAGACAGCCCTAATCAAAAATAGTTACTTGTGGGCTAAGTGTTGAGATGGGGAGGGCAGGGTGTAATAAGAGGGTAAAAGGGATGATGGAGTTGATATGGGGAGAAATAATGGTGACTTGGCCTAGCCAGTGTTAGGAAAAAGGACGATTCCAGAAATACTGAGGGAGTAGAGGAAGCAGGACTCTACTTGTGAGAGATTGTAAGAGAACTCATGATGACCTTCAGGTTTCTGGCTTGAACATCTGTGTCAATAGTGCCATCTAATAAAATGGGGAATCCTGGAGGAGGAGCCTTTTTGGGAATGAGGATCATTTAAGTTTGGGGTTCCTCTAGGATGTCCAAGTGGGGTTGTTAAGTCGATAGTGGACATATGGATCTAGGTTTTGGTAGAGCTCCTAACTAGAGATAGAGTTTGGAGGTAAGTCATCTCTGTGTAGTAATCTCACTGAAGAAAGGAAACGAGCTAATCCAAGGAGAATGGAGAGAAGGTAAAGAGAAAACTGGGGACAGAGCTCTCTGTTATCAAAGGCTGCCTGGAACGTATAGTGTGAAGGAGGGATAATTTTTTGCACAAGTTCAGCACTGTCCACTGGAAATATAATGCAAACCACACATTTAATTTGAACATTTCTAGTAGCCACATTTTTAAAAAGCAAAAAGGAACAAATGAACTAATTTTTATAATGTATTTTATTTTAACCCACTATATCCAAAATATTATCACTAACATGTAATCCACATAAAGTTTTTTGAAACATTTTCTATTCTTTTTCTCATACCAAATCCTCAAGTCTAGGATGTATTTTACATTTATAACATATCTCAGTTCGGACTAGCTACCTTTTAAGTGTTCAGTAGCCACATGTGCCTAGTGATGGATATCTAGCTCTAGTTCATCTTGGCTGTCTGTCATCCTCAGTTTGTGCGGGAGAGCCATAAATATAATTTCTAGGTTTTTCTTGTGCTTTAACATAGCTTTCAACCAGGGGCAATTTTGCAGCGTCTGGCAATGTCCAGAGACATTTCTGTTTGTCGCTAATTGAGGGGGGGAGGAGGAGGAAGTTCTACTGGCCCCTGGTGGGTACAGGGCGGGGATGCTGCTAAACATCCCTCAGTGCACAGGACAGACTCCCACAGCAAAGAATGATCAGTCTAAAATCTCAACAGTGCTGAGGTTGAGAAACCCTGCTTTGAAGTTATATTGTAATTAAATAGTTCTGATTGAATACTTATGGAGACACACACACACATACACAGACAACTTAATATTTGATTTCTAGGTTGGTTACAGATCAATAATAAAAATAATTATAGCTAATGTTTACATACTCCTTTAAAGTTTAAAGCAGCACTTTCACATACATTATACTATTAATTGGCTATACATTTTGTTTTCTTTCTACTCTACCAGAACTGTCTCCTTAATCATAAGCTTTGTATAATTATATTGACATTTATTAGCAGATATCTTATATTGCATTGTAATTTTAATTTGTCAAGATTTTTGAGGAAACTATTAAAACACCTTTATGAGCTAAATTTTATCTTATTGCTAGGTCATATTTCAACTCAAATCTTACATTTCTTTCTCTAGTATGGGTATAACCCTCTAGAACTTGTGGGAGGCGTCTGGTGTTGATGTTTTCTTTTTTTGTTTTGTTTTGTTTTGTTTTGTTTTTTGCGGTACGCGGGCCTCTCACTGTTGTGGCCTCTCCTGTTGCGGAGCACAGGCTCTGGACACGCAGGCTCAGCGGCCATGGCTCACTGGCCTAGCCGCTCCGCAGCATGTAGGATCCTCCCGGACTGGGGCATGAACCCATGTCCCCTGCATTGGCAGGCAGACTCTCAACCACTGCACCACCAGGGAAGCCCCGATGTTTTCTTTTTTCTTTTTTCTTTTTTTTTTCTATGATTACCTGGGCCTATAGCCCCTTCACTTTCTTTCTTCCCTTTTTCCTCCCCATCTATCTAATAAATAATCTTATTTATTCTCCTTCCTCGGAACTCTGCTTAATGTCAGTCTCACCTTTATAACATTCCCTGAAAAAACAAACATGTACATTGATTTCTAGTAAGATTTAGCAATCCATATTAAGTCACAGGAAAGAATTTTGTCTACCGAGTATTAATGAAACCAGTAATGATAAAAAAAAATAAAAATCACCAAGGTACATTCCATTTGTTTGAATAGCACTAACCACTAAAGTATAGTCAGTGCTTAATAAAGAAAATTAATATTTTCAGAATTACAAAGGAAAATGCCAAAGCTATTGGTTCTGAAGGAAACATTGTTTTCAATAAGATAAGCAGAAAGAAAATGGCCATGAATTGTGTGAATTTGTGCTGAAAGGTCACCATCACTTGATAAGACTATAAACGCGTAAGGTTGAGACAATGAATTCTTAACTCTGGTGTGTAAAATAAGTAAGCATCTGCCGTCTTCTCTCAGGCAAAGGCCAAGAAACACAGATTTGAGAAAACTTAAAATACTTGAGCTATTTAGAGAAAATGACATCAGTGCTGCTTTCAATAAGCAAACAATTAGTTAACAAAATATGACTGCTATAATGCTCACTTGATTCCTCAAGAGAGACTCTTGTGTGTGTTCCAGATTGGTTTGGAGGGCTTCATACAATACATCGCAGGAGGCGTAAGTTACCAAGGCCAGGGGAGTAGCCTTGCATTTAGAAATATGCCACAGAGAATACTTTTTTCAAATTTCACTATGATTTTTTTAACTTTTAAAAAGTGGCATTCTTTATTCTAGAGGTAAAAATAGAAAGGTCCTCCTGGAAAAAGATAGTTACTTGTTTTGTGATTCATTAAAAAAAAAAAATCAACCATAGCTTTATTCAAGCTTTTAATTCATACTAGACCAAGAATTTCCCTATGCCAAATGCTGTGAAGGTCCTCTCCACCCATACTATCATTTTTTTTTTAACTTATTTATTTATTTTATTTTTGGCTGCCTTGGGTCTTTGTTGCTGTGCGTGGCCTTTTCTCTAGTTGCGGTGAGCGGGGGCTACTCTTCGTTGCGGCGCGCGGGCTTCTCATTGGGTGGCTTCTCTTGTTGCAGAGCACAGGCTCTAGGCACGTGGGCTTCAGTAGTTGTAGCTTGCGGGCTCTAGAGCGCAGGCTTAGTAGTTGTGGCGCATGGGCATAGTTGTTCCGCGGCATGTGGCATCTTTCCGGACAAGGGCTTGAACCTGAGTCACCTGCATTGGCAGGCGGATTCTTAACCACTGTGCCACCAGGGAAGCCCATACTATCATTATTTATGTAACTTGTAGAGTCAAGAGAATCAGTTGGTACAGGGTGACAACCTGTGATGGCTTAGTGTCTTAGGCCTATTTATTACCCATCAACTTTTTCCTGTCTCTACACAGTGCCCATAATTTTATTAGGAAGCATCATTTAAATAACAACCATATGTATAGATAATAAAAGTCAGTTGATTGCAAAGAGTCATTGATTGCAAAATCTGGAATAGACCTTTTTATTCTCTTTTCTTCCTATGCCCTTCATAAATGAATAATTGTTCTATTAATGTATTTGGTGGGTTATTTTTAAATTGGTATCCTTCCCTTCTCAGCTGAATGCAAAAATACCTCTTGATTATCCTTGCCTGAGCAACCTTATGGATTATGGGAAATACTTGGGAAGCATTTGTGTTCTGTTTTTCTCCCCTACAACCCAGTATTTCCCTGAATGTTCTGAGATGGAGAATAGTTGAGTGTTGGGAATAAGTATCGTAAAAGATAGTTTGAGCAGAGATTAATTATACTCAGGTTCAAGCCCTTGTCAACTCTATAACTGTTTATACTTAATTTTCAAAGCTTTTAAACAAAAGACCCAAGAGTATTTTTAGCTACTTGGGGAAAAGGACCAGTGATCTTCAAAATGGCAAACTCCCAGGTAATTAATTTGGTTGGGATCCAGAGATGGCTTCCTTATAGTTCAGTGTCAAAGAAAGAGGAAGTAGATGCCTAGGAGAGGGAGCCGCAAGCCTACAGCAACTGGGTTGAGGAAAACTTTTCTAGGAACCCTGGGAAGGAAGAAATCTTGAGCGCACCAGAAAGTTATGTGGCTTTCCAGTCCCAATTGATGAAGGAAGTTACAAGTAGAAGAGTCTTGCTTCTTCAGAGGGTTTAAAAATATATAACGCTACAGATTATCTTCTTGCCCATTTCAGGAACTTTACTAATTAAAAATTAGTTTTAAATTGCCTTCTTTTGAAATGTAAATATCTCTGAAAGGGCAATGACATCTTCATTTACATCTTATTGGGATTAGTACATTCAGTTTACTCTCTCCTTGCTGGATCAGTCACCCTGAGGAAATGACTATTTTAGTTAACGAAAGACATGGAGAAATCATTTTGAAATGGAGAGGCTTAAAGAGGAAACTGTAGTGGTAGGTTGGCGATTAGTTGGGTGCTGAGAGGGGACGAAAAATAGTAGGGCAAAATAAAGTTAGTTGAGAGAGCACCAATGATAAGTGTTTGGAAATACCCTCCTTCCTTTTTTTTTTCCTGTAGTCCAGGTATAAAATGACTCAGGTTCAAGAAAGGACAGAGGCTATTATTCTAATGTATGTAGGAAAGGATTACAGGAACACGGTAGGATGATAGTTTGCAGAGAGGGTGGAGTTTATCTGTTATTCCACGATATGATTTTCATGCCTTCTAGGGGTGAGGATACTTCCCAAAACTTCCCCCTTGATTAAGGAGACAGTTCTGGTAGAGTAGAAAGAAAACAAAATGTATGGCCTCTTCCCTTATTTCTTTTTCTTCTCTGATTGCTATGGCTAAAACTTCCAAAACTGTGTTGAATAATAGCAGTGAGAGTGGGCAACCTTGTCTTTTTCCTGATCTTAGGAAAATGGTTTCAGTTGTTCACCACTGAGGACGATGTTGGCTGTGGGTTTGTCATATACGGCCTTTATTATGTTGAGGTAAGTTTCCTCTATGCCTGCTTTCTGGAGGGTTTTTATCATAAATGGGTGTTGAATTTTGTCGAAAGCTTTTTCTGCATCTATTGAGATTATCATATGGTTTTTACCCTTCAGTTTCTTAATATGGTGTATCACATTGATTGATTTGCATATACTGAAGAATCCTTGCATTCCTGGGATACACCATGATCAAGTGGGGTTTGTGATCCTTTTAATGTGTTGTTAGATTCTGTTTGCTAATATTTTGTTGAGGTTTTTTGTGTCTGTGTTCATCAGTGATATTGGCCTGTAGTTTTCTTTTTTGTGACATCTTTGTCTGGTTTTGGTATCAGGGTAATGGTGGCCTCGTAGAATGAGTTTGGGAGTGTTCCTCCCTCTGTGTTTGTGTTTCCTTATATTTTGGAAGAGTTTGAGAAGGGTAGGCATTAGCTCTTCTCTAAATGTTTGATAGAATTCGCCTGTGAAGCCATCTGGTCCTGGGTTTTTTGTTGGAAGGTTTTTAATCACACTTTCAATTTCAGTGCTTGTGATTGGTCTGTTTATATTTTCTATTTCTTCCTGGTTCAGTCTCGGAAGGTTGTGCTTTTCTAAGAATCTGTCCATTTCTTCCAGGTTGTCCATTTTATTGGCATACAGTTGCTTGTCGTAATCTCTCATGATCCTTTGTATTTCTGCAGTGTCAGTTGTTACTTCTCCTTTTTCACTTCTATTTCTGTTGATTTGAGTCTTCTCCCTTTTTTTCTTGATGAGTTTCGCTAAAGGTTTATCAATTTTGTTTATCTTCTCAAAGAACCAGCTTTTAGTTATGGATCTTTGCCATTGTTTCCTTCATTTCTTTTTCATTTATTTCTGCTCTGATCTTTATGATTTCTTTCCTTCTGCTAACTTTGGGTTTTTGTTGTTCTTCTTTCTCTAATTGCTTTAGGTGTAAGGTTAGATTGTTTATTTGAGATTTTTCTTGTTTCTAGAGGTAGGATTGTATTGCTACAGACTTGCCAGTTAGAACTTCTTTTGCTGCATCCCATAGGTTTTGGGTTGTCATGTTTTCATTTTCGTTTCTAGGTATCTTTTGATTTCCTCTTTGATTTCTTCAGTGATCTCTTGGTTATTTAGTAGCATATTGTTTAACCTCCATGTGTTTGTATTTTTTACAGTTTTTTTGCTGTAATTGATATCTAGTCTCATAGCGCTGTGGTTGGAAAAAATACTTGATACGATTTCAATTTTCTTAAGTTTACCAAGGCTTGATTTGTGACCAAAGATATGATCTATCCTGGAGAATGTTCCATGAGCACTTGAGAAGAAAGTATATACTGTTGTTTGTGGATGGAATGTCCTATAAGTATCAATTAAGTCCATCTTGTTTGTGTCATTTAAAGCTTGTGTTTCCTTATTTATTTTCATTTTGGATGATCTGTCCATTGGTGAAAGTGGGGTGTTAAAGTCCCCTACTATTATTGTGTTACTGTCGATTTCCCCTTTTATGGCTGTTAGCATTTGCCTTATGTAGTGAGGTGCTCCTATGTTGGGTGCATAAATGTTTACAATTGTTATATCTTCTTCTCAGATTGAGCCCTTGATCACTATGTAGTGTCCTTCTTTGTCTCTTGTAGTAGACTTTATTTTAAAGTCTGTTTTGTCTGATATGGGAATTGCTACTCCAGCTTTCTTTTGATTTCCATTTGCATGGAATATCTTTTTCCACCCCCTCACTTTCAGTCTGTACGTGTCCCTAGGTCTGAAGTGGGTCTCTTGTAGACAGCATGTATACAGGTCTTGTTTTTGTATCCATTAAGCCACTCTGTGTCTTTTGGTTGGAGCATTTAATCCATTTACATTTATGGTAATTATTGATATGTATGTTCCTATTACCATTTTCTTAATTGTTTTGGGGTTTTTTTTTGTGTGGGTATTTTCCTTTTCTTGTGTTTCCTGCCTAGAGAAGTTCCTTTAGCATTTGTTGTAAAGCTGGTTTGGTGGTGCTGAATTCTCTTAGCTTTCGCTTCTCTGTAAAGGTTTTACTTTCTCCATCAAATCTGAATGAGATCCTTGCTGTGTAGAGTAATCTTGGTTGTACATTTTTCCCTTTCATCACTTTAAATCTGTCCTTCCACTCCCTTCTGGCTTGCAGAGTTTCTGCTGCAAGATCAGCTGTTAACGTTTTGGGGATTCCCTTGTACGTTTTTTGTTGTTTTCCCTTGCTGCTTTTAATATTTTTTCTTTGTATTTAATTTTTGATAGTTTGATTAATATGTGTCTTGGCGTGTTTTTTCTTGGATTTATCCTGTATGAGGCTCTCTGTGCTTCCTGGACTTGATTGACTGTTTCCTTTCCCATATTAGGGAAGTTTTTGACTATAACCTCTTCAAATATTTTTCAGTCCCTTTCTTTTTCTCTTCTTCTTCTGGGACCCTTATAGTTCAAACGTTGGTGTGTTTAATGTTGTCCCAGAGGTCTCTGAGACTGTCCTCAATTCTTTTCATTCTTTTTTCTTTATTCTGCTCTGTGGTAGTTATTTCCACTATTTTATCTTCCAGGTCACTTATCCATTCTTCTGCCTCAGTTATTCTGCTATTGATTCCTTCTAGAGAATTTTTAATTTCATTTATTTTGTGTTCATCATTGTTTGTTTGCTCTTTAGTTCTTCTAGGTCCTAGCTAAACGTTTCTTGTATTTTCTCCATTCTATTTCCAATATTTTGGATCATCTTTACTATCATTACTCTGAATTGTTTTTCAGGTAGACTGCCTACTTCATCTTCATTTGTTTGGCCTGGTGGGTTTTTTCCTTGCTGCTTCATCTGCTCCGTATTTCTCTGTCTTCTCATTTTGCTTAACTTACTGTGTTTGGAGTCTCCTTTTTGCAGGCTACAGGTTCGTAGTTCCCGTTGTTTTCAGTGCCTGCCCCCAGTGGGTAAGGTTGGTTCAGTGGGTTGTGTAGGCTTCCTGGTGGAGGGGACTGGTGCCTGTGTTCTGGTGGATGAGGCTGGATCTTGTCTTTCTGGTGGGCAGGACCATGTCTGGTGGTGTGTTTTGGGGTGCCTGTAACCTTATTATGGTTTTAGGCAGCCTTTCTGCTAATGGGTGGGGTTGTGTTCCTGTCTTGCTAGTTGTTTGACATGGGGTATCCAGCAGTGGAGCTTGCTGGTTGTTGAGTGGAGCTAGGTCTTAGCGTTGAGACGGAGATCTCTGGGAGAGCTCTCACCGATTGATATTACATGGGGCGGAGAGGTCTCTGGTGGTCCAGTGTCCTGAATTCGGCTCTCCCACCTCCAAGGCTCAGGCCTGACACCCAGCCGGAGCATCAAGACCCTGTCAGCCACACAGCCTGGTACGTGGGGAGTTTCTTGCCTTTTGGGAAGTCTGAGGTCTTCTGCCAGCGTTCAGTAGGTGTTCTGTGAGAGCTGTTCCACATGTAAATGTATTTTTTTTTCTTTTTTGCGGTACGCAGGCCTCTCACTGCTGTGGCCTCTCCCATTGCGGAGCACAGGCTCCAGACGCGCAGGCTCAGTGGCCATGGCTCATGGGTCCAGCTGCTCCGCAGCATGTGGGATCTTCCCGGACTGGGGCACGAACCCGGGTCCGCTGCATTGGCAGGCGGACTCTCAACCACTGCGCCACCAGGGAAGCCCTGTCGATGTATTTTTGATGTATCTGTGGGGAGGAAGGTGATCTCCATGCCTTACTCCTCTGCCATCCTGAAGGTCCTCCTTCTTTCCTATTTGTTGATTGATTCATCAGTCAGTCATACACTAACCCATTCAAGAAGTATAATTCCAGGGCTTCCCTGGTGGCGCAGTGGTTGAGAATCTGCCTGCCAATGCAGGGGACACGGGTTCAAGCCCTGGTCTGGGAAGATCCCACATGCCGCGGAGCAACTAGGCCCATGAGCCACAATTACTGAGCTTGCACGTCTGGAGCCTGTGCTCCGCAACAAGAGAGGCTGCGATAGTGAGAGGCCCGCGCACCATGATGAAGAGTGGCCCCCGCTTGCCACAACTAGAGAAAGCCCTCGCACAGAAACGAAGACCCAAAACAGCCATAAATAAATAAACTAATTAAAAAAAAAAAGAAGTATAATTCCAGAGATATAGCAGTAAGCAAAACTGATATTGTTTTTGGTTTCATAGAAGATAGCCAGTGAACAAGTAGTTAGGAATGTGTTGCATTTAATGACAGGGTATGTTACGAAGGAAGCTAAGAGGATTGGAGATGATTTCTCTGAGAAAGTAATATTTAAGTTGAGACCTGAATGCTGATTGACCCTGGGAGAAGAGATGTTTCCCAGTAGAAGAAACAGTATGTACAAAACAGTATGTACTCTGAGGTGAATGTGCTTGGCAAGTTGGAGGAACTGACAGAAGATATGTAAATCTAGAGCATGAATGCAAAGGGGATAGTGCTAGAGTCTGGAGATTAAGCAGCACCATATCCCAGAAGGCTTTAGAAAACCAGGTTGATATGTTTGGACTTTACTGGAAGGACAATGTAGACATTGTAGAGTTTTAAGCAGTAAATTGATATCCTAGAATTTTAGAGAGATCATTCTGACTCCCAAGTGGAAGGGGCAAGAATTGACACAAGGAGACCAGTAAGGTTATTTCAGCAATGAAATATAAGATGAGGATGGCTTATATTAGGATGATGGCAATGGGAATGGGTAGAAGTGAATTGACTAGAGACATGTTTAGGAAATAGAAATAGGACTAATTTCTGATGAGGTCCTCATCAGAAGTCTTGTCTGACAGAAGGATAATGGTAGTTTGTTGTTTTTAATTATTATTGCCAAGCTTCATTAAGTATTTTTTATATGCCACACATCATGCTAATGAATCTCATTTAATCCCCAGCAATCCTATAAGGTAGATATTAATATTTCTGTACCCATTTTACAGACAGAAAACAGGCTTACAGTGATTCAATGCATTGTCCAGGGTTATACAATTGCTAATTAGCAACCTCCAGGTCAGCTTGAGCAACTGGCTGCTATTTCTCTAAGACAGGAGACTGTGAGCCAGGACAGTTCTGTAGAGAAGAATGATGATTTCGTTTTGGGTTATGTTAAACTTGAGAGAGCTGTGAGAAAGCCAAGTGGAGTTTCAAGTAGATGGTGGCATCTGGTATAAATGCCCTCCTTTGTGTTGAATGAAGCACAAGCCTGACGTAGCCAATCATGGCAAGCAGAATAGGTACGTGGAACTTTTAGGAGATTGATCAGGAACATTATTAGACTAAGTATAGTGTCTTATAGTTCCATTAGATGTATTGAATGAGATTGGAGTTCCAAAGTGAGAATAAGACTTTGAATTCATATGTATTTCCTTTTATTCGGAAACCACTAACGGTATTAATTAAAGCAAAACCTTTAACTTAAAACTGGGTAATTAGCTGTGATTCAGAAATGTAAGTAGAACCGTAATTCATGAAATTGATACGTATTCCTCCCGTTCGCTGAGATTTAACTACCAACCTTCTGCCATCCTTCTTTCCTCATCCTGTCTTCCAACTTTATGTATGGCAAATCTTCTGTGGTTTTGTAATGAGCGTCACGTAGCAATTTATAATTAAACAGCTGAGGTGAAATGTTCTGTTGTGTTGCTTCTGACTGGATCTTAATTTTTCAATTTCTGAGTAAAAGCGCTGCAGATTTAAAGCCTTGTAAACTCTCTTTTATTTAGAAATTGCTACTCGCAAGTGTAGGAAAACTGTAAAGTTTGCAAAATGTTTTACTTGGTGTTCCAAATATCATCTGTCAGAGTATGAACATGTGCTAGCTACAGCAATATGTTAAATAAGGCAAAGAAGAAATTTTCTTTGCATCACTTTCCAAACTCTGCAGACTGTAAGATTAGATACTCCCGAATGAAGTAAACAGGGTAAAGGAACAATTAGGATAAATTCAATCAGTATAAAGTTATTCTGGTTAACTGTTGCCTAGAGCTCTCTTTTAGAAGGATCTCTCCACTTCAGTGCTGGTCGCGAACAGTAAAAACAGAGAGACCTTGGTTGTCTTGCTGCAGCCCCTATGGTAGCGTTGGGTGCAAAATAGGAGTTCAGTGAATACTTGTTGAATAAATGACCACACAACAATAACAACTCTTTCTCCTCCATTTATTAACATACTAGTATGTTCCAGGCATTGGGTTAGAGATTTTCTGCATATTATCTCATTTAATTCTTATCCCTATTTTATACATAAAGGCCATGAGGAAGCTGAGGCTTGTTGGGGTGAAATCACCTGCATCTTGTTAAGATCTGGTAGTAGTAGAGCCAGGACTGAAACCTGGGTCTATTGGACTCCAAGATCCATCCCCTCCTAGTTCAAAAGCTTAAGACAGGAGGTATTTCTCCCTACTTGTGCTGTTACTTTGGTCTACATTTTTATTTTTTTATTTTTTTATTTTTTTGGCTGCATCGGGTCTTCGTTGCTGTGCGCGGGCTTTCTCTAGTTGTGATGAGCGGGGGCTACTCTTCGTTGCATTGTGCATGCTTCTCATTGCGGTGGCTTTTCTTGCTGTGGAGCACAGGCTCTAGGTGCGCGGGCTGCAGTAGTTGTGTCGTGTGGACTCAGTAGTTGTGGCTTGCGGGCTCTAGAGTCCAGGCTCAGTAGTTGTGGTGCACGGACTTAGTTGCTCTGCGGCATGTGGGATCTTCCCTGACTAGGGCTCAAACCCGTGTCCCCTGCATTGGCAGGCGATTCTTAACCACTGTGCCACCAGGGAAGCCCCTACATTTTTAAAATTCAGTATATTTTGAAATATAGTGAGGTAGCATTTTTAAAAATTCATTTTGATTAGTGAACTCTAATAGGTTTTCCATTTCTCTAGGCTTTATATGGGCGCTTGAACTGCATTAGTGTATCCAACTGCAAATGTGACCAAAATGTAAGCTTACTATAATATTTTCTAGTTTGATATGATAAGGAGATACAGAAGACTTTGCATTATTTCATATATATTAGGAAGCCCAACCATTAGGCAGTGTTTTTTTTTTTAATGTCTTTATTGGAGTATAATTGCTTTACAATGGTGTGTTAGTTTCTGCTTTATAACAAAGTGAATCAGCTATACATATACATATATCCCCATATCTCCTTCCTCTTGCGTCTCCCTCCCACCCTCCCTATCCCACCCCTCTAGGTGGTCACAAAGCACCGAGCTGATCTCCCTGTGTTATGTGGCTGCTTCCCACTAGCTATCTGTTTTACATTTGGTAGAGTATATATGTCCATGCCACTCTCTCACTTCGTCCCAGCTTACCATTCCCCCTCCCCGTGTCCTCAAGTCCATTCTCTACGTCTGCGTCTTTATACCTGTCCTGCCTCTAGGTTCTTCAGAACCCTTTTCTTTTTAGATTCCATATATATGTGTTAGCATACGGTATTTGTTTTTCTCTTTCTGCCTTACTTCACTCTGTATGATAGTCTCTGGGTCCATCCACCTCACTGCAAATAACTCAATTTCATTTCTTTTTATGGCTGAGTAATATTCCATTGTATATATGTGCCACATCTTCTTTATCCATCCATCTGTTGATAGGTTGCTTCCATGCCCTGGCTATTGTAAGTAGAGCCGCAGTGAACATTGTGGTACATAACTCTTTTTGAATTATGGTTTTCTCAGGGTATATGCCCAGTAGTAGGATTGCTGGGTCATATGGTAGTTCTATTTTTATTTATTTATATATTTATTTATTTTATTTTACGGTACGCGGACCTCTCACTGTCGTGGCCTCTCCCGTTGTGGAGCACAGGCTCCGGACACGCAGGCTCAGCGGCCATGGCTCACGGGCCCAGCTGCTCCGCGGCATGTGGGATCTTCCCAGACCGGGGCACAAATCCGCGTCCCCTGCATCGGCAGGTGGACTCTCAACCACTGCGCCACCAGGGAAGCCCCTATTTTTAGTTTTTTAAGGAACCTCCATACTGTTCTCCATAGTGGCTTTATCAATTTATATTCCCACCAACAGTGCAAGAAGGTTCCGTTTTCTCCACACCCTCTCCAGCATTTATTGTTTGTAGATATTTTGATGATAGCCATTCTCACTGGTGTGAGGTGATACCTCATTGCAGTTTTGATTTGCCTTTCTCTAATGATTAGTGATGTTGAGCCTCCTTTCATGTGTTTGTAGGCAGTGTATTTTTAAACCACCTTGATTTCTTATGTCTGATTAATCTGGAAAAGATAGCCGGTTGAAGGTGGTCTCTGTGTGGTTACCCGTATCTGTTATTATTGTGTTTGTTCAGATGGACTTTTATTCTCTACTAATCTATTGTCATTTGTTCCTCCCGCATGCCCAACCCAGTTACCAAAAATCTCATTTCCTAATGACATCATTATCTCTATAGCAGCTGGTTTTGATAAAGGATTCTAAGTCCAGTGAGGTCAGAAGCAGCAGCAAATGAATTTAGAAGAAACAAATCTTGTGTATGTTCTTGTCATTTTTAAAAAGTGTGAGATGTGGAAGTGATTTTTAAACAGTAGTATGATGTAATTTAGAATATTTATATATATAACATTCAGAAATACTCTGTATTTTCTGAGTCTGAAGTACTGTACGTATCAGTATTGGTGTTTAAGAAAGTTCTAGATGACGAACGTGGAGAGCACTGCTGAACACGGCGCACTGACAGTTCCTCCCTGCGAGGATCTCGCCACCTCCTTCTTTCCACTTACGTGTCGTTGTTCTTGGTCTGTCTTCACCTCTGTTCTCCATCTGTCTCACCTCTTCTGTTGAGCTCCTCCCAATCTTGGAACTCCACTGAGAAACTGATGGGAAGTAGTTTATATGTTCATGGTCCTATGGTGGTTGGAATTCTGAGATTGTATGGACATACCTCGTTTTCTGAAAGACATGGTGTGTTACACGAGTTAAAAGGCTTTTTCAGGTCATTGAACAGAAAATGTTCAATCTGTCTCTGGTGCCTCACTTGAAGTATTCAAGAAAACTCACTAGTGAACAGATATTTAATGCCAATTTAAAATGCTACCATTTAAGAGGGATTTTCAACTATCTGAAAAATGTTGGAACAACTTGTGGCATTGTTTGGTTTGGTGAATCCTATAGTGAACCCTCTAATATAAGAAGATGGCATTGCATGCACCCATTCTAAATGAGATTAAATTATAATGGAAATATTTCCATCCTTCCCTCCTACCCAAAGCCTGTTTTCTTCCTTTTCCAAGTCCCTGAAAGCTTTCCGCCTGCTGTTTGGCTGTTGCTGCCACCTAATGTCTCAAAATAAAATTGCAATGAGTTTGCCTTTTCCAAAAGATTCACATTATTGTGCAATTTATGGAAATAACTGTTTGAGAGCAACAGTTGTTTTCCTTTAACTCTTAAATAATAGCACCCTGAAGTGATTACTTATTGTGAAGACAATATGGGTAACGTATATTCCACTAGCAAAATGTGCGGCAGCTAATAAAGCAGGAAGGGATTTAAGAGTCCTAGTCCCTAGTAAAGGACAACTTGCCAGTGTGACCTTGACGTGTACTTCCCTTCATAAAGTCAGGCTCATTGCTCTGAAAGATCTGTTCCAGCTTTAACACGTTTTTCTTTTCTGTGTGTAATTTTGGTTATAAAAGTATAACCCTTATACATGATGCTGTTTATTTCTTTGGGTTAACGTTCTCAGTGTTGACTGTGTTTTCTTTTAGAGTCGTGTTAAATATAGATGGTCACGTTTTCAGTGTATGAGTAGATAGCTTTGATGGCTTTCCTTTGCTCGATTAGCAGAGACAGATCTGAAGATTTTCTGTTGTAAATACAGCCTTACCCAGAGTAACACTTCCTTGCTCGCTTAGTTATGTGTGGGCTTCTTTACCTTGACTTTGGCCTTGTAACAGAAGTTGCAAAGATTGCAGAGTTAACTGTGCTGCTTACAAAGTTCCTGGATATTTTTCTTTAATCCATATCTGGACTTTAAATATTTATAATTACACTATTCAATTTTCTTTACAGTTTTGAAATAGAGCATTAGTATTTCCATGGGCTAGAAAGAGATCTGAAGATAGAAAGTTTTCTAGATACAGGAGAGTGAAAAGAGATGGAGTTTGCTGTATGTGACAGCATTTTCTTTCTTTTATTTTAAAAATAATATTTATTTGTTTATTTGGCTGCGCTGAGTCTTAGTTGTGGCACGTGGGATCTTTTAGTTGCGGCATGCAGGATCTTTTAGTTGCGGCATGTGGGATCTAGTTACCTGACCAGGAATCGAACCCGGGCCCCCTGATTTGGGAGTGTGGAGTCTTAGCCACTGGACCAGCAGAGAAGTCCCCGACAGCATTTTCTTGAAATCATGAAGAATGTTACAATTTGGCAAAAACCTCTCCTTGAGGATTCTGTCATCTTAAACTGACTTTGTAAAGAATGTTTTGTTTATGGATAGTGTTTTAACAGATATTTTGGTTGTTGCTGTTTCTCTTAGTAACATTGTAAATAAGATATTCATCCTTTAAAATTCTGTAGATGGTTAAGACAAAGTTGAATGAACATAAACCCTCACCTTCAACTAGTTTTGGCTTAATTGTTAACAGATCTTTTATAGGATTGATTCCTAGACCGCTTGTGGGTGGAGAACCTTTTGAATAAAATAAAAATAAAAATGGATTTGAACCTGCTATTATTTTTTTGTTTAGATACCATCCCTATTCAGATGGGCAAGAATCTGAATTAAATACAGTTTGCTTTGATACTGTCCTTTGCCTACAGACTTTTCAGACAGGTTTCAGTGATCTTGTTCAAGCCATCCTGACCGAATTGTACCAGTAAAATCTTGAGACTCAGCCTGAAGTGACTGGCTTACTGCTAAATATAGAACTCTTATTGCTTTGAACTGCTAATTTTGTTAGCCTATTGAAAAAGTTACTATTACTACTATCAGGTTTATCAGGCCCAATTCCTTATAAGCTTGAGCAGAACGACCGGAATTTCATTATCTTTTTGCGACTGAAACCTTTCCTTTCTGATGCTCTACAGTTTTATTAAACATTGCTGTCAGATTTGTTTATTATCCAATTATTACTCACAGTTTTTCCTGAACTGAATACTGAATCAAGGCACAGGATGGCTTTAAAGTAGTGGTTAAGAGCCTAGCCTCTGAAGTCAAATTTCCTGAGTTTGAATTCTAGCCTTACGTTGCTCTATGACCTTGCGCAAGTTATTTAACCGCTGTGAACTTTAAGCCTTCCCGCGTATCCTAGATGAGGTCTGGGACAGGCTCCCATAGCACTCTGTACTTTGCAATGAAATAATTGTTTTAATCCTTTTTGTTTAGTGCCTTTCTCTTCCAACTGGATAGTTTGCTCCATGATGCCAGAAACTGCCTTTTTCTTTATGGTTTTTCTAGTTCCTGACACGCCTTGCACATAGATGAATGGTAAATTTTGTTGAATGATTAAATGAGCTCTCATTTAAGAGGTAAAGAAACTGAGATGTGTATCATGCGTGACTTACCCCAATTCATACATTTTCTGAAACAGTTATAAGTAGAACTCAAGTTTCCGGTCTCCTACATAATAGTACTTTCCACTCTTTCTATTACACTATGAAAATTGAAGATCTAGAGAGGGGTTAAACAATATATACAAATAATTGTATTACAGAGGCAGAATACACACATACTTCAAGGGGCTAGGGAAATTGAGAGGCAAATAAAAAGTCCTTTTGCCAGGGGTTGGGTATAGAAAGGCTTAATGAAGGAGGAAACATTTGAACTGTCCCTACAGGTAGATTTTGGACAGGTCATTCTAGACGACATAAACAGCATTTTGTGTAATTGTATGTATCATCTTAGTCTTGATATCTTTAATCTCTTTTTTTTTCAGTAAATCTCTAAAATGTATATTTTAGCCAGCTAATGATCTTGTCTTATTTCAGTGAACAATGTGGGAATGTCATATGAGTATCCGGAATACTTTTTGGATGTTCCTGACTTGGACAGTGTAAGTCGTTCTTTATAGATTATGGTCACCAAAAGAATGCACGTAGGTGTGTGTGAGACAATATGGTATAACGTTCAGGCTCTGAGCACTAGAGTCCAACTAACGGCCGAGGTTCACACCCTGGTCCTTCTACTCTACCTGAGTTACCTGGGGAATGACCCAACCATACTTAGTCTCCATTCTCCTGTCTGTAAAATAGGCAGCTTTACAGAGATGTTAGAAGGATTGAATGAGAAAATATTTATCACCTCATTTGTACAGGGCCAGCTTCAATAATAGCTCCAGTTTTTTATTATCACTTTTATTATATCAAAACAGCTCTGTTTAAGTATCAGGATTCTAAACATCAATTTAAAAACCATAAATGTGTTAATATCAATATAAAGCAGTATGGTTGATTCAGATAAACTAGCTCTACCAAAATGAAAGCTATATCCTTGATGCATGTATAATTCTTTAATAAAAACTAGAAAAGCATATCATTGAAGGAATATGTAAATTTTAAAAAATTATGAAAATCTTAGATTCAATAATTTCTCCTTTCCATGTTAGCAGAGAGGAAACTGCATATTTATTTTAGGTTTAGTATGTCTTTTTGCTTGCACATTTCACTTGTACATATACCTTGAATTTTGTATATTAGTATGAATTGCTGCATTTGGTAGAAAAGTACTATAACACAGAGTAAAATAAAATCTGCCTCTTTGCCCCAACTCCTCTCATTTTCCAGGTTCTTTATTGTATCTGGGGAAACTTTCATTGCATCTCTGGATCACTTACATATGTATCTAATATGGTTACTTCCATGATCAAATCTATATAAAATTATCAATATTTCTTTTGCAGACCATCAAGAAACTGATAAATGTTAATGTTCTTTCTGTTTGCAAGGTAAGCAGCTTCTTTATAAATATGTCATCTTCTTTTGTTTTTTTTTCTATTTAAAAACACTGAATCAGTTTGTTCACTTCAGTCAGCTCTTGTTTTGATGTAAGTACATATTCCAGATGAAAGCAATCTATTTCCTCGTGTCTTCAAGAAATAGAACTAAATGCCAAACAGGTGTCTGTATAGTTTTACTTTTTAACAAATGAACATTTATTAAATGCCTCCTATACGCAAGCACCGTAGTAGGCCCTGGGACTATACAAACTAACTTAGGCTGAAGATAGATTGTTTTACAAAGTTTTCATCTACGTATAATTCATCACTGATAAATTGTTTCCATTCCATATCCCCTGTGGTCTACTTAAGGTGATGAGCTAAAGGTTGTGGGAAAGCATTGTATGGGGAGTGTGGGACCATAGGGTAATGAGAGTGATTTTTATTAGCCACACATGAAAACTACTCTCATTTCTAGTTGCTAGGCATTCATTATAGCCATGTCACTCGTATATGCCAACAAAAGACACCACAGCTAATATATGATAAAAGGATGAATAGCTAGGAAGTATGAGCATCTGAACACCATTTCCCCTTCTTTTTTTTTTTTTTTTTTTTTTTTTTTGTCACACTATGCCACATGCAGGATCTTAGTTCCCTGACCGGGGATCGAACCCCTGCAGTGGAAGTATGGAGTCCTAACCACTGGTCTGCCAGGGAATTCCCATTTCCCCTTCTATTTTAGCAGTAACTACAATGAGATATCACACCTTGATTATACATACCAGACGAGAAGAAAATATTGCCTGAGGCAGAATTTCCATACGTAATGTTGGGTAGTTTAAATTTGAACATAATGTTGGAAAAGCCTAATTATTTTCATTAACTCTTATATACTAATTTAAGAAAACCAAAAGAACATTTAGCTCAAAACTATTAGAAGTGACCAGATAAATAAGAACGTAATTATTAATTTTTACTCGATGGCATAGTCTTGATCCTTTTTTCTATTGTGATATTTAAAAGAAAAGCTCTCCTTGGGTCTTCATTTCCTGAGAAATCATAACCCTTACATGGTTGATTTCAAGTTAAAGGACCCTAAAATCTTAACCCTTGGTCAGCTTTTCATATATGGCCATGCTTCTCCCTGTGTAACATATATGTTGCTTTTAAACTATGTAGTTAATTCAGACTTTATAATTTCAGTCTTTAGCAATATGGTTGATTCAGGTAAACCAGCTCTACCAAAAAGAAAGCTACATTGTTGATGCATGCACACTGTGTAACATTTGCTAGCTTGCTACCTAAAGGCACCTCTAATGAATCATATTGTAATATGACAAATAATTTTATAAAACAAATAATCGCTGTATCTGTTTCGTTGTTGTTATTAACCAAGATTTTTTCTCAAGTAGTTTGTGAGGCAAACTATCAATACAAACAAGTGCATCTGTGATTAGCTTTGGATCAAGTCCCACATGCAGAAAATTAATGCTTTTAAAATGTGGTTAAGGGGACTTCCCTGGTGGCGCAGTGGTTAAGAATCTGCCTGCCAATGCAGGGGACACAGGTTCGAGCCCTGGTCCGGGAAGATCCCACATACCGTGGAGCAACTAAGCCCGTGTGCCACAACTACTGAGCCTGCGCTCTAGAGCCCACGAGCCACAACTACTAAAGGCCGCGCGCCTAGAGCCCGTGCACTGCAACAAGAGAAGCCACCGAAATGAGAAGCCCGCACACCGCAACGAAGAGTAGACCCCGCTCGCCGCAACTAGAGAAAGCCTGCGTCCAGCAACAAAAACCCAATGCACCCAAAAAATAAAGAAATTTAAAAAAACAAAGCAAAAACAAATTAAAAAAAACAAAGCAAAGCAATACATGTGGTTAATGTGCATGTATCTGTATAGTTTTAAAGGTATTTCCCTTGGCATACTATGTAAATGTAATCGTTCTTCAGTAATCTGTATGTGGTTTCAAGTTAATTAAATAACTCCATCATTTACTAGTTATATGGCCTTGAGTGAATTACCCTCTGTACTTCAGTTTTTCATCTATAAATTGAGGATGATAATTCTCGTTACCTCACAGAGTTGTTTGGGGAATTAAACAAGGTAATATGTGTAAACCTCTTAAGAATAGTGCCCAGATCATGCTAAAGCCTCTAAAAAATGTTTCTATTACTTTGTTAAACTCAGAGGTGATAAAGATTTTTAGTAAACATGTGCAACTGTTACTTTTTTAGCAAGCAAATTCTTATTTTTTTTGGCTGCATCAGGTCTTCGTTTTGGCATGTGGGATCTTTCTGTAGCGGCGTGTGGGCTCTTTGTTGCAGCACGCAGGCTCCTCTCTAGCTGTGGCTCACAGGTTCCAGAGCACACGGGTTCTGTAGTTTGCAGCCTGCCAGCTCTCTCGTTGTGGCACTCAGGCTTAGTTGCCCCGGGGCCCGTGGGATCTTAGTTCTCAGACCAGAGATCGAACACGCATCCGCTGCATTGGAAGGCAGATTCTTTACCACTGGACCACCAGGGAACTCCCATAGCAAGCAAATTTTTGGATCAAAATTAATATCACTTCTAGTCTATAGTTTGTTTATGGTTTTGCCTTTTGAAATGACTGATTTGTACTATTGTTTTAATAATCTTTTCTAATACATTTGGCCAAATGCTTAAAAATAATGAGAGTTAAAAAATGAGTGTTTTATTATGTACATGTGTTTCATAATATATTGTAATGAGTTAATCATGAAAAATATTTTCCAGTGTTTAAATCGTATTTTATAGAATTGTGGGGTTTTAAAAAATATCTTTATTGGAGTATAATTGCTTTACAATGTTGTGTTGGTTTCTGCTGTACAACAAAGTGAATCAGCTGTATGTATACCTATATCCCCATATCCCCTCCCTCTTGAGCCTCCCTCCCACCCTCCCTATGCCACCCCTCTAGGTGGTCACAAAGCACTGAGCTGATCTCCCTGTGCCATGCAGCTGCTTCCCACTAGCTATCTATTTTACATTTAGTTGTGTATATATGTCAGTGCTACTCTATCACTTTGTGTGCCAGCTTCCCCTTCCCCTGCTGTGTCCTCAAGTCTGTTCTCTACATCTGTGTCTTTATTCCTGGCCTGCCACTAGGTTCATCAGTACCGTTTTTTAGATTCCATATATGTGCGTTAGCGTCTGGTATTTGTTTTTCTCTTTCTGAACCTACTTCACTGTGTATGTCAGACTCTAGGTCCATCCTATAGCATTGTTAATGCTAGCTCCAAATTAGTCTCCTGATAATTTTAATTCCTCTATCAGATAAACTGTGCAAAGTTTTTACTCTAGATACATTAGTATCTTCACCTGAGATCTCCTGCTTGTCAGTACTTCTGTGTTTGTATACCCTTACACTCTAAAACCCTGGCTTCCTCTGTCTCCCAAAACATGCATTTTGGGCTGGCAGTCTACAGAATAGTAGTGATAAAAGGCCAAGGTCCTGACCTTGATCTGTGAGAACCCGTCAGCTTGCTGTGCTCTGCAGTCACACACCGCATCCTTCACGCAGCATCTGAGCACAGATCCGCGTGTGCTGGTGGTGGTCACCTCATGGCCCTGCTTAAAGATGAGTAGTACAGTGGCGGGAGATGTGGATGAAGCACCACCAGTCCCACAGCACTGGAGAGGATCTCGCAGTTTTCTTTGAAGTAACGATGAAATAATAATGATGCACCAGTCCTAGTATCTTGACAAATTATAAAATGCTTCTCCTACCTCTTTATTCTTCCTCTTCCACTTTCTTTTTTTCCCATGGGCATGGATACTTTTTCCCACGAAATGAGTCAGAGACAAATGCCAACTTATTAAACATCATGCCCTATCATATTGTGAGCCATACTGATGGGAAGTATCACCAGCAGAAGGGCTGGATATATGCTTAAAACTTTTATACGTGAACCTCTTTTTGCAAGTCACATCCCATTTACAAAGCACTAAGGGGGTTTGCTATTTAAAACACTTTTTCGTTAAGCCAAATAGTCATCCTTTAATTTATCTTTCATGTAGATATGCATTTTCCTGTCCCTTTGTGATAGGCACTTTTAGTGGAAAAACAATTCAAAATTCTTGATTTATTCATCATGGAATTAGTAACATCTGGAGGACAGCCAATTAGTCTTCCCTCTACTATAGGCAGGATCCGGGTCATTACCGTCTCTGTAACATGGTGGACTAGTGATCGTTCAGGTGTGGATATGGTTTGATCAAACAGCGGGAGGTGAGTGGTGTGCAGTGGCCAGAAAAGTAGATTAGGACATGATTGTGCAGGTCCTTGAGTGCTGTGCTCAAGAGGGCAGAGAGCCTTAAAGTAGAAACAAGGTGTGATCTGGTGTACATTTTAGAAAGACAGTTCTAGTGGCAGCGTGGCCTGACAATGTGTATTTTATGGTATGTGTGTTGATCTTGTACTGAGAAGGGGCATTCACCTTGATGGAGTTCTGTGTCTATCGCTCCCAGTTTTAGTGTTCTTTCGTGCTGCTGTGATTTGCCCTATAGTATATTTTGATGAATTGTGCCTGTTGTCCTTTAGTTGACTGTGTTATGTTGCAGGGCCAGGGCTACATTTTCAGTATCAGTGGCTGTTTGGAGCCCTGGGGTAACTTAAAAGATGAAAATTAGTCTGGCTCTAGAATCTTACAAGGTTTTCTGGTGGCTGGATATGTGGGGAACCAGGGCATGGATGTCTGCAGCCTAATGCCTTAATAAATGTATCGAAAAAGGCTTATATGAGAAAGAGAACAACCTCTTCTCACCATCAATATTGGTCCAAGTTTTTTCTCCTCACCAAACCACATGATAGGGGCTGACCATCCTGAGAAGTGTGCCAGGAAAGATTGGAAAAGTCAGCTTGCCCTTGTGACCTTGGGTTTGGAGATATTTCCTGGGTAGGGCCCAGCATCTGGTTGGAAGCCTGTGCTGCCTCATGAGTACTGAATGACCTGGCTTGACCTTCCTTCAGGTCCAGGATTAGTGCTTGGTCCATGTGTTCCCATCCTGTATCAATAGGTCAGATGATAAAAATCGTATCAGTCCCCCATTCCAGTAGAGGAATTACAGAAGTGAAATATCCTGACCGAGGGAATTACAGGTCATCAGCAGATGAAGTGGCGATGAGTGGTCCCCAGAATATTGAGGAAGAAATATTAACAAGAGTAGTTGTGACTGTAGACCCCTGCTGTTCAATTAAAGAGTCCAGATTAGCTCTCCCAGGCCTTTGTCTCCCCAGTTCCATCTGATTATTTCACTTTTCATCTTATCCAATGATATAGGATTATTCCTTTCTTCTCTCTCAGTGACTGCTTAACTGGGCTTTCCCTTTACCAGGTTAGTGGAGGTAACGCAAGGGGTATTTAGAAGCCTTGTTGCTTGCTTTACAGTTTTGCTCTTAATACCTTCAGGGTTAAATTTAGTCTTGTTCTTATTCCCTGCAGAGCAGGAACGTGCCAAGGTGAGGAGAGCAGTGGTGTGGAAATTCTACATAGGTGACTGATATGGCAGGTAGATCAGCCTTCAATTGGAAGAAAGGTCCTCCTAGCCAGGGCTTTTTTCCTTGTGATTTCAGATGTTCTGTGACTAAAATCTAAGGTAAGGCTTATTTCGCCTCAGGAACAATGACCTTCAGACCAGAAGTGATGGAGTTTAGAGATAATTTTTAAAAATTTATTCATTTATTTATTTATTTTTGGCTGTGTTGGGTCTTCGTTTCTGTGCTAGGGCTTTCTCTAGTTGCAGCAAGCGGGGGCCACTCTTCTTCGCGGTGCGCGGGCCTCTTACTGTCGCGGGCTCTCTTGTTACGGAGCACAAGCTCCAGACGTGCAGGCTCAGTAGTTGTGGCTCACGGGCCTAGTTGCTCCACGGCATGTGGGATCCTCCCATACCAGGGCTCGAACCTGCGTTCCCTGCATTGGCAGGCAGACTCTCAACCACTGCGCCACCAGGGAAGCCCGGAGTTTAGAGATAATTAACCCTCCAGTTATTGAGCTACACCCTTCTACAGTAGTTTCAGTTTTATGCCTGGAAGGGGTTTCCATCTCAGAATATGGAGAGTTTGCAAATGAAATTGTTATATTGCTATTGGTTATTATTAGAGAAATCATGGAAAATGGGGAACGTGCCACAACTCCAGAGACAGGTATATACAAGTCCACTTTCAAACACTTAGCACACTGAGCACCAATCCAAAGACAGGTTGTGAAGCAGATCTTCTTTGCATTGTTTGTTACTGTTTTGAGATCACTTGTTTTAACATCTGCCACATTCGGTGTTGCCTTCCTTCTCTAGGCCTGACTATCTTTGATTGCTTTAATGACAGACAGTTTTAGGACCTCAAGACCCCATAGACTCTACACTCCTTTTCAAATGAACATGGCCCAAACCATATTACCTGCACTTCCCACAGTTTACCTAAGTCTTCTGAAGGTACTGGGCCCTGAAGCTGCAACTGGGCTTGGTGAATACAGCGTACGATAGGGAGTGGCCCTTCCTACACATGGATCCCTTAGGAGATTTCCAGACCATCATTCTGACAAATAGAGGGGATGTCCCAACCTTCTTTATTACCTTTCTTAGAGCAGAGAAGGAGGTGGGTGGAGGTGTGACCCAAGGAAAAATTTATTAACAACTTCCACTTACAGTGAAGTACCACTGAGTTTTGTTTGTTTTAGTTGGGAATGGGAAGGAGGAGTATTAAGCAGGGGATCAGAATTTAGTTCTTCCTTCATCAGATAATCAGCCAAAGTGGAAACTTGAAACCATGTCTTAGTAGGAGTGGTTGAAAGAACTAGAGATGTTTAACATGGAGAAGGGACACGTGACATCACACGCAGGCACATGTATGCACACACACATCTGATCAAGGCTAGTTAGTTCAGCCTCCTAAGTATTTTGCAAATCAGCTCACTTTTTATCCCCAGTGATAAAAGGTGAGTTCCCTTCTGATTCTAGGCCAGAGGTTGCAAATCAGTTGTCTCTGGGCTGGATGTGCCTACCAACATATTTTGGTTGGCTCCAGCTGTGTTTTCATATTGGGACATTTCACACCCAAATTTCTAGCTTCTCTTGGGAAAAATCTAAGACTAGGGTAACATAGACCTGAACTGCTGCATGGCAACAAGTGATTAGAGCTGAGTAACAGCCAAGCATGCTGAGTAGTTAGGCCTGCACTCTCCAGATTACCACAGTCCCCACTAGTCTGACTTATGCACTCATTTATGTTACCCACCTGGACCTTTTAGACATTGGAGTACCTGTTCCCCTGTTCAGTAACTCCAAGTGTTCAATCTGCTCAAACTGAATCATTGCTTGCTTGGTTGAGTTGAAGAATTTGAATGGCTTTGACTAAATCAATCTCTTCCATCCCTATGATTATCTGAAATCAAATCACTTGGAGTATGAGGCCCTTTGCATGCCTTTGAAAAGTCAGTTTTTTTCTCATAATACCACTATGTATTCATTATACGTCACTTAGCCATAATGCTATGCCCTGCCCATGGGATAGACAATAATAATCAATGTTTGGATGGATGGACAGATGGATGAAAAAGCACAGGAGAAGCGCTTGTTTACTTTTTCTTACATGGATTTGCCACTGGCATGTGACCAGTAGGGGGAGCCCTGTATTAATTTGGAAATCCATCAGAAGAATCTCTGTTCAGCAGTCTCGTTGTATTTAATTTAGGGATTATGCTAAGAATTTATACCCCCGACTCTGCCCCAAGAATTCAAGTTAACAACAGTAGGAAATTTATAAACTGTAGGAAGGAGAATATGACCCTCACCATTGCCCCCACACAAGGCTTTTCAGAATGAAGACATTCCAAGTTAATATCTAGAGTCTTTTAATCCACTTGAAAGCAGCTATCATTAAGCTCTTAAAAATTTCCAAATTTGGGGGCACATTTAGCCCTTAGAGTCTCATAGGAATGGGCTGCTTCAGGCACAACCACAAAATGATGGGTTTGCCAAACTACATGACAACCACTCTTTCCATAGTTTTCATCTTAAAAAATGAGGGAGTAGCTGGAGATTGGTTCTAAGGTCCTTTCCAGCTCCAAGTAAAGCTAGTTTATAGGAGAAGTGCCTTATAAATGGGTGAAAATCTAAAAATCTCTTTGAGAACTTTAGGAATTATTTTCTCCTACCTAAATCTGTCACTTTTGGAGAAGTCAGCTTATTTGGGGAAAACGTAAGTAATAGAAACTCTTAGCATATTATAAAATGCTAAACTTAGAAAACCAGTATGTGATGGTATGTTTGTTCTTTTTGTTTAGAGTTTATAAATTATGGCTTTAGTTTCATTATAATTAATTGGCATTCAGTTCTCTGTTCTGGAAAGTTCTTTTTCTTTTGTTAATTATTTTAACAAAATCAAACCAGAATTTATTTTAAAAGGAAAAGTTTTTTGTGGCGTGGGGCTGAATTTCAGGTTAAGTAATATGGGGTGAGGGGAAATGGCAAGGAGGGCTCACAACTTCCACAAAGACCTAAACATTAATAGAGAAGAAAACCAAACAATGCTCAGAGATCTCAAAGCACTCTAAAAACTTTATCTTATTAAGCTTTTCACCCCCTGTGCAGTAAGTATTCTGTTAGCCATACAGGTGAGATTCTAAGAATTTCAATTAAGTTGTATTCTTGGTACCACAGAGCTCAAATTATACCGTTTGTCAAAGGAAATGTGTGCTGTGTCATTCTAGTGTGACTTCAGTGGAGTTACCACCTCATTTCTCCAAAACAGGCATAGTGTAACATCGTTGTTACTTTACGTAATTCTTTTCGCTATTATACTGTGATTTTAAAATTACTGCTAATGATTCCAGTTGAAAATTTGCTTAAGGCACTTGCATCTGTTTCCTTCTAATTTGTGTGGGTTCATTTTTCAGTTGCTTGAATTCAGATCCTGTTTACTCCAAGCAGGTTTCTCTGGGGTAGAGGGCAGGGCAGAAGTGGACAAAATGGCTATTTGTGGTGTCCTAATTATTTGTACTAATAGCCTGGATTCCTGGGGCTTTGCCCAGATTCTACAGCAAGTTGTTACACTTCCTATTTATATATAATGGTGATACAGGTGTCAGTATTTGTTTTCTTATTTTACTAAAGTATCTTGAATTTTAATCTTTTCACTTGGGTTTTTAGTTATCTTTTTGAACACTATACAGTAGTGTTTTCTCCATACTGTTCTCTCCAAAATATGACCAAACACCACAGGTTACATGATATTAAAAATATATATATATATTCCTCATAAAATTTTACTTTTTTTGTAATAACTATCAAAGTTTAGATTATACTTACATTGTTTTGGGCAATTGTACACCTATAATATTTGAAAAAATAAATCTTAAATAAAATTAATCTTAAAAATAATTTGCTTGTAAAAAGAAATTATTTGCTTGTGAAATAATTGCATAATTTGCTTGTGTTATCAGTTTTCATACCAAACTAAAAAGTGGGAAACTCGGATTGGCTTTTGAGTATAAAATAAGGTTCCTTCTACAAACTCTTGATTACTGATGCCAAAGAAATGAAAAGAAAAAAAGTTTATTCATGTTAATTTCTTTTAGAAATGACACTGATTGTGGGTGCTCTTCTAATTACAAAAGCAATGCAAGCAGTTGCCAAAAATATGATAAATATTCCAGAATACTACAATGGATACATTTTAGTATAATGTCTGCAAGGATTTTTCTAGGCCAGCCAATGCATTTTTAAAAAAACTTTTATTTATTTTTTTATACAGCAGGTTCTTATTAGTTATCCATTTTATACATATTAGTGTATATAGGTCAATCCCAATCTCCCAATTCATCAAGCCAATGCATTTTTGAGTCAGCTTATCTCAACTGAATGATCTAATAATACTGATTTTGATTTTGTATGAAGTAAATCAGACTCTTATTTATTTCCCAGCCAGGATATACGTAGTTGTGGCAATAAATACCAGTAGATATTTCACTCTTGAGTAGAATATGTGGTGTCTCTAAGAGGAATTGTAAATTGAGCTATTGTTGGTGAAGACTCATTTATCTTTGTATATGTGTATACTCTATGGCCGGCTTGCATACAAAGTGATGTGATATCTTGGTATGAGATAACATATAGTGACCTTTCTCCCTTTGATTTTAGACATCTAGGACTTTTTTGTGGTAAGGATTGTTGAAACGGTCATAAAAAGTATACATAGAGAGGAAACATTTGTTTTTTTTCTTCTGCAAGAATTTAAAGCTCCCATTGTTGTAGAGGTACTATTAGAGGACTTTTATCTACTTTTTAGGAAAGAATTAAATTTAAATTGTTCGCTGTATACTTTTGGAAACAGCCTCAACATAGAAGAAAACAAGAAGTCATGTTTACTACTAGTTTTCTAATATTCTCAACCACTGAACTTACAAGTTATGGTAACCTTATTTTAGCGGTATCTTAAGAGGAACAAACATTTTCCTAGTACAGCAATTATCACCTACAGATGGCCTAAAATGAGCATATTGAGTTAACTCCAGAAACAGCCTATAGGCTGTGAGATGGAGTTCAGATAGATAGTGAGATTTCACAGAAACACTTGGTGTATGGTATGAATAACCAGATATCAAGATACCAATTGATGCATATAAAGTAAAATGAGGATACTAATAGCTTAATTTAAATATCCTTTGTAAAACTTGATGTTAAAGAGAATTTAGGGGCTTCCCTGGTGTTGCAGTGGTTGAGAGTCAGCCTACCGATGCAGGGGACACGGGTTCGTGCCCCGGTCCGGGAAGATTCCACATGCCGCGGAGCGGCTGGGCCCATGAGCCATGGCCGCTGAGCCTGCGCGTCCGGAGCCTGTGCTCCGCAACGGGAGAGGCCACAACAGTGAGAGGCCCACGTACCGCAAAAAAATAAATAAAAAGAATTTAATTTGATGTTAACGTAGTGAAGCCTCTCTACTTAAACACAGAATACTGAGTTACTTGTATACACATAGCCAGATAAAGAAGGCTTGAAATTGAATTTATTATGACGTATATTCTGAGTAGAAGGAAAGATAATTTAAGTATAAATAAAGGCATTAATCAATTTTATAAAAGCCGGCAGATTTCAGGTTAACTCTTCTTAGGCTTTTCAGTGTTGTTACATTTGATAGATCCGAGAAGATGGTCTATTTTATGGCAAGGAAAAATAATGTAGAGTCACAATTTAAGAGGAGAAACCAATGAACAGTGCAAAAGAATATAACTTTTTCATGACTGGATTTCTGCTTTTGCTGATGAATCATTTGGCCATTGAGCATTCCAACAAGTACTTCTGGCCCTTTAATAGCCAGGTACTGAAAACACTGCTTCTTCCTTTGGGTTAAGTTATTAAAACTTCTTGAGTTTTAATTCACCTGTATAAAGAATATATTTTAGTGCTCGCTTCAGCAGCACATATACTAGAATTGGAATGATACAGAGAAGATCAGCATGGCCCTGTACAAGGATGACATGCAGATTTGTGAGGTGTTCCATATATATATATATATTTTTTTTTTTTTTTTTTTTTTGCGGTACGCGGGCCTCTCACTGCTGCGGCCTCTCCCGTTGCGGAGCACAGGCTCTGGACACGCAGGCTCAGCGGCCATGGCTCACGGACCCAGCCGCTCCGCGGCACGTGGGATCTTCCCGGACCGGGGCACGAACCCGTGTCCCCTGCATCGGCAGGCGGACTCTCAACCACTGCGCCACCAGGGAAGCCCGAGGTGTTCCATATTTTTGATGTTAACTAAACTTATTGTGGTAATCGTAATCATTATGTTGTATACCTTAAACTAATAAAAAGTTATATGTCAATTATATCTCAGTGAGATGGGGAGAAAAAAGACTATATTTTGAAGATGTCCACACATTGATGACCATCAAGACTGATTTAATGTTTAGCATGCTGTTGATATAATTTTGTAAGTCAGATTATATCTTATGGGGTTTTATTTCGTCTCTGATCATTTCCTGTATAATCTTTGCCATTCAGAAAGAAGACATTTAATATATGACATGCACAGTGTAAGGAAAAAATAGCTCCCAATGTGTGCATTTGTATTCCCTTAATATCCCAGCTTAAGGTGATATTTCTTATTGGACTGTATGTATGTGTACATAATATGTAATGTGTAAATGTATATCTTGGGGAAAAACCTGAGTTGAACTTTAAAACTCTGCACGACTGCTTATTAAATATTCAAATGGTACTGAGATCCCTGGTCAGAATAAAGGAATCCATCAGCAGATCTTGTAGACTTTCCTGGTAGTTCTCCAGATTGATCAGTGTCTACAAATCCCATCCCTTCTCTCCTTTTGTGTAGGAAAGCTGAACAGTTAGTGGCTACCCCTGTCAACTCTACTTATCTACTCTGCACTTAACAAGTCTCATTTCCTTACTGCAAATGCGCTTGTGCATGCGCACACACACACACACACACACACACACACACAGACACACACGCCTACTCCTAGGTGAGAACATTTTTATTATCAGTCTTCTCCTTCCTCATCCTGTTTCTAGTGATCTCCGGACTTCGGGGAACTGCATAATAGCTTCTTTTCACAAAATGCTTGGGGACCTCTTTATAATACATTAGCTAAGCATTATGGTCCCCTGATGAAATGTACTAAATAAAAAAATGTTTTCAGATACGGCTAAGAATGCATATAATCTATCCTCACAAAGAAAATCCTCCACAACTGTTACCATGCCTGATGTACACCTGCTTGTAATACTAGCATGGGAAGCTGTCTGTGACGTAGTATGATATGCACATTGCATGATAGGATGCACATATTTTTACTTCTTTGTATATTTCATCCATTCAACAAAAACTTTTTTTAAATGCGTTAATTCTATAGCATATTGTAATTTCCTGCAGCTATTTGCATTCTATTCCCTTGATTAGAATTTTTTTTCTGCCTAGTGAACTCTTATTTATTCTTTCAGAACTTAACTGAACCGTAATCTGTGAAGCTCTACCTGTTTCCCCGGTCGTAACTAGTCCCTCTCCTAAGCGTTGGTGCCCTCTGTCCTTACTCCTGTTGTCCCAGTCATAGCATTGTCATGTAATGATTTATTTATATAAATATCTGTTCTCCTGCTCAGTCGTGAGCCCCCGTCACCCAACCCTGATTCAAGTAACTAACATGTCTTCTACTGAATGGAAGAATGCCTGTTTATTACTTCGCATTGTTCCAGGCCATGAGTTGATAATGCATAGAGCATTTTGAGAGCTGTTTTATTTCCTGTGTCTGATAAAGTAACATCAAATGTATTTTGTGATTCCAGTTCTTTAATTCTTGTCCATATGCTTATTGAGATTTTTTAAAAAAACTTTATCGAGGGATAGTTTATATACTCTAAAATTCATCCATTTTAAGTGTACAGTTGAATGGTTTTTAGTAAATTTACACAATCTTGCAATCATCATGGCACTCTAATTTTAGAACAATTCTTTTACCCTAAGAAGCTCCCAATTGAGGCACTTTAAAAAATTGCTGGAACCGTCCAGAAATTTCTGTGTGGTGAGTTGAATTGGAGGACCTCAAAATGTGTCACTGTTTTTGGCTCTAAACTGTGTTGGGCACAACATACTTAAGGGAGGCCTACATACTTAGTAGTGCTGTGTCCTGAAAAAAGAGTGCACGCTGGCAATAAGGGACTTAATTTCCTTTCAGGGGCTTACTCCGTGGTGCGCTCTGTGCTAGGTCCGTTATGTTCATCACCTTATATGAAATTCAGAATATAATAAGCTGTGATGTAGATGCCTTCTTCATTTAATACATAAGGACTGCAGAGGAGGGTAAGAAACAAACTTGAGGTCACATGGCTAGGAAGTGGAAGGGCTAGGATTAGCTCTTTGGCCTGACTACATACCACATTGCCTTAAACATTCAGCAGCTATTGCTACATGTGGAGTGATTCCTATACTCCTATAAAAACATAAATCTTAGGAAACATGTAAGCCGATTTGAAGAGTTATTATTTAATCTGAAAAGAGAAGAGCTGACTGTGTTGAAAGGATAAACTTTGAACTCAGCTTTTTCTTTGACTTGGTTCCATACAGTTTGGGGGGTTTCTTTCTTTTTCTTTTATTTTTTTTCTGGCTGTGTTGGGTCTTCGGTACTGTGCGCAGGCTTTCTCTAGTTGCAGTGCACAGGCTTCTTGTTGCAGAGCACGGGCTCTAGGTACGCGGGCTTCAGTAGTTGTGGTGCACAGGTTTAGTTGCTCCGTGGCTTGCGGGATCTTCCTGGACCAGGGCTTGAACCTGTGTCCCCTGAATTGGCAGGTGGATTCTTAACCACTGTGCCACCAGGGAAGCCCAGTTGCATACCGTTTGGTCTGAGGGTGAGTGGGCACATTCTGACATGAGTCAAGCAGACCTAGAAGAGCGAAGAAATAGGGTCGTGTTTTAACAAACTATAAAATATTGAAGCCATTTGGGCTGTCAGCAGAATTTCTGATTGAGTTTGCTTTGGGGATTGTTTCTCTTTTAAGTCATAAAATGTTAACACTGGTTGGTCTTTAACAACTCACAAGGTCAGTTATGTCAGTTAGAATATTGGTTTGGCTGCTGTAGCAGAGGTTTAGTAATGGCTTAAATAAAATAGAAATTTATTTCTCTGTTAGATAAAAGGCTAGGTGGGTAAGCAATGTTTGGCATAAGAGCTCCACAATCATTAGAGATCCTGCCTCTCTTTATCTCACAGCTCTGCCACCATTAGCACATGGCTTTCACCTTGGGGTCTAGGATGGCTGCTTTAGCTCCTTCCATCACATCTACTTTCTAGCCATCAAGAGGAGGAACAGGCACAGAGGAGGACATGTATTTTTTTCCTTCTTTAAGGGCCTGACCAAGAAATTGCATGTATTACTTGTCATCTTATCAGATAGAACGTAGTTATAGGGCCACATGCCCTGTGAGAGAGAATGCAGAAAATACAGTTTTTATGGCCGGCATATCCAACTGAAAATTCAGTTGTTATATTAAGGAAAGAATGAATGTTGAGAGACACTTGGCATTCTTTGCCCCATCCTTCTATGAAGATGAGTTTAATATGAGAAGCATAGAGGGACTTCCCTGGCGGTCCAGTGCTTAAGACTTTGCGCTTCCACTGCAGGGGGCACGGGTTGCATCCCTGGTTGGGGACCTAAGATCCCGCATGCAGTGTGGCGCAGGCAAAAACAAACAAAAGAAACCCAAAAAACGCAAGTGCAGACTTATATGTAAGCGCATACTTATATGTATATGTAGGAGGGAGATAGGGGACGCTTCAGGCCAAACTCTTTCTTAGGGTCTCTCCTTTTTTAATCTGGAAGATTTGACCAAATCTAGATACTTCTGTTGAAATGATTCCCCTAGGCTTTGAAGACACCACTTTGTCTGTTTAGAAGTTGGTGGTGTGTTAGTCTACCTTTTATGACGCATGTCAGTTTGAATTCGTGTTCTTCCTGGAGAAGTGTACGCAATGGCCCCAAGGTTGATATCTGGGTTGGGAGTACTCCAGAGCAGATTCTACGTTGGTCAAGTCTGGATGCATTTCCTTTCTTCAAAATATTTCTAGGAAAAAAATCCGCTGCTCGTCAGAGTGCTGTTTTAATTAAGACATTATTCAAGATAGAAAGCTTAAAATTCCTATGGTTGGCATGCATGCAAACTTTTCTGTAACAAAACAGCATTTGTTTCTTAGAGAACTGATGATATTCTGGAGTCCAGAGTTCATACTCCAACCTCAGTACTTAACTATGATGTGGCCTTGACTAAGCCAGTGGATGTCTTAACTTTTCTTAGTTAATAATATCTTAAAACAGAGTTTAAAAGTACTTTCTCTCGTCATAGTATATGTATGTAGTCAACAACTATGAAGTCCTTTAAGAATGTGGGTGTCCATGGAATTTTCTGGCAGTCCAGTGGTTAAGACTCCATGCTTCCACTGCAGGGGGTGTGGGTTCTATCCCTAGTCTGGGAACTAAGATCCTGCATGCCTTGCAGTGTGGCCAAAAATAAAAATAAAAAAATCAAAATTCTGGTGTCCTTGTTTTCATTGTTGGTTATTTGAGATGACAGATAACTTCAACTTTCTTTAAGGATGCATTTTACTCACAGCTTGAGCAACAAGAGAAATAAATGTGAAGATAGACCTAATACCTGCCAACATGTCACTTTATGGCATTCTTCTAAAGGCATTTTTGATAGGAAAAGGTTATTTTATCTCTTGAGATTAAAAAGCTTGAGTAAGTTTGGTAGGCAGGATATTTCTTGTGATAACATATGTCCTTTTCTGAGAATGTATTTTGGGAGACATAGATTTCACCATAAAGCCTTAATTGTTTGAAGATCTGCATGTCACTGTTACATTTCAGGCAAGACTAATTTTAGCCAAGTTCACTGAAAATATTTACAGTATTATCTCCAGTAATTTCATCTGATTCCTTTTTAGCACGCTTGCCGCCGGCAAATTATACAGAGTATATCAAATAACTGCTGTCTGTAGAAGTGGCGAGTGGTTTCATGATTCCCTCCCTGTTTGTGTGGGTGAGTTCTCTCCACTCTCTCTGTAGCCTGCATCCTCACTGATGTTTTGTTTGTCTCTTTTGCAGATGACGTGGTTGGTACTGCCTGGCATGGTAGAAAGGTGAGTCATAAGCTCACACACAAACACTAGAGCAACAGAGCTCATGGTTATTTATAGGGGAGAATCCTTACTTTGAAAAATTCATTAAAGTGACTAATGAGCCTCTCCTCCATGTCTTAGTGACAGAGTAATGTGCCAGGCGAGTCAAACGGTGGAGCATGAGTCATCTGGTGGTGGAGGCCTTTTCCACTCCATTCCCTTTTTATTTCCCTCTCCAGGGTTGTGTGGTTCCTTTACATCAGGATTAAAAAGTCTGCTTGAGTCACCATCACTAACTCAATTGCCTGCTGTTCTGAGGGGGCGATGGAGTTGCTAGGATATTCCCGGGAATACCTTCCTAAAGCTTTATGCTCTCAGAGCCCAAATCAGTGGACTTTCATGCAGCAAGACCCCATCCATCCTCTGGTGTTTTCTGTTCTTACTGGGAGAGTGGATGTATGAGGGACTTGGGCATGTTAGAAAGTGATTATAAGATGTCAGCCCCCACCCTTGCCCTTGGAGGAAGAGGCTGTGTCCTCTAGCCCCAGCTGTGTTCCAGTTTGAGTGGGGTTCCACTAGGATATACTAGATGTCTTCATTTGTATTGAGAAATGTGTTGCTAAGTCCTTACATTTGAAATAGTGTGAAGTGTCAGATGGTAATTAAGCTCTGTTCCTCCCTGAGAGAAGCCTGAGTGATGGCTAAGCTTTCCAAGAAAACCTGTTGCAAAGAGCTGGGCTTGCTTGGTCATTTGCTAAATTTAGGGCTTCACAGTCATCCTTCCTCTGCAAAATAGCTTTGAGTTTGGAAGAGATCCAAAGGAGTCACAGCTTTGCAAAGGGGAGACCCAGGGACCCTACTTCTGTGAAGAAACCTCCATGACCAGCTTTAGGCAGGGTTTACAGCTCATGTTTATTGCTTCCATGTTATGTGTCAGGTGTTGGATGAGAACTTGATATATGTTTGCTCATTTAACTCCGATAGCCTCCCACCATCCTACAAATGAGGACACTGAAGTTAGGAATCCATTTTGTTTTGCAGCTACTTTGTAGCAAGGCTCTTTCTTTGTAATGCATTTTACATGTGGTTTTGTATGTTTTAATTGCTTTATTTTAGTAAAATTCCCCTTTAAAACCTTTAAACTACTTATTGATGGCTACAGTGGGAGTGTGCCCCTGAGTGTGTCAGGTATGGAAGTGATGGTGGTCAAACCAGACCAGAATCCTAGAAGATTACAGAGAATTAGGGCAGACAGCATAGAACTCAAGAGGGATGAAGTTTGGGTCATCAACTTAATTCTAGTTTGGATATCTGCAAGTGACACAGTATTAACTCAGGTTAGTACATGCCATCCATTAAAGAAGAAATTTATATACCACAGAGGTACTGTAAAAGGAATTTTTAAGTGTGTTGGTAAAAATCATATCAAAAGAGATACTGGTTATGACCAGGAAAAATTAGATTCAAAGAGTCAGAGAATTTCAGTACTTTAAAATTAATTGAGACCAACCCCCCCTCATTTGACATGAAAAGTGAGATCCAAAGAAACTGAGTGCCATGAGGCTACATAATTAGTTAGTAAATGATACAGACACAAGGTGTTCACACCTCTCTCTGTAGACCTAGCAGCCACGATCACAGTTGTAGCTGGAGCCTTAGATAAAGACAAAGAATGCAAAGGAAAGGATCCATCTGTTTCAACAGGCATTCACTGAGTAAAGTTTATCACAGAAGATGAATTGGATCCTTGCCTTTAAGAAATCAAATTGATTTTACACGGGGGTTGCGAAATGATCTGGTGGAAAGCCATCGTAGGCTAGGTATTGAAACTGATGTCACAGGGGTGATTGTGGCACCTGCTAAGAACTAGTCAGAAATGTTAAGTGGGTTTTATGAATCGGTACTTTTGGATAGGAGAAGGAACAGCTATGTCTGCTTGAGTTAAAGGAGTTACTCGTTATATTAGTCAAGGCAGGCTAACTGCTATAACAGACCACCCCAGAATCTCAGTGGCTTAACACTCTAAAGGTTGATTTTCCCCTCACATCGCAGTCTGGTGTGGATCAGCGATCGGGGCTCTGCTCTACCCAGTCATCCAGGGATCTCAGGTTCCTTCCATCTGGGGCGAAGGTGGTCCACTCTTCTCTTGGGCCTTGTGGTTCTCTGCAGAAACATCTGCATCCAGCCAGCAGATGAGGGAAGAGAGAGGAAGGATGATTTTATGGGTGGTTTCATGGGCCAGGCCTAAAAGTGGTATCCCTCACTTCTGCCCTCATCCCATTGTCTAGAACTCAGTCACAGGCTACAGCTAACTGCAAGGGAGGCCAGAAATGTCATTAGCTGTGTGCCCAAGAAGAAAGAAAGACTCTGAGTTCACAGATCACCTGAAAGCATTCTTACGTATTACAAGTGATTTGTTTATAGCCTGCCCTTTACACCATCCCCAAATGGCATAACTATGGTTGGTTACCATACGTAGGTTTCATATCTCCATTGAGGAACAGCAGGGTTCTTTGTTGTTGTGGGTTTTTTCCCCTTTCACTGATTCTACTTCTGATGTATGCGATTTTCCAAACTCTCTAGAACTATAGGCTAGGGCCAGCTGACTATCACTAAACAAGTCTCTATAATCAAACTAAGGTATTATTATCATACAAGTAAAAAGTACATAATTACGTTATAGAGGAAACTTACTCTTTCCACTTCCCTGGAATTATAAACATTTTGTACAGCTGGAGCCAGGAGGTGGTTGCCATAACAACCATGGAAAAGCTAAAAATAGCCCCTTTCATACTGTATTGCTTAAGGTGGAATTATGACATGTTATGGTGTTTTAGGGCAGGCAGTTCTCTTTCATGTGGGAAATGTTTGCAAACTTTCTTCCACAAAGCAATATTTGTATAATGTGTTTGGATTGCTGGTTCTAATTATATATCTGACCTCCGTGATCCAGGATTCTTTTCTGACATGGAACCCTGTTTTGATATGTTTCTCAGTCTTTTTGAGAATCTGTTAGAGAACTGTCTGTACCAATGTCTGTGTTATGTTTAAGCTTAAAAAAAAAAAAGTAATGACCCTCCAAGAGCACACTTATATGCTCCCTGATAAGAAGCGAAAATATGAAGAATTGGGATGTAGTCTTTTGTACAATCTCCCTTGTCTGCAGTCACACTCTGTATCAAGTAAGCAGTCCACATTAGGACCGACCCTGCGTTCCATTGCTTCACAGCAGCATTTACACCTCGCCGTCTTCCCCCCCTCACCTGCAGTGTGGAGCAGTGATGAGAGGGTCCCAAGGAAGGCAGAAATCAGTGACTTATTTCATGGAAGACCTGTCATTTCCTCTATGACAATAGTATTTTTGTAAGAGCTGTGCACAAGGATACTACAACAGTCTGATAGAATAGTGGGGCATGTAAGGAAGAAAAGAGGCTTGGGAATTTTTTTTATCCAAGTGATCATTAAGGAGAGTTTTCTAATTGGGGATTTCACAGGACAGAGGAAAGTCTAGAAAGCATAGCTATAGGAGGCTATAAATATAAGGTACTGAATTTTATAGGGTTTTGTGTGTTTAATGTCTCGCTTGTGGGAGGGCTAGTCATTGAAGAGAATAATTTTGGATGAAAAGGTGCTTCCTTATCTGCAGTGGTTTCTGCTTTGTTTTCTGCAGTATTTTAATTCTAGTAGATCCTCAGTAACTTACACCACTGAGACACCATCGTGTGGCTGTTAGCAAGTAAGCAACCTGATGAATTAAGAATGTTGTATCACAGAAAGTATTGCTTGACTTGTTTATTTGGATATTTGTCATAGCAAACTAGAAATGTGCTGAAACACGCACCTCATGAGTCTTCATTACGGAACTTCAGCAGATATTCTCAGTGTACCTTCCAGTCTTAGAGTTGTTCCCCAAGTCCCCAGAAAATGAGAGATTAACCAGGGTTTGGTTTTATGTTTGTTTCTGTGTGCAATTACGCGCAGCCCATTTTGTCCTTCTGCTTCATATAACAGAGTTGTCATGAGTCTGGCTGTGCCATGGAAACTGGTTTGACGTCACTAATTCTGCTTAGATGGGGGATTAGCGCTAGACAAAGTAGTTGATTTTAAAGGCGAGTCCTTTGTGCCTCGTGGTCCCAAATGTTCATCTCCATCTCTATGTAAAGAATAGATACTGTATACAGTACAGGGATTGAGACAGCTCTACAAGTGTGTTATTTGTGATTCAGACAAAACCAAGTCGAATATCATTATCCTTGGAGAGAGGGAGAGAGACTTTTATGCTGTTCTGTGTGTGGGGGGGAAGGTTTTTGGGAGACAAACCTTCTTCGTAGCACAGTGTTTTTGTGAAAGGGGTGTTTTCTCTACTGTTATTTTGGTGCAGTGATAAATGCTATCCTTTTAGTGTTTACTTAGATCTAGTGCATTCTCGCTTTATACTTTGTTGGTGTTGGATTTGCTTTCATGCATTTTAGAGTGCAAATGTGGTGTTTTGAATAAAGTACCTTCCAATTCTGACTTTTCACTAACTCAAACTAACTCTACCCCCTAGAAATTTTAAATTAGGGTAGAATATTTAAGAAACAAAAATCTCACTTGCCTCAAGGAGTAAACAAAGCACATGCTTGCATAATTGTAGCATATTTGACTATTGGTCTGTATCAATTTTGCAACCAGGAACAAGGTTTTTATTATCTTTAAATAAATTTTCCTGTATTGAAACCATTGCTTTGGTGAGTGAAGTTTTAGGAATCAATTTTGGTGAGGTCAAGATTTAATTTTTAAAATGTTTTTGATAACATTTAAACTTTAATTTTGGAAGACTTTTAAATTGTATTTCATTTGTGTGGAAGGAAATAAAGAATGTAAGATTTTTGTTCAAGGGCACATGCAGCCACCTCAGCCAATTTGAGTATCATCCAGCCCATAATCCCGCTGATAAAACCAGCAGTGTGATAGGTTACAGTGAAAAACAGCATCTTCTACAACTCCTTCAAATTGGCTTTTCTTCACTTGCTGTGAATGAGTGAGGACATAGCAATTCCTGGTTACTTGAGAAAACATTAAAATAAAGCAATACCTAAACCTACAAGGATGCTTGGGGCTCAGGATGGGGTGCAACTTGTCAGGATTTGGGGTTACTTCTCAGAAGGCATATTGTATTGCAGAAGATACAATAGCTTTCTTAGCTTCTACTTGATTGGGATCTGCCCTTAGCTTAAAGGTGACACATTCCAGTATATCATAAATATATTTCACTTTCTCTTTCTCTTTTTTAATAGATTTATTGAGATATATTTCACATATCATAAAATCTACTTATTTAAAGCATATAATTTGATGGTTTCTAGTATATTCACAGAGTGTATCATCACCATGATCTAATTTGAGAAAATTTTTAACACCCTATAAAAGATAAAGATATTTTACGGGACTTCCCTGGTGGCGCAGTGGTTAAGAATCTGCCTGTCAATGCAGGGGACATGGGTTCGAGCCCTGGTCCGGGAAGATCCCACATGCCTCGGAGCAACTAAGCCCATGTGCCACAACTACTGAGCCTGTGCTCTAGAGCCTGCGAGTCACAACTACTGAGCCCACGTGCCACAACTACTGAAGCCCGTGGGCCTAGAGCCCGTGCTCTGCAACAAGAGAAGCCACCACAATGAGAAGCCCATGCACCACAACGAAGAGTAGCCCCCGGTCACCACAATTAGAGAAAGCCCATGCACAGCAAGGAAGACCCAACACAGCCAAAATAAATAAATTTTAAAAAAAGATATTTTAAATATCATAAATTAATAGTGTATTAAAAGTCTCAGTAACCAAGGTGGTTTTAACCCATTTCAATCAAAGAAATGTCTCACAAATATAGATAAAATGAAATTACTAGATACTCATTGCTAATTCACCAGTTTTTACCTTAGAGTAATTGGGTTCTAACTCCTGATAGGCATTCTTACTCTCTTAAAATTTAAAAAGAAAAGCCTTTTCTGTCTGTGTGAGAGAGGCAAGCAAAAACTACAAGAATGGTATAATTAATACATTGACTAAATATTTCCAACTTTCTTCAAAACCGTAATATAACAATTTAAAATTTGAGATTTGATTTCTATGTCCAGCGTGTTAATGGATTTCGCCACTTAGGAAAGTGTATATAACTATTACTAATAAGAACTTCAGTTCAAAAACAGAAACAAAAAACAACAGCTCGTTTTCAGTGACTCATTAAGCGGAGGGTCCAGACTTCATTTGATGGTTGAAGTGGCATCTCGCCTAGAGGCTGGCAGATGGACTGGGTGACCTTTGGGAATTATTTCTTTTCAGATTTCTGTCTAAAATAACTTAGATGCCATTTAGTCATGTTTCTTTTATTATTTTGTATAAGAGGAGTCTGTATCGTCCTTTTTTAAAAATACTTAAAAATTAGGCCTTAGGAAGTAAATTCAGACCAAGAATAATGAGAAACTAAATTGAAGGAAAGGAACCTCATCTAGAGGGCAGGACGCAGGTGGGGCAGATTGCAGTAGCTGAATAAGGGGACCAACCCCCTGAGAAGAATGGATTTGAGGGGGAAAAGCTGGCTGTTAATTCTGTCTAAAATTCCTAAAACCCTAACCTCACACTTTACGCAAGCCATATACGACTGCTGACAACTTGTATGTTTTTACAGCATTGCTTTCCTCAAACTGATTTTCATTTATTTGTAGAATGAGTAACTCCTGGTAACTTTCTGACTTTGAACTTTCATTAGTCGCTAAAAGTTACAGTAGAAATTGAGCTTTGCCTCTTGGCAAAAGAATACGGTTTGATGAACTATAGAGTCGCATGATTTTAGAGTCAGCTCTACATTTAGTGCCTGCGAGCAGGACATAACCATTCATTCGTGTAATACCTGTTACCTGCTCAGGACCGTGCAGAGTATTCTGAGGAAAAGTGTAAGATAAGGGCTCTGCGGTCTAGAAGCGTATGGTTTTTTTGAGGGAGAAGAATGTTTATACTCATAGAATGATTAAATATGACAGCAGGATAGTATGTGGTGATATGCCAAATTAAAGGCATACAAGGAGTATGAGAGTGTATTTTAAGAGTAAGAATTCTTGGTGCTATGGCCAGAGAAGACCTCAGAGAATAGAAATCAGCTGGAGGAGACTGAAGATCTAATCTGGTCATGCCCCTGATTACTAAGACTGAGAAATGAGCTAATTGCAAAGAAGAGCTATTTTTATTTGATTGAGTTATGCCTCTTTCACTGACCAAGCATGTCACGTGCTGATGAAAGGCAAGGAGAGATGTGTGTTAGAAAAACAGCCAGGATATTCTGTTTCAAATAATTAGATATCTAGATCTGTAATTTATAAACAATTGTATATATGATTTCATTCTGTTTACTTGCATCTTCCTTTTTAGATCTAAAGGGGCAATTCTGAACATCTCCTCTGCCAGTGGCATGTACCCAGTTCCACTGTTGACCTTGTACTCTGCAACTAAGGTGAACAATTTTTTAGTAAATTGTGTCAGAATAAGAATAACGAATACTTTTCAGTCTGAGAAATGGGCATGGAACTTTCTTGAAGTTCTAGCCTTAGCAGTTTTCAAATGGACGGAGAAGAAAAGGAAAATAACCAAAACTAGTTTCAGAGGAGCCAGAGCTGGAGATACACTAACTGGTATCAACTTTACAAATGAGGCACCAAGATCTCAGATCTGCAGATGCTTTTTTTCTCCCTGTAGTTTACTGGTTTTAAAATTGGTATTTGTACTTCCCAACAAGGAGCTGGTCTGGGCCAGTTAGCTCAGCTGATCAGAACATAACATAAATGAGTCTAAGAATGGGGATTTGATTCATGAATGACTCAGCATACAGCTTAAGTGCCATGTCCACAGAGCTTAGAAGGATCGCAGCTAGTCAGCACATAGATACATAGTATGCACAAGATAGATGGGGGAGTGTGAGTTTTTGCCACATTCTTCAAAGTTCACAGATATTTATTGCCACTTCTGAAGTGAGACAAGAATTTTCCAGACCTCTCTGTAAGATGCCATAATTTTATACCACATCACCATTCACCTCTTCACGTTACTACTAGGACAGTAATTTAGAATGCATTTTGTACTGCCTGCAGGTCAACAGCATCATTTTCAAATATGTTGTTGAAGCATAGGATACATCTCTGAAATAAAAATGACCATTGGGATGCTGAAATTAAACAAGCTTTTAGGGGAAAATGAACAAAATAAAATGCACAATAAGAACTTGCAATATGACAGGAAAGGAAAAGAGCAAAACGCCTGCCCTCTTTTTCACTTTGTCCCCTGGAAAAACTTAAAGTGACTACACACTGTATTTTGAAAAAGCCTGGCTCCGCCCCCCCCAACCCCCAGCCCTGCAATCTGCTTGCTTTCTATAGATCTGAAACATGCAGTAGGCATGTTTAAAATGAACACCATGTTTCTTGAAGCGACTGGTGAACTTCAGCTTCTTCTTGCCTGTTGTGTTCCACGGACACAAGACTGTCACAAATTAGGACCGTAGTAGAGTCATCATTGATACTTTGCATTTCAAGCCTGAGGTTGAGTCCACCTTTGTAAAAAATGGCACATTATATTTTACAAATAGATTTAAAGTTGTTCTATTGGAAGAAAGTGGGCTGTCACGTTCACCTCTACACTTCTTGGATCTTGCCATCCCAAAGGACCAAGAGGACGCTTGTTCTTTTCTTCTCTTTACTGACAACAAAATCCCCATAGAACAGACTTGAGCAGAATTCATACTGTGTTTCTGTTTGAATGGCAAGTGGGGAGGAGGAATGCATCCTTTGTTATATAATAAGACGTTCCTTCTCGGAAAGTCATTTTCTGAAAAAAGAAAAGATAAGAGCCTTTTCCAGTTAAATCAGAATTTGATCTGGATATTATATTTGGTAAGAAAACACTTAATCTAGTGGCAGATAAAGAAAACTTGAGGTTTTGAAGGGTTTTTTTTTAAGGTCTCTTCTGCATTTGAAATGAAAAGAATGATTAGAAACTATAGTGTTAAATGGTTAGTTGATTATTTTTGTTTCCATGGCTACAGATCAGGCAGATTGATGTAATATGTGTGTTTGTGTTCTCACTCCCACCCCCTCCCAGGCTTTTGTAGATTTCTTCTCTAGATGCCTCCATGAAGAATATAAGAGCAAGGGCATCTTTGTGCAGGTGAGTGGAGTTTGTTTCAGTTAAGTATCCCTGTTTTTGTGTGGTTTCCACAGCAACTGTTGCTGTCTTGGCAACGAAAGAAAATCACATTCCTAAGTAAGTGAATGTGACGTTAGCGCACCATTAAAGACATGGTTTCTTTTCCTTTATGCACTTAAGTCTAGATTTTAAACAATTTACTAGAATTTTTAAGTGGTAATACCTAAAGTAGAACTATGCAGCATAAACAGTTGGTGCATAATAATTGTAAGTTCTTATGATCTTATTTTGAGAGAATTAGACTGTCAGTATCTCTCAGCTGCCAGGTATGCAAGGAGTGCCATGACTATTCCAAAGCCTCTGTATAATAATCACAAGAGAGGAGAGAGCTGAATAAAACAGTTTCACTAGCACGAGGGTGACTGCATACAACAGGATGATATAGGTGTGGTAGTGATCTTTTACTTTTTTTTAGTTGTGGTAAAATATACATCACCGAAAACACCATTTAAATCACTTTTAAGTATGCAGTTCAGTGGCATTAAGTACATTGACATTGTTGTGCACCCATTACTACCTTACATCTCCAGGACTTTTTTCATCCTCCAAAACTGAAACTCTGTATTCATTAAACAATGACTTTCCATTTCCCCTCCCCCCAGCCCCTGACAACCACATTCTACTTTCTGTCTCTGAATTTGACCACACTAGGTACTTCATGTGAGTGGAATCCTACAGTATTTGTCTTTTTGTGACTGGCTTATTTCACTTAGCATAATGTCTTCAAGCTTCATGCATGTTACAGGATGTGTCAGAATTTCCTTCATAATTCCGTTGCGTGTATATACCACATTGTGTTTATGCATTCATCTGTCGATGGACATTTGGGAGGCTTTTTGAGACCCTGCTTTCAGTTCTTTTGGATATGTACCCAGAAATGGAATTGCTGGATCATATGATAATTCTTTTTGTCTGTTTTGAAGAATCGCCTTACTGTTTTCCATAGTAGCTGCCCTATTTTACGTTCCTACCAGCAATGCGTAAGGGTTCCAATTTCTTCACATCCTCAGCAATACTCGTTATTTTCTTTTTGTTTGTGTTTTATAGTAGCCATCTTTATGAGTGTGAAGTGGTATCACATTGTGGTTTTGATTTGGATTTGCATATCCTCAGTGATTAGTGAGGTTGAGCATCTTTTCAAGTGTTTACTGGCCATTTGGCTATCTTCTTTGGAGAAATGTCTATTGAAGTTCTTTGCCCATTTTTCATTGGGTTGCTTGCTTTTTATTTTTGAATTGTAGGAGTTCTTGATATAGTCTAGATATTAACCCTTTATTAGGTATATGATTTGCAAATATTTTCTCCCTCTCCGTGGGTTACCTTTTCACTCTATGGATAGTGTCCTTTGATGCTCAAAAGTTTTAAATTTTGATGTAGTCCAATTTATCTATCTTTTGTTTTTGTTGCCTGTGCTTTTGGTGTCATATCCCAGAAATCATTGCCAAATCAAATGCCATGAGGCTTTTCCCCTGTTTTTAAAAAAATTTTATTGAAGTATAGTTGATTGTCCCCCCATGTTTTCTTTCAAGAGTTTTATAGTTTTAGCTCTTACATTTAGGCCTTTGATCCATTTTGACTTAATTTTTATAGAGACCTTTGATTTTATTATGTAGCTAACAGATACAATGCTGTGAAACTACAGTACAAAATACAAGAGGAAGCAAATGTAGAGATTTTTATGGGTGTCAGTCTCCAATCAGCTGTTGCTCAACACAAAGAAATAATGGTTCACAGTATTTCCATGATTAGGCACATTTTTAACGATGTCTTGGGAGAGGTTGCAGTTCTTACCCCTTTCCTGCTGCTGTCCACGACCTGCCCCCACCTCTTCACACATCCAGTGTTCATTATGGCTTTTAATCCTGTGAGCCTAGTATTTTCCTTTTTGCACCCTGAAGCCTCAAATGATCAATCATCATAATAATAGGTAATATTTGAGGGGATACTTTTCAGGAACAATGCTGAGCACTTCATATGTATCCATGTGTTTCATTGCATCTCATAATGATCTTATAAGATGGTGTTGATCATCATCATCTTTAAATTTATGCAAGTTGGGGTTCAGAGAGGTTAAGCCACTTGCTCATGTTGAACTGGACTCAAGTCCAGGTCTGTTTGGCACCAAAGCCTTTGTTCTTAACCACTGGGCTACTTGTTCCAGGCCTTCAGGACAGCACTGAAGACTCATTGGATCCCTCTGCTTAGGCAGCCACGAACCAGAAGGTGTTGGGCTGTTGTTTAGTTCCACTTCCTCCCTTATATCTTTAGGGTAAATGTTTCCTCGTCTTCCAGGGTCCGTTTAGAGCCTGCTTCCCCTCAATCCTTACCTGAGGTCTCCCCCAAGGGATCCTTCGATGTCATAGCCCTTTGGTGTCATTCCGATTTGCAGCTCCACATAAATATAGGGTACCCTGGGGAGGACAGGGTTTTCGAGAATCTTGAATTTTATACGGAGCTACCATACGCTCCCTTTTCCCGCTTCCTTGACACCAGTCACTTTAATGCTAATAGTTTGAACCTGCTACGTAGCATGTATTACATTTTGGTAACAGGAAATCAGTAAAGCACTCGGGAGGTCAGGCATCGTGTGCCACACAATGTGGTGCCATTTTCTCATTCTGATGAATCTATTATATTCACACTATTAACTTAACCATTTTTAAACACTACTGAGAGCAAGCAGGAATCTTAAAGGTCCATTGGTGGGTGACCCAGAGTCAGTGTGACCAGAAGCTGCAAGTGTTTCAGTGACAAAGGGAGTCTTAGGCCTTGTGAGTATAGATGATCAATTTCTCAAATTCTGTGAACAGACAAGACCGTTTGGTCTCGCACTTTCAGGTCTGGTTTCCCTCAAAGCTCTTTTCTGCATGTGGTCTGCCTATTGATCTGCTGTGACTAACAGCTACTACAAAAGCACATTAGCATTTGTTTCCTGAAATATTTTACTTTGACAAATTTTTATTTTTTCCTAATAATGAATTAACAAATGATGTAATTTCATTGATCATTCTCTTCCTTCATAGGAATTCATTCATGGTTTAAACTTAGAATGAATTTGGTGAAAAAACAAAAACTGAAATGTTTGTGAGGAAAAATACAGTTGTTATTTCTGTGTGAACACATCAAACTCTGAAGTAGAAGAGAATCTCATATTAATTCTGACCAAAGGGATTAAAGAAAAAAAATCTGGTCTAAATGAAGCTCAGTTAAAAAATTACTGGTTTCTCTGGTGGTATGTTGTGTCTGCACGTTTTTTTGGACTAGGAGTATTTATCAGCTAGTTTTCCCTTCCACTCCATCCCACATACTGTTTCCTGGGTGATCTTATTAAAAACAAGTCAGATGACGTTGCTTTCCTTCAGTGTCCTCCAGTGGCCACCCGTCATGTTGAGGATTGAATTCAGACCCCACGAGGCCATTGCCTCTTGCCATTCCATCACGCCACCCTGCGTTCCGAGCAGAGCGGACACTGTAGTGTCCAGTGCATGCTCTGCCCTCTGCGGTACCCCTGACTGGCTCCTCTGCTGGCACGCCTTTGCCCCCACTCCTCTGCAAGTCTCCACTCCACATCTCCTCCCTGTCCCATTCGCACCAGAGCCTGCAGCCCCTGCCCGTCTTTCAGGGCTTCAGCCTCATTTCACCTGCCCTGGGAAACCTTATCTTGGCCGCTGGGCACTTGTGGTTACACCTTCCCTTCTGCTCCCTTATTCCTTATTATATACCTCTGCCTGATACTCTCTGGCCCAGGACTTCCCCCACTCTAGTGTATTCTTGAGAACAGACTTTTTATCATGTTTGTCTCTGTGTTGCTAATGGCACGTGTAATGCGGGGCACACCAGAAACCTGCCATTTGCTGGCATCACAGAGGACCCTGGCTACGAATGGCCATGCTTGGTGGTACACAGTCCTCTGTTTTTAAGGCCTTTTGAGCTTCTTCTGTGGCTCCCATATGCCTCTGGTCTTGAATTTTCAAACTCTCTATCTAGAGGGTTTCCAAGCTAATGCTATGATGCCAAAATTCAGTTTCTTCTAATCTTTGGAAGGCAAGTGCTCTTTTTAGGTCTACCTCCATGTGAAGATACAACAGATTGCTCTTGGGAGAGGAAGAGAGTATGGTTTTCAAATCCCAGCTGGTTTTTTTTTTTTTTTTTTTTTTTTTTTTGCGGTACACGGGCCTCTCACTGTTGTGGCCTCTCCCGTTGCGGAGCACAGGCCCCGGACGCGCAGGCTCAGCGGCCATGGCTCACGGGCCCCGCCGCTCCGCGGCACGTGGTATCCCCCCGGACCGGGGCACGAACCCGTGTCCCCTGCATCGGCAGGCGGACGCTCAACCACTGCGCCACCAGGGAAGCCCTCCCAGCTCGTTTTATATTAATTCCTTGTTAATATTTTTTTCTTTGCTTTTTTTCTCTCCCCATCTTTCCCTCAACTTCTTTCCTGTAATTTTGTAAGAGCATTTAAAATTTTCTTCATGAATTCAGATTTGCTAATATATAAGCATTTCCTGGAAACACAAATAAATAGTAGTAACAACATGTGATATAAACGTCCTAGAGGTGAATTTTGACTCTGTTGATGTTTGAATAGAGGATAAGAAGTACATTCTTGTAAATCTCATGGAAGGTATGCTCTGTTGGTGAGAATGATCTGTTCTCATTCTTACCCTGTAACTAAAACCCAATCAAAATTATGCCTCTTTCAAAGGGCCAAATCCAAAGAGCTCTGACTGGCTAGTTGGTGGGCCCCAGTACCGGGCTCTGTCTCTTAATACTAAGCAAGTAAGAAATAGCTGAAACTAAGATGACATCCTAAAACTATACTGCTTGAACTCTTATTCTGTAAAACTTTCACAGGCCGCCTTGTTTTTTTTTAAACTTTTTATTTGGAAATAATTTCAAATCTATAGAAAGCTTGTAAAAATAAGAATAGTAGAAAGTACACCCCAATACTCTTTACGCAGATTCACTTATTGTTAACATTTTACTCCATTTGTTTTATCATTGGGAAGTGAGTTGCATATATCATGTTTCTTTACCTCCAAATCCTTTGGTGTGTATTTCCAAAGAATAAGGATATCCTTATAAATAATCACAATATAGTTACCAACTTTAGAATTAACATTGATGTAGTATTTTCATCTAACCTACCATCTGTATTCTAATTTCTGACCTCAGAGTATTCTTTTTTTTTTTTTTTGGCCACACTGCACGGGTTGTGGGATCTCAGTTCCCTGACCAGGGATTGAACCCGGGCCACAGCAGTGAAAACCCAGAATCCTAACCACTAGCCCACCAGGGAACTCCCCCCTCATAGTATTCTTTATAGCATTTTTTACCCTCCTGTAAAGAATTCAGTCTAGGACCAGGTATTATATAGTTCTCCTGTCTCTTTAGTTTCCTTTAATCTGGAATACATCCATAGCCTTTCTTTGTCTTTTATGACATTAACATTTTTGAAGAGGACAGTACTCCTCTGCTCTTTTTTTTTTTTTGCGGTACGCGGGCCCCTCACTGCTGTGGTCTCTCCCGTTGCGGAGCACAGGCTCCGGATGCACAGGCCCAGTGGCCATGGCTCACGGGCCCAGCTGCTCCGCGGCACGTGGGATCCTCCCAGACCGGGGCACGAACCCGTGTCCCCTGCATCGGCAGGCGGACTCTCAACCACTGCGCCACCAGGGAAGCCCTCCTCTGCTATTTTTAATCACACATTTCTCACTTGGGGTTTCTCTGATGCTTCCTCATGGTTAGATTCAGGTTATGCTTCCCTGGCCAAAATGACATATGTGACATTGTGTCCTTCTCAGGGCATCACATCCAGAGACACATGATATCCATCTGCCCCTTATTGCTGATGTTGATTTCGACCCTTCAGTCAAGGGGTTACCCAGTTTCTCTGCTGTAGCATTACTGTTTTTTTCCCTTGCACTAATAAGCAGTCTGTGGGGAGACACTTTGAAAACCATGCAGATGTCCTGCCCCCTCTCACAGTTTCCCCTAGATTTAGCATCCAGCAATGAATGACTCTTCACAAACCTGCCTTATGAAGAGCTTTTTGATGGTAAAGAATTCATGAAGCCCTGGATATTTACCCATTTCAGAGTAAGAAGTCTTAGCTCCCTCAGTCCAGGCTGTGGTTGTATTTAGACCACATTGATTACTGGTGTGCTTAGAGGCGGTGAGGAAAGGATGCTGAGCCTAGAGTCAGCAGACCAAGGTTTCAGTTCTGGTATCACCTCTCAGTGGTCTAACCTGCAGAAAGCTGCTTCATTACCTTGAGACTCAGCCTCCCCCTCTAGCACGTGGAGACACATGATAATGCATGTATAAATAAACACATTGGAAACTCTGAAACGTAAGCACGAAGTAAGGAAAGAAACTTGCATTTATTGACTATCTACAGTATGCCCCTTGTCTTCACCTATTTTGTTATCTCATTTAAGATAGGTGTTAACCTAGTCCCATTTTACAGACAGAAAGCCAAGAATCAATAGGAATCATGTAACTTGCCTAAGGTCAGTGAGTGCCTGCCACTGGCCAGCTCTTCAGCCAGGCAGGGAGGAAGCAAGTGAGTAAGACACGGTTCTGACCTCAAGGCACCCGCAGAGAGAGCCAGATATTTAAACACATTACAACGACAAGGGATAGTGAGTCCAAAACCAGAGGTGTATATTTTGTTCCATGTTTCTTCAGTCAAGAAATACTGAGCGGGAACTACTAGGGAGGTGGGGATGCAATAACAAAAAGACAGACGAAGTCCCTGCTGTGGCAGAGTTTATTATTTAGTGGGAAGGAGACAGACAATAGCAAGCAAACGAACACGTGAATGTGATTATTTTACACAGTGATCCGCTCTGTGAAGGACCTAAAGGAGGCTGCTGTGTTGGGTAATGTGGGGAGGTATGGGGAATTTAACCATCTGGATTGACCGTGAGGGTTTGAATAACGCCATGATCTGTGCTCTTTCTGCCGTGCCCTCCTGCTTCTCCCCGGGGTGTTACTCTGCACCATAGTTTCTTCCTTGGAGCTGCGAAGCCAGGTCTCTGGAAATGCTGTCAACAAGGAGATCATTTGCTAACTGAAACCATCGCATGAGGTTTAGTTTGCCTGACCTTTTACCAGAGGAAAGGTGAGGACACAGGTGGAGACCCCCCCCACCCCCACCCAGACCCAGAGAAGGCGGGTGTAGGTTTCAGCCGGTCTGGCCTGAAAACGAAGGGGGCTTCTCACTCTTAGCACAAAGATTACAAAAGAATATTTACCATAATGGAGAAATTCTTTGGGCCCCATTCTCTTAAAGTCCTATCTTCCAGTGCTTTGTTGCTTTTTGGTGATGAGAGTTGGTGGTTTTGCTAATTCGGTTAAAAATGTAGATTTTAGTCAGAATAAATTTAGAAAACAAATCGGACAAATTGAGATGAGGGAGCAAACAAAATTCCAGTTTATTTTGTTAATGAAAGAAGATATTCCTCGTTTGTATTTTGTTAAAACATTTTATCGCTTAGAGTAATCATACAGATCTACTGGGCTTCAAAGAGCTAGAAAGCTAAACACAGAAAAATTCACATCGGGACTGAAAACATAAGTCCTCATCCATCTTTCTTGTTAATTGCCAAGGACAATAAAAGAAGGTAATGGCGTGTGTCTTTCGTGCAAATGGAGTCTAAATACAGAGAACTATAAAGCAACAGAAAGATTCTCACAGGAAATATTCATATCTAGTCAACTGCACCAACTTTGAGAAATGGCTGAAGAATAGTAAAATTAGTCCTGTTGGGATCATTGGACCCAGACCACTTCCAACTAGGTGAATCCTCATTTTTGTCAGTGATAATGGCTTTTTTCCTTGGCCTTTTACAGCAGTGTTATACCACAGGAACTAAAAACCTAAGATGTCCTTTAGTCCTTCAGACCACATTAAATCTGTATCCAGAAAGGACTCAGATATCCAGCTGGTTACCACAGTCATTTTCTATAGAAAATGGTGTTCTTACCCCTCTTACAGGATATAAAAACTCAGCCAAGTTTTTTCTTTCTAAATTCATTCTGAAAATTATAAATATTAGAAAACTTAGAAAAGAATTCTAATACATACCAGAGTTTAAATCTCACACTCTTTAACTGACAATTTTCTTTTCAATCCTCATAGTAATAGAATAGGGAAGATGCTATATCCCCCAAGGAAGAAAATAAAGCTCGGTAGTTTGCTCACGATCTCGTGACTAGTAAGTGGTCAAGTGGAATCTGAATCCAAGTCTGTGATTTCAAAGCCGAAGTTTTCTCCCCCCACCCCCCGTATCCAGCTTATTCTGTCTCTTACACCGCAAATTCAGTCCGTCAGGGAATCTCACCGACTTTAGTTGACCCTTTAAACACATCCACTGTCTGACCACTTCTCATGACTGCCACCGTGATCTCTTGCCCTGGACCTTTTGCAGCATCTTCCTATGTGGCCTCCCTACTCCCACCCCTGCTTATAGCCCTCCCCCCCCACCCCAGTCTGTGGTCTCTTTAAAGCATAATCCAGGTCATCTTACTCCTCTGCTGAAAATTCTCCTGTGGCTTTTCATCTCTTTCAGAGTAAAACCAAGAGTTCTTGTGACCCACCGTGTTCTGACTGCAGATGTTCCACATTAGCGTGTGCCCCCCCCCCACACACCCCACTATTTCTCTGGCCTCCTTGCAGTCCTCAAACCCTCTGAGCACGCTCACACCTCAGGCCCTTTGTACTTGCTCTTCTTTCAGTCTAAGGCTCTTTATCCAGGTATCTTTTTGGCTTGCTCTCTCCCTTCATTGAGATCTTTGCTTATATGTGACCACATCACATACATGTCACCGTTATCCCAGAGGCCTTTCTTATCACCTGCAGGAACAGCCTCCATCACCTCTACCCTTTACTCAGGTTTATTTTTCTTCTTCCTTTTTATCATCACCTGCCAATATTGTAGACATTCTTTTAACCATTTGTTTGTAGGCTGTGTGCACCAGCCCCCCTCTCCCCCCACTAAAATGTAAGCTCAGTAAGATCAGGGACTTTGTCCTTGTCCATAACTGTATTCCGAGTGCCTAAAACAGTGTTCTAGTAGGCTCTCAGGAAAGACTTGTTAAATACATGATGTTTTGTGAGCTAACACTGTTTTCCCTTTTGTCCTTTGAATGTTAACATACGAATTCCACATATTTGGAGGCAGGTCATTTGTAAGATTACCTGCCAGCCAGTGTTGATCAAGGATTTTTTTTGTGTAGAGCACAACATTTTAACTCCTTCATTTTGGGCTTAGGTGCCAAGGTTTATACCTAATGTTACTGTGGGGCCTTTGCTCATTGCCATGTTATCAGGGATCTCTGTTCCATCAGAATAATTCCTTTTTCCTAACATTTTCTAGTAAGGCCAAGGGTTTCTACCAATGAGATAATCAAGGGCCCTTTTGTGGAAGTGCTCATCTTGTGGTCTGCAAGTGAAATAATACAAACTCCAAAACTAGGCTCTATGCGCACACAGTTATTCAGATCCTGAAATGGAGGATGAATATACAGACTGAAGGAGAAAAGATTCCCCGAAATGCTTCATAGGAGCCTCAGCCTCTGCCTTAAGAATATGTGCTGACTTCACTGGTGAACTTAGTGCTCATAAAAGGCAGATTATACCCCGTCTTGAGAATTCCATGTTGTGTAAATAGACTGGAGCCTGGCGTTCTCTGGACCCATGTTTCCCAAAGCATGGGTGTGAGTTGTCCTGGTCATTTTTAAATTTGAGAAGGCATATTTAGTACACAGATGACAACATGAAAGATGTGCTACTACATGAAGTTAGAAGGTTCAGTGTTTGATTCTTGAATATCTGCCATGCAGCCCTGGGCATCCATCTTTCTCTTGTTCTGTGACATTAAGTTGTAATAACCTTCTTGTTCCTGAATCGAGGCCCCCTAAACTGTTCCCTAAAGACCAGATACCTCAGCAAGCTACTCAGTGGGTGAGAAAAAAAGATACCAAGTTTGTTTCCAGGGATCTTTTCAATAGGCTGAGCAAGGACAAAAAAGCTTTGCTTTATGGGCTGGTTAATTATTTTCAGTTTGGGATTCTAAGTGCAAAGAACAGGGCACTTGCCTGCATGGGCAGCTGTCAAGGTTCACGCTGTTTCCGAGCTGGCAATATTTATAATGGCAAATTGTTGAGCATAAGAAACTTTTAAAAATTTGTTCTGCCCAAAATACTCCCTACGAAGGTATGGGTATCTTCTTGACCTGTTCACTGTAATGTTTCCCTGCGTAGACCGGAAAAGTGGATTAATTATCATTTATTGGGTTTTTGTTTAACTGTTTAAGGATGTACCTAGATGACATTTTGACATATAAGATAAAGATATTTCTTTAAAAAAAAAAGATATTTCTTTACTTTTACGTAACTTGAAATTCTCCTTTTAAAATTCTGAGTAACTAAGACCTGTAAGTTTGCCTTTGTTTAGATAGATAACCTTGCTTAAGCTCTAGAATATCTAAAACTGTGGTTTAAACTCTCATGCTACATTGTCAGCTTCCTCCTGTCATTAATTTTCTGGGCAGCAGCAGTAGAAAGGGACCCCAGTACTATATTCAGTGCTGTCCATAATGAAGTGTTCTGTTGCTAATTCATTCAGTAGATCTTAGCACTCCTACTACATGCTAGGCAATGGCAGTGGCTAAGCATTGGCAATGTAATGGTGAATAGGACTGTGTCGTCACAGAGCTTATGCTCTAGAAATCGATACTGTCGGTGATTGGATTTCGTTTTCTGTACTTAAGTTTAGCCTTCCTTCTGCCACTGCTTCACACATTTCCACTGTTTGAACCGTGCTGGCTGAACTACTGCAGTTCCATGAGAACATCCTGCTCTGTCTCCTTTTCTTTGCCCCTGCTGTTCCCATTACAAAATGTTCTTCCCTTATGTGTTACCTGGCAAATTCCTCCACATTATTAAGACTTAGCTCAAAAGTTATTTCATCTCTGAATCCTTTCCATCCTCTGCTAGGCCATGTTAGCTGCTTTGATTTTAAACCATTGTAGAAATAAATACCCTTTCCAGAATAGAATGTACATGCGTCTGTTGTCCCCACCTCAAGAGCCAGGACCTTCTCTAGACTAGCTGGATGGTTTAGCCGAATGATGAGTTTGTTAACTTGTGGCACCATCAAGTGGTTCAGCCAAGCAGTGCGACTTCATTCTTCTGCAAAATCAGAACAGTCTGATTTATGCCACATAGAAAAGGAGGGGGGATTAGAATACCTAATTATATAATTGGAAGGTATAATGAGTGGACCACCTTTATGTTGAGAAGCTCAATACTGTACAGTACTCTTGGCAGGCTTGTGATCAATATATGGGAAGGTTTTTGTTTTTGTTTTAATCTTTATTTTTTTTTGTAGCCAGGAAACCTGGGTCATAGAAGTGCGATGGGGTTTGCTTATGGCCCTTCACTGTTGGAGTCAGAGTATATGCAAACACTCTCTTTGCTTTGTTTGCTGCTCAGCTTGAACAAACTTTTCTTTCCCTACCCATTGGCAGAGCCTCATGAGCTCTGCATTTCATGTTGTGTGTTAGTCTGGAATCTCTCTTTGGTTGGTGCTCTCATATACTGGATCCTTGCAGCAACGTGGGTTTAAAAATAAAGACCTGCTTGACCAAAAAAAAAAAAAAATTACTTTTTAAGTGAGGAATAAGTGTAGAGTAATAATTCCAATACACAAATTCTCAAAAACCAGAAGTCACGTAATCAAAGTTGGCCCAGGTATTGAAGTACTTTGGGGAAGTTACTTTACTTAGTGTGGGTTTGTGGCTGCAGGGACTAAGAAGGAGAAAGTTGGAGAGTAACAGTGGTTAGGCCCTTGGGTTCATGGTTCTAACAGGTGGGCCGAAGTTTCAGCTCACCTGTTAAGGAGGGTGACTCATACTTGGGAATGGGAAAAATATAAAATAAAACAAAAGAGATATGGGAACTCCCCAGCTCTTGGCAGGAAGAAAATCTATAGTTTGGAGTACATCTCAATTTTATTTCTGCCTTTAGTAATGAAGTTTTTGATTTTGACCACCATGTGTTGAAACAGATCCTCTTCCTTAATAGAAGTTTCATTGTAATTTATACCCTTTCCTTTCATACATGTCAGATAAACAGAATACATTCACTCCTTGGTGTACAACCATGCCCAAGTAATTTCAAACTACAGAAGGAACCGCTTGTGTCATGACTCAGGAGTCGTTGTAATAGGGTTTCCTTGCATTCTGTGTTGAAGCATATCCAAAATATAGCAAGCATAAGAAATAACGAAACAGCTCCCCTAACCTAAAAGGTAATGTCCAGCTTTGTCATCCCACACCACTTCTGTGAAGTGTCTGTTAGTTACCCAAGCTGTTTCCATACTGTTATCCTGTCTCCCCCCAACAGAGAAAAAAGAAAAAAAAAAAGAGTGGTAGTCCTATGTTATCAATAGCAAAGTTTATAAAACTCAGAAGCAGAATGGTAAGAAATTAGGGAAGAAAAGTGGTAGCCCAAAGCTGAGAACATGAAATGTTTATTTTAGAGGGACCAAAACTGATAGAACAAGCTTAATAACCATAAAGTATGGAGGAAATTATTATTATCTCTTTAGGGGCATAAAATGTCAAAAATCTCCTATGTGGTGGTTCTGTAACTATTGTTTAGTCAGAGTAGAAAGCACCCGGCCCCAAATCTCTGCTCTCTAGATTTGTTTAATGCCTTCTTTTTAAAGACTCAAAAAGTATGTTTCTGCTTATCTTTAATACTTTCTGTAGTCTCAAACTCTGTTGTATTGACAGATTGTATTTGTTTGCGGTATGCGGGCCTCTCACTGTTGTGGCCTCTCCCGTTGCGGAGCACAGGCTCCGGATGCGCAGGCCCAGCAGCCATGGCTCACGGGCCTAGCCGCTCCGTGGCATGTGGGATCTTCCCGGACCGGGGCACGAACCCATGTCCCCTGCATCGGCAGGCAGACTCTGAACAACTGCGCCACCAGGGAAGCCCGACAGATTGTTTTTATACAACTTGTTTTATGCTATCATTTGTTCTATCAAGGTAGGTTTTAGATAGCTGCTTCTCTTTTCTTCTCTTTCTCTAAAGATACAAACTTTAGTTTTTTTCAGAATGTTTCTGCCACTAAGAGCAATCAAGCATCAGTGTGAATTGAGTTTGTGGCCTTCCTAATCAGTGGCGTGTTTTTTTTGGGGGGGGTATGTTGCCATTCTAGAGTGTCCTGCCCTACTTTGTAGCTACGAAGCTGGCTAAAATTCGAAAGCCAACTTTGGATAAGCCCTCTTCAGAGACGTTTGTGAAGTCTGCCATTAAAACCGTCGGCGTGCAATCCCGAACCAACGGATACCTGATCCATTCTCTTATGGTATGTAGATTTTTAAGTTCCAAATCAGTACTTTGGTTTGGGGTTTTCTTTCCCATCGAGTCACAAAATAGTATGTGGTATATTAGCATATATACATTGTCTAGACTTACTAGCAAGGCATCTGTTTTCAACTGTACACCCAAGAACTCTAAAATCTACCTATAAATAAAACAACAATATAGTAAAACATAAGATCATATGTTTCAAATGAGTTCAGATTGTAAGCCTTAATTGCATATCTCCCCATTTCTTTCCCTAGGCCTCAGTAATCTCAAGCCTGCCTTCCTGGTTGTATTTTAAATTGACCATGAATTTAGGCAACTCCACCCGGGCTCGCTATCTGAAGAAAATTAAGAAGAACTAAGCATTGGTAACTGTGTTGAGTGACTTGACCAGATGTTCCAGCTAGGCATGTTTGCTGCAAGGCGCCCACTATCTCCAGATCTTCAGTTGTCATGTTAATTAACAGTTACTGATAAAGCTAAATGTCATAATTGAGAGGAAAGCAGAGTTGCTTTCAGGAGTTCCTGACATATATTCTGGATGCTACCAGGAGTTATTTTGAAATGTAACATAAATGCCTCTATCAAATAGATACAGAACTAACATTAGCAAGAACTGCTTACTAGGAAGGAACACAATTATAACAAATCACTGAATGATAAGAGTCAGATGTAAGGGTTAAGAGTTTTATCTGGTCCAAAATGCCAATGATGATTATGCTTGTATTTTCTCTGAAACATACTTTAAAAAGTGACGGCCAGCTATCCTTTTTTGTTTTTAACACTTTGAGGGAGTGGGGATTAATTGATTTACTTATGGGAGGACACACTGCAATTTGCATAGCACTCTGTAAGGTTTTCTAAAAGTACGTCCTGGTTTGTACATTTATATGGAACTTTCCTTTCTCAAGGGTAGCTAATGACATAAAAATAATGATGAAAATCAGAGTTATTTTTGACACATGCCCACTAAAATATGCTTTCCTCTAATACGTATACCTTCTCAGTTTAAATGTATGTAAATACTGAATGCTATATGGTATGATTTATAAAGGTAAACGGGCCAAAATGTACATTGATGGGCCGCTCCATCACTGCCACTAAAACCCTGACCCAGCAAGGTGGCCTGCTTGGAACCCAGCTTCTTTGTTTCTGCACTGCACCAATACTGCTCACATATGTGACACTAGGCTACTCTTAGAACAATGATGATACTAGAGTAGTGGCATTATACTTTTAAGTAGGTACCCTATAGATATTGATACAATTAGTTTTAATAAAAGATGTTTTAACCATGGTGTTGATTGAAAATATATTCCTTTGGTGCTTGAAATTAAGCCTATTTTTGCACTGGTTTAATATAAATTAAGACTTACTTTTATTCTGCTACATAACTTGTTTGGGGAACTTGCTAAGAAATTAATTCAATGTTGTGAAACATGCAACACAGAAGGTAGGTCAGTACCTAGGCTATGGTTCCCAGGCTCTGAGATTTAAGCATCAGGAAATCTGCAGATCAATAAATAAAATTTTTAATTGGGGTATTTAAGTGTTTCTAGCTTTTAAACTTGCCAGCTAAGGACATAAAACAAAAACAGAAAAACCCAAATTACCATCTGCTATTGGCATTATTATATAAAAGAAAAGACATTTTAGCATCCCCAAAATAGGAAGAACATAATCTCAGAATAAAGAATAAATTTAGCTTTACGAAAAACACATTGCCTTTCTCTCTCTCTCATTTTGTTGTAGAAATGGTGAAATCACAATGACCTGGGCAATATATTATTTGCTTTCACACATTTGTTGGTTAATTGTTTGGTGGTGGTTTTTGCTGGACAGTTGGTAGAGAGGGGGAGGGATTGGTTTGCAAGTATACAAAATACTTTGCCTTTTATCCCGTCTAGAAAATAGCTGTAATCTGGCTAGGAAATCCCTTAGCAATCTCAAAACTTCTGAGCTATGGCTTTGACTGCTTCAGCTCGGCAAGTATCCTCTTGTATTCAACACTCAAGGTTGAAGATGATGACATGAAAATCTGTGTTTCCAGGCACGTGAAAGAAAAATTATACGAAAAGAGAAACCAGTGTTCTCAAAAACCTTCAAAATAGTGAAGCATAATTTTTAGACTTAACTTTATATTGACTTGATTTTATAGTCTGATGTGTGCTAGATAAGGTTTGAACTCAAAGAGCAGAGTAGAAGATTAGTATTGATGATTACTGTAGAATCAGCTCTCCTCACAACGTAGAAAGCTGGATTTTAATTTATTGTTCTTTCATTGTCCTTTCAGTACAATAGCATGGGGGAGGGAGGCCAGGAGAGGAATTGTCCTGCACACAGAATGATGTGCGCCATTTTGATTTGTCCTTATGTCAGGCCCATGTGCACTGGCAATAAATAAAGATGATATTGGTCTCCATTTCCTCAAATGTGGTCCTGCCCCAAAGAGATGAATTCTGAGTTCTCACTTGATATTTATTGCATCAAAATACAATAGAAGTGAACTTTATATAGAGTGAGCATCAATGCCAATACCAATACGAATGGTGCTGATTCAGTGTAAAAGAGGAGATTTACTGTGATAATAACACCTTATGAGAATGAAATGAGCTTAAGTAGTACTATAATTTCTGAAGTCTATTGATACCAAAAATTACCTGATATTTTGGTGGTCCTGGATTTTGCTACTTTGCTCTGTAGTGTACCAGTATCAAAACAAATGATCAAAGCTTTTTATTTAATATGTTAGAAACTAATGAATTAAATTTTAAGGACTCACTACTTTGTGACATTCCAATATTTTTAGATTAGCATATTTGTTACTCCTGATGCAAAACATATAACTATAGACAGAATTAAAATTCCCTTGTGGAAATGTAATTCTTTCTATTGAGATTTATATGGAAACATCTAGAAATGGAACACTGTCTAGCATGAACACAAACTTAATAGATGAAAAAAATTTTAATGTGATAAACAGCGTATTACAACTTTGACCACTCTCCTTTACCTGTGTCACTGAAAAGCAAGCAAAATGGGTACTACAAAAAGTAATCCCAAAAGGATGTAAAGCCAGCTTGTCTTCCTTGTTACAAAAGTTTCTAGACAAACTGTTGTGTGCGTTTATTGAATGCCAACCATGTCCATTTACGCTTCTGGATGCTGGAAACTACAATGAACAAAGCAGACAAAAAATTCTTAACCCCAGTTGAGCTTACACTTGAACAGGATGTGGGGCGGGGGAGGGACCTGGGGAGGGAGCAAATGAGGGACAGGTAATAAACAAAAGGAATAATAATGTGGTGTGAGTGTTATATGCTGTGGGGAAAAATGAAGCAGGGTAAGTAGGATGGGGAATCAATGTTTGTTGGGGTAGGGATGGGAGGCTTGTGACGTTAAATAAGGTACTCGTGGCAGACCCAGAGAGAGGTGGCATTGGAACCATCTTGAGCAAGACCTTTACCTCCCTGGGGGAAGAGTATTTCAGGCAGACCAGCCTGTGCAAAGAGCCCGAGGAGAGAGCATACCTGGTATGTTCCAAGAATAGCTAGGAGTACATACATATTGAAGCACATACTAGGTGAGCTATTTCTGGAAGAGTTCAGAGATCTTGCTTTAGTTTAGTTATGACTTTCTAGTATTAAATCACCTTTACATTCTTGATCTTATTTCACTATATTTACTGTGGAATTCAGTTTGCTGGTATTGTAGTTAGAATTTCTGCATCTATATTTAAGAAATGGGCTTGCAGTCTTTCTCATACTTGTCTGGTTTTCATATCAAGATTATAACTTCATTAAATGAGCTGGGGAGTGCTACCTGTTTTATTTACTGTGCTCTAGAAGAATCTGTAAAAGATCGGGACAGACTTTCCTTTGAAAACTTATAAAACAGTCTGGTCCTAGTATTTATTTGTGGCAAGATTTTTAACTACTTATTATGTTGCTTTAAAAATAATGAGACTACTCAGGGTTTCTATTTTTTCTCGATTCAATTTTGAAAAAAAGTTTTGTTCTAAGCATATACTCATTTTTTCCCCAAATTTATTAGCATAAAGTAACTTGAGGAACTTTCTTATTTTTTAAACCTCTGCTAGATATATATACCTATTTCCTTTCCCAGTATTGTGTCTTCTCACTTTCTTTTCCTTGACCATTTTGCCAGAAGTTTGTCTATTTTATTAGTTTTTAAAGAACCAACTTTTGGCTTTGTTGGTCCTCTCTGCCTTTTTCTTTTCATGCTCTCCTTTCTGGAGGCTTATTCTGTTATTTTTCTTTCATAAATTGGACATTTAATTCATGTTCAATGTTTTTTTTACTCTGAAATAAACATCTAAGCCTCTAAGTTTGTCTTTTACTACATCCCACAATTTGTGTGTTTGTGTGCACAAGTATGTATGTACACAAATGTATTCTCAGTGCTAATATTAAAAAATTTAAATTATGATTTCTATGAGCTGTGAACTTTTTGTTTTTGAAAGCACAAATTTAAGTTTTTGTAAATGTATTTCCTTTAAAAAACTTATATTCGTGTCACCATTAATAAGACAACTTTATATTACATGCATTCTGATATGATGGACTGAAGGTACAACGTCACGTATGTGGTATGCCTGGCAAAAATGTATAAACAACATAATCAAGAAGAAATATTTTTTGGGCTTCCCTGGTGGCGCAGTGGTTAAGAATCCGCCTGCCAACACAGGGGACATGGGTTTGAGCCTTGGTCGGGGAAGATCCCACATGCCGCACAGCAACTAAGCCCATGCGCCACAACTACTGAAGCTTGTGCACCTAAAGCCCGTGCTCCGCAACAAGAGAAGCCACCGCAGTGAGAAGCCCACACACCGCAACGAAGAGTAGCCCCCGCTCACCGCAACTAGAGAAAGCCCGCGCACAGCAGTGAAGACCCAATGCAGCCAAAATAAATATAAATAAAATTTTTAAAAAAATATATTTTTAAAAAACTAAATTGAAGGATATTCTACAAAATAACCAGCTTATACTTGTCAAAAGTTTCAGATTAAAGAAGACTAAAGAAATGTGACAAATAATGCAAAACACATGATCTTGGATTGGATCCTGGTTAAGAAAAAATTTTTTTTGCTATGAAGGACAATTTTGAGCCAATTTGTGAGATTTGAGTATAGATTAGATAACAGCATTGTATCAATGGTAGTTTCCTGAATTTGATCATTATACTGTAGTTACTTAAAAAAAAGTTGTTTTTTAGGAAATACACACTACACTATTTAGGGATAATGAGACATTATATATGCAACTTAAAAGTTTCAGAAAGTATACAGAAAACGATAAAGCAAATGTGTTAACATTTGGAGAATCTAGGTGAAGGGTACATGGGAATTTGTGCTGTTTTGCAAATTTCCTATATTTCTGCAGTTAATTCAAAATAAAAAGTTAAATCTTTTGTTACTGATTTCTAAATAATTGCATTGTAGTCAAAGAACATGTGAATATGACATAGCTTGGGCAGGTTATAACCTTTCTCCACCTCAGTTTTGCCTTCTGAAAGTAGGAATAATAATAGCTCCTATCTCATACATTGTTGAGAGCATAAATTAATATTTTAAAAGTGCTCAGAATCCAGCACAGCATAAGGTAAATATATATATATAGATAATATATATGAGATAAATAATGGTCCCCAAAGGTATCAGGTCCTAATCCCTGTACCTGTAAATGTTACCTTATATGGAAAAAGGCCCTTGCAAATGTGATTAAGTTAGGGATCTTGAGATTTTCTTAGGTTATCCAGATGGGCCCTAAATGGAATCACAATATTCTTAATAACAGTGAAGCAGAGAAAGATTACAGCCAGAAGAGGAGAAAGCAATGTGACCACAGAGGCAGCGACTGGAGTATTGCAGCCATAAGCCAAGGAATACCATCAGCCACCAAAAGCTGTTGGGGGCCAGGAATGGATTTTCCCCAGAGGTTCAGGAGGGTGCAGGGCTCAGCCAGCCAACACTTTGATTTGGACTAGTAACTGAATTTGGACTTCTGGCCCCCTGAACTGTGAGAGGATAGTCTTATTCTAAGCCACTGGGTTTGTTACAGCAGCAATAGGAAACTTATACAAATGTAAGCTTTTTATTATTACCTTTTCTTAGAAGTATTATTCCCTTTTCTTAGAAGATTTTTTTGAGATATTTTATGTCTTGGTACAGCCAATTTTTTTTTCATGTGCCATATTTGCTTAAGAATGTTTATTTTCTAATTGTTATTTTTCAATATATGTCCTTTAAGTCATTTGTTAATTGTATGCAGATCTTCCGTCTCTTTATTAACTTTTGTCTGCCTGACCTGTCAATTATTGAGAGAAGTGTTTTGAATTCTCTCACTGTAATGACGGATTTGTCAAATTCCCCTATTTTATCATTTTTACTTTATACATTTTGAGGCTGTCTTTTTAGGCAAATAACGTTTAGAATTATGTCTTCCTGGTGAGTTGAACTTTTTTTTGTCATGTACTGACATCCTTATTGCTAATGGTTTTTGCCTTAAAATCTGTTTTCTGTGATATCAACTTAGCTACCTTTGCTTTATTTCGGTTAGTATTTAGTAGTATATATTTTTCAATTATTTTCCCTTCTATCTTTCTACATATTTGTGTCTTGTAAGCCAAATAAACTTGGATTGGGGGTGGAGGATTGTTTTTTAATTTGGTAATCTCTGCTTTTTACAGGCAAGTTTATTCCCCTTACATTTATTATGATTCTTAAAACATGAAGACTTCTATCATGCTATTTTGTGCTATTTGTTTCTCTCTTTTATGCTGCTTCTCACTTTTTGATTGGCTCAATTTTTCTTTTTTTAAACTCCATTTCCCCCCTGTACTAGTTTGGAAGTTTTACACTATATTTTCCTTGTCTTTACTCCTGAACATTTTCAGTGCATATGCAATACAATTGAAAGTTGTCTGGAATCATAACCCCTTCTTTAATAATATAGGTCTTTAGAACATTATTATTCTGATCAACCCTTTCCTGACTTAACATGTTTTTGTGGACCAGTATTTTAATTTGTTTTTTTTTAACTCTATAAATTGTGTTTTCATTATTTTATACAAACATGTTGGCATAAAATAAATTACATGTTTATCACTTTGCACACCTCTTGCATCTCAGACCTCCCCTCTGGCGCATGTCATAGTTTAATTGGCACTATTTTTTTCCCCTTTGTTGGTATATTTAAAGTAGCGGTGTGACTTAGAATTGATGGCATTTTAAAGTTCATGAAACACCTGATCATTCCACTGACTTCTGGCTTCCACTGTTAGTGTTCAGAAGTGTCAGTATGGCATTCTTCTGTAGGTGATAGATCTCTGGCCAATTTAAAGACACCGTTTGACTTGGTGTTCCTTAGTATTATGATAATGTATGCAAGTGTGGAATTTTGAAAATTTATCCTGCTTGGTTTATACTGTGCTTCCTGTATCTAATTCATGTCTTTTGTCTTTCTGAAAAATCCCCATTGTCTCCATCTGCCTCTCATGTGTCATATTCTTTATTCTGTCTCTTAATCTCTCGTTCATATTTTCCATACTTCTTGTCTCCCTGAGCTGCATGCTACATAATTTCTTTACATCTACATTCCAGTTCTCTGATTCTTTCTTCATATATTTTTATCTGCTGTTAAAGCTATTCACTGCTATTTTAATTTCAGTTATATTTTTCATTTTAAAAAGTTCTTTTTAATTCTTGTTTAAATTTGCCTGGTCATTCATAGTTTCTTAGTGTGTGCTTATTTTAAAAATTCAGTTTTAGAAGTTAATGAAAGTATTTCATACATTGGTCTTTTACATTCCACATCTGGTGATTCTTCCATCTGAAATTTTTAGGAGTCTAAATCTATTTTTTATATTTTTGCTCTTACCTGGATATTTGTTTTCTTCTGTGTTTGATATTTTTATTTTGAAGTCTGTTTGTTTGATTTTAATCTGGAGACAAATCCTGAGGGCTAAATTGGGATGTTCTGCAGAGATGAATGTTTTGTTTCTGTCTGTCAGCGGCCTAGGCCCTCTACCACGTGGCACCACTCTCTGAGGTACCTGACGATGCAGGAATCTCAGGCTTAGTTCTCTCACCTTGTAGTGATTCCAAGAGTTACTTTCCTCTTACTAATGCTGATTTGGGCATTTCCCTCACTGATTTATTTTCCTTACTGCTCCCTGCTTCTAGCTCTGGTTTCAGTTTCTTACACTTTTTTCCCTTTTGGTTTGGTTTGTCTTCTGCCCTTAGAGATACCATTTTTATTTCTTGTGAGTCCAGCCTTGCATTAAAATGTAGAGTGGTTACAAATTAATTTTTAAAGAGTTCGCATAAACATTCTTTTTTACATTTCTTCTAGTTGGGGATTCAGTATGATATAAGCTAATAGATATACAACAGAACAACCCAGGGAAATTCAAAATTTCTGCAAAGAACAGAGGAGCCATACAGACAACTTACAACTAACATTCATAGGGATTTTGTGGTCACTCAGCATGTTTGTCCTAATTTAGCCAAAATCTAGTTGTATTAGTTAGCCAAACTGCCAGAATCCTCCATTAAGTTTTCCATTTTTTTCTTTCTCTCTGTGCTTGGATATCTTCTACTGACTGTCACTTTTTAAAATTAATAGACTGTATAGAGCAGTTTTATGTTTACAGAAAATGCGTGTGATATAACCACCATTATAGTATCATAAAGAATAGTTTCACTGCCCTAAAACTCCCATGCTCCATTTATTAATCCCTTCCTTTCCCCCGACCTCCAAACCCTGGCATCAGTGGTCTTTTTGTTGCCTCTATAATTTTGCCTTTTTCAGAATTCTATAGTTGGAATCATACAGTACATAGCCTTTTCAGGCTGGCTTTTTTCACTTAATATGCATTTAAGTTTCCTCCATGACTTCTGAGGGCTTGAGAGCTCTATTTTTATTGCTGAATAATATCCCATTGTACAGATGTACCACAGTTTGCTTATACTGAAGGGCATCTTGGTTGCTTCTAGTTTGGACAATCATGAATTAAGCTGCTATAAACATTTGCGTGCAGGGTTTTATGTGGACAAAAGTTTTCAGCTCATTTCGGGTAAATACCAAGGAGCGTGATTACTGGATTATATAGTAAGAGGGTTTAGGTTAGCTCAACTTAGCTTCTTTTCTATTGACCATCTTTTTTTTTTTTTTTTTTTTTTTTTGCGGTATGCGGGCCTCTCACTGTTGCGGCCTCTCCTGTTGCGGAGCACAGGCTCTGGACGCGCAGGCCCAGCGGCCATGGCTCACGGGCCCAGCCGCTCCACGGCATGTGGGATCTTCCCAGACCGGGGCACAAACCTGTGTCCCCTGCATCGGCAGGCGGACTCTCAACCAGTGCGCCACCAGGGAAGCCCCTGACCATCTTTTAAGTTCACTAATCCTACCATATTGAGGATACATTCTGCTGTTAAATCCGTGTAATATCAGGTATTAAACATTTCATGTCTGGAATGTTCATTTGATTCTCTCATGTAATTTCTAATCACCTATTTAAATACTCCCTTTTTCATATTTTGTCCATTTCCTCTATTTTTATAAATATTCCAATCGTTTTAAAGTCCTTGTCTGCTTACTCCTACATTTGGATTATCTGTGGATCTACTTGTTTGTTTTTTCTCTTGATGAGCAGTCACATTTTTCTGCCTCCTTGCACATCCCATAATTTTTAAAAACTGTATGCCAGACATTCTATATAAAAGAACCATCAAGACTGAAGTCAATGTTATTTTTCTCCAGGGAGGGCTTGCCTCCTCGCTAGTAGATAGCGTGGGTATTGAGCTGAGCTAGGGTTAGGATGCCACTTTAATTAAATTCAGTGCCCCATAGTTTGAAATGTCAGCAGAATGAAACCTGTCATATGTTTCTTGTGGGCTCCTCTTTCTCAGAACTTGGTTTTTAAAGCATAGTAAGACTGAGAGGTTTTACCTTGTCTTTCCATCCCAGCCCTCTATCCTTCTGTGCTGCCCTAGTACTCAGCAAATGCCTTGTAGGGAAAACTGGTTATGCATCTGAGAACTCTTCTAGATTCCAATCTATCATGCCATCCCAATGGATGTCAAAAGGTCTGTTGGATTCTCTTTCCCCTTGTAGAGATGCCACTGTCTTTGGCAAACCCAATTCTCCATTGTCATGCTTGGAAAATGTCCCTGGGGAAGAACATAGCCAGCTCACCTAGCAAGGGTTCTTTCTTTAGAATTTTAGTTAAGCTAGTCCTCATTGCATCCAAAAATCTCCAGTGTCTTCAAAGAAAAACAAATTATAATTTACTTGTTTATTTTTTCCATTATAGTGACTGCTCACTACTACCACATCCCACCCAGAAATAGAGGCTTCACTGAGTTTTTAATTTTGTTACATTTGGTTCCTTTTAAAACCATCAAAAATTCAAAGCTATTTTTAAACTATATTTATGTTTTTCATTCTTTTATTTATTTCAACATATTAAACATCATTATGTTGTGTATCTAATAGTTCCAATAATCCAATAGTTTTTGTAGACGTTTCTACTGTGTCTGCTGACTTTTGCTAATGGTGCTTCCTTTCCCGGTATTTTTCATGATTTGTGTGTGTGTGTGTTTATGTTCATTAGACCTATACTGGAATTATTCAAAGTCTTAGTGTAAATTTTCCTGGCAGGATTTGTGTTTGTTTGCATCATACATGAGGGCACTACCAATTTTCACCTGCCTTAAATTAAAATTCTCAGCCTATGCAGTTGTTGGTTTTTGTTGGTCTTGGGTTTGGGGGAGTGGACAGGGGAATTGTATAAATGATATTAATTCAGCCTTTAATCCTATGTAAAGTTAGGCTAGTGGCCATGAATTCTTAGGGAAGAGTTTTCCCTACCCTAAGTTAATGCCAAGACAAAATAGTTTTCTTGCTGTTGGCCTCTGTGAGATTTCTTTTCTGCACCCCCTCCCGGTACGTACTCCTTCCTAGGTCCCAGCTTTATGCAGAAGGTCTCTGCTATAACTCCCCTTCATGAACTTTGTCTCTGTCCCGTCCCAAGCCACCTACCCCTTCCCCCAGGAATATCCAAGCAGTTGGCCACCCAGGAATGTATATGTCCCAGCTTACTCATCTCTCTGGACTCATGTTCCCACATTACTCCTGGTCTCAGAGGAAATCTTTTTTGCACAGGCCAATTCGTTATTGAAAAGCATTTTATCTTTTATTTGTAGGTGTTTTATACCAGATACCCCTCAGGATCTCCAACCTAATTTCTAAAAATGGAAGCTCTATGTGCTTTCACTACATGGAGTCAGATTCTCCTACCTAGTGTACTACTGACTAGCTCATCTCTGCAAAGCCACTGTTCTGCCCCTGAGAGCACAATGGTGCAAGACCTGGAATAATCCTTTCAGACTCATACCTTATAAATATGGTTTCTGCCCAGCAAGTGGTACTAGAAGTATGAAAGCTATAAGGCCACTTTTAACATGCCCAGTTTATCCAGAGTGTTATTCCATGCATAGGAATGATTTAGGCTTACTATGTTTTTTTATTCACGCACCCACCCTGATGCAGGTGTTGGCTGCATTTGACAAGTGGACAAACCAATGGTGGTTGCCAAGCACTACACAACCTATGGAAAAGCTGTAAGTGGAACCTCAGATGAATACTCTATTTAACAGCTATGTTGTCTTTCGTTCTTTCCGGGCAAAAGACAACCTAGGCACATCAATTTAGCTTTTATGCCTCTTTACATAATGGATTTGCTTCTACAAAGTGGATAATTTATTCCTAAGGCATTAGGGGACTTATTCCACTAATCGTTAACTTAATAATTTCAGGTACTTTTAACTTATTCAGTAATAAGTTTTTGTTGACTGTTTTCTGGCCAGCATCCTAATCACTTGAAAGAAAACAATCCCTGCCTTAGGACACACCTAAGGACAAATGGACCAATACTCTGGTTTCTCTTTAGATCACATAAATCTTTCACCTTTTTAAAACAAATGGATTTGACAACCATTTCACAGTATCCTATGAGATGGAAAGTAATGGAGAAAGGGTGAGTGAGTATTTAATGTTAATAATATACTTCATACCGTACATAAATTAACATTTAATGTTTATTATGCCTCTCAAGGCCTGCATGATCTGCCTCTTTTCTACCTCATCTCACAAAACTCTTTCCCTGGGCTTCCCTGGTGGCGCAGTGGTTGAGAGTCCGCCTGCCGATGCAGGGGACACGGGTTCGTGCCCCGGTCCGGGAAGATCCCACATGCCGCGGAGCGGCTGGGCCCATGAGTCCGTGAGCCATGGCCGCTGAGCCTGCATGTCCGGAGCCTGTGCTCCGCAACGGGAGAGGCCACAACAGTGAGAGGCCCGCGTTACCGCTAAAAAGAAGGGAAAAAAAAAAGAAGAAAACAACAACAAAACTCTTTCCCTCACTCTCTATTCCTACAGGAACTGTTTCTCCAATACTCCCTATCAAGTAGTGTGGTAGAATGATTGCAAAAATGGCTTCAATACTCTACTCCTCCCAGTATCCATACCCTTTGCAATGTGACTTTACAGCTCCAGTCAAGAGGTGAAGTCTATTTCCCCGCTCCTTGAAACTAAGCTGGCTTGCTTTGGCCAAGAGAGGTCTTGTGTGTTTGCACACACCTCCCCTGACACCACTATTAGAACATACCTGGTGAGCTTGTTCAAGGATGAGAGACCACGTGGAGCTAAGGGTAGTCTAGAACAGCCAACCACCAGCTGCTAACCCACCATCTGAATCAGATCCAAATCAGAACTCCCAACAACCTAGGACTCAACATACCATGGGGATATTACTCCACTAGTTCAGGTCCCCCAAGATAGAGTCTCATATAAAATACCACACCTGTAATATCTGTTGTTTAAATGTCTACCTTCCCTGCTAGACTATAACCTCCACGAGGGCAGGAACCAGGTCTGTCTTGATCACAACTTTGTCCCCAGCATCTAGCACAGTGCTAGCTACAGTCAGTACTCATTATTAGTTGATTAAATGTGTATATCAGTGAATGTTTGAGCGAATCTTCACACAGTCCAACAGATGAGGAAAACTAAGGTTGGGAGGGCTTTAGTAACTTTTCTGAAGTCACCCACCACGGAAGTAGTGAGGCTGAGACACAGTTCATACACTTGATATAATACAGTTCACACAGCTGTGAGGACTGGGTAACTCTAAAGCGGAATCTGCTAAGCCATCTAGATAAAGCCATTAAGAACGACCTATAACCCAGGGTCTGCTGGATTATATTGCTACCAACCCTTCACTTTTGAAGTCACCGAAAGAAACCAGCTATGAGGTCCCAGGAAATGGCTCCACGTATCATTCCAGGAATAGTCCTGCCTTTCTTAATTTGGCTTTCATTCTGCCATGTATTTGTAGAGTAGTGGCATGGTGGCATCATGAAGCATAGTGGTTCAGTTTTCTCCTTTGTGAATGGAACTAATATTTATATTACCTACAACACAAGGTTGCTCTAAAAATTACATTAGCATAGGCATGTAAGTAATTGGAGCAGCACCTGGCATGCAAGAAGCTCTCAAGAAATGTTAACGAATAATATTACTTGCTACTATTTAGAAACAAGGACGTGGAAATGTAGCTTACCCTTTTCAGGCGTAATGTAACTATCAGAACGTCGTCGAGCCATATGAATGCTACATACTTTAAAACCTTGACATAACTCCCTGTTTGCCATAAAGGTCTTCACTGATGCCCTTAACCTCTAGTGGTCTCTCCTGTCCTGGATTTTTGTCTGCTCTCCACAATTTCACATCCAATTATACTGTTCTTTAATATCATTTACACTATGGTTCAATGGTAGATTTTATCTCTGGCAGCACCTGCAATCATGCACTGAACAGGAGGAGTTCCTGTCTGGAGTCTGGGGAAGCAACCTTTCTCCCTCAACAATGTTTAAAGTTGACAGAGACTTGAAAACCTCCGCGCAAACACCCTCCTCCTCCCTCAAGCCAGGAAATGCTAATAAGCCTTTGGCAGTTGAGACGTGAGCTGGGAATTTCTCTATGAAACCTTCACTGAGAACTGTTAGCGTGATGGTGGTTATTTGCCTTGGATTGGATTTTCTCAGGAATTCAGCAGCAGGTGATTGAATGTTTGGCAAGAGTCTGGTGTGAAAATCAGCAACTGAAAACAGGCTACATTTGTGTTGCCTCACCCAGAATCATTTCTAAGAGCTACCACCACGTAAAGTACCTATCAGTTTTGCCATCCAGGGGATGAGATAACTGTTGGGTGGAAAAGTAACCACCTGAATAAAGCAGGCAGCTGGAAAAGGTAAAGAGAACTCGTGAAGCTTCTTGCAAAATGAAACAAGGCACTGTTAAAAATGCAAATTGCTGGGCCCTGCCCCAGACCTACCGGGGGGCCTGGAATCTTCATATATACAAGCATCCCCTATGGACTCCAGTGCAGATGGTCTTCTGACTACATGCTGAGAAACGCTGATTTCAGCTTCCAGATTTGTGCCTACTGGGACTTCAGGAGGGTTGTCTCAGGTGAAGAGAATCAAGAAGGTAGTGCAAGAGTAAAGGGCCAGAGATAATAAGGGTCCAAATCAGAGGCAACCCCACTACCTACAGTTTAAGGCCCGCCCTGGAGCCAGCCATTTGCCACCCATTGCTCCCATCCCTGCTATCACAATCACACTGTAACAGTCAGGACTTAAACAGGAGACAGAAACCATATAGTAATTTGAACAAGGAAAAAAAAATATTAAGTTACCTACAAGGGGAAAAAGAAAACTCTGATATACAGAAACAGCAGATATAGGGAGCAGCCACTACCTACCTCTATGTCGAGGCAGAACATGAAGGAAGGCACAAATCTGGAAGACTCCCACCCATCAGGAAGCACAGACCTGTGCTGTACTTTTTAAGTCGTCTCTCCAGGTGAGGGTTTCACAGGGTTTTCAAGCAAAGGATGACCAGTCTCAGACACAGGAGGGCAAGCTGCTTCCACTGCCAAGGGAGGCTCAGGGTGACTTGGATGTTCAAGATCGTCAATTTCACCTGGGTCCAAGCAGATGTTCCCTATTTCAAGTTTTGGGATCCCATTCCTTCCCAGATGATGTCTTAACTTCACAAGAGATGTTAACAAGGCTGTAAATTCAACTAATTCAGCGCACAGAGAGGTGCCAATCACAGCAGGCCACCATGCACTGCAGAGCCAGCTGAGAGAAGCACTCTGGAGTGAGGGGAAAGAGCTCCTTCTCTCTAACATTTCTCCCTCTAATGTCCCTCCAGCATCCTCCACTGATGAAGCTTAACACCGAGCCAAATGGCAAGAGAGAAATGTTCTAGTATTGCAAGCAGAGCAGAGAAGTATGGGGCTGGGGCTGAGAATCAGTAGGCCGGTGACTGGTAACGCACCCCACCTTCATTGTCTCTCCCATGGTCTCTGCTACCACCCCCTAACAAAAACACAAATACTGCAAATAGAAATGAGGAAACCCAGGATGCCAACACCCATCAAGAACATCTTTCGAAAACTATATACTCACATGTATCTAGGGTGACCAACCATCTCAGTTTGCCCAGGGCCGTTCCAGCTTTAGCACTTAAAGTGCTGCATCCTGGGAAACCCCTCAGTCCCAGAAAAACCGGAACAATTTGTCACCCTACATGCCTCCCAAAGGTTTTCAAACATTGTGTGCATCAGAATCACCTTGGGCACTTGGTAAAAATACAGGTGACTCTGTTAAAACTGTTAAAGGTGATGCAGTTATTTTGGGTGCAAGCAGACCATGGATTGATTTTTAAGAAATGTTCTACTTGGAGGACAATCCAGGACTTCTTTTTTCCCGTTCCAAAACCATAATCATTGAAAAGAAAGAAATGACATCCTTTGGAAGATACATACAAGGTTCCTGAACCAGAAGCAGACACTGACAAATTATTAGTTGATAGTGACAACAACATAGGGTCATTGATGGGGTATACTGAGCTTCTTGCAGGTAAGCATTATATAATACAAGGTTTATTTTAAAGACTTTCACGGAATAACTTGCACAGACATAGTTAATTTAGTGCTACTTTTGCTATTTTCACACTGTAAGGTACATGATTTACCATGGCCACTTTAAAGATGTTTCTCAAGAACTCAGATGGGTTGAAGAGAAGACACTCTTAACATTTACTGAGTTTCTACTGCGTTCCAGGCATTGTGCTAAATTCTTTAAATATATTATCTCATTTAATCCTCCCAACAGAAGCTGTGCCCATTTTATAAAGAAGCAGGGTACGCGACCTAGATTATACACCTAGTAAATGATGGTGTATAGACGGAAACCCAGGTCTCTTCTCTCACGCAAAACTTGTTAGCACTGTAGAGCCATAACGAATAAGGTGTGGTCCCATGCCCTGGTCTAAGTGCTGTGATCGAGGTATGCACAGGCTGCAGTGGCAACACAATGGAGGTGCATCTTAGACTCTGAATGGCTTTCGGGATAAAAGTCAAATCCTTTTGTTCAGTACATCAGGACCAGGTTCCCCCAACGCCTTCGCCCTTCTGCCAGGCCCGCTGGGTCTCAGTCGCTCTTTCCGCACAGACCAAAGAAGCGGGCTCTTGGACGTCTCTAGTTAGGGGTGTGCGGGGAATGTCCAGAGGGACTTCGGCCTAGTTAATACGTCTTCATTCCCACCTTCGCCATATCCCGGCCCCGCACGCGGCTCCACCGCACGCTCAATCTCTGTGCTCCCCTCGAACCCTTGCCCTACCATCTGCACCTTCAGCGAGTCGGCCCTCCAGGCGCGGGGAACGCAGAGCTGCCCGGATTCCAGCAGGTGGCGCCGGAAGCGGCGGCCGCGGCACGTGACGTCAGAGGAAGTGCCTGACGCCGCGGCCTGTGGTTGAGAGTTGCTGGAGTCGGTACCCGGCGCTCAAGGTTCGCCGGACCGCGGGCGGCGGAGCAGGCCGGGGGCAGCGGAGTTTACTTTAGGACGAGCGGCTTTGAACCTCTGCGACCGTCTCCGCCGGCAGGTGAGGGCTCCAGGCCTATCGCTGGGTGCCCGGGGCTGCGAGTGTGGGGACCGCCCTGAGGTCCCTTCCCGAGCGACCTCCGGGACCTCGTTCAGGGCCTCCCAGGAAAGAAGGGTCTAAAATAGAGAAAGTTGCTAACCCTTATTGAGAGGACTAGGCTCTCTTACCTTCGAGGATCAATTAACCCGCACTTGGACCGTGAGAGAAGTATTGGTTCTTCTGTTTACAGAGGAAGAAACAGGCTCAGAAATGTTAAGTCGTTTGCCTCAGGCCATGCAGCTGGGAAGTGTCAGATCTGGCTGGCGCCAGAACCCTTGCTGTTTGCACTGCAGCAGGGTTCTCACACTTAATTCGAGTAAAGAATCTCAGCATGGAAGGTGGGGTTAGTTAACAGTGTCTGGGACTGGAAATTCAGTAGGTCTGGGATGGGGTTCTGGAATCTGTATTTTCAACAGCCGTACCGTGCATATAATAGTAACACATCGCTCCCCTGTGAACATAGCAAGAACGGTAGCTAATTGTTGTGTTAAGGTTTTAAAGCCTCACTTGAGAGAAAATGTCACATGAGGGCTTACTCTGCAAATCATGTGAGGCTGGAGAGTTGGTATTTGGTTCTGCCATTAACTTTTTGGGCAGACGGCAGCCTCTGTCCTCTCCCCCACCTATTAAATAAGAATACTTACAGACTTATCATTTGGGGGAATTTGTTAAACATACAGATTCCTGGGACCAGCTTTATTCTACTGAATCAGAAGGTCTGGAGGTGGAGCTGGGAATCTGTAGGCTAAATAAGCTATCAAATGAGCCTGTTACCTTTGAGAACTTGAGATGGAAATGGATTATAGGGTTGGAATACTCCCCCCCCTTCCCATTTTTGTTTTTTTGTAGCTGTGCATGCTCCTGTATTTGCTGTGGGCTAGACTTTTATTGGCCAAAATGTCAAATTAGTATTACTGGCCATGACGAGGTGGATTTTTTACTTAGCTGAAGACTGGAACGTAATAAAATTTGAATGTTAGTCTACCTACTGTTGATTTCCTGAGTGACATCGGGTGAGCCACTTAACTTTGTGGGCCTTACATACCTGTTTATCATCATCTCCTACAATGCTTGTTATAAAGACAAACACCTGTGTCCGTCCTCCATCACATCCTGAGACAGGCCATAGGTGTTTTTAACAAGTTTCCGTGGAAGTTTGATGCAGCCTGTGATAATGGAATATGGCAATGCCCTGGGAAACTGTGTCTTAGCCTATTTCTGAATGTTCATAGGTGGAGTATTACAGTTTCTCTGTGTTCTGCTCTTGGGGGACTAATAAGAGTAATGTGGTTTTTGATAGGTCCTGGTTTTAGAATTTCTTAACATCTAATTTCTTGCGAATGAAGTGAAAGTACTGTGATAACATAAACATTAAAAGATAAACATTGCAAAAGATAAACATTAAAAGCAGCATCCCCAAGTGACTTAGTAGGCTCCTTGACTGAGATGTTGTGATGTCAGAAGTTGATTTCATGTAGAAGCTCTGATTGCTGTTGAACCATCTCGTCTGCTTGAAAGGATTATAATTACCCCTTGATAGTCCAAGCTCTCACAACCTCAACTAAAACATCTTTTTTTTTTTCTTTAAACAGATACCATTGTGTAGTTTGAATCAGGAATGAAATATTCTGAAAGCTGAGAGCAGAAACCTTCTTGATCAACATGGAGGACAAAAGACGGCGAGCCCGAGTGCAGGGAGCCTGGGCTGGCCCTGCTAAGAGCCAGGCCATTGCTCAGCCAGGCAAGAACTTGTGGGGATCTCGTGTGTGTGTGTGTGTGTGTGTGTGTGTGTGTGTGTGTGTGTGTGTGTGTCTGGACAAGTATCATCCTACTTTATATATATCCCTTTGGTTTATAGTGGACTCCCATTTCAATTGATGTTAAGGTTTGAGTCTCTTCTCTCTCTTGCTTCAGCTCCCACTGCTGAGAACCATCTCCAACAGAGACCTGGCCAAACCTGGATGAACAAGGAGCATCGTCTGTCTGACAGACAGTTTGTGTTCAAAGAACCCCAGGAGGTAAATTCTTGTTTCTTCTTCAACAGTAACAAGGATTTATTTATAAAAGCGACAGTCACATAGTAGACACTCAAATAAATAGTGACAGGATAAACTCACTAATAAAAAGAGAGTTGAAAGTATTATAATAATAATGAAATATGGAGTATCAGTTTCTTAGTATGTCTGAGGATTCTTTGTAGTCTTCCCCCAATTTGTAGGCATATATAGTTCCCATTTTTTTTGGCAAGGACATGTACCATGACTAGAGGTTAGAGGTTATACCATGACTAGAGCTTGCATTAGTTATCTAAGTTCTAATGGTCCTAAAAATTGCTAGTATAGCACATATCTCTGGAATTGGATTGAAATTTCAGCTACTACAATGCCTGATCTTTTTAGCTTTTTCTCCCACTGGGAAGGATGTAAGAAAGGGTGAAGAGTCACTTTTTAATAACATGGGGAAAAAGAGCTAAAAATCAGGCATCTTGCTGTAGTAATAATTATATAAGTAATATTAAAACCCCTTATTTCCTAGTATATCTTCTATTTTAAAAAATCCCTTGGAAAGATGATTTTTCCAGAGCTGCTGACTGCTAGGAAAATGTATTAATTCTAATTTTGTCATCTTTTACTGCCCACTAGTAACTGTGACGTAGTTCTAAGAAGAATAGAAACAAGAGTTTCTGGTGGGATAGTGAGAGCTTAGGATAAAAAAGGGAGAGTTTTAAACCTGATTTATTTTGACTAGAAATGAGAGGATGCAGTAATCCTGCAAATAAGCCTCCCTGAGGATTAGGAATCATTCAGAAATCAGACCTGGCTTTTTCCTTGCAGGTGGTACGCAGAGCCCCAGAGCCACAAGTGATCGAGTAAGTGAATCGCTGCCCTCCTGTAACTATTGCCCACAGTGAAAGGGAGAGTCCAGGATCTTTCCCTCACCCTGGTTTTTCCATCTGGAAAAGATAATGGCCAATGTGTCTAAATTTTAGGCTGGGATATTCTTGTCTCAGATGTCTTTAAACTTGGTCTTTTGAGAAGCCTTTCTGAATTTGCAGATGGTGTGGGAAATGCAACCAGATATCTGTACATTAAACTCTTGGCTCTTGTGTAAATTTCCAGACCCTGTTTCACTAATGTCTGCAGATAGTAGTTAAAACATCTCCTAGGTAAAGACAGAGAGGGATTTTTTCCTGAGTCATTGAAACATGGCTCTTTGAAAAACCTGTAAGTATCATTCTACTAGCAATGCTTAAGAAAACTGCTAGAAATCTAGATGCTCTTACAGTTCATTTCTTAAAACCACATAACTCTTCCAGAGCAATTAAATGATAGTAAACATTTCTCTTATAGTGATCTGTGTCTAAAATACTCTTCCAAAATGATGAAAGATGCTTTGATTCCTCTTTTCCTGCTTCTCAGTTTCCATCTGATGCAGATAAATTATCAGTAGAAAGCATCCTTTTATTTTAGCAAATTAGCATGATGTGTATGCTGTTGCTTGTGAACAACTGTTAAGCTGTTTGGCTGTTTGCAGATTGACTTGTATATCTTAGAAAAATTTAAAACGAGCACAGATGTCATCATACTTTCAAAGAGGGTATGTAATTGTGGCCTTGCCATTAGTTAGATATGGTAACTTACCTAGTCCTTAGGTAAGTTATTGCTATCTCTCTGGACTTTTGTTTCCTTGTCTGTAGTATTAAGGGTTTGGACTGTATAATCACTTAAGACCCAGTCTGGTAGCTCTAACAGTCTTTGTTTTGCAAACACAAATGTGATGCTGCCTCCATTGACAGTAAAAAGAAGAAACAAAACCATGAAACCTGTTACAGATAGGACATTCAGGTTGAAAAAATGGACAATTGTGAATTTCCAAGTCAGAGAAGAAAATGACAGTACTCATTCCTCCTTGACCATAGGGTTTGTTAATTCTGTTTATCTGAAGTTAGCTATGCTAGATTTTTATTTTTTGATCTCATTGGGTCTTCGATGCTGCGCACGGGCTTTCTCTAGTTGTGGCGAGAGGGGACTATTTTTCATTGCGGTGCATGGGCTTCTTATTGCAGTGGCTTCTCTTGTTGCAGAGCACGGACTCTAGGCACGTGGGCTTTAGTAGTTGTGGCTCGCGGGCCCTAGAGGGCAAGCTCAGTAGTTGTGGCGCACGGGCTTAGTTGCTCCGTGGCATGTGGGATCTTCCTGGATCAGGGATTGATCCCGTGTCCCCTGCATTGGCAGGCGGATTCTTGACCACCGTGCCAGGAAGTGGAAGGGGAATCTAGGGAAGTCTCTAGATTTTTTTTTTTTTAATAGCCAGAAATGTCCCTCACATTTGAAGTGAGCGTTTCTAAATGTGGCCCAAAATATATCACACTGAAATATTATATTCACACTCTAGGAAGCTTTATAGGCGACTCATTTTGAAATGTGCTAAATGTTTATGATAATAACTCTGCCTACATTTTGGCTCAGAGCGGCTCACACATCTACCTAAGAGCCCAGCTCAAAGATCATGAACTGCTAACTCACGTGGAAAAGGGTGATGTAAATACTGTCCCTTTATGTTATTCTCTATAACTTACCTCTGTGAGAAGAATCTGACACAGTTATCTTGACAGAGGTACCTCTCCAGTCTGGGTCACTGTTCTCACCATGGTGGTTTATAGACCTCACTACCCTGCCCATCTGTAACAGTTTTGTACTGTTGCACATTTGATTAAGTTCAGTAAGCTTTTTACTGCTCATCTATTATGTGCCAGGCACTAGGAAACAGAAAAATAACCCATTCCAGCCCTTCAGGAGCCCATAGTCTAGTAAATGAAATAGACGTGTAGTCAGATAAGTTGTAATGCCGCATATCTTGGAAGTGTAGACTTGTAGGTAATGTGGTGTGGTGACAGAGGATGAGATAGCTAACATTATTTGCCTGGATTACAGGTCAGGAAAGGTTTAGAGTAGGTGATGCTGAGCTGAGATTTTGAAGGATGAATTAGAATTTTCCACTGGACCAAAGCTGGGGGTGGTGGATTGGGGGTGCTAGATGGCGGGGAGGCATGCCAGCATGTAGAAAAGCATGGGGTTAGACACGTGGTGGTGTGTTCAGAAGGTTCCCAGCAGTAATTACCGTGGAAGCTGATGCGTCTGTGGGAACTGTCAGGAGGTGGAGCTAGCTCATGGGGACCTTGTACTTGCTTCTGTTCAATGTATCTCTATTCCAGAGTCTCCAACGGGGTACTCTATTTGCCACCCCTTTGTGTGATAGATTCCTGCACCACATCAGCCTGAATTATGGGTGAAATATAAAGGGATAGCACTAGAATTTATATTGTCCTGGTTTTTGCCTCCATGGCCTGATTTTGTCAGGATTCCAGTCCCAGTGCCATTAATGATTACCACACTGTTGCCCCTTACTTCAGTGGTAGAAGAAGGTGGGGCTGTACTTCCCTCGTAGTGCGCCTTCGTCGTGAAGTGATTTTGGTGAGCTAGGACTTTGTGAGCTCTGCAGGACAACCCTTCCTTCCGCTACGTGCAGTATATTGCTTTGCTTGACACTAACAAGTCTTTGTTTTCTTTGTTTCTTTAGTAAAGAGGGTGTGTATGAAATCAGCCTGTCACCCACAGGCGTATCTAGGTAAGTGAATCCTCACTAGAAAGGGACTATAATTATCACTGAGTTATAGTCTCTTAAAATATTCTACTCCCTTGATTAAAGTAATTAATGTGGTAATATCTCCTTTTATACTAGCTTCAAAACATTTTCAAAGCCTCTCAGGTATAGTAGCTTACTTCTCCAGTTTTTCAGATGAGGAAATGAGGTCCAGGGAGATTGAGTACTTTTTCCTAGGCTACAGAGTAATTTAATATTAGAGTTGGGTCTGGCCTCAACTTCTGTGCTATTTGTGTTACATTATATTATTATTGTTAGATTACATTGTATGTATTGGGTTGGCAAAAAGAGTGTTCGGTTAGTGAATACGTTGTTCAATAAAGTTCTTGGTGAAAGTGGAAAATGTGTCTTTTATTTTTATTTAAAACTGAACGAACTTTTTGGCCAATCCAATATTATTACATATTATGTTAATCATACATTATTATATATAATATATATTAAGTTATGTCATATTGCTATATAAAGGTAGATTTCAATAAAATTAAAGCATATATGATTTAGGGTATATTAGGCATTAGTCATTGTTTCAGAACATTTTGAAAGCATCACCTTAATGCATGTCACTATAAATAGTGAGACATTTAAATAAATCAGAACTTATCTATCTAAATGAATTGCTTAGAAAGAGTTGCTGGTAGACTTGGAAGCCTCTATAATTAGTCCACTGGCACTGCTATTATAGCCTTTTTCAGAACTTCCCTTTTAAAGCAAGGTTAATAGTCACACAAGAAAACCAGTTGCATTATTTTGGTCACATCTCATTGTTAACCTGGTATGGCTTCAGGTGAGCTTTGGCTCTTTCACAAAATCATTTCACAATATGTGTAAGCCAGATCATTAGGCTGTACGCTGTAAACTTATATAGTGCTGTATGTCAATTATGTCTTAGTAAAACTGGAAAAAAGTAATAATTCAGATCCAAACATTTTAAATTGGACAACAGGTTAAAATTAATTAATAAATTACTTGTTAAAAAAAAATTAAATGTACCTTTAAAGAGTGAAAATTTACTACCAACAAGGCTGTTGAAGAGAGTGTTCCATGGGCTTTCAGAACATTTCTTAAGAAAGGTATCCAAAAAAGCCAAATGCACTGTTAAAATGAAATAGTATGTTAGGGACACAGAAATCAAAACCACCACGAAATACCACTTTATATTCACTAGAATTTCCGTAATCAAAAAGACAATAATAAGTGTTATTATAAATGAGGATGTGGAAAAATTAGAGCCTTCCTGTATTGCTGGTGGGAATGTAAAATAGTACAACCCTTTTAGAAAAAAGTTTGATGGTTTCTTAAAAAGTTAAGCATACATTTACCATATGACCCAGCAACTTCACTCCTAGGTGTCTTACCCAAGAGAAATGAAAACATACATCCACAAAAAGACTTGCATGTGAATGTCCATAGCAGCGTTCATAGTAGGCAAAAGTAGAAACAACTCAAATGTCCATCTCTTGGTGAATGGATAAAGAAAATGCAGTATGTCTATATAATGAAATATTTTATTCTACCGTAAAAAGAAATGTTCTGATAATGTGCTACAACATGGATAAACCTTGAAGACATTATTCTTTGTTGAATTTTACAGTATGTAAATTATATCTCAATAAAGCTGTTTAAAGGAGAAAAAAAAAAAAGATAGCCAAAACAATTTTGAGCTGGCTTGGCACTGTTGAAATAAGTGTATACTCAATGAGAGAAAGAACCCTTATTTGGATATGTTTATTTTGATAGTTATAAATGATTGCTTTCCCTACAATTAGCATAGTCTTAGAAGACTACCAATTGTTAAAGTAACACAGGGCCAAGCATTTTATTAGTTATTCTACATTTCACAGTGATGCTATAAGGTGGAGATCATCTTTGTGTTACAGATGAGAAAAACCAAGGTTCAGAGAGGTTAAGTAACTTGTCCAAGGTTTCACAGCTAAGCAGTGCTTGGGTAATATTTGAACCATAGCTATGAAAGCTGTCATGGACCTCTTTATCCTTCATTGCCTCTTTTATTTGTCTTAACTTGAAAGAGGTTTAGTTTACATCTGGAGCATCGTGATCTGGGTGATATTAAGCTCTGGAGGTGTGGTAAGATGATTTCATCTCCCCACGAAAGGAAGCATCATCCAGATTAATTTATTCTGCTAATGATTAGAGTCTAACTCATCTTTTTCTGTGTTCTTTAGTTAATAACTGTTCTTTCTGCATCAAGGGTGTGTTTGTATCCTGGCTTTGTTGACTTAAAAGAAGCCGACTCAGTATTTGAACAGCTTTGTCAGGATGTTCCCTGGAAACAGAGGACTGGCATCAGAGAGGGTAAGTAGATCTCTGAGATCACAGTTGTTGATGTTTGGTCTTCCTTTCTGGAATGTATTCCGATACCGTTGCTTCTTTGCACCCTTGCTTCTTTGCACCACAGCCAGATTTAAACAGAGATTCAAAACCTGACTGGAACCCTCAGGATGAGTGGGAATTAGCCTGTCAAAGGGGACAAGGAAGAGTGTACCTGGCAGAAGAAACAGCAAGTGGTTCTCAGAACGTGGCAGAAGATGGGCGTTCAGGGAAGCAAAGGAAGTTTGGTTTGACTGAACTGTGGTTGATATGCTTATCTCCTTTTGTGTTTGTTCACTATTTATTACTGCAAATGGTGCCAGCTTTCCTCTTTCTTCATAGAAACTTCCAGAGCTTTTTTTCCTGATTCTATTTGGCATATGTTCTTTTGTGATCCTTTTTTATCAGCTTTTTATTCTCATTTTAGTTTCACTAGAAGAGTCCAGTCTCCCTTAGCTTCAGCATCTGTAGTATTCTACTGAGCTTGTTGAGATTACCTGACTTGGAACAGGCTCCTCTGTGGTCATCCACAAGCAACAGTACCTGCTATACCAGAGGCGGTCACTGGGGAGCGCCTGTGCTCTAGCATAGAATTTCCTTTCTGGCACATTGAGTGAATTTAAATTTTCTGTGGAGAAAGAGGCAAAGTATCCTGGCATCATTTTTGTAACTCAGGTGTCAGAATGAGAGTCAGCTCTTTCAGGGCAGCCTTCTAATTCCCAGCAGTTTCTACAGCAGGGCTTTTGGTGACAGACTTGGCTTTGATTGCTGGCTCTGTCTTTCAAAATAATTGTTAATTTTAAACAAATTACAGTTAAATAATTTTCTGATCTGTAAAATAGAGTGAATAATAATATTGATACCTATCTTACATGGTTGTTGTGATAATTAAATGAGACAGTGCATGATAAGTACTTAACAGAATGCCTGCTACATAGTAAGCCTTCAGTGAATGTTAGCTGCTTTTATTATTGTTGTAGTGGTTGAAATCAGTTGTAGGAAAAACAGCAGATCTATGGGTAACTCCCTCTCTAAATAAATTGGACATCAAAACCTTTTGACTAAAATTAGCTACATGCTATGATTGGTCAGAGCACTTTTTTCTTCATTTGGAATCAAAAGGGCTTACACAAGGGTGGCACATGGGTGAACAGTTTGTCTTGTTTCTTGTATGGACGTTGGTGCCACAAGTTCCTACCTACAAGGGTTCAGACTCCATAGCCTGCATTTTAGACCCTCCCTAATCTGAACCCGTCTGTTCTGCGCTGTGTCTCCTTCACTCTTGTTTATGTCATCACTGACACAAATAAGTCACACATATTCTCACCTCAGAGCTTCACCCATACTGTTTCTGCCAGTGTACCTTCTCTTGTCGTCCTCCTTTTAGCTGTCACCATTCTACTCCTGAAATCCCACGCCCTCTGTGAAGGTGGAACCTTGGGTCAGGGCCCATCCTTACTCTTCCTTTGTATTTCTCATAGCTTCTTATACATTGCAAGGCATGGTGTTGGCACTCAATAGGTACACCTTAAATAGCATCAAACCATTTCAAAGGCCCTGTATTTTCTTTCTTAGATGTAACTTACCAGCAACCAAGACTTACAGCATGGTATGGAGAACTTCCTTACACTTATTCAAGAATCACTTTGGAACCAAATCCTCACGTATGTTGGAATGTTGTTGTTGGTTTGGTTTTATAGATTGTATACTATAAATGTAGAGTACTATAAAATAACAGTAAGATACCTTGCAGAGCTGCATGGTGATTCCTAGTTCAAAAAATCCTCTGGGTTCACACACTGAGTTTTTGGGCTTATTACCCTTGATGTGCTTTTGATCCATAGATAAAGACAGAGGATGAGAAAAAAACTGGAACTAGAGTGAACTAGAACCAGACTCTAGGATTTCAGAGAAATGAATCATTTATTTTCCTAATCTCCCCTTCCCCAGGCTTTTGCGGCCATAGCCCTCTGTGTGCCTCCTGATACATATTTGCTGTGGGGTCTAAGCCTTATGACTGACCAGTGAGGTCAGAATGTTTCTTCCCACTTCTCAGGCTCTTTTGCCATTTGTGAAAAAATCCGTGCTTTTCTTGTTGACTTTGCATTCATTCTGTGGTTGCAGTTCTCATACTTCTAACTTACCATTGCTTTGGCTTGTCTCTGCTGCTTCTTTTGTTTTTAAAAATTTCCATGACAGACAGAGAGATTCTAGTATATAGATTAAGCTTGCCCAGATGATGGAATTAAGATCCAAGAAACAGCTCTCTGTTTAGCCCCTGGAATCTTGCCTTTGGCAAATAATATTATGTTTTTATTGAAAGAGACTTTGAAGAAAATGGAGTTTTGCTTGTGGCATTGGAATAAAGAGAAATATGACACATTTAGAGCTTCTAGTAATTTGTTATCATAAACTACCATTTTACTAAAATGTTCAGGGATAAAATATTGACTGAAGGGAACATGGCTTTTTCACATAAAGAGATAGCTGTATGCTCTGGTTTCTACAGCTGCATTTAGAATGTGATCCAGGGAAGCACTGAGACCCTCTATATCTGAAGTTGACTTGGAAACGTGAAGAGAATTGAATTAGGCCAATCCAGCATAGACTGCTGGCCGTGTTTCTGTCAGAATTAGTTTATCTTCTTGTCAACAGTCATAGCAGAGAAGCTGAGGATTAAACAGCCTGTGGGGAAGAAGTTCTTATTCATTCTAGTTAATCTTTTAGAACAGGATTTCTCAACCTCGGTATTACTGACATTTCAAGCTGGATAATTCTTTGTTTTTAGCGTTATCCTGTGCATTGTAGGATGTCTAGCAATATCCATGACTTCTGCCCACAAGCTGCCATAAGCACCCCTCACTCAGTCGTGACAGCCAAAAATGGCTCTAGACATTGCCAGACATCTGCCAGGGGTCAGAATTGACCTTGCTTGAGAACTACTGCTTTAGAATAAACATAAGGCACAAAGATCTGCTGAGTTGAGTGTCCACTTATGCTTGGAGACATTTTACAGCTCTTCAAAAGTATTTTTTAAATGGTAATCCTTTTCTTATGTAAGTAATATGTGTCTGTTATTGAAAATCTAGAAGCTACAGATAAATATGAAGAATATTAAAATTTTGGATAATAGTTCCACCTGATATTTTGGTTCCAGTCTTTTTTTTCTTTTTTTTTTAGGCAAATATATGTATGTAGAGGATTTTTCTATAAAAATAAAATCAATTATTTATATACTACATTTCATTTCACTATATCATTAACATATTTTAGTATCATTAAATATTCTTTTACAACATTGTATTAATAGGTACATAGTATTCCATAATCTATGTGTAGCATAATTTATTCAAGCAAGCCTCTTTTTTTGGATATTAAGGTTGTCAAATTAGAGTTTTTTAATTTGAATTTGGCTGGCTCATAACTTTGCATTTATTGCTAATTTAGTTTGTATACCATCTGGAACAAAGTCAAAAGTGACGCCTAAGGAGGGATTCCCGAATGTGTATATATGTGTTGGGGGTACTAGTTTAAAGTTGTTATTACCTCAAGTTTAGTATCCCATAGCACAGGAAGAGATTCAACCATAGGTAATTAAACTCCTTTTAGTCTTTTTTCAAACTAAATCTTGTATGAACCCAGTGTATGAAAATAAAAGAGTATCTCGACTGACTGGCAGTCCTACCAGCTTGACCTCTCCTTTCTCCTGCTGTGATCCCGGAGACATCTCTGTGGTACCTACGTCTCTACAAAACACTGTTTGAAATCCACTAAATAGGTCCTTTTACATTTGTGATTCATATTTTCTCATACTCATTTCCTCAAATGTCTTTTAAGGATAGAATGTATTCACTGAACAGTGAGATGACTCTGAATTTTAATATAGACGTTCACTTCTGAGGGATCTGTATATAGAGTATTGGTTGGAGAGTCTAAGTTAATCCTCTAGTTCATTATTTCCTTTTTTTCTCCTTTTCTCCTTCACCACCAAAAATAACCAAGAAAAAATATATATCCACTTAGAAACATAATGCAGACTTGGTGTTATCACAGTGCTCAGTCCCTAAGCAAGGCAAGGAAGTGCTAATTAGTTTCTCAGTCACATTGCCGAAAAGCTCTCATCCTCCTCCTTTACATTCTTGTGTTTCTTGTTAAGTGTATAATTCTAGCATCTGATCTTTATCGCCATGAAGATAAGCTTAAGTCATAAAATAAATAGGAAATACAGCTTGCTAACATTATTATGGAATTTTACTTTGAAACTTATTCTCTTGAACTAACCTATGTTAGTTTAATAACATTTGTTTTCTTGATCTAAGTTTTGTCTGTTATTATTGCTGTTTATTTTTTTAAATCCTCTTTTCAGAGGAGCTGAATAGACATTTTTCCAAAGAAGACATACAAATGGACAACATGAAAAGATGCTCAGCATCACTAATTATTAGGGAAATGCAAATCAAAACCACAATGAGATATCACCTCATACCTGCTAGAATGGCTATTATCAAAAAGGCAAGAAATAACAGGTGCTGGTAAGGCTATGGAGAAAAGGGAACCCTCTTACACTGTTGGTGGGAATTTAAATTGGTGCAGCCACTATGGAAAACAGTATGAAGATTCCTCAAAAAATTAACAGTAGAGCTACCATATGATCCAGCTGTCCTTCTGGTTATGTATACAAAGAATATGAAAACACTAATTTGAAAAGATATGTACACCCCTGTGTTCATCACAGCATTATTCACAATAGCCAAGATATGGAAACAACCTAAGTGCCCATCAACAGATGAATGAATAAAGAAGATATGGTCTATATGTACAGTGGAATACTACTCAGCCATTTAAAAAACGATGAACTCTTACCATTTGTGAGACCATGGATGGACCTCGTGGGTATTATGTTAAATAAGTCAGGTGGAGAAGGACAGATACCGTATGATTTCATTCATATGTGGAATATAAGAAACTAATAAAAGAAATGAACAAACCAAACATGTAGATACAAAGAACAGAGTGGTGGTTACCAGGGGGGAAGGGGCAGAATGGAGGGCAAAATGGATGAAGGAGATCGGCTGTATGGAGATGGATGGAAATTAAATTTTTGGTGTTGAGCATGCAGTATGGTGTATAGAAACAGAAATACTGGAAGAACCCGGACGAACTTTCTGGCCAACTCATATAATGTTGTACACATATATAATGTTATAAACCAGTGTTATTTCAATAAAATAAATAAATAAAATCCTCTGCTTAGAATATAATGCTAATATCCATAACAAGGAATGCCAGCTTTTTTTTTTTTACATCTTTATTGGCGTATAATTGCTTTACAATGGTGTGTTAGTTTCTGCTTTATAACAAAGTGAATCAGTTATACATATACCTATGTTCCCATATCTCTTCACTCTTGTGTCTCCCTCCCTCCCACCTGGAATGCCAGCTTTCATCATGATTTCCATGTGACAGGGAAGCTGAGTGATTTCCACATATGCTCCCTGGAAGTGTTACCTGACAATAGTCACGGGATATACCTTATAAGGACATTATGCTTTCCTTTGCTGAACATCCATTTCTTTGCTTTCAAACATAGAACGTGGACTTTGAAGGAGTTCCTTATTTTCATTTTTTTAATTTATTTTTAAAATTTATTTATTTATAGTTTTGGCTGCGCTGGGTCTTCGTTGCTGCGTGCAGGCTTTCTCTAGTTGCAGCGAGCACGGACTGCTCTTCGTTGTGGTGCGCGGGCTTCTCATTGCAGTGGCTTCTCTTGTTGTGGAGCATGGGCTCTAGGCATGCGGGCTTCAGTAGTTGTGGCACACGGGCTCTAGAGCGCAGGCTCAGTAGTTGTGGCTCACGGGCTCTAGAGAGCAGGCTCGGTAGTTGTGGCACACGGGCTTAGTTGCTCCACGGCATGTGGGATCCTCCCGGACCAAGGATCGAACCCATGTCCCCTGCATTGGCAGGCGGATTCTTAACCACTGTGCCACCAGGGGAGTCCTTGAAGGGCTTCTTTAAAGTGGTAGTTCTTAAAGTAGAGTCTGTAGATCCCTGGAGGAAGTCCACGAAATTCATTCTGGGAATCCACAAGGTCAAAGATATTTTTATGGTAATGCTAAGACTAGGTGACATTTTTCACTATGTTGAACTTGCACTAGTGATACAAAAGTAATGGTGAATAAAATTGCCGGTGCCTTAGCATGAATCAAGACACTGCCACCAAACTGTACTAGTAATCATTGTTTTCTTTACTACCTGCACTTCCAGTAAAAACAAAAACAAGAAAAAATGCTGATTTCATTTAAGGATGTCCCTTGATGAAGCAGTAAGCACTATTAGTTTTATTAAGTCTTGATCTCTTTTAATTGTTTGATGAAATGGAAAGTATGCATAAGGCACTCCTGCTAAGTATGATGGTTGTCGAGGAAAAACACTTGTGTGATTGTTTAAGCTGTAAGCTGAACGAGCTACTTTTGTCATGGACCATTTTACTTGGAAGAACAGCTGGCACACAAACTAGTTATTCAGACTTGAGTATTCAGCAGACATTTTCTCAAAAATGAAGTGTCACTTCCAGGAAAATAATGGACAAGATTTGTCACTAATGATAAAACTTGAAGTTTCAAGGAAATATTAGGAATTCTGGAAAAACTCATATCCACCACCTTGAGCCTGACCTCTTCCCTTTACTTAGCTTTTTCTGAAGAGATCAGTGGTTTTTTGATTTTTTGATATTGGAGATGATTTTTTGATATTGTATAACGAAATATGTCAGTATTAAAAGGGTCTGCATAACTCAGTGAGCCAGTATTTTCCAAATGACCAATGCTTGATGTTACAGAATCATGCAAGGTTAAAACATCCATTCAAAGTGCACTCTAGACCAGTGGATTTAGATGTAACAATATGAAAAGTTTGTTGATATAGTTTCAGATTCCCCATTGCATCTAACCTTTAAGAAATCAGTTCAGTTGAGTTTTGGTGTAATGTCAAAGAATATTTACAATTATTTGAAAAGGCTATAAAAGATTCTTCCTTTTTCTAACTACATACCTGTGTGAAGGCAGTTTTCTTCATATGCTTCAGCAGAAACAATATATTGTAACAGATTAAATGCAGAAGCAGATATTAGAATCAACTCTTCTATTAAGTCAGACATTAAAGAGATTTGCAAAACAGTGCCACTCTTCTCACCAATTTTTTGTATTGGAAAATAGTTAATTTTCATAAACTAATACGTTAACATGTAATGAGGTTGTTATTTTTAAATGAATTAACCAAAAATTAAAATTTTTTTAGTCTTAATTTTTAATATGGTAACTATTGTAACTATAACCCATACATACAGAAGTTCTTTGGGGCCCTCAGTAATTTTTTTTTTTTTTTTGGCCATGCCTCATGGCTTGCGGGATCTTAGTTTCCCAGCCAGGGATCGAACCTGGGCCCTCAGCAGTGAAAGCACGGAGTCCTAACCACTGGGCCTCCAGGGAATTCCCACCTCAATAATCTTTGCCAGTGGTGTGAGAACTCCTGTTCTCCAGGAAGCTCTGTAAAGCGCTTGAGGTTTCCTGGAGGCAGGACGTAGAGTTCTAACAAGAACCACAACCAGAGCTGTGCTGATTGTAGCCCCCAACTACAACCCAAGCTTAGGGGTCATAGCTTCCTAAAGTATGTGTGGCAAGATGCTGAGCTCCGCATATAAACGGGTGAACTCGGTGCTCAGCAGGCAGGGCTGTGGCCGCTGTTTAAATCTTCTGTAGTGCACAGCCATGTTACGATTCCATTCTGTAGAATGTTTTTCCCCTCTAGGTTCTGTTTTTAGGAAGTTTGCCACTCTGGAAATATTAAATGTCTTTTTTAAAGAGCAGTTCTGCCATTCCTGATAAAATAGGAATGGAACAGAGGGCCACCCAGCAGGAGAGTTGTTTCACTCCTCAGGCTTCAGTCTGCATCTGCTAACTCTTGGTGGCCCGTCAGCTGTGGTGACAAACCAGGCTTACTGCTCCACACGCAACCTCAGTGACTTACTGAGGTGACTGCCCTGAGTGTATTGACAGTTGCTTCTCTGCGAGTGTCATATATTTAACATGGAAAGGATGAGATGGGTGGATAGGCCTGGTCTTCATGACATTCTATACCAAATTTAGTACCTTAATAAAAGTGTAGAGGTCAGCTTGCTTCAAAATAGAAATAACAGGAGAGAATTAAACTACTCTTCTAGCCTTATGTTTATTACGTTTCCGGTGGTTTGCTTATTTCATGCCCCTGTTCATAACATGACTGATTTTGCCCTTCCTGTTTTTCCACGTGGCTGCCACCTTGTGTCTTACGTGAACTGTCTCTGCCCCTTTTCTTGGCCTGTTGATTGCAGTGGCATCCTGTGCTGCTCATGCTGAAGAACCAAATTGAAGAGAACACCGGCCACACCTTCAACTCCTTGCTTTGCAATCTTTACCGAAATGAGAAGGACAGCGTGGACTGGCATAGTGATGACGAACCTTCGTTGGGGAGGTGCCCCATCATTGCTTCACTCAGTTTTGGTGCCACACGCGTGTTTGAGATGAGAAAGAAGCCCCCACCAGTGAGTAGTCTATTTATTTTATGTTCCTCCTGCCATCTAATATTCTGTGAAAAAAACTGAGCTCTAAAAGGCTCCTATTTTCGGATTTAGGGGATTGGAGTATGTGTTTTGTTGATGAAACCTTTTCAACTGATTGCTTACCCCATGGTTAACTTTTGACTTCCAGAGAAGCCATTCGTTCATTTACTTATGCAACAGAAACTCCCTGCCGCGTGCCAGGTGCTAGCGGCTTATTTGCATTGGTGGAAAGGACAGACACGGTCCCTGTCCACATGGAAACGGGGGTATACAGATACTACTCATTACTCAAGTAATTGGAATTATGATAAATGCTAGGAAGGAGGGCTTATAAACGCAAGGTTCAAGTTAGTGGGGGCAAGGAGGCAAAGGAAGGGAGTCTCAAGGAAGATACCCCTGAAATTTTAAGTAAGTGTTCTTCATGGCAGTGTTGCCTCTCTTTTGTGAGAGAGCATCACAGGCATCCTCATTGCCTTCTTAGCCTGTTCCTGAAATCCAGGTGGCTCTGTGACTCTTTCAGAGAGGAAATTCAAGCCAGATCATCAGGCAAGCAGTGGCTAAACTGTAGAATAACTTTAGTTGTCCAGCCCAGCTCTTACCTATATTACAAGACATTTGAGGGGTACGAGGGCTGTTAGTGTTTTTAAATCAAAAAGTATAGAACTTTAGGACTAAGGTAGATAGAAGGATAGTAGAAACTCTAAGAAAAGAGCAAATCTCTACCAAATTATCTTATTTCCAGGATTTGTGGGTTTTTTCTAACCAAGGTTCCCAGTCATTTTGTTTATAACATTAAACCAGACCCAGTCAGTGTGGAAGGCCTACAAGGCTGTGTTTTGAGTATGACCTAATCCAGACCACATAATTATCAGGCAGTCAGTGCTTGTGTCTGTTCTGCATCAGATATACTTCTTTGGGCTGTTTTTCTGACACTTATTTGGGTTTCCAAGCATGGAATTTTGAAGCATATTGTGTTGTTTTGCATTTATGCCATTAAGCACCTTTCATTGGTATATTTTCTGTTGACTGGGTTTTCTTTGCTTTTGTTTGCACAGAAACTTTAGTCTGTGTTAGTGAGGGATTGTCAGTTGCCAGTGACTTACTGAGTGAACTTGCTCCCTGAGCACTTTGAATAGCCTTCACGGTTTCACTGGCAGTCAGCCTTCTCATGTACCAGGGAGTACCACCTGAGAAGCAAGGTATGGTTATGCTTTAATATGTAGGCTTCCACTCAGTTAAATCCCAAGTCCACACACGTGAAGAATTCATCCCGCCCTTAATAAGTCTCCTGTTGTATGAATAGTGGAGAAACACCATGTGTCTCATTTTAAGGTTCAGACCCTCTTCTCAAGCCAGGCATATAGAACGCAAACTTTTTGCCAGGCATGGTCCTGGGAGCTGGGGCTATAGCAATGGATAAGTAAGGTGAAGTCATCTTTCCCCTCCTGGAGCTCCTGATCTGGCCCGTGCTAGTGCTCTGCCCCCCTCCCAGAGTTATCCGTCCAGCTTTCTGATTGGAAAACAAGCCGTAGTGTGTCCAATATAATCTTTGGTGTAATCTGAGTCTCCAAGTCTTTGCTGTTATTTTCTTTGTTGCCAAGTATTTAAGTATTCAGTTACTGCTTCTCTGTACACGTACATTCACCACCACCACCATCATCCCTTTTTAAAAACATTTTTGGCCTGTTTATAGATTTTAAGCTTAAAAATTCCCAAAGCATGCTTTCTGGATAATTAATTTTGCTGTTCCAGCAGTTTCCAACTATTAAGCGTTAACAATGTTCCGGTGCCCAGAATACCACTATTCCTTTTCCCCTCTAGGCAGCTGAAGGTCTTCATTTTCTCATATAAAAACGTATTCATGGTGATCAAGAGCTATTTCTTGGTAATATAATTCAGTTATGTTTTAGGTTCGTGTGTGGATGGAAAATGTAACTACCACTTAGCATTGTTTCTGAGGGCAACCATTTGGAACAAAATCTCTGTGACCATACTTACTGAAACATTGTCTTCTCAAGGCTTCTTAGAATCTATTTTGGTGAACATGAGTGAAAGCACAGGCCATGAAACACTGAAAATGTGGTTAAGTCCCTTTAATTGTCCACTAGTAGCAGGGGAATCTGCACTATAGCCATGGTAGCTGGTCTGATGAAAATACAGATCTGATAAGCAAGAGGATCTGTCTGAGACAGAGTTGACTGAGGAAGCAGATTTGGGAAGAAATATAAATGTGTCAGTATGTCAGCTGACTGACTCTAATAAGTTTTGGCTTCCAGCATAGTCTTAACTATGATTGAATTTGATGCAGTTGTGTATTCCTTCAAATCTGGCTTTTGTTTAAGATGGGGAAATTATAATCATGCATTAATGAATACAGTTTAAAAATTACTTTTTTCCTCCAGAACCCATAAAGTCCATTCTCGGATAATCAAAACCCAGGTTTAAACTTTTGGAAGGATTTCTTCAAGTTTCTTTAACAGATTTTAAAAATCATGGGCTCCACAAATCTAGCTAAACTTAAAGTGCAGAAGCCTTTCTTTGAGTTGACATCCTTGGAAATGTATCTTAGAGTACATCATCTTTATCACAGGATAATGATCCCTTTTCTGAAGGATTGAAAGGAAAAGTTTATTGCAAATCAGTCTACTTTTCTTTCTCAACTGTGGTGATAGCTTTGAGAACATGGCTCATGATTCATATTGTACAACTCAAAGTACAAGCATAAAATAGAAAGTATAAATTAGTCTTCTGTGTGGAATTGGTAGGAGTCTTGACTTTCTGTAGCTCCTAGGAACCTGTCTCGCTATGCCACTACAGATTGTAATTTTCATGTCTGTCATCAAGACATTTGGAGTGTGCTAGAGGTTGTGGGAGGGCATCTCTTTCAAAATCCAGTTCGTTTTAAACTATCAGAGGAGAAGAAGGTAATACCTGCTTGACTTGAGTCAAAGTTTCTCACCTAAAGCTGACATAGAGGAATCGTGAGATTGCCTGTACCTCATTCAAGTATGCAGTTTTGAGACAGAAAAGCATCTGTTTGGGGCCACTTTCAAAGAGAATTAGCCTTTTTTTTTTTAACATTCAAACTCCTCCACCCCTGCAGCAGCTGTTTGTTTTGCAGTCTGGCACCTTAAGTAGTAGTTCTCTATAGCTGCTGATCTTCTGAAAGCTGCCCCAGTTCCACACACTGCATTCCTAACAATTTCTCGCTGTGCTGAGATGGTAAGGAGATCTTTGTTTCCTAAGCATCAGTGCCCCTCTGGTTCATGCAGATGGCTCAGGCAGCTTCATGCATGCGTCACCCCTAGGATTAAACATTCACTCCAAGATGCTGATCCTCGTTTCACTGTCCTCTGGTCCAAGTTTGTCAACTCCTGCTCATTCATTTTGATTTTAGAGTCAGTTACCACTTCCTTTAATGATAATAAGGTACTTGGGGGCACAGTAGACTTGCTCTTCCATTCACCCCATCCCTTCTTTTGTTAATTCAGTTCAACCTGAATGAATAGCATCATATCCATCTTCAGGCCAATGTCAGGATACACTGTCTTAAGACAAAAGTAAAGCTTTCCAAATATACCTCAGTAGACATTTTTTAGAAACTAAGAACCTTTTTTTTTTTTGTAAATTTATTTATTTTTTGGCTGCATTGGGTCTTCGTTGCTGCGCAGAGGCTTCCTCCAGTTGCAGCGAGCGGGGGCTACTCTTCGTTGCGGTGCGCGGGCTTCTCACTGTGGTGGCTTCTCTTGTTGTGGAGCACAGGCTGTAGGCGTGCGGGCCTCAGTAGTTGTGGCTCATGGGCTCTAGAGCGCAGGCTCAGTAGTTGTGGCGTACGGGCTTAGTTGCTCCGTGGCATGTGGGTTCTTCCTGGACCAGGGCTCGAACCCATGTCCCCTGCATTGGCAGGTGAGTTCTTAACCACTGTGCCACCAGGGAAGCCCCAAGAACTTTTTTTTATTCTCCCAAGCTGGGCTCGTTAAAGCTTTTCTACGCTCGTGTCCCAAACCTAGTTGTACTTTTCAAACTGCATCGTGTCCCTGTTGTAAAGATTAGTCTGGTCCTTTTCCCAGTACAGTTTTAATTCTATACTGAAAAACAAGCTGGAAAAGGAACTACAAAAGCCATTTGGCAGGCTGCTATTTCTCTGTCGGTTACCATAGAAACAGTGATGGCTGAGTTGGGGGGTGTGGGTATTAGATAATAGGAAGTTTGTGATGCACTGAAGGTTTGGATGCCAAAAGCCTTGTTTTCTAGAAAATTACCCGTGCGTAAGCTCTGTCCTTCAGCTGAATCCTGAAAACGTGAGGGGCTTCTATCCATTTCGAGGTGATTGAGTTGAGGCCAGTTGGACGTTTCTCTAACCATTCCTCTCTCTAGCACCTTCTGAAGGATGTGAACTCTGTTCATATCACCAAAAGAGATGGTTGTAAAACTACTTGTAATGGTAGGGGTTCTGAGAGTTCCCAGTGCGTTTGGGTTCCTAGTATCTCCCTTGCTAATTGGTTTTTTACACACTACTGGGAAGAGTGGAGTACGAAAAGGTCAGTTTGATCATAAATACCAATATTTTTCCAGGACTGTGGAAGAAGTGAGGATATTGGAATCCAAAATAATATAAACTGACTAGCTTACATTTGAAAATTGGATGAACTGGACTGTGTAGTATTTCATGGGGTGGTGACTGGACTGATGCCTCAGCCAGAACCCCCCCTGTGGCTCTTCCGGGCATCCACACTTCTCATTAGTCCATCTTCTGATTACAGCATCTGTTCTGAGAAATTACAAGACCTACTTGAAAGAAATTGTTGATAACCATCATCTTTATAATACATTCCTTAATGAAATTTAGAAAATCAGGTTTTGTTTCCTATTTACTGACGTTTGTAAAAAGCACTTATCCGCCTCATTTATACTTAGTCCTTTTTTGTAAATGGGTATGATAATTGGTAGCTACTTTATGGGAGTAACAGAGAAGTTTTCCCGTGAAAGGCACTATGAAAGTTGTTGCAGTAATCAGTGAATTTTTAAGCTGTTATGAATGGTGGATGCTACGGTGACTTTTCATATGTGGAAATCGAAAAAGAAAACAGCCAACCTCCAAGTTTGCCTTGGACTGTGAATGGCATTCACTGAGGAAGTACAAAGGAGACTCTGAGAGGGTAAAGTGGTCTGTGGGTCAGGAATGGTGGCTGAGTTTTTGAGCTCCTATCTGTAGGGTCATGCAGTGGTTTGGAGAGCATAAGTGAGTGAGTGGGAAATTAATTGGTGCATGTTTAAGCAGATAAAGATAAATAGTCCTGGTAGGACCTGAATTCTCTACCGACACAAGACCTTTTGGGAGTTGGAATCATCATTTGCTTCCTTGGGGCCTTGTCTCAGGCTAGAATCCATGTCCTGACTGCCACTGGGAATAATTAATTTTTGTACAGAGCCTCCCAGTTTCGTATTGCCACTGATAGTACTTTTCGTCTTGGGAGAACAACCTTTTCCAAAGTGATTCGTCAGGTTTCTGTGTGCCCCAGTTAGGTATGGGATCTGCTTGCAAACTTTTTTTTAAACGTTGTCTCAATGGTAGAGTTTTTTTCCCTCCACTTTGCCATACTCTAAAAAACTGTCCCTAAGCCTTCTGGTAAGTTTTCCATCTTTCATAAGCCACATTTTCATGGTGGATGACTGCTTAGCTGAGGCAGAAAAGAGCTTAGTGAGTTTGAGGAAGGAGGAGAAGGCCCCACAGTGGAGCAGAGTGAGCAAGTGATGAGATGGGAGGAGTGGGGCAGGGCCAGACCACGCAGAGACTCCGGAGCCTCAGGAAGGACGGATTTTACTTTAAGTACATCAAGAAGCCACTGAAATGTGTTGAGCAGAAGAGCAACATGTTCCGATTGAAATTTTACAAGGTCAATTGCTACTGCGTGGAGCTCGGGCTAGATAGGAGCAAGCGTGGAAGCCAGGAAACCAATTAGGAGGTTGCTATACTTCCTGGGACCAAGGCAGAGAAGAAGGGAGGTGGACAGCTTTAACGACAGGAGCTCAGAGGAGCAGGTATTTTTAAGAGAGGCATGGGAATAATGGTCTGAAAGTGTTAATAAGGAGTATCCCCTGGCTCTGTAGATATGAGAGACGTGATCAGCTTCCAGAGGAGAGAGAGTTTCAGGGAATTTGGAATCTTCTGGAGAGACCTAGTTCTTGATTAGGACAAGGAAGTAGAGGGAACCTTCAGAGCACATGAGGTTGAGGATCTAGGGGGGTGTTTGCTCATCACTGAATGAGAATTCCAGCGGACACAGTGGAAGGGCGCAGGGGTGGGTGTGGGAGATTATGTCTGATCAGGTTATGTCCCGGAATGGTTTGGGAATGAATGTTCTGTTTTAATGGATGACTGGAGAACCCTGCACTTTTGCTGGTGACTGGGGTCAGCTGGATGTCAGGCTTCGTGGAATTTGTTCTGTATGCTCTTTGAGGAAGGAGAGTGTTTATTTCTGGTGCTACAGTGTTGAGTGGAAGCTCTTTCAAAATAGCAGTTCCTTTAAGTTTCATTGCTTGGAAACATTATATCACCAAGAATGGCATCTTCATTACATTAAGGCACATTCAGTGTGGCTAGAATGACCGTAACAGTCAGTGTAAAGCCAAGCTTGTTTTTGCTTAAATTCAGTAACTTCTGACCCACACCCCACCACCGATACTATATCAGCAACAAATCTGAATAGCAAACACTGTCGGCAGGTGTTTCACTGTGAACTGCATTTGCCTTTTACAATCACTGGGTTCGCCCGGTAGAGGATGATCGATTGCACGTGCCAGTCCCTCGTACTTAGTATTCTCACTCACCTGGCTAGAACCTTCCGTGCCAAATCCATGTCAAAAGTCAGGAAAAGAGTTTGATAAAAGCCCAAAGATTTGTGTGTGGCAAGCGAGCTCAAAGCTGTTTTGAACAGATAACCTCGGTCATTTCAAATCTGTGCTTTTCCAGTTAGCCTCTTCCTTTAGCAGATCTTATTTCAGAAACAGCTGTTTCTTTGTCTAAAGTAATGTTTTCCAGATTGATATCAAGGATGCCATCTTTGCAAGCGTGGTTTGAGTCAGTAGACTAACTGCAGAGATGACTTTGTGAGGTCCTAGCTTTATTCTGTCTCCATAATTTCCATAACTAATACGTTTTGTTTATGTCAGATTTAAAAGATACATTACCACTATGAACAAAAAGTCCAGCTGTGTTCTTACATCAGTGCTGTAGGAACAACTTTTCTGTCCAAATATAGCTGCAAGCTTTGATGATCGATGAAGCTGTCTAGAAGCCAGCCAGGTTCTCAAGGGCAAAGCAACGCCACAATTTGATTGGGAAAACAAGCTGGAAAGAAATGATTAAAAAAGAGGAGAGGGGAACATTTTGGCATGGCCATAAGTTGGGAGGTAGGGTAAGTAAAGGGACACTTGGCTCCAGCAGGCTAAGTAGCTGTAGCACATGCTGGCATTTAGTTTTCAAATATCATTTCAGTCTGCAAAAATGCCTTGACCATACTTGTCAAGCAGCTCTACCGTGTATCTGATTCTTGGGCTGGAGAGCTAGGGAAATTCCTATTCTATCTGTTACCATCTTGAGAAAACCCTTTGCTTGATTCTGCAGGCACTCTAACATCTTGGTTTTTTTCTTGATTTTGAAGCATGGATTCTGGGATAAGTTGTCTCTATCTGCAGTTTCCCTTTCCTACAACTTAACTTACTTTTGGAACACCTGCTCTGTAGCTCCATCCCACCACACTGCTAATATACTATACCACTGTCCTAAAGAGCGAATACTCTGGCCTTTTCTCAATCATCATTCTCCTCTTCTTTGTAACGTTGGTCACCAGTGTCCAGCACCTCTCTGCCTGAAACTGAGCCATCTGTTAGCTGCCTTTTCTTTCTCTTATTGGCTTCTGAAATATTGTATTATCTTAGCTATTCTCACACTTTTCTCATTGCTACTTCTCTGCCTCCTTTGAGGTTTTTTTTCCCTTTACACCCCTTAAATATGGATATTCAAGGTTGTCTTCGATTCTGCTATCTTTGTCTACATTACTTTTTAGGAAATTATGAGCTAGCAGTAGATTGTAAATGCTGTATAGGCAAGGTCGACTTCTGTCTTGTTTATCATTACGTCCCAGCCTTTAGCAGTGTGTGTGTGTGTGTGTGTGTGTGTGTGTGTGTGTGTGTGTGTGTGTGTGTGTATTTTATTTAAAAATAAAATAAAAAGGTTGTTTCCATATTTTTATTTTGTTTTTTGTGTTTTTGCGGTACGCGGGCCTCTCACTGCTGCGGCCCCTCTCACCGCGGAGCACAGGCCCTGGACACACAGGCCCAGTGGCCACGGCTCACGGGCCCAGCCGCTCCGCGGCACGCGGGATCCTCCCGGACCGGGGCAAGAACCCGCGTCCCCCGCATCGGCAGGCAGACCCTCAACCACTGCGCCACCAGGGAAGCCCTGTTTCCGTATTTTTAGTGGGAGACTGCTGATTTGGACTCAGATGGTGGCAGTGGGGAAGAACAAAGTGAATGAATTTGAGGTATGTTTTGGAGGGTGAACCAGGTTTCTGGCTTGAGCAGTTGGTGGATGGAGGTGCTGTTTACTCAGAGGGAGAAGGAGCAGGGGGTTTTGCTTTTTACTTTGCTCTTATTTAGGGAGGGTCTGTAGAGGGAATCAAGAGTTCCTTCTTCTACATGGTATGTTCGAGATACTTGAGACTTCCAAATGTAAAGTAGGACATTGTCTGTGAAGTCTGGGCTTCACATGACAGGTCTGTGCTAGAGGTATCATTTGGGAATTGTCAGGATAACAACAGCAATAACAACAGTAAAGGGATGGTGATCAGTAACAAGTGTATAGTACTGACTCTGTGCCTGGCTTTGTTCTAAGTGCTTTACATGCAGCCTCCAGTAATCTTGTCAAGTTGATAGTGCTGTTATCCCCATGGTACGGGTGAGGTGGCTGAGGCACCGTGTTCTATCGCTTGCTCCACATTACACAGACAATTATTTGTTGAACTGAATTGAAACTAATAATCTAGATAATATGTAAAGCTATGGAATTGCACCATTATCAATTCAGGGCAAAAGAAGAGAGAAAGAGGCACAGAGAGCCAGGATTGAGCTCACTGCTTTCATCACTTTGTTTTCCAACTCAAAAGTCTTTATTTGCTCCTACTGGAACAAATCGTAAATGTAAACTCCTCAGCCAGACTGTCAAATCTTTACATAATCTATGCCCCACCGACTTTGGTGTCTCACTGTTCCCTGTGCGATTGCACTATTCTGCTGAACTATCTCTTTGCTCCTTTGGCATGCTCTCCACCTTCTCATTAACTTAAGTCTTTTCCAGGCTTCAAGGGCCCGCTGTAGCCTCGAAGCCTTTCCTGATGCCTCCAATGAAGAAACTAATAATAGTTAGTGTATGTCGGGTGCTTCCTGTGAGTTTGGGAAATGAGAAACAGGTAGAGGGCTTCTACTTTGTTTTGTTTGACCTTTCTGCTCGTGTTTTGTTTTTATAAGCATCTTCTTAGTAAGAAGATGGAAAATTTTCTAGTAAGTAGCTCACCTAGGAGATCAGAGATGACTTGGAAAACCAAATGTCTCACTGTTGACTAAGATCATTAATTTGGAAGCATATTTTGTGTCCGTGGCCTTTTCTGATTGTGTTGGGATCACTGAGATTAAGAATATGATACTTGAAGCGGCATATCTGTCCTGAGCTTTGTTTCAGGCACTACCATGTGGAATGGCAAAGGGGCATCAAAGAAGCCTGGCAGATAACATGTGGCCTTGCTTGGGAGCTTACATACGATGACAAGACATGGGCATAAAAGAAGGAGTCATGTGAGGGGTCCACCAGCGGCTCAGTTGGGTAGCTCTTAAGCGGAAACTGGTCCTCAGACTTGTTTTGTTTATATACTTCCCAGGGTTTTTAAAGAAACTGTGTTAGTTGCCAAAATTTATAACTCAGGAGATTTCATATAAAAATCCCGTTACCAGTTTCCCTGGAAAACCCAGAAGGTCGGGCAACTCCAGGGGAACGGTGAGGGAGCCGCTCTGCAGCTGTGTGCAGGCCCTGTGCTCTCCACTTCTCCATGGTCCCCACTCCCCACTGTGTTGTACCTGGCCCACGCCCCTTGTTCATGCTGCTTGCTGATGTTTGTGACCCTTACAGTATAGTCAGGGTGCCATATAATTCAGATAGGAAATAGTTACAGGATTTCAGAAGAAAGAGAGAGAACTTTGGAGAGCACAGCACTGTGGAGAAAATACAGGCTTTAGAGCCAGGCAGATCTAAGTTCAAATACTTGCCTACATGCCTCTAGCCAGCCTTTTGCCTTAGAAACATACTTTCCCTCCAGCTTCCTTTGCTTATAATACAAAGGAGAGTATCATGTCCCTTACAGGGTTGTGGTGAGGATTAGCAGTACTGGCTGCAAATGGTCCCTAATATGCCTGGTACTTCAGCAGTGTACACCATGGTTGATCATGTCCAGAAAGCCTAGCAGGATGCCTTGGTTTAAGTACCTGGAAATAGTTATGAAAAGAAACTTGGGGCAAGGAAGTGGGGAGCCAACTCTCGGTGGATTAAAGAGTTAAATCTAAAAAATATACCTTTTTTTTAACTGAAAGGAATTGCAGTTGTATATTTAAGTTTCCTGAAAACAGGAAAAAACCATGAAGGAGAGCCAAAGAAAGATCAGTAGAGGTGACTGTAAAAATTTTTGAGCTATTCTGTGTTAAATATCATAAATGCAGTTAAAACGCAAATAGCAAATGAGAAAAATATTTATAGAAAGTATAACAAAGGGAAAATATCTTACTGTACATGGTTACAGATCAATAAGAAAAACATTAACACCCCATAGAACGATGGACAAAAGACACGAACAGAGTTTACAGTAGAAGAAATGCAAACAGCAAATAGCCATGTGAAAAAACGGTGGACTTGGTTAGTAATTAAAGAACTCTATGTTTGAAGAATGAATTGCCATTTTTCCCTAATTTTTTTTGCCATTTGATAATGTTCCATACCGGTGATGCGCTCAGAAGGCAGGTGCTATCACATTTTCTTGCTGGAATTATACATTGCCACAGCCTTCTTAAAGCAGTTTGATGTATAAATCAAAGTGCCTTCAAGTTCATACCCTTAGATCCAGTTATTCCACTTTAAAGAATATATCCTAGAAATATACTCAGAGATGTTTAGTCCAAGATCTACTTGTAGTAGGTTTTTCTTTCCTTTCTTTTTTTTTTTTTTTTAAAGTGTTACTGGTATATTAAAATCTCTGTTTCCAACCATGTGTACCTAACTGCTATGTCCTTAGCACTAGCGTAGTGCCTAACATATGTAGGTGGTCAAAAAATAATTTGTGAATTTAAAGGAGGAAGGATGCGTTCATACAAAAGAATATTATACAGCCATATTTTTGAAATACAGTACATCTAAGATGTAGAAAATGCTCACAATACAATGTTAAAAATGAGTGCACGATTGTATGTGTAGAATATTCCCTGTGTATGTGTTGTATGAATTCTGGATGATGGGATTAAAGGTGATTTCTATATTTTCTTGGTGCTTTTCCTCAGTCATTCAGGACATATTTATTGATATGTGTGTTAAGCATTGAGTGTATTTCAAAAGGGAAAGACAGCATAGCCCTCATGGAGTTTATTATCAGAGATCAAGAAGGCAGACATTGAACAGGTAATTACAAGTGTGTCAGTTACTCTAGGGAACTTATGTTACTTTTATAGTAGGAAAAAAAACTATGCCAATGATGATTTTCAAGCACTGATGTTTGTATTCGCTTGGTCAAAAGGTTTGTTCGTTTTTCTCCATAAGATGGCTCTAGTAGCGCTTAGTTGTCTTTAACTTCATTTGAAACAATTTTGTTAGATTGTATTGTGACAGCTGTCATGTCAGTGTGCATTAAAAAAAATCAAAATTGGTGAATTTTTGTGTAGCCATTTTAATATTAATGATGGGGGGAAGCAACATTTTCAGCATATTATGCTTTATTATTTTAAGAAAGATAAAAACATAACTGAAACACAAAAAAATATTCATGCAGTATATGGAGAAGGTGCTGTGACTGATCGAACGTGTCAAAAGTGGTTTTCGAAGTTTCATGCTGGAGATTTCTTGCTGGACGATGCTCCACAGTAGGGTAGACCAGTTGAAGTTAATAGCGATCAAATCGAGATGTTAATTGAGAACAATCAACATTATACCATGTGGGAGATAGCCGACCTACTCAAAATATCCAAATCAAGCATTGAAAATCATTTGCACCAGCTTGGTTATGTTCATCGCTTTGATGTTTGGGTTCCACATAAGTTAAGCGAAAAGAACCTTGACCGTATTTCCGCGTGCAATTCTCTACTTAAACATATGGAAATGTTCCATTTTTAAAATAAATTGTGATGGGCAGTGAAAAGTGGATACTGTACAATAATGTGGAACAGAAGAGATCGTGGGGCGAGCAAAATGAACCCCTGCCAACCACACCAAAGGCTGGTCCAAAGGTGATGTTGTGTATATGGTGAGATTGGAAGGGAGTCCTCTCTTATGAGCTCCTCAGAAAACCAAGTGATTAATTCCAACAAATACTGCTCCCAGTTAGACCAACTGAAAGCAGCACTTGACGAAAAGTGTCCAGAATTAGTCAACAGAGAACGCATAATCTTCCATCAAGATAGTGCAAGACCACATGTTTCTTTGATGACCAGGCGAAAACTGTTACAGCTTGGCTGGGAAGTTCTGATTCATCAGCCGTATTCACTAGACATTGCACCTTCGGATTTCCATTTATTTCGGTCTTTACAAAATTCTCTTAATGGAAAAAATGTCAATTCCCTGGAAGACTGTAAAAGGCACCTGGAACAGTTCTTTGCCCAAAAAGATTAAAAGTTTTGGGAAGATGGAATTATGAAGTTGCCTGGAAAATGGTAGAAGGTAGTGGAACAAAAGGTTGAATACGTTGTTCAATAAAGTTCTTGGTGAAAATGAAAAGTGTCTTTTATTTTTACTTAAAAACCAAAGGGACTTTTTGGCCAACCCTATAATTTCTAAGACACCTTTTTTAGGACAGGAAAGGCGCAATTACATGAAAAATCTACATAGATCTCATACAGTGTGACGTTTCCTTTCCAGTGAAAAGAAAAATGTTTAGACTTCTTATCTGTTGGGTGGTTTGTAATGATATAACAATATACACCCAGGCTTTTTTTTTTCCTAAATAGCATTTAAAAAAAAAATATTTATTTATTTGGCTGTGCCGGGTCTTAGTTGTGGCACGCGGGATTTTTATTTGCAGCGTGTGGGCTCCTAGTTGCGGCATGTCGCATCTAGTTCCCTGACCAAGGATTGAACCCTGGCCCCCTGCATTGGGAGTGCGGAGTCTTAACCACTGGACCACCAGGGAAGTCCCTAAATAACATTTTTCTAAAGGAAACTGAATAAGCTGAGATCTTGGTGAAAGTTATGGAACTTTGGAAAACCCCAGCATTCACTGGAAATTATAATTAAGCATTCAGATGAATTGGCTCTGGTTGAGGAGGCAGTGAGAATGTTAACATTAATATAAAAAAAATTTTTTTTTTCTTTTTCCATCTACTTGTGAGGTTTCAAGTGTGTGGAAAACCAAGAATATCAACAGCAAAACCCACCCTGCAGACTGACTGTGACCCTAAAAGTTTCTTTTAACTGGGATCAGGAATGGAAAATTTTATCCTAAGCCATGGCTTTTTAATGGGTATGTTTTGTTTTGTTTTGAAGAAAGACGTGAGTAAATCAAAAGGGTTACAGAGCAGTGTTTGGGTAACTTAACCATGCTTAATGGCCGTGAGTGCATTCCTCTAAACAGTCTGAACTGTGCTTCCACTGTCACTTATCTATTTATCAACTGAGCCCTTATGCTTAGCCACGTGAGCTCCCCTGGACTTTTACCTGCTTCCTCAGTGGAAAAAGTCTCTGTGTATCTTGGTTAAGTTAAAGCATGGCTCTTTGGTCTGTTGCTGCTCTGGTCTCGGGAAGGAAGCATTTGTGAGCTCTGTGTTGCCTTGATAGAATCCCCTGCCCTCCCTTCTGTCTCCTTCTGTGAAATAGGAATGTAATTCCTAAGCCAAGGGTGTTGGAAGGAACGAATAACAAGCAGCAAAGTAATGACATCACCTCTCGCTGTAAGTGTGCTGGTATCACTGTCTCCTTCAGGGACTGATGAGAGTAGCCCACTGCCAAGTGAAGGCTCACCCTCTTTTGCTCTTTGGTACAACTAATGGTTATACTGGATGTAATGTGTTTCAAACCAACCTGAGGCTTTCTCTCATTTGAAAACCTCAGATCTTAGGAATAGTGAGGGAAATGTGGCTCTGTTGACCGTCACTTTCCGTCCATGCTGATGTTTCCCTCTTGCATTTGGAATTCTCTTTCACTTGCTGGGTCTACTCCTGCTTCGTGTTTCCAGGTAGAGTTACAGTGCTCCCCTCTTCTCTTCCACTGGCCCTAGCACTCCCTCCTCCCCAATAATGGTGGGTTTTTTTTCTCATGTTTGGAAAACTGTAAGTAGTTCCATTTATTTGGAGCACAGGGTGCCCGTGAGAGAGATGTAGGAGCTGAAACTAAAGAGAAGGAGCAGGCAGGTCATCAGGAGCCTTGGGTGCCAAGCTAATGGATTTGAACTTCATCCTGAACCTTTGGGATGTCATTAAAGTATTTTAAGCAAGGGAGAGGAATTCTGAGATCAAATTTGCATTTTATTACAGTGGCTTTGACAGAGCAACACTGGATGAGAAAATGCTGGCTCTTAACTTTTCTAACTTCTCCAAATTACTCCTTACACGTGCTCCCTGGTCTCACAGACCTGTGTACACAGGATGGGGCTTGGTTTCTTGGCCTCTGGGCTGTTGCATATACAATTCCTTCTTCCTAGAACATGCTTTTCCTCCGTAGTGTATTTTTTTCTTTTTTTAAATTGAAGTGTAGTTGAGGTACAGTGTTATCCCAATAATGTTCTAATGTTCTAAGAGATCTTCATCTCAGGATTCTCTTCCTGTTGTGTTAAGTGTCTTTCCTGTCCACTGCACTCTCCTGTCTTAGTGTCTGTGCTTGGTTTATAGATTAAGGCCCCGTTGTACTTCTGGAGTATATAGAGGGCAGCAACAGTTCTGTTTCTAGCTGTGTTGAACCTTGATCTGGTTACTGACTTTACAGCCTAAATCAAGGAGCCTTGGACCCTCTGATTTCATGAACGATGCACTCCCTTCTGATATCTTTTCTTCAGTAGAACAGACATCTCCTCTGTCTGGAATACTTTTTTCAGAGAGCAACCTTTTGCTTTTCTGAGATGGAGCTGGGCTACCTGAGGACAGGGTCACCTTCCCACTGGTTGGCTGAGGGGTCAGAGGTAAATGTTTTGGTGCTTACTTATTACTGGAAGGCAAAAGGTGGCAGACACAAAATCAGTCACTGAGACCAAAAGTTATTTCAAGCATTGCGTATATCTTCTGCTTATAAAGTCATGACAGTGCTTGACAAAGTCACTGCCAAGGGCTGGGGGCGGGAACCTAGACTGTTTATGGAAGTTCATTTTGTTTTGATTTTGATTTTCCTGGGGGAAATCATTGTAAACAGTTACATTCTCAGAAGTACCCCTACGATAATAAACATAAACACAGCATTGCAGTGAAATTAATCCTGTAGTAACCCAAATGTAATCTCTTGCATTGGAAGTGAAGCAGATGAATGGACGAATCTGCCCGGAATGGAGGTGAAGAAGTCAGGAAACTTGGGTCTGTCCCTGTCTCAATTCTTGATGTGCTCTTTGTTGCTGTGAGCAAGGAAGTTGTTTAATGTGCCCCTGTGACAGCGGTGGAGGAGGAGTGACACCACCTGTTGGCCATATTGCAGCCCGCGCTGGGAGGCTTCGTTATGGTGTTGGACGTGAATTGACTTTGAGCTCTGGAAGAAAGGGGCAATGTAAATACAGGCATTTGTATCCTAGGTGCTCCGGAGTTGCGATCCATTCTCAAAGGCTTACACAGCCAGTCTCAGTTTAGCAGCACTGTTCCGGTCACAGCAGAGCTCCCTTCTTTGAGAAGATCTTGTTGTTGACTGTTCTGGAAAGAAACAAGAATATATCTCCAAAATACCAAAATAGCCATCGGAAGAGTTGTGACTAGTTTTAACATAGGTACCAATTAGTGAATTAGCATAAATTATGAGAAGGGGGTCAAAACTCATCACACCATGTCTTGTTTGAAAGCCTCTTCTCCTAACACTATGTCAAAACACAGGGCACAGGATAAGGCAGATGTAAAGAATTATTGTATACATGACTTTGAATTCCTTCATAGGCCAGAATGTGCTTTTCTGCATTTTGAGTGCTGATAATACTAATACTAATAGCTGTTATGCTGTACCTAATATGTACCAGTCTGCAAGTAATTCTCACATGTGTAAGTTGAGGCTCACAGCAGCCCTGTGTGGCAGGTACTCTCGTCATCCTTATTTTACAAGTGAGTAAATTCAGGAACAGAGAGATGAAGTAACCTGCCTAAGGCCAGTCAGCCGCCAAGTGACAGAGCCAGTCTGGCTGAGTGGAGGCTGGCATTTCTTCGACCAGTGTCATGTTCTGTTGCAGCATCTTGATCACACAAGCAAAAAAATTCAGTGCAATGAATGCTGTTTTCTAGGAAGAGAATGGGGACTACACATATGTGGACAGAGTGAAGTTACCCTTGGCTCACGGGACCTTGTTACTCATGGAAGGAGCCACCCAAGCAGACTGGCAGGTGAGAACATGCAAGTAACGTGGATTTGCTGTCATGTAGAGGCTGTTTCCTGACTGGCTTGCGGTTATTAATTTCTATATTAGACGTGGTGAAAAGCAAGTGGCTTTTACAATGAGCAAGAGGCAATAAACTGACATCATTTCCAAGGGGTTTTGATTGTACTGACAGTCAAAGTGGCCCTCTACAGCAGCAGTGTCCACTAGAAAGTCCTGTGAGGATGGAAATACTCTGTATCTGTGTAGCCCAGTGTGGTAGCCACTATACACATGACTGTTGATCTCTTGAGATATGGCTAGTGTGCTGAAGAACTGAATTTTTAATTAATTTAAAGCTTCAGGCAGCCAGTGGCTAGCATATGGGGGCTGCACAGCTCCATAGCTTAGGCCAGGCCATTTTTAAGGTGTGCAAATTAAGAACACTTAGCATGAGAGGGGAATCTCATGCCTGTCTGTGATCTCAGCCATTTATGTGTTTTCTTTTGAGCTTTGGAAAAATGGCAGGAGGCTGAGAGGAAGAGCAACACTTAGAAAAAATGAAACTGTCTCCCTGTGAGGGTGCTGACATATCACAGTGAGGGTGGTGGTGGAGATTTGTTTCAGAGAAGGAGACCTTTCTCCACAAGACTTAAAAGAGCTATTGCTGCTCATTGACGGGAGATAAAATTGAAACATGTCTATGTCCTCATAAATAAGTTTTAAATTGCTTTGGAATAAAAGTGTAAGTGTGTGTATGTCAGAGTTATTCATATTTCCATTTAGCATCGAGTGCCCAAGGAGTACCATTCTAGAGAACCAAGAATAAACTTGACCTTTCGGACAGTTTATCCTGACCCTTGAGGGGCGCACTGGTGATGTGAGGTCTTGGAGAGGGAAGCTGTGCTGAGACTGAGCAAACCTTCCACCATGAAGAAACTTCGGGAGACTGGTCCAGCTGCTCTCATGGTGTGGCTGTTTGGAAGATGTGGATGGGATTTGCTTCCCAGCTTGGAGTCCTATTAAACGACAGCCTACAGTTCATGTTTGTAATATGTTTACTGTGGGAACAGTAATCCCTAATCATGTTTTGAAATCACATATTTTCTTTAGGCAAGTTAAAAACTGCTGTGGCTGTGTTCACAGATGATTTTGTCCATAAGCAGTTTTTTTTCTGCCCTCTCCCGCTTCATTTGAAGGAATATGAATGGACTTTGCCTCCGGGGTAAATCCACACGTTTGTTCCTTGTGCCTTTAGCAAAGTGGAGATATAAATATGAGTCAGTGACTCTGGAGCCTTGCGTAGGCAGACAGCTGCTAAAACCCAAACAGAGCTTTGTTGCAGTCTGCCTTGACTCCTGAACATCTTGGCTTGTGTGCTGTTGTAATGCAAAGCTGCATATTCTGGGAGCACTTTATTTAACTGAGTCTCCTTGCCTGCCCATCTTCCCAGGATATGCCCAGACAGGTTACAGGCCTCTGAATAAAGAGCAGAGGTGGTATTCTCCAGTGCATCTCCAAGCAGCCGCCTGGACTACTTGAAATACAAGAGAAAACTGTCCCCTCAAAGGGAGGAAGAATTCAGTGATGTCATGAGAAATTTCAGCTGAAGAGCAGCAAACGCCCTGCTAGTGGCAGCTGTTCTACATAGATTAGTTCCCCCTGGAGAATGACTGGAGTCATTTAAACCCTAGCCAGATAGGAGCGGGAGCAGTCCTACAGGGAACGGACTCAGTTACCTAAGAGTCCTGTTCACTTTAGATTTCAGTAGCCCTATGACTAAGGCTTTCTTCTGACTCAGTGTTTTCTTCTACACATGTTCCCGAGATGAAAGCGTTAGTCTCTGATGTCACCAGGGTTCCCAAAGCAGACAGAGCGACTGCCCCTTGTTGCATCATAAAAGCACGTGTCTTCCTGACCCCTTGACTTAGGAGCAGCATGCCAATTCCAAACCAAGACAGGAAAAGCTGGAGAGAAAGAGAATGGATTTAAATGGATGAAAGTAGGGCGAGAGAGTTAGAGTTTCCCTTAGCTCCCTGTGGGGAAAATTTACCGAGCCTTCTTGCTTTTGATCTTGTTTCCATTCCATGCTGTAAGATTGATGATCTCCATGATCACAATAAAATGCCAAAGGCTGGGCAGGCTCTTCCCCAGAAGGCAGATGAATGCCATGCCTGGCCAGGCGCTGTTCTCTGACAAGCTCTGTAGCTTCTTGAACCAGAGTCTCTTAAATGTTGTTGCCTGTGTGTTGCTCCTTTCTCTAAGAAATGCTAAATGCTTTATGAAATCTGAACATCATACTGACTGAGCCTTCCCGTGAGGGAGGTACAAATCACCATAACTATAAAATGAAACCTACTCAATCCCTAGCTTTCCTCCAATTCAAACAAACACAATCTGGCCAGGGTGGTGCAGCCAGCTTTGGCTATGAGTTGGCTGCATGACCTGGGGAAATTCCTTTTCTATTCCCACAAGTGACAGGGCTGGCAGATGACTCCAGGTCTTAACCACATCCGCCCTGACCCGGGGTCATGCTCTCCCCTTGCATCAGCTCCGATTTCACCTCTTCCCTCATCACTGCCATGTCTGTCAGGGAAACTAACTCCTACTCTTGAGCAGACAGCCTGGACCACCACCTGGGTTTCTTCACCTGAGAGCAGCAGTCTTAGGTTTTGTTTCTTGCTGTCAAATGCCGGAACTGCTATTCTTTCTACCACTAAGATAATGTCCCTTCTGAAATGTCAAGTAGGTACTTGCCATAGAATAAAAGTACAGGGTTAGGACCGGACAGGAATTCCAGACCCCAGCAAAGGAGGCCCGTGCTCAGTGACTGCACCAACCTGTTGCTGTGTTTTACTGGTGGTAGATCTTAACTAGGAATTAAGGGCGAAGCTATCTTTGCCAACATTACTTGTAAAGCAGAGGGAGCAAATATAACGGCTGTCACATGATGAAAAACAGGTCTAGTTTTTTAGTTGCCCGTTTTTTGAGCTTTAATAACCTGCCAGAACAATTTAATAACCGTCCTAGGAGCTTTTCATACATAATTCCTAATCCTCCCTGAAGCCCTGCCAAAACAAGATGCTATTCCCATTGTAGAGACTAGGCAACTGAGCCTCCAGGAGGTGAAGTCATTTCCTAGGACTTATGAACGGCAGAACCAGCACATACAGCACAGGCTAATGCCTAGACTGTGCTTTTCCCTCTGCCATGCAGGATTTAGGCAGAATAGTGGGCACCCCCAGGCCCATGAGCCTCACCCAAGCTCACCCTAGTGCCCTGCTGGCCAGGCTGACTGCCAGGCCACTCTGTTTGTCCCCTGGCTTTCCTGTGAACCAGTGCAGGTGTCTGCACCTCATCTCTCCTTAATCCACATGAGCATCTCCTAGTCAGAGACTCTGCTGCCAGCTGGACTAGAACTGTCCAGTTTACTGGGGGAAGCTCATTTTGGGGAGACACAGTCCAATTTATGACAAATTAGACAAATTCTCCTCTAACCTTCCTGGCAAGTGACTGAGAGCATGTTTCCTGACCATATCCAAGCCAACTTTCAGAGGTAGACAGGTGGTCCCTTCCTCCCTTCACTCTTGTCTGTGAGTACATTTGGGGACCCTGATGCCCGGACTCAGTGTCAGGCTTGCTCACGATGCATACCAACACCACGACTCCGACCAGCAGATAGCCCGAGAAGCAGGGTAAGCTCTGCACACTGACAGCATGTTGACAGCAGGCACCTTGCCTCGAAGCATGGGTCGGAGCAGTCTGACACAACATCAGCTTGTATCCTCAGTCTACAGCTAACCACTAACTCACGTGGCATCGATGATTCCTAATAAATGGGCCACAGCTCATAAACCCGCCATTTTGCTGTGACACTCCCTCCCTGCTGCCTCCATGGCTGGTATGACCTGCCCTCGCGAGTGGCAGGTCTGTCGGGACCTGGTCAGTAAGTGGCACCGTCTCCTGAATTGTGTCATGGCAACCCCAGAAGAGCTCAGTGGGCACTGCAGTGAGCAGAGCGCTCCAGCTGGGCGGCTTCAGAGGAAGCCCTGACACGTGGGTCCCTGCCCTGCTGGGAATAGTTCTTCCTTGAGTTCTGGCAGCTTTCACTTGGCTGCAGAATATCTAAGACCCACTTTGCCTTTTCTGGTCATAAACACTTGTAGTGTTGAATCTGAAGTCTTGATTGCTTTATGTTCTTAACCATGCCTTTGAAAAAGCCGAATGTTTCCATAGTGATGCATTCTGTTTGTTTAAATCTTTACATATATGTGGTTCCACCCACACGCTCTCCTCAGAGGGATTTAGTTTACAACTGTCTCTTTACCCCCTCCCAGCTTCCCTTTGCAAGGAACCCCAGTATGAGACCCCTGTCAGTTTTGTGCTGCTGGAATCCATTCTTAGATATGATGACTCCTGTGTCTCGGGGTCAGCAGGGAAATTATTTTGATGTTTACTAATGAGGGTGGAACACAGGCTAATGGTGCCTTTTCTAGCTGGCTTAGTACTGCTGTGATAAATCAGAAAAGCCTTCCCCAGCCTGTGACCAGAGCCCCATGCTGGGCTGGGCTTTCAGCTGGGCGCGTAGGAAAACAGGATAAATTAGGTAAGTATTTTTGTAGCTAACGTTACCCAAAAGATCGTTTTCTCAGATGAGCCAACTTGGAGATGACCAAGGCATGTGTGACACTGTTATCATTACCGTTATTTGAATGCTATCACTTCCCCTCCATGTAATGGTGATGTCACGCTCCCTGGACACCAGGGACAGTCCCTATTCTCATGTGGCCTCCACGAGTGTGGACACGCTCAGGATCCTGGCCTCTGACCCCACTAGCTTTTAACTCTGGACACAAAGTCTAGGTTTCTAAAAGGGAAGGAAAGGTGAAAGCCAGGAGGAAGTGTAGAGTATTTACTGGACCTGTTACGTACATAATCTGACTTATTCTTAAAAGCAACCGTATGAGGCGGTTGGTTGGTTTTTTAAACAGCTGAGGAAACTGAGGTACCTAGAGGATAGATTAGATCCTGAGACTGGGTGTCCCTGGTGGGCAGGCTCCTGCGTGGTTACTTGTCTGCAGTCATTTAGTGCGATCTCTGGGCCTCCCCAGGCCCTGGCGTAGGGGGGATGGGGGAAGCGGCAGCCTGAGTCTCCTGGCGCTGGAGGGACTGTGCTTTTCTCATCCCCTTTAGCAGCCAGCAAAACCTCGGGTCCTTGCCTGGGAGCCTGGAAGCTTCTCTCCAGGGGGCGGGAAGCAGGAGGAAGTGGTGGGCCAGGCGTGGGGCTCTCGAGGGCTGCGTGATCACGTTGCAGTTAGCCGCCCACTGCAGGAAGGGTGTGGGCGAGCGCTGTGGCCAGCGCCTGCCGCGCAGCGCCTGTGATGCTCCAGACGCCCCCGAGAAGGCGAGCGCGAGCCTGCAGGGCAGCATTAGCCGCGGAGACAGGACGGCAGCCTCGCCTTCCCAGGAGGCTGCAGCGGGGAGGCCCTCCCCCGGGCCGCTCTGTCGCTCTGAGGACTGAGTCGGAGCCTCTGCCACCAGGTCCCTCCCTGCCCCCACCCTTGTCTGCATGAGGATGGGACCATCTAGGAAGGGAATCCACACCCTCCAAAAAGCGATTCTGGGTTGCGGGCTGTGTCCTCCCTGCCTAAAGAAAGTTTGTGGGATGGGTGGACGAAGGATGCCGTGAGGGCCTCCCAGACTTGGGCCTGGGGTATTCAGGCTGCTGCCCACCCGGTCGGGACTCAGGAGAGTCCAGGAGAGGAGGAGGGCCCCGCAGAAGTGTCTCCCCCATGCCCCAGTTGGTTAGAGAAAACTTTTCTGGAATGTTTTCTCTGAAAACTATATCGAGGGATTAGCCACTAATTTCTTCCCTGAACCCTGTCTCTGATGTTAGCTGTGAGCCTCTATTCACCCCGTGTGAAGGGGAAAGGAGGACAGTTAGCCTAGAGGCAAAAATCTGGGGAGGACGTCTGAGTGTGTGGCTTCCCGCTCACCCCCCAGTCGGCCCCCTGGAGGGCCTCCCGCCCTGGGCTCGGAGAGGGGAGCCAGAGAGGAGAGCTGGCGGACTCTCCCCCTGCCCCCTGCCTTGCTCTTTGTCTCCACAAGTCCTGTGAGAGTGTAGGCTAGGAGCTACTCTCCCTGTTGGACAGATGCTCTTCTGAGGGCCACCCAGGGCCATGCCGGCAGAAGCAGCGTGAAGAGCCACAGCAAGTGCCTAGGCCAGTGTTCTTTCCACCGCTCTGAGGTTCCGTGACCTCTTCTGAGATCCCCAGCTGAAGGCAGACCCTGGTGACAAGAGGGAACATGGGCACAGACAGCCCCAGAAGGTCGCAGTGCCTGTTGGGGCAGCCCTTCAGGGACTGGTGTTGGCGATCTCCATGCCGTCCTGGCCAGGTGGCTCGGCACGTGGCCAGGATCCCTGGCGCAGCTCGAGGGAGCATCTTCCTGCCGAACATAGCGCAGGCCAAGCTCTGCACCAGCTGCTTGGGGGACTTAGCTGGACAGCTTCAGGCAAGACTGGTCAGGCCCCCTTTACTGTCACAGTGCTGCCTGCAAGGGTGGACTTAGGAAAGAGCTTTGACACACCCGCTCTGTCCCAGGCTCCACATCTGGCAGACTTACTGCAGAGCCCCCGTGGGTCTAGCCTCAACCTGAGCCAGGCTGACCTGGCCTTGAGTCCCGCTCTGTCCTTCCTAGCCGAGTCACCTTGGACCCGTCTGTCAGCCCCCAAGCCTCAGTCTCCTCAGCTGTGAAGTGGACACAGAGGCAGCCGCCCCCCTGAGGTCTTGTGAGGGTCGAGCTCGAGCTCATGAATGTGACGTGCCTGATGCTAATGTTCCTAGCAATGTAATCGTGTTGTTTTTTTTTTTTTTTTTTTTTTTTTTTGCAGTACGTGGGCCTCTCCCTGTTGTGGCCTCTCCCGTTGCGGAGCACAGGCTCCGGACGCGCAGGCTCAGCGGCCATGGCTCACGGGCCCAGCCGCTCCGCGGCATGTGGGATCTTCCCGGACCGGGGCATGAACCCACGTCCCCTGCATCGGCAGGCGGACTCTCAACCGCTGCGCCACCAGGGAAGCCCTGTAATGGTTTTAAGTAGAACATTCCACCTGCCCTGCTAGCCCCAACCCTAACCCCTCTGCTGGGTGGGCAGTGCCGCTGTGACTGACAGATGGCCCTGTGACCCTACCCTTCCCCTTGCCCGGCTCCCTGGGTGCCTGCACCTCTGCTGTGGGCAGCGAGGGGAGGCCCAGTGGCTGTGGGAGGAAGAGCAATATGGAAATTGTGCACAAGGAGGCTGATCATATTAAGATCCAGCTGCACTTAAGCGTCTCCTGGGAAGCTCTTTACAGCGCACTGAAGAGAGCTCCCAGATGTCAAAGCGGCCTTGCATCGAGGCCCGGTAGCTCTTAGCGGCCTCGCCACATGCTCCCCAGGTAATTGGTCTCCTAATGCACCAGCCCTGGCCGGGTTCCACCGCCTCTTCCCCCTCGGGTCAGTTCATGCTGCTCCCCGGCCTGGCAAGCGGGTCACAGACAGCGTGACACACCCCCGCCATTGTTTTCTTGTCCTTGCAGGCCATTTCTAGATGCTGTACAGGATGCCTTGGCCTGGAAGAGTAAACAGGATTGCCAGGCAGTGTGGAATCAGGAATTCTGTTCAAGACCAGGGCTTTTATGTCCAGAAATTGTGTGTTAGATGCAGTGGGGAACATATAAAAGGGAGACACAATCCCTCCTATTACAGGTAGAAGTAAACCAACATGGTTTTCATTTTCTTCTTCAACATTAGTTTTTATTCCTGACTACAAAAGGGATACGTGTTCTTGGTAAGAAATTTAAAAGAAAGATAAAAGGAAAATCATTTATAGCTTCACACCGGAGATGACAGCTCTTCACATTTTGCAGTGGATTTCTTCTCTACACGTTTGTATACTTCAAAAAAAAAAAAAAGAAAGAAAGAAAGCAACTTCATACTGAACTCATCAACTTGTAGCCTTTTGCTACTTATTTTTTAAATTGACGCATGACATTAATTGTTGTTCCTTAAGAAGTGGCAGCTAGAATGGTATATAGTTGTATCATTATGTACCCAGTCCGTTATGTTGGATAGTTCAAACATTGTTCAGGTTGGAGTTGCTTTTGCTATTTGTAACCATTCTGCTGATTTTGGAAATCATGAGAGTGGATGGTGGGGCTGCAGTGTAGCTAGGAGTCCAGGATTTGGCCTCAATCAGACCTCAATTCAAATAATAAAAGAAGAGATAAGTAACATTTTTATAGAGCCTGAATATTGTGCCAGGCACTGTGTTAAGTGCTTTACATACATTGACTCATGATTTATGAATCCACATAACAGGCCGTGGGCTAGGCATTATTTTTATTCCCACTTTACAATTGATGAAACTGAAGCACCACCCCTCCACTTTTGCAGCCGTCCTGTGGCTAAACCTTTGTGCACGTGTATGATTGTTTCTTAGAATACATTCCTGAAAGTGGGGTCCTGGCCCAGATTCGGAAGGCTATACGTATTTTTAAGGCCTTGAATACATCATGTGAATGACTTTCCAGAAAGGTTGCCCCAGCTTCTCCTACCACCAGTGTTTGTGTATATATGAGAAAATCGTGCCATGCTTTGAGCAGCAATAACGTGCCAGGCCAGTGCTCGAGAAAGCTTCTCTCCTTGAAGGAGAGGCTGTGCCTGGCCTAGAGTAAACAAGCACTCAGTACATCTTAGCCAGTGTTAGAACTGTCGTCTCATAGTGTGTCGTTTGTTGAGAAAACAAGACGCATACTTGAAGAACCTCAATAACAAGGTGAATGTGGAACAAGGGGTCCTGACAGTGAGTGCCACACGTGTTGGGGGAATATGGGACGTAGTTTGGGGTAGTGGTCATGGAACGCTGCACGGCGGAGGAGGCACTTGGAGAATGGGAAGGAGGACCCTGAAGTAACAGCCTGAAGGCTTATGAGCAGTGGAGCCTAGGTGGCTTGTGTCCAGGGCTTGTGTAGGGAGTGCTGAGCTGGAGGAGAGACAGTGAGAGAAGATGGGCCCAGATCAGACCTGGGAGCCGCCCCAGGCCAAAGGCTCTGATGGTGGGGAGCCTCCGAGGGCTGAGACTTTTAGGAAAATGTACTTATCAGGAGGGAGCGAGGGGATGGGACTCGAGGTGGGGAGACCTGTGCGAGACCTGGACGGGAGCTCAGGCAGAGGGATCTGCGTGTGTGGCCTGCTAGGCACTCTGGGAGCAGTGAGGAGAAAAGATGTGTTTCCTGGTGCTGGTAACAACCCTTCTTGCCGCGAGTCCTGAAGCAAAAGAAAAACAGACACAGGGCTCAGCTATGAGGTCAACATGTCTGACAGAGCTGGATGGGAGACCTTGGCTTCTATCCATGACCATGGTCAGACTCTTGATACTCCCTCACCAAGTCTGGGCCCTGAGGCACCCTATTCAAGGAAACAGCACAGCAGGCCCTGTCCCCGCCAGCTGCTGGGAAAGTCGCTGCCAGCCCCGCTGCGCCAGCGTGTGGAGAGCCAAGGAGGTGGGCCTCCAGGCCTGCTTCCAGCAGGTGGACGCTGGCCCTTCCCGGTGTCCCTCCCTCCCAGGCGGGGGACACAGGAGCCGAGCAGCACACTCCCTGTCTGTGGGCGGGCGCATCTGCAAGTGGGCAGGAAAGGGATTCGCCGTTCCCCCAGGCCAGTGCCTTCTCCAAGCTCCCCTGTCAGAGAAGTCTGTCCTCCCCTCCTGGAGGAGGGACTCAGGGGGCTTGGGAGAACATTTCCAGTATTCTTGCCCCACCCCCCGGGGCTGGAACGTTCCTTTCCTGGTTGCAACTAAGGTAAGAGATACTCCCCCCTCCCCGACACGGTCATCCTGCCCCATCCAGGATCCTTTGGAGGGACGGCTGCCGGGAATCGGCCGGGCAGGGGAGTGTCCAGGTGTCAGTTTTGGTGCTGTGTAGACCTGGTTCTAGAGCCAGCTCCTCCGCTTACTGCTGTGTGGCCTTTGGCAAATTTCTTGGCCTGAGTTTGTCTGCCAATAAGACTGGGTTGTTGCGAGAATTGAGCGTGACAGTGTAGACCCGTCTCGGTCTGGGTAACTGGCATCATCAAATAATGTAGACGGGGAGGAGCCTCCTCCAACCTGCGGGCTTGGGGCGGATCTCACTGTGATGGAGGTGGCGTGACTTCTGTGTAGACAGGTCTAGGACAAGGCCTTGGGGGAGAGAGGCCCCAGCCTGGCCAAGAGAGACTCGGGAGGCGGCTGTACGGGGCCATTGGGGGGGCAGTGGGAGGGAGTGTGGAAAGGGACCTGATTCTGGGGTGTTCCCATGGAGGGGGGCTTGGGAGGAGGGAAAGGAGGCGGGGAGAGAGCCAGAGAGGAAGGAGAAAGTTCTTTCACGACACCCCATTGCTCCCCACCCCAATACAAAGCACTGTATCCTTCCCACTCTCGCCTGGGAGCAACAGGGGGCAACCGTTGGCAAGGCTGGTTGTGTCTAAGGTTAAAAGGTGAGTAGGAAGTTGGGCCTCTGAAAGGTGGCCCCTGGGTGCTGGGGCAGTAGTGTCCTGGCATCCTGTCTCTGGGCCCTGGGCCAAGCCCTTCTGCACTTGGCCCCAGTTTTCCCATCTGCAGAATACAGGGGTTGCACCAATTTAATTTTTTGTAGCTGTTTTGACCACAGTTCATGGTTAAGAAAAAAAAAGTTTCCACACACATTTAACTAAAACTAAAGCTTAATAGAACAACACTTCATTACACGTCTCTACTCTGATGTTGTCTGTTTTGCGTCATTCAGAACTGCTGGTGACGGCTCCCTAACTGATTGTATGGCCCACTAGTGAGTCACACCCCTCGCTCTGAACACTGACCCAGCTCATCTGGAAGTTTCCTTCCTGCGCTGGCAGCTGGCAGTTCTATTCCATTTCCTCTGGCCTCATGACCCCCATCAACCAAGCCTTTGTGGTTTTCTTCTTCATATCTTCAAACAGTAATCTCAGATGCGGGAGGGAGCCCCTGGCCTGATGGCACTGCTCCGAGTGCCCTCTCACCTCCGTGGGAGGTCCTGGCGCGCCCACTGTCTGGCTGGGCCCTGCCTGCACTGCATCAAGTGCCGGGACGTCCGTGGGTGGGGAGGGCCCTGTGCCATCACCACGGGCAAAAGAGTGGGTTTGGATGTCATCCACACTCCTCTCCCCACCCCACCCAACCACTGCCTGGGCCAGAGGACACCAGCCTTCTCTCTGGAAAAGTTGGGGGGCTTCCCTGGTGGCGCAGTGGTTAAGAATCCGCCTGCCAATGCAGGGGACACGGGTTCGAGCCCTGGTCCGGGAAGATCCCACATGCCGCGGAGAAACTAAGCCCGTGCGCCACAACTGCTGGAGCCCGTGTGCCACAACTACTGAAGCCCGCATGCCTAGAGCCCGTGCTCCGCAACAAGAGAAGCCACCGCAGTAAGAAGCCCGCGCACCGCAATGAAGAGTAGCCCCCGCTCACCACAACTACAGAAAGCCCACGCACAGCAACGAAGACCCAACGCAGCCAAAAATAAATAAATAAATAAATATTTTAAAAAGAAAAAAAAAGTTGTTGGGAAGTGGAGCCTCCCAGTTGGAATTCCAGACTCTTCCTCAGGCACAGCCACTTCACCGTGTCCCTCCTTTCACTGAACCCCTGTCTGGGCAGGTCCAGGGGTCACCATCGTGAGAGCTGCTGATGGATGATGAGATGAGCTTTGGCAGTGATAGACCTGGGTTCAAACCTTAACTCTATCTGCCTGGCTGTGTGGCCTTGTGAAAGTTCCCTAACATCTCTGAGCCTGTTTCCTCATCTAAAGTTTGGAGATAGCAACACCCATCTTGCAGGATAAACTTAAGGGTGAGATGATAGGTACCGAGTGCTTTGTGTTGGTGCCTGGCCTGAAGAAAACTCATTCCTTGAAATCCCATCCCCTTGGGTGTCCCTGTGAGGGAATGGCTGGAGAAATAGCAGCTGTTGCCGCCTTAAAGAAAGAAGGGGGAGATGCCTTCCGTGGGCCAGTTATAGGAGAGCAGTGTCGGAGAGAGGCTGCCTTGAGTGGGCTGTCCTGGGAGTGACCTGCAGCCCCAGCGTGTCCAAAATGTGCAAAGAGACTGGGGTGCAGCAGGCATCTTGTGTCCCCTGGGCAGCTGGAGACAATGTCTGAGGAGGCAGACAGGCAGGGACTGGGGAGAATGGAGTCTCTGGGCCCCCATGGCGGGCCAGGAGCTTTTCACGAGGCTGATGGTGTGTGCCAGTTCAAGGCCAGGCTCACAACACATCACGCAACAGGGCATCGTTTCAACCCTAATTTTTTGGAATACATTTAAAAATTCACCCTCCTGCAGGGCAAATTTTACCCCAATATGTTCTCATAGAACAATCTGGTTTGATCCTCATAACCGCCACCCTGGGTAAAGGATGGGGCAGGCACAAGGCCTCCGCCTTCACAGGGTAGCAAGAAGAACTTTCTGGCAAGCACTAGAACCAGGGTGCCCAAGCAGGCAGCCTCGATACGCTGTTTGCCTCTTCTCATGCTGTTACCCGTTGCCGAGGCTGCGTGAACGTCTTCTTTGTGGGTTGTCTTCAGAACCCACAACACTTTCTTTTTGGTGCCCCGCTCCCATGATGATAATTATCGAAACATCCATATCCGGGCTCAGATCCGAGTTGTTAGGGATCTGAGCCAAGCTGGAGACAGGCATGAGGGCACCTCTCTCTTCAGAGACTGCTGTTCCTGGGCAGCTGCTTCCCGAACACAGAAAGCCATTCCTCCCAGAGCTCCTGTGCGCGTTGGCTCTTGATAGCTGTAGACACCGGGGCTCTGACAGCTGAGGCAACTTGCCCAAGGCCACACAGCTCCAACAGCAGAGGCTAGGGGCCCTTTGAAATGCTGCCTTATGCAGCTGGGACTTGGCACTAACTGGGAAGACCTCTGGCCCCTCACCTCTGTGTTCTCGGCCAGCTCCAGCTGCCCTCTGCTCTGTTTTGCCAATAACCAGGAGACTCTCCTTCCAGGGCAGAGACTGGCACTTTAACCTTGGAACATAAATAAGTTCCTGGGGTTTGCTTTGGGGAATACATGGGGCTGGCTCGTGGTTCAGTAGAGGCGGTGAAATTTCTCAGAATCTGAGGTTGCATGCACTGCTTTAGGCTTACTAGCTGGGGGGGGTGTGTGTGTCTCTGGGCCTCAGTTTCCCTGCCTATATGTGAGGGGCAGTGCCAGATGGACCCCTTCTGGAGAACCTGTCCTCAGGCCAGCGAGGCTGGACTAAAAAGTTCAGGACTGGGTTCCATCCTTATTCTGCCACCACCTTGCTGCTTGCTGTGTGACCTTCATCTAGTTCCCTCCCCTCTCTGAGCCCCTCCACTCAAAAGACAGCAAAGGTATCCCTGCTTTGCTGAGGTCGTAGAGGGGAAACTACTTTGCCAAGCTCAAGTGCCGCAGATGGTAATTTTATCATTATCCATGTAGTGATTCCCTGGCCAGCAGGCCTGGGAGAGGCGACACTCAGGCCTGCAAAAAAGCATGCAGGAAGGACTGGGCCACAGACTCTGGGCTGCCAAAGCTGTGCCAGCTAGCAAGCCCTTAGCAGGGAAATGCATTCCCATTATTCACATCAGCAAGCCAGGCCCGCAGCCTGGGCATGATTGTTGGGAGGTTTCCCTGGGCTCTGGGTCCCCAAGAATCTCCTTGCTCCCCAGTCCAGGATGGTGTTCCCTGGAGCTCATCCTGGGAGTGGGGTGTTGTCAGGGTGCCTCCCCCAGTGGGACGAGCCCTGCCGTGCCAGCTCCAGCAGCCTCCCTGCCAGCAGCTGGTATTCTGTTGCACTGCGTACAGCGAGGCCCAGATTAGACAGCTCATCGTGACATGAATGGGGCCACCGGGGTGGGTGGGGGGGACTGGAGGCTGAAGAGCTGACTTGAGGGTATCGCTGGGGATCTCCCTGCACCCTCTCCCTTCTCTCTGTCTCTCAGGCTTGCTCTCTCTCCCCGCGCCCGTGCACACGTGAACACCCTCTCTTGGAGCTTGCTGGGGATTGTCATGGCAACTGTCCAGCGAAATTATCAAAACACTTTTATGCTCACAGTCGTACCAGACCAAGAGCTCATTCTGAGTGAGGCAGAAGCAGGTGATTGGATGCTGAGGCCACGGGCTTTGTGTGGAGGGCCCACAGGGGGGAGAGGGCGCAGCAGGAGGGGAGGGTGGGGCCCGGCGGCAGGACCCCTGGGGAGAGGCCTTGGCACTTGTTCCTCCCCACCCCTTATGCCAAATTCACATTTGTATTCCATCTCTGCACACCTGGATTCACACACACACACACACACACACACACACACACACACGTAGACAAGTGGTCACTGAGCCAAATACACCCAGAGTACAGATGGACCCAAACAGCAACATCTGGAATAACCATGACCTCATTCAGCACTTGGAGGCCTGAGATCCACTCTGGGGAGACTTCTGGGTGAGCAGGAGGGCACAGCCAGCCGACCCAGGCTTCTAGCTGGCAATAGGTCTGTGCCAGGGCAGCAAAGCAGCCACAGGAAGAGGCCAAGCCCTCTTGTCGGGAAGCAGAGAAGGACCTGTGACCAGAACCACCCTGACCTGGTTCTTCCCACCTTGCTGCACAGCCTCCGTGGCTCACTGCCTGTCTGCATCCTGGAACGGACTCAGCATCTCTGCTCCCTTCTGACCTGGGCCAGGGTCCCGCAGGCTCCCTTGGAAACAAAGCCCTGCTAACAGCCGAATAACCGGTGGTTGCTATTTTCAAACCCTGGTTCTGCCCGAAAGCCAAAGTGTGGGTGAGGATGGTGGAGGAGGTGATGGCACAAGCCCCTCCTCAGTCTGCTGCCATCTTCCTGCCCCATCTGCTCCCCCAGCAGCCCTCTCCATGGAGGGGAGCCTTCCCCTGCAGCCTCAGCCCAGGCTGCTTGCCACTCTCTGGCCCAAGAGGAAACATCTGCTTCCTGCAACTGGGTCTCCCCATCTGTACATCCTTCCAAGGATTCTAGAATATTAGAGCTGGAGGGGCCCCCAGCAAATCCGAGTCTAGCCTCCTCACTTCACGGATGGGGAAACTGAGGCTCAGAGATGGGAAGCAATGGGTTCAAGGCCACAGGGTATGTGGCTGATGGAGCTGATGCTGCAACCTGGGTGTCTGAATTCTAGTCCTGTGCTGTTCCCGTCACATCAAAGAGTTGGTGAGATGCACTGTTGCCAACAGTGAGCGCTGATTTCTGAGTCAGGCAGACCTGGCTTGAGTGGTGGCTTCAGCACTTAACACCCAAGGTGACCCTGGTAAGCTGCAAAGCACCCTCCGCCCTCAGCTGTAAAATGGGGTGATAGTAGGGTCCTGCTTAAGGGATGCCATGAGGATGATTTAAGAGAGGCATGTGTAAAGCACTGTTGGCACAGAGTAGGTGTTCCACAGATGACGTTCTCTGTCCTTCCTCTGCAGTTCCAGGGCTACAGGCCTGCTGAGATGAGGGGCCATCCTGCATCCCCGGTAATGGCCAGCCCGTGTCCCAGGGTGGCCAGGGGAAGCAACCTAGCCTGTCCTGGAAAGACAGAGTCCACCGGGAAGGCAGGCCACACTGACAAGTACGAGTAAATGAGAAGGCCTTGCAGACAGTCACCAAGGGGGGAGCCTTGAGGAGGGTGGCCAGGAAGGCCGCTCTGAGGAAGCAGCAGGGGAGCTGAGACGTCCTCAGCACAGGGAAACAAACGGCTTGGCCCAGGCCTCACAGTTAGTGGAGCCTGGCTAGGACCTGTCTTTAGACTGCCATTCTAATCATCTCCCTCCTTCTAGAAACATCCTTCTCTGGGATTCTGACATGTTTGTCTGGTGTCACTCTTACCCTGTTGAACGTTGCTGCTCTGAGTCCTTGACTGGCTCACACTCCTCCCAGTGTTGGCTGGTCCCAGCCCTTCTCTGTCTGGAAGGTGGGTTTTCACCCGCTCCCCTGTCTACACCCTGACGAGTCCCATACGGCCACCTACATCCCTCGCCTCTCCTCTAAGTTCCAGTGTCCTGCTCGACCTCTCCACCTGGATGTCTGGTGGTTCTCTTGGTTAGGACAATCTAAGTCGATATAATAGAGACCCCAAACTAGAGTAGCTTAAAAATACTCAGTTGGTGGCTCTCTCACAAAATAGCTCCAAGGGAAATGTTTCAGGTTGGTAGAGAGCTCCCTCCCACAGGGTCATTTAGGGACCCAGACTGATGATGGCACTGCTGTCTTTAACACGAAACCTCCAGGGCTTCCAGCCAGTGTGAGGGAAAGAACACGGAAATCCCGGGCAGGAATTTCTTCTTAAGCAAGTGAGACAGGAGTCTGACTTCTGCTCACTTGCACAGATGAGAGCTTAGACACACAGCCCCACGGAGCTGCAAAGGAAGCTGGGAAGTGGGCCCAACTGGGCGGAGAGCTAGCAGTCTCTACCATGCTAGAATGGTGAGGCCTTCCCGCCTTGGTGGTGGGGGTCCCCCTTCTCTGGGGGCACTCCCTCATCCTGTGTCTCCCTGGCCCCCGGCTTTGCCTTTGCCACATTCCTCCTTGTCTGTGGCTCTCGACCGCCACCCAACAGGGTATTGAAAGTCTGTCCTCCTTGAGCGCTTATTTAGGCTGGGACAATCATGGGCTTTTGAAGTCTAGCCTTTCAGTTTTGTTGATAATAACAATCCCTTCAGAAGCATAGTAGGCTTTGGGTCTTTCTGCTTCTAGTGAGTTCCATGGGCAGTAACCACACCCCAGGTTCCTTTCTTGATGGAGTTACTGTCTGTCTGTGTTGCCCAACCCACCTCTTTCTCTCCCATTTTATTTATTTATTTATTTTTTGCGGTACGCGGGCCTCTCACTGTTGTGACCTCTCCCGTTGCGGAGCACAGGCTCCGGACGCGCAGGCTCAGCGGCCATGGCTCACGGGCCCAGCCGCTCCGTGGCACGTGGGGTCTTCCCGGACCGGGGCACGAACCCGCGTCCCCTGCATCGGCAGGCGGACTCTCAACCACTGCGCCACCAGGGAAGCCCTTTCTCTCCCATTTTAAATGAAAGTTTAAACGTCCCTAAGGACATCTGAAATAATAGACTTGGATGACAAGGCAATACCCCTAAGAGAATACTTTGCCACAAGGGTGATTCCTTTGGCTTATTGTTTGGCCTAATAGACAGGCTTTGAGAAAGGCTCTGAGCGCGTCTGATCTCCTGTTCTTTGGGCAAAACCAGTTGTTTTTTCCAACCCTGAAGACAGTGATTTTCTGTGTTATCTCCTTTTCTGTTCATCTCTTCTTGCAAACCAGCCAATCTCTTTCTTGTAGTATCTTTGCTAAAGGCAGCATCGAGCAGCCAACACATGCAAATGTTTTTGGCTCTTTCCAACCATTTTTCTAGAATTAGTGGCTCAAGTAGGCACGTGGTCCGCCTTCCAAATTATCACAGGTAATGTTTTTATTAAACGTTTTGTCACAACATAACAAGGGTCACTGGTTTTCCATTCTCCAGTATTTGTTTCCATGTTGCTCACCACCTGTTGGCCAAGCCAGTGCCACATGTTTTAGGGTTGTTATACATGGAAGCTTTCCATTCCTGGTACCAATTTCTGTATCAGAGTATTGCTAAGCTGCTATTAGAAGGGACTCCCGTGGCACAGTGGTTGAGAGTCCGCCTGCCGATGCAGGGGACACGGGTTCGTGCCCCAGTCCGGGAAGATCCCACGTGCCGCGGAGCGGCTGGGCCCGTGAGCCATGGCTGCTGAGCCTGCGTGTCCGGAGCCTGTGCCCTGCAACAGGAGAGGCCACAACAGTGAGAGGCCCGCGTACCGCAAAAAAAAAAAAAAAAAAGGAACTCCCCAATACAGTGGCTTTAGGATTAGAGAAGTGAATTTTCCTCTCACATAATATGGTTCTGATATGATCATTTCAGGCGTCACCCTGGTGGGTAGTGGATTTTGATGGGTAACCTGCAGACCGCAACCCCACAATGGCCCTCCCCTCCCCAACCTTCTCTTCCCCACACCCCTCCCCTGTATCAGTGGCACCACCGTCTAACATTTGTTGAGGCCAAATACAAAGATGTCAGCCTTGATTTCCACCCCCCTCCCCTCAACACCTCCTCCAGCCGTCCAGTCCATCAGCAAGTTCTCTCAGTTCTATCCACAGACAAATCCCAAATCTGACCACTTCCCTACAGCTCCGTTTTCTTCACTCTCATCCAGGTCTTCAGTGTCTTACATCTGTGGGTCATGTAACAATCTTGTATGTGGGATCCCTGCTTCTTCCCCTAGCCTTTCCAGTTACTCTTCACACGGCAGCCAGAGTGGGCTTCTAAAAACGTAGAACGGAGCTCCCCTGCTCAGAACACTCCAGTGCCTTTCCATAGCCCTTAGGACAAAATGCAATCTCCTGACATATACACACTACTATATATGAAATAGATAACTAATAAGGACCTCCTGTAAAGCACCGGGAACTCTACTCAGTACTCTGTAGTGACCTATATGGGAAAAGAATCTAAAAAAGAGTGGATATATGTTGATATATCACTGATTCACTTTGCTATACAGCCGAAACTAACACAGCATTGTAAATCAACTATCTTCCAATAAAGATTAAAATAAATAAATAATTTTTTTAAAAAGAAAATGCTAACTCCTTAACATGGCCCTCAAGGCCTTCCGTGAGTGTCCTTACTTCTCATGCCCCTTGCCCCCTCTACTTTAGCCACATGGGTCTTCTTGCTGTTCCTGGAAGAAGCCAAGCTCCTTCCTGCCTCACCGCATTCCCTCAGCCCTAAACATTCTCCCCGCACTGGTCACACACCGGTTCCTTCTTTGTCCTCCACGGGGCAGACAGCTTCAGTGTAGTGTGTAAGCGAGAGGGCTTAGGAGCTAAGTCGCCTGGGTTTGAATCTCAGTTCTGCTGTGTGACCTTGGGGAAAGGTGCTTAGCTTCTCTGTGCCTTGGTTTTCCTATCTGTAAATGGGGACAGTAAAAGTACTTGTTATCCAGGGCTGCTAAGAGGATTAAATAAAATAGTGAACACATTAAATGAGTTAATGCATAAAAAGTGCTCAGAGCGTGGCATCTATTAAACACTTGGTGGTGCTACAGTTGTCCTTCGGGGGGCACCTTAACTATCACCCACTCTGGGGAGCCTTTCCTTGCTCCCTCGCCCCCCCCTCCACCTCTCCACCTGCATCGCTATCACACCACCCACAGTACATTTCTTGTTTAGGTGTTTATTGTCTGTCCCGCCCCCTTACCTAGACTGTCACTTTCATGAGCGCAGGGACTTTCCTGAGCTGGTACACAGTAGGTTCTCAATAAATCTTTGTTGAATGCCTATGGAAGGAATGGAGGCCAAATTCCATGGATTCCCTCCTTTCTCAGCAGCCCTGTGAGCTGGCTGCCGGCACCCTAGGGCCGTGTGTCAGAACAATGCTCACAGTTTCCTCTTGGGAGTCTGGGAACCCCGGGGCAGGGGACCTGCTCTTGGAAGCCAGCCATGGGGGCATTGGTAGGTATCAAGCCCTAACAGGGGACTATGAGAGCATGGACTCTGGAGTGGAGCCCACTTTTCCCCAGCAGTCTCTAATGGGCTAATTACTTATCTTCTCTGTGCCTCCACTTTCTCATATGTAAAACTGGGAAAATACGAATTACCTCACAGGGCTGTTAGGAAGATGAAGTAGGATAATATATGTAAAACACAGCTCACTGCCTAGCTTGGAGTAAAGCTCTCCAGATGGTTAGTTATCATTACTGTTGTTGTTAGTGCCATATCTAAGTGTCATTTTTCTGAGCACGAATGGGGGTGCGCGAGGGACTTGGGGGGTGCGGGTAGTGAGGAGACAAACATAGAGAAGACAGGGAAGAGAAGTGGACTGGAAAAATCGGGTGTGTTTGTATTCGTGCCCGCGTGTGTGTGTGTGTGTTTGGGGAGGGAGGTGGCATGGATCCAAAGAGGACATCCAGTCCTTCCTCGGAACTCAGTTTTGGGGAGCCCGGGTGGCCTGGCTCTCCCTGCAGCAAGGAGACTGGGGGCTGCCCCCGCCTCACGCGCTCAGCGCAGAACCCGCGCGGCCAAATAACCAAGCGCCTGAATTGTGCGCCTCTGGGATTAGGAGGCTGGAGAGGCGGACGTGCGCCCCCGCGGTCGCCGCGGTTGGTCCAGACTTGGGGATCCGAGGGCGGGCAGGACCCGTGCTCCGGGGCCACCCTGCGGCCCTGTTCCGCAGCGTTCTCCGGAGCCTCGGATGCTCCCGGAACCCCCGCGGGCGGGGCCTGCCTTCCGGAGCCGGGCTGGCGGGCGGCGCTGGGGAAAGAGCCGCGACTTTCCCAGAGTGGCGGGGCGACGTCAGGCGGAAGGGCGCGGGGCGCGCACGCTTTAAAAGGCATTCGCTGTCATCCGAGCTCGCAGCCGTGGGGGCAGGAGCCGGCTATATAAGCGGCGAGCCGGACCGCCGCGGGGCAGACGGCGACAGCAGCGGCGGCGAGCGCCTCAGAGCGCAGCGGAGCAGCGACCCTGTAGCCCCGCGCCCCTCGACGGGTCCACCTGCCCTCCCGAGGAGCGCCGACCCGGGCCCGCGAGGGCCGCCGCCACCCCGCAGCAGATTTGGATCCCCCGCCCGGCGAGCCCCAGGCTGCTGCCTCCCGGGGGGCCCCGGCGCAGCGGCCGCCCCCGGAGAGCCCCGCCGCCCCGCCGCCCGGCCCCGAAGACGCCGGCAGCGCCATGGCGGCCGCCAAGCCCGGCGAGCTGATGGGCATCTGCTCCAGCTACCAGGCAGTGATGCCGCACTTCGTGTGCCTGGCCGACGAGTTCCCACAGCCCGTGCGGCCCGCCAAGCTGTCCAAGGGCAAGGGCCGGCTGCGGCGGCCGCGCCAGTCCCGCTTCAAGACGCAGCCGGTGACCTTCGACGAGATCCAGGAGGTGGAGGAAGAGGGCGTGTCCCCCATGGAGGAAGAGAAGGCCAAGAAGTCGTTCCTGCAGAGCCTGGAGTGCCTGCGCCGCAGCACGCAGAGCCTGTCGCTGCAGAGGGAGCAGCTCGGCAGCTGCAAACTGAGGAACAGCCTGGACTCCAGCGACTCCGACTCGGCCCTGTGAGGGGCGCCGCCCGCAGCCGGGACTCGCGCGCCTCGGCGGCCCGCCGGGGACAGGTGTGCGAACCTCTAGGGGCCCCGCCCCCCGGTGTCCCCCCGAGAACCGGGGACCGCCGCCCCTCGAGCGCTTGCACCCTCACCCGGCTACGAACTGGTCGGGGCTCCCCGAGCTGCGCTCGCCCTGGGCGGGAGCGCGCGCCGGGGCGCCAGGGATGGGGCCCGCTTTCTCTGCCCTTGTAAATGTTTATTTTTTAACTCTTCCCAGTACGAACTCTGCTGTGAGTGTGTGCGGGGAGGCGCACCCTCGCCGAGTCGCCCCGGGTCACCAGAGCTTCCCGGAGAGCCGCTCCACGCCCTTGTCCGATGGTTTGCAACTCCGATTTTGCACATGGCTCCACCGTGCCCCCCAGCGCACACCCGTTCACACTCACTCCCACACACTCTCGCTGAACACTTTTATAATTGTTAGGCGCGGCCGATGGGACTTGGGGTGCAGCGCAGCTGCTGCTGTGGCCGGAGGATTGATATTTATTTTTGCATTGCGATGGCTGACGGCGTTTATTTAACGATCTTTTTACCTGGATATGTCTGTGAGACTCCCGAACGGAGACAAATAAAGTCAATATATTTGCACAGTGCATTTCTCAAGGCTCTTGACTTCTTGAACCTTGAGGGCCCAGGCTCCCAAGACTGGGGGAGAAGTGGGGAGGATTCGCTGGAACGGGGGCCGGGAATCCCCGGGTGGAGGCAAATCCACAAGCTTCGGTCACCGGAACGACGTCGCGTCCCCGGTGCCCGGGTGCATTATCCGCCTCCCCGGTGGATCCACCCGGCCCAGAGCTCTCCTGCCTCCCGGGTCTGTTCCCCATCGCCGGTGTCCAGGGTGGGGTGGAGCAGCTAGGGAGGCGAAGGTTGGTGCTGTGAGGACGGAGAGCGCCTGCCTGGCGCAGCCGACCTCTCAGGGAGACCCGGGTCAGGGCCATCGCCCGGTACCCACCACAGAAGACCCCACTCACTCCGAGCCCTTTCCAGGCGACGGGTGGGGAGATGCCTGAGCCAGCGATAGGAGACCCAGTCGGGGATATGTGGGTGGTGGGGTCCGAAGCAGGGCTGGGAGCTGGCGAGAGTGTGGGTACCCCCTCAAAGTCGCCTGCGGGTGAGGGCCCCGCTGCCCCCGCGCTGACTCAGCGTGATGCCAGGCGCTCCTGCGCTGGGGGAGCAAACGGCGGCTGTTTCGGTTCTTTGGTCCTTTTCTCCAGCTCTTCCCTTTGCCCTCTTCAAGGTTCCTCAAGGAATCTGTCTTTGGTCAGAGCTTGAAGGGCGCTTGGGTACCACGGAGTCCCCCGCACCACACACACACACACACACACACACATACACACACACACACACACACACACACACACGCCTTTGCTTACAGATGAGAAAACAAACCTAGCAGAGAGGGAAAGGTCACATGAAGAGCAGGGGCTGTGCAGCGTGCTTTCCTGACTCCGCGTCCAGTGCTCCTTGAGTCACAGGACTCTGTCTTTCCAGTGCTTTCCAGCAGCTGTCTGCATCCCTGTCTACGCCCTGAATCCTCTGGGTTAGCAGCGTAAGAGGCTCCTCCGGCCCGTTGTGGTAATGGGGGTAATAAACCACATTCGGTTGAGGAGGGCAGGTCCTCACACTTGGGGGCCCCCTCCCAGCCCACCCCTCCAAGAACACTCCAGACTTGAGCCACCGGGGCCAGGCTTTCCGCTGAGCAGTTTAGAGAGACGCGGAGAGGATGGATGCCCCCTGGTGGTAGGGGCCTGGCGCTCAGCTCAGCCCAGCCCTGCGGGACATCTGAGCTGCCTTTTACTCTTCACCCTGCACGTCTTGTCGCCCTGGGCTCTGTAGAAAACGAGAAGGCAGAGGAAAGAAAACAAAGAAACAAAAATAGAACACACAGGGTGTAAAAGAATGTCCTCCCCTCTGGCTCACACAGAAGGCGGCCGGGCTCAGGGCCTTGGGGACTGTAGCCTTTGGTGCTGTCCTCGCCCCTGGGAATACACGGGCCGTTTCAGTCCCCAGCAACAGCCAGTTCCTCTGTGAGGGCACGTGTCCAAGGCACTTGACTGCAAAGGCATCGGCGTGGTGAGGCAGCCGTGGGTCCGTGTTTTGATTCCCATCTCTGTAGTGGCCGTGGCGAGGCTGGTTTGAGCCCCTTGGGGTGGGAGGAGGGTGGCCCAAGCTCACAACTCCCTCCCCGAGCCCCCTCCCCATTCTCTTCCCTCATCCTGACCCCCCTCACCCCCATTTTATCTTACATCTTGGGCGGTAGCTCCTGTTTCTACTCTTCAAGAGGCAGGTGCTGCAAGCCTTCCTGTGGGTTCACCCTTCCAGACTGACATCCTGGCTAGGCGTCCTCCTCTGGGCACCACGGCCCTGCCAATACCCTTCGCCCTGCTGGAGAGCCTCCTTCTCCAGTCCCCCATCTTCAGTCCATACCCCAGCTAAAGGCCTCCCTGAAGGGTCTCCTTGAGTCATCCTGGCCAAAGTCTGGGGAGATTGTAGGGGACCACATTCGATCGCTCCAATTCCTGCTCGGCTGCTGGCAGGGCCCAGCGCCCAGTCGGTGCTTCCGAAAAGTTTGTTGGGTTAAAGTGGGTAAGGGGGCAGTGAGGAAGATTGATGCTCCTCTTGCCTACTTCCTGATTTGTTTTTAAATTAATGTTTTGTTGCCCAAGAACTATGTGTTCATTGTATTAAAAACAAGTCAGTCATACTCCTACCACCGCCGAGATAAATATGTCAACATTTTGGAGGTTATGCCTGTATTTTGTGTGCATGTATATATATGTGTGTATATATGTGGATATATATATATATATCCACATATATATATTTTTTACAAAATGGGTTTATGCTCTAAATACTATTTAGGGTGCTTTTTTTTCTTACTTGGGTTTCTATTTAACATCAGTATGTATCGATCTGTATCATGATTTTTATGAACTTCTCTTGAATAGATACTCCGCATTTAATTCAGCTAATTTCCCACTCTTTGGTATAAAAGTGATGTCCCATTTGTTTCAGTTTCTTACTTTTGCCTATACTGGCAGTTCTAAGGATTGAATATGGAAAGAAGTTTGGAAGAGGTGGTGACACGGAGAGAGGCTGGGGGTAGAGATTGGGATGCTTCGTGTCGGGGGCAGCAGGCTGGGTCGGGGTGCTATGGCCCCTGCACTACACGGGGGCACTCTCTGGTTCTGAGCATCTCTGCTCTGCACAGAGGAAGAAGGAGGGGAGACAGGAGGGGCTGCTCTGAGGCCCCTGTGTAACTTCTGGGACTCAGCTCCTCCCTGTGGCTCGAAGGGAATCCAAGGCAGCACGGGCTCCAAGGAGGCGGCTGGGCTGGGCTGAGCTGGACCGGGAGGCCAGATGGTGGGAGAGGAGGAAGGAGAGGGAGACATGAGCTGAGGGAGCAAGAGAGCATGAGAACCAGAAAGATGGGAAGGAATGAGGCCCTCGGGGAAACGGGGAAGCTCAGAGACAGAGAGAGATGGTGAAATACAGAGTCGGGAGCCAGAAAATGTCAGGAGACTGAGAAGAGTAGGGGCCACCCTTAGAGAGAGAGAGAGGAAGAGAGAGAAGGGGGTCTGTAGAAAGTAGTGGGGAGGGAAGGCGAGGTAGAAAGTACTCTGGAGAATGCGCATTGGAGCAGAGAGAAAATCGGGGTGAGAGCGCCTCTCTGGGAGCTGTAGAGCCGGCGTGTGCCAGGGGTGGGTGGAAGCCTGCCCAGCCGTCTGGCTTTACAGCCGTCTGGCTTTACAAGCTTGTCCAAGGAGACGCCTCCTTCCTTCCCTTCCCCACCTGGGCCTTAGCCCACAGTCCTAGCCTGGGTGATGAGTTTTCAAACAAGCTGGAGCTCAGAGGAGGTAGCAAGTTGCCATCCCAGCCCTGGCCGGCAGCCTCTTCTAAACATTCCTCTTTGGCCCTGGGGGAGATATTTATCAGGGTGTTTCTTGGACTCGTTTAAATGCCAGGTTGTCCTTTGCAGTCTGCTGTGTGCCACTCCTGGGTCTGCTTGGTGGGGGGCGGGGTGGTGGTGAGAGGAAGGTGCTGTCTGTGACCCCAGGGAATCGAGGTCAGCTGTGGACTTGGGAGTCCTCCGTCAGGGAGCACATTTGGGGTAGCTCTTAGGCCCACCGGGCTCTGCAAGATGGGGGGAGGATAAAGACCACCATTTCGTGAGCACCTCCTGTGGGTACTCTGATTTCATCCTGAGAACCTTACCCAGGCGTTTTACAGAGGAGAAAACTGAGGGTCAGCAGGGTTAAGTTTCTTGTGCAATGGCATACGGCTAGTCAGTAGTGAGCTGGGTTGCCACATGTATTTTCTTTTCTATTTGAAAGCCTACACTCTTTCTAGAATATGATCGCAACTTCTTACTGTACCCCCTGTGGCGGCGATGAGAATGGGCCTTGCAGACCTCTGGTGACAGGGGTGTAACTGACCAGTACAGAGCAGCTCTGGCTTTGCAATCCATCCCCTTCTTTGGCAGAGCCTGTGCCCCCAACAGGCTGCTCCCCACCAACGACTGTGTACATGGCTGGGATTCTAAGGCAGAACAGTTCTTGGAAGACACGAGATTTCTTTGTTGGTGGACTTTGGCTCAAAGATTTCCCGATGGCAATGCAGAAGCTTTCTCAGATTGCAGCGCTGTCCACGGACACCTTTTCTCCCTCTCTCCTTCTCTGGGGTCACTCCTGCTTTGCAGCCTGCTGGCTGGCTTCCCTCTGTATCTCACGTCACACAAGCATGCCTCCTCGTGAAAGCCTTGCACATTTAATCCCACCTTGGAGTCTGCTTCTCGGAGAACCCGGGCCTGCACATCCTTCCATCTCCTGGCAGCTTCGTGGCGCAGCCCTGCATCTCCCTCAAGCCCCCACTGGCACAGGGTGGGATGGCAGGCATCGTTTTAGAGAGAACTGTAGGGACATGGCCAAGTTTACCAAACAAATATGTGTTGGGAGGTCTGCTGGCCGTGTGGTTCTGGATGGGGAATAGCACGCTGCAGACTGTGTGTATATACGCCGTGAGAGGGTGAGGGACTCCCACGTGGACAGTCCTCTCAGCCACGTGACTCACACAATGGCCATCTGCCCATTCAGCTCCCAGGCCCGCAGTGGAGACTGATAATTGTTCACCAACATTGATTTCCCGCTTCCTCCAGGGCACACAGCCAGCCTCTGTGTCGCAGACGCTCTTGGACTTAGGTCTATCGAGGTGCTCAGTTTTTGCCAATGGCATATATTGGAAAGACAAGCGTGTTTCTCCCAGACCTCGGCCTTAATGTGTACCCTTCTGCTGCCCTGCCCACCGGGCTCTCTGTCCCCTACCCACAAGTGACAACATGGAGGTGCCTGCAACCCAGTGATCGAGCCGACAAGGCCAGTGGCCTAGGGGATGGCAGAGAAACAAGACGACAGGACCCCAGGCCCCTGGATGACCTTGTGGAACCAAACAGCCTGCCAATCTGGAATGATCACTTGGACAGTTACACACGAGAGAAATGCACGTCTATCTTCTCTGAGCCACTAAATCATTATTGGGTCTCTTTGTTATACCAGCCTTCCCTTACCCTGAATAAAGAAATATTAGCGCTGGCAGTGGGGTACTGCCCTAACAAAACTTCTGCAGTACTAGGCATTGACTTAGTGATTTTGCTGCAAGCGGGGAGCGTATAAACATTGCAGGTTGGAAAGTTAGAGCCCCTTGTTATACTTTGGAAAAGCATTTGGTAAAACCATGTTTATGACATTTTGGAAGGCTGATCGTGTACTAACCGAGAACATAGCTCTAGGAGAAGTGGTTGGAAAGAGACAGAATATTTGTGTGCATTGGCTACTCTCTGTGGCTTTTAGCAAATTATTACAAGACACGAATGATGGAAAGGAATAAGGAGTATCTAGAAACATGGGGCCTCACAGCGGTAAGAGCCGCCCCTCTTGGTAAGCCACACAGAAGGAAATCATCTGTTGTGGCCCAGAGCCTTTCTCGAAGGCCACCCAGGAAGCCCGGCCCCCGGGATCCAGCCCTGGAGCAAGGTTAGACTAAGCGTCTCATCTGCCCACTCAGACTTATTGTGGGAGCATCCACATTCCCCTCTCCTCCCCTTCACCCGCCACCCCATGTAGCCCAAATTAAAGTGAGAGTGTTACGGACCACGGTTCTTGGCCTCCTTAATCAATAGAAATTGATCAGAGGCCAGACAAGAAATTCAGACAAAGCTTTATTGGGGCCCCTGCTGCAGCAGGGGGGAGGGAGAACAAGTAACAGGTTCCCTTGTGCGGGGTGAGCTGATTCCTTATATGGGGTGAGGGTAGGGGTGTGGCCAGGGGTCGGGCCAGAGGGTCTTAGGCGTTTTGCCCACCCTTTGGGTGGTATTGTGTACAGGGGGCCATGCACAGTGTCCTGCTTTTGCTCCTGACCCCCTGCTTTTGCTCCTGGCTCCTCAGAAGTGGCAGTTAGGGGCTTCCCTGGTGGCACAGTGGTTAAGAACCTGCCTGCCAATGCAGGGAACACGGGTTCAAGCCCTGGTGCGGGAAGATCCCACATGTCACGGAGCAACTAAGCCCGTGCACCACAACTACTGAGCCTGCACTCTGGAGCCCAAGAGCCTGTGAGCCACAACTACTGAGCCCGTGTGCCACAAATGCTGAAGCCCGTGCACCTAGAGCCCGTGCTCCACAACAAGAGAAGCCACTGCAATGAGAAGCCCGCGCACCACAATGAAGAGGAGCCCTCACTCGCCGCAACTAGAGAAAGCCTGTGCACAGCAACAAAGACCCAATGCAACTAAAAATAAATAATAAATTAATTAATTTAAAAGAAAAAAAAAAAGAGAAGTGACAGTTAGGTTTTTTTGTTCATTTTTGTATCTTGTTGTCCATAATTTGCCCACTACCTTATAGTTTCTTTGTGTTTTGTTGCTGGAGGAGACATTTGTCCAGGTACAAGCACCGCAGCAAAGGGTCCCAGGTCCCAGCCTGTCTCAAGAGGGCTGGGCCAGAGCAGGAAACAATGAAATAAAACAGTCTTCAGAATTATGCTGAGAAGTGGTCTTTGCTTATGACTCTTGGCTCTAGAATCAGCTAGAAGCGCCTTGACCAGAAGCTTTTTGAACGAACAGCCAAGGCAAGTCGCAATTGGCCAGTGATCAGGATTGTTTGAGCCCCAAAGAAACCTTCAAGGAAGCGAGACTATTTAACACCTGCTTCAGACGTAGCCACAGAGGATGATGAGGAAAAGAGAGTCTTCCAGCACCAGGTTGGCCAGATTAGCTTCCTCTGCCAGAGCAAGTCCTCACCGTTCACGCCAGCGAGATTTGCCTCCCTCTCTGTACCAGCGACTTCTGAACGTTTCCCTTCCTCGCTTCCTTTTCCCCATGCGAGTCTGTGCTGCGGTTTTCCTATCCCTGTCCACCACCGGATTTGGGTTGGGGAGGGGGATGCGGCCGGGGTGGGGGAGGGCAGATGAATTGTCTTGCAGTTTATGTCACTGAAGTGGGAGGAGCCGTGTGGGGCTCAGGGGGGGATTTCCTTTCCCCCAGGTATCCTGTACTTTGATCGGGAAGCATAACCAGATGGAGTTTGGGATCCATGTCCTTGGAGAGGATGTGAGTGTGTTCTGTTGTGGGAAGGAGGGTCACAGGGATATCTGGTAGCCAGCTGAGCAGTGGGTACTGCCAGTAGCCCAATGAAATCCGTTTTCAGCGTCTTCCCCGGCACAGGGCCAGGCTGCCGTCTGCCTCCTTTGCGGTGAGCAGGGCCGCGTGCGAAGTGCTCCGGAATGAGCAAGAGAGCGGTGCGTGTCGCCGTGTCACGCTGGGCCTGGGCCTTAAGACCGCGGGCGTGTGGCTCGTGTTCTTCCCCAAGGACCAGTGTGGGCATTCCTGTGGCCTGCATTTGACCAAGCATGAGGGCGGTGCTGGGGACCTCAGGACATGCAGCTGCCTGTGGAGGTGGAATGTCGACTCAAGATGGGCCATTCGCTGAGAGAGAAATGAGCTCCCGTCTTCCTTAAACCTCTGCCTTCCTGCTGGGTCTCTTTGTATTCAGCCAACTAATACAGAGGCCTTTCCCTCAGTCCACAGCAGAGTGGGGCAGAGGGGCCCTCCAGGAAAATGTCCCATCCTCCAGACCGGAGTGTGGACATCAGACTCTCACCCCAGATGTACTCCAGCGGTGGGGTGGGGAAGATATAAGCGGCTCAGGACCTGGACTCGCGAGACACTCGCCCCAGCTCTGCTCCTTGTCCTGTGGCCTTGAGCAAGTCCCTTCCCCTCTTTCCCTGAGAGCCCTCCCAGCTTTAATTGCTGAAGCTTATAGAAGACCCCAAGCACCTTGGAGCACCTAGAGCCTTAGAATCCTGGCCCTGGGGGACGTGTGGGCAGGCAGTGTTCTCAGGGACCAGACCTGCAACGCCAGCCTGTACAGATGGGGAGACGGGGGCACAGAGGGACAAGGTAGAGTCTCCTCTGAGACGACAGCACCTCCACCCCACTCCTCTCTCCCAACCTTGGGGAGAGTCCCAGAAACTCTAGGCTGGGCTGTTCTGTGCTGAATAATTCATGCCAAACCCAAAATAACAGCCTGAGAGCCAACCTGCCGCAAGCTGGGACCCCGGCCAATGCGCCGTTGCCCCACAGCCCTGATCCTGCCCTCACCAGGAGCTGCTCTGAACCAGTTGGTTGGCCTTTAGGAAACCTCTGACCTTCCCTCTGATCTTGTGTGGAGGAGTCTGACAAAGCTACCCCTGCCCCCGTTGTCCTAGATGTGTAAGATATTCCAGGAAAGGCCAGACCCCGTGAGCCTATTACTCCCAGATCCATGCCTCGTAAACCCCATTTTATTGGCTGTTATATGTGTTCTGAGGTTTATTGGTTAGCTGTTCTTTGGTCTGCTGTAGAATGTAATCCCACAGAAAGCTTCTGGGTACGCTGAACCTGTTTTGGACCATCAATGAGTAGCCCAAGTGTGGGACTGAGCCCAGTGGGGGGCATGGTCCTTGGCCCTAAAGAAGCCTGATGGGGACACACACATGCACACACACACACACACACACACACACGGATATATTCATAAAACAGTTCAGGATGGGGAGGAAGCTCTCAACTTGAGTTGGGGTGGAGGTGGGGGTTTAAATCCTGACTCTGGCCCTGAGTCACCTAGGTTGTATTTGGCTTCAAAAGTGTAGCACAGAGTGGCCATGGCTCAGACCACAAAGGCAATAGTTACTGCTCAAAGAAAAGACAGCTGAAGGAGGGTTGAGTCGCTCAGTGAAGCCATCAAAGATCCAGATTCAAAGAGAATCTTATGGATAGGAAATACAACCAGACCCAGCTTAGTGAAAGCTGGGTCTGAGGATCAGAAAGCCACCAGGGGCTATGCCGCTCTCTCCATTTCCAGGAAAATAAATAAAGCCAGGTGTCAGGGACTGGGCACTAAAGATGAGTAAGGCTTAGGGGAAAAAATAAAGGACCCAGATTCTGACCATGTTCTCTGCCATCTTTGACAATGTCTTTTCCCCTCATGGCTACAAGACGGCTGCCACAGTACCAGCATCACATCAGCCTCCCAGCATGAAGGATGGTGCTGGCAAACAAAGAGCCTTCACCTGGTAGCTCTCTTTTATCCTCTTACAGCATCATCTCAAAATCCAGAAATCTTCTCATCTAAATTGTATCCAAGTTCAGTGAGGCTCATCAGGTACACTTCCTCAGGTACAGCTCCCTACCTATGGTTCTTCTTGATCTGAAGACCTGTAGACTATAGGGACAAATTATCTGTCCCTCACACATCCAACATACAGTGGTAGAATAAGCATAGGATAGCTTATATAGACCCTTCTTTTCAAAAAGAAGGAAAATAGAAGGTACACAGAAGGCACTGGTCCATAGCTATTCTGAAATATAGCTTCTCCTAACAGAGTCTTTAAGTTTTTACTAACAATGTCCTTAAGATCCTTCCAGCTTCTATCTACTACCTGGCCCCAAAGCTACTCCAAATTGTTTAGGTTTTTGTTCCAGTTACCAAAATCTGTATTACCATAGAACTAATTACCCCAAAACTTGGTGGTGTAAAACAACAATAATTATTTAATATCTCTCATGAGTTCTCTGGTCAGTGTTTGCAAGCACCTTGGCTGGGTGGCTCTGACTTGGAGTCACTTATGAGGCTGCAGTCTGACGTTAGCTGGGGCTGTAACCGTATGAGGGCTTGACTAGGCTTGGAGGGTCCAAGGTGGCACACTCACACGGCTGGTAAACTGGCACTGTCATTGGCTGGAAGCCTCAGCTCCTCTCCATGTGGTCTTTTCTAGAGGGCAGCTTGAGTGTCCTCCTGACACGGTGGCCGGCTTTCCCCAGAGTGGATGATCAGCCTGATTCAGTGGGAGAAGATTACACAAGGGTGTGAATCCCAGCAAAAAAGGATTACCAGGAACCATCTGGGAGCCTGGCTACCACACAATACCTCTGTTAAGAATGGAATAGTATGCAGTAGCAAAAAATAAAGAAGTTATGTGCTGATACGGAAAAGTCCGTAAGATCCATTTTAATGTAAAAGAAGCACGGTGAAGAACCGTGCATCTGTTAGGGAGAAGTTTGTATATGCATAGAGTATCTTTGGAAGGATGCTTTATGGGGTTGGATAAAATGCTGCTCAATCAGCCTTCTTGCAAAGATAGGGAAGTGGAGGCACCAGTTGGCTAATGGACTGTCTAAGCAAACAGTCTTCAGGTAATTGAAAACCAGCACAGACTTGGCTCAGTAGCGTGGGTAAAATGATCCCACATCCTTGATGAGACCAGAGGACAAAGACTCAGTTGCAGGTACTGCAGGGGAGCCCTGGTTTCTCTCAGCTGGATCTGCTGTATGTTTCTCCTCACCTGGGAAGAGAGAACCAAAGACTTGGAGACAGGGGTGTAGGGTCTTTCTGTGTATTTCATATTATGCAGATGATATGCAAATTACATACATGCCTCCACTCCTCTTCTTAGCGGAACCAAAAGCTTTGGAAGACTCTCAGCCAGGATGGAGCAAGGGCACTGAATTTACCTTCCTTCCTGGAATAGCCCCCAAAAGTCAGACAATACGGATATGAAACCACAATTTTCAAGTCACTGGGCATCAGGCAGTGAAGGACACTGATTCTTGAGATAGGAAATAAATCATGTGAGCCTTGCATTACTCTGGATTTCTGTCTTGAGAGACTTTCAAGACTGTGGCTCAGGAAGGGGGGCTCAGATGGAGCCTGGCACACTCCCTGAATTGAGAAGAGGAAGCTGAGAGCCTGGGCAGACCACGGCGTCTAGAGTTGGCAGGGCAGTGTGCCCGAGAGGAGAGAGCTGCAGAAAGAACGAATTCCAGACATCTGCAGAGGGTCTCCCTCCAGGATTCAACAGATCAGTGAATGCGTGCGAGGCTGTGGAAAGAAACAACCAGAAAGGATTAGAGGAAACCCTACCTGGTGCTCACACAGGACTGAGAATAACACCTGTTCCCATCAGCCAGACTGGAAAACCTTATAATTCACCGGGCATTGGGAAAAGTACTCAGAAGGGGCTTGCCTCAGTAGCGGGGGTAATCCACCCTAGACTCGACATGGCTCTGGTCCTATGTAACAAATCCTAGAAGAAACACCCAAAAGGATACTTTAAAGCAAACATCCAATGATCTCTATTTTATTGAATGCTTTTATAAAGAATGGAGGTGAATATTAAATGTCTTTTTGGCATCTATGGAGATGACCATGATTTATTTTCCTCCCTAGATCAATTACTAAAATAAATTTTACTAATAGATTCGCTAAACCATACTTGAAGTCCAGGAGAATATTCCTATGTCAACGTGGTGTACTGCTCTTTTAATATGCAGCTAGATTCTGTTAGATATTTTATTTAGGTATTTTGAGTTGTTTTTCACAAATGATATTGGACTGTGAATTTTTCTTTTTTTGGTGCTACCTGAAAATGATAACCCTCGACATTTTTCTCTATTTCCTTGATAGAAATGATCTGTTTAAATGTTTTTATTTCTTTTGGATCAGTTTTGACACATTATTTTTACTGAGGAAATTATCCATTTCATCCATATTTTCAAGTTCATTCGCATAACGTGAACCAATTAATCTCACGTGAGCCTCCTAATCTCTTCCGTTTCTGTGGAATTCCCCCTATCATTTCAGATTGTGTATAGTTTTCATTCCTCTGCCTTTTGCTATTGGATTTTTTTCAAAGAACCAGCTTTTGAGTTTATATATTAGTTACATACTATTTTCTATTTTATAACTTTTATTAATGTCTGCTTTTATCTCTTATAGTTCTTCCTTTCCTTAGTTTTCAGTTTATTGTCTAACTTTCTGAATTGGAAGCTAACTTTACTTCTTACCACTCTTTTCAAAAAAAATTGATATAGATATTTAAGGCTATGAACTTTCCTCCAACTACTTCTGTAACTATATTTCATTTTCACTCTTTTATGGTAATGCTGCAGTTTTAGATTGCATTTCCTTTTGACATGAGTTGTTTAAATACCAGTTTAAAATTTTTCCAAGCAGAAGAATATGTATTTTTTCAGATTTAGTTATTAATTTCTTTTTCTTTAGTTTCAGTGTGGCCAGATAATGTTTTCCATACTATTTCTCTTTTTGAGAAGTTGTTGAGATTTTCTCTATGACCTTATGAAAGCTCCATGGTCACATGAAAACACAGTGTGTTTACAATTTTCATATGTCAGATTTTCCCAATAAATTATAATGTTAGTATGTTCTGTGTCTGTGATACAGACTAATAGGTATTCACTGTAACCTGTTTTCCTATTCTACCTGGGGACAACCTGGGGACAGGATTAGACCTCATTTACCAGACCTTCTTATAGATAGGTATGCCCATGAGACTAAGTTCTGTCCAGCAGAATGTAGGTAGACACTTGTGTGCCATTTCTACACCTAGGTCTAATGACTGTATATATGCTTCTCCCACATTTTCTACCTTCTGCTTGCCAGCTGAAACCTATATATGGTGGTGACGCAGCTTCTGCCATGCTGATGAAGACACAGCCCTAGAGATGGTGGACTAGACATTTGGAAGGAACCTCAGCCTGGCATGCTTACCTCCTTCTACTACATGAGAAAGAAGTTTAGTTCTTTAAGTCACCATTTCTTTTCTCTCTCTCTCTCTCTCTCTCTCTCTCTCTCTCTCTCTCTCTCTCTCTCTCACACACACACACACACACACACACACACACACACACACACATGCAGAGTCAACAACCCTTACCCTAACAAATATCAAAATTGGCACCAAGAGTAGGGCCCTGCCATAACTGAAACCTAGTGGGCAGGCAGCAGGTGGCAGGAACACAGATATAGTTTTGTATGCTGGAAATCTGGGGACTCTTGGCCAAATAATAGGTGAAATTGTTTCCTGCGATGGTCTGAAAGGCAGATTTTGTACTTTGCAAGGCCGTAACTCAAGGAGAGGTCGGGAAGAGCTAGATGGTTAGTGAATATTGGCTGCTCCTTGTTACTTTTACCAAGATATTCAAAGAAAAGAGATGACATCCACACACATCGGACCGATTTCAAGCAAAGATGAAAGGGAATAATGTCTTAAAATGTCGGGGCCTCACAGGGTTGAAAAAGCCGTCTGCTTCTGTCACCTAAGCAATAGGAGATCTGACAGTTATGGCTCAGAGCCTTTCTCAAAGATTATCTGTTAAGCAAAACATTCATTCAAGGCATCCAGCCCCAAGGCAAGGATCAGACTAAGGGCGTTGCTTCTCAGCAGGCCTCTTATTTCAGTAGAACTCCGAATAGCTGCCTTTAATGTGAGGAAAGAGGTGTGGCTAGAGCTAAGAAGCAAAGGAATGAAGTAGACTTGAGAATCACCTGAGCATCAAGTGTGGTTACTGGCTTATGATATGACTGGAAGCAGATAGACTTTGATCTCTAATACATCTTCCAGGGCATTGTTTTTCCCAAAGAAACCATAAAAACCCATAGTTGTTTAGGCCCTAAAACAGCCCCCAAGGAAGATGTATTTTCTGACACCAACTTCAGAAGAGGGCAGAAGAGAAGGAAGAATGTTCCAGAGGGCAAAACCAGAGCAGACAGAACATCCACTGCCAGGGCAGGGGGTCCTGACAATTCCTGCCCTGGGATTACTGTGTATTTGTCCATGCTCTGTCTTCTGAATGGGGGTGTTTATTGTGGTCTCACTTTCTCTGTTTCATTACTTTCTCTTGGTCAGATAGGTGGAAAAAGAATTGTCTTTTAGCTTACAGGCCTTCAGACCACAAGGAACCACATCTGAACCTGGTGGCGAGGTCTGTGTATCACTGAGAGATCACCAGTACGGTAACTGGATGGACTTTTTGGTGTGTCCCCCATGGAAGAGGATTGAGTGTGTCCTACTCATGGGGGAGTGAGCACCCTGGGGAATGGGCTTTGGCACGGATTGGTAGTGATCCCCTGAGGTCTATTCTATCCATTTTCCTAGGCGTGAAGCTGGGCCATTACCAGCTCACCTCACTCTTTGGATTTAGGTTTATACAGTGACAAGTTTCCTCCAACAAAATGTGAGTGCAAGTAGTATTTGCCACTTACAGACCCAGGCCTGAGATTATGGGCTCCACAGTCTCTCCTCGCTTCTGCCAGGAGCAACGTGAATATGGTGGTAACTTGGATTCCACCAAGCAGATGTTGCTGCAGTCTTAGGGGATGGTGGAGCCACAACTTGGAAGGGATTTGGGTCCCTGAACTATTGAGTGAGCAGAGCTGTCTACCTTCCTGGACTGTTACAGGAGAGAAAAATAAAGTTGTTTCTTCTGTAGATCTCTTGTGTTCCGCAGAGCTGCCTCACGTGATACACTATCCTTGCTTTTCTGCCCCCGAGACCCGCCATGAGAGATGAATTCCAGTCTCCTACTTCTCATGAGCTCTGATCTTCCTTGCGCTGCGGTAATTAGTCCTGGTGAATGTAGCTGCTGGGTTATCTGCTGCACAGACATGCATAATAGTTATATCTGCGTTGAGTGGTGCCCTGATACATAACACAGTGCCTTGCCATTTTGTTTGGTGCTTTGGCCTGAATTGCACTTTGTGCGAGAATGAAATAATGACTCCTGCTAACCATCGTCAGTATTATTTATTTGACTAGAATGCCTCTGTTTGTCTTTTAGTTTCAACCTCTTTGTATTAGGTATGTCTCTTGCATACAGTGAAGGGCTGGTTTTTATTTTACTTTGAGATTTAATCTAAACAGATATATATACATTTAAAAGATTAGTTAAATACGGACGGACCTATAACAAGTAAAGAGATTGAATCAGTAAATCAAAAGCCTCCCAACGAAGAAAATGTCTAGGCCAGGATCTGGCTTCACTGGTGAATTCTATCAAACATTTAAAGAGGAATTAACATCAATATTTCTCAAGGTCTTCAAAAATTAGAATAGTTGAAGCTAAATCCACAGATGAATACTTTGAAGGATTTCCTATCACTAATGAGAAGACCACCTTTTGCTAAAAGTTTGTCAGCTAAAAGTATAAATTAAGTTGACATCAATGAAACATTCCACATTGACAATGATGCTTCCGTTATGCATGTCTTGAGTGGGGAAATTGCTGAAGTGTTTGTTTTTTTTTTTTAAGATTTTGTGTGGATGTATTTTTTTTTCTTGTGGTAAAATATACATCATAAAATTTACCATCTTAACCATTTTTAAGTGTACAGTTCAGTGGTATTAAAATACAGTCACATTGTTGTACAACCATTGCCATCATCCAACCCCAAAACTCATTTCATCCTGTGAAACTTAAACTCTTTTCCTTATATAAACAACTCCTCAGCCTGCCCTCGCCTCAGCCCCTGGCAACCACCATTGCAATTTATGTCTTTATGATTTGGGCTATTCTAAGTACCTCAAATAAATGGAATCATATAGTAAAAAAAAAAAAAAAAAAAAAAATTAGAATAGGAGGGAACACTACTTAACTTATCCAGTGAGGTCAGTATTATCCTGATACGAAAGCCAGACAAAGACACCACAAGGAAAACTACAGACCAGTATCTCTTACGAATATAGGTACAAAAATCCTCAACAAAATGCTAGCAAACTCAATCCAGTTTAGCCTATTAAAAGGATTTACACCATGACCAAATGAGATTTATCCCAGGAATGCAAAGGTGGTTCCACAAATCCAACATCTTTTCGTGATAGAAACACTCAGCAACTACGAATAAAAGGGAACTTCCTCAACGTGGGAAAGGACATTTATGAAAAGCCCACAGCTCACATCATACCAGATGGTGAAAGACCGGAAGCTTTCCCTGAGATCAGGAACAAGATAAGGATGCCCGCTTCTGTCCTGCTAGTCAACATTGCACTTGGAGTTCTAGCCAGAGCAATTAAAAATCTTATTTGGGAAGGCTTCTTCTTCCTTTTTTCTAGTGTTTACCTTCATAATTATAGCGTTATATAGAACAGTTAGTTCCCTACTTGATTAGACAGTATCTGTTAGTGTCCCAGAATGAGCAATAAAAAATCAGTACATTTCCCCACCTCCCCATCTCTTCCCTCAGCACAATGCAAAATGATCTCTATACATGTTTATCTTTGTATTCTTAAGTATGCTATATTAAATACATTAAACATATTTCTATTATTTAATTTCTCTACTTGCGATGATCTTCCTTATCTCCTAGCTCTTACAGACAGGGCCATCAGAGAACATACTCTATTCTCATCTTCTTTCACTCCCCCCACCCCATTTTTTACTAGATATGTCATTTCTACATTGTCATAGCATATACAGATTTACACTCAGGTGTCCACATTTCTTTTTGCCTCCACTCTACATTTAAGTGCATTCAGTGCTTTCTCCTGGTCCTCCTTTTGCTGTGGCTTCCCTAGTCACCACTTGGTGGTCTGCAATTTGTCCTCTGGTAGTTTTCTCAAGAAGAGTTCATGGGAACAGTACTCCCTGAGTTCTTGCATGTCTAAAAAATGTTTGGAGCTTTTATACTTGCGGAACATCTTGACAGCATATAAAGTCCTTGGCTTACACTTTTTTCCTTAAATATTCCATGAGTGTTGTGCCACTGTTTTGGCACTGAAAATTGCTGGGGCTAGCCTGATTTTATCCTTTAATGAGTGACGTGATTTGTTTTGTGGGGCCTGTCTGCTCAAAGGATATTTTTGTTATCTTTAAAGCCCAGTAATTTTATTAAGGGAGTCTTGGAGTTTTCTGTTCTAGGTCAACTTTCTCTGGCACACATAGTACCTTTTACGTAAATTAAAATCTTTTATTTCAAGAAAGTTTCCATTAATTCTATTTTTCAAGTATTTTTTGTGTTTCATTGTTTTGTTTTTCTTGTCCAGATACTCCAATTATGTGTATGTTGGCTCTCTTTTGTCTTTTTTTCTATATTTATCATTTTCTCTCTAATTAAAAAAAAAACATTTTGTACCTTCTGCCTCCTTCTGTTCACTTTCCTTATTTGTACCCTCCTTCTTATTTATACCTCCTTCTGATTGCTTCCTCATTTCTGAAATTTCTGAATTTCTGAGATTCTGCCCTCAGTTCTTCCAGCTCTCGTTTCACCTCCTCCCATTGCCTTGCCATCTCTTCACTGAGTTGTTAGATGTCTGCTTTGTGTTCTTCCTTCACAGAGGCAATTATTTTTTTAAGATTTGTTAATTCATGAAACAACGTTTGGTCATATTTTTCATCTATTCCATGGTAACTTTTTTTTTTTCTAGCCAGTGTTCTTTATTGGTAGGTTTAATGACCTTTCCCATCCTTTTGTGAAGTATCTTTGTATTGCTTCTGTGCTAACTCAATGTTAAAAATTACATCTCTTGGAATGAGTTGGACTCCTATGCCCCAGCTGTAGTAGAAGTTTCTTTCAGGCAGTGTAATTTTGCTGGCTTTTCCTGAGATTTGCTGTCGCTGGGCTACTGTGCTATTTTCTCTGTGCATTAGCTGCCTAACTCCACCTTCCACCACCCACAATGAGGCTTCTCTATCTCTACTCTGTGCTTCTCAGCTCTGTATGTAGCTTGTGTTGAATACAAGGGATCTAAGTTTATTATTTTAGACCAGTGGTTCTCAACCAGGGACAATTTCACCCCTCAGTGGGTATTTAGCAATGTCTGGAGACATTTTTGGTTGCCAACATTTGGAGCGGGCATTGATGCTACTGGCATCTAGTAGGTAGAACCCAGAGATGCCTCTAGACATCTTACAATGCATCAGCCTGTACAACAAAGGATTATGTACCCAAAATGGCAATAGTGCTGAAGTTGAGAAACTTTTCTTTGAAATGAACCCTCAACTAAAGGTGAAGTCTTTTTTGCTGGAGTCGTTTGACATTGGCCACTCCTGGGCTGGCTTGCCATTCTGCTCTCCCACAGCCTCCACCAAGCAATTTCTGTTTCACTTCATCTTCATAGCTTTTGTGTGAAATCTTTGCTTTTGCTAGTCTCTGTGTATTTTGAGGGATTGGTTGATATAACAGAGTCTGCATCATTTTTTCTGTTTACCTTTTTTGCTTTTGAACATCCAGGAAAAGAAGAGGGAACTTGCTTCTTCCTGCTTCTCCATTCACACCAAAATCCCTGGGTGGATACTTCAAAGCTTCAGCTTGTGATGTTTCAGTTTAATGTGAATTCAGGCTTCAAAACCACTGATAGCCCATGTGGGATTATGAAATCTCAGGGAAAATGCTTTTCCCCTCAACTCAGTGCTAAGATTTCTTTCTAGGTGTTAGTGGGGATGGTGAGTGGTGGCTTCTGCCTTTAGTTTCTCCCTAACCTAGTGGAGAGGCCACTGGAGATCCAGCTTTGTGCAGGGCTGGGTCTTCTGTTAGTGTCCCACCTTGGGTGGGTTCTAGGAGTTCACTCTTCTGTTTCTCATCTCTATCAATCAGCCCATGAGAACCAAAGCCAAGGTTCATATGACTTGGCAAATGCTCTCAAGGTGAAAGGCAGCCTCCTTCCCTGCCCAGCTCTCTGGGTTCCTGATTTCACCTATTTTTTTGGCTTCCAAGTGTTCCGTACTTTCTTGTGAGATCACTGATTAATTTTTTAAAAATTCTTACTTTAACCAGCTTTTAAAATTGCTTTCAGCATAAAAGTCGGTTAACAGATCTATCCCACTATAGTGCCCCAAACAGAATTTCTCTCCTTACCTCTCTAAACCTCTATTTCTTCATCTCTGTGGGATGAGGGAATAGTAACAGAGGTTATCTCTAAACTTTCTGTGAGGGTTAGTCAGGTTAGTGTATGTAAACCACCCAGAACAGTGATTGGCAGATAGGAGGTGCCTGGCCAATATTAGTTTTTCCCCTTCCCTACTTCCCAGTCCCTTCCAGTCCCTCATTCCCCTCTCCCTGTGGTGGGAGAGAGCCCAGGGGTAGTGAATCTCCTGTCCCCAGCAAGCCCTGCTGGCCCACAGATCCTGCCGGGACCCCACCTCCTGCCCACGCCTCGGCTTCCCGGCACCAGTCCTCAGGGACCAGCTCCTCAGCCTTACAGAGCTTTCACTGTTTCCTCTTGTTGTTTCCTCCCGCCCTGGAGAAGGGCCAGAAATAATGTTTCTCGCTGTCGGCACCCTTTCCTGCCAGCCAGAAACAACTCTGTCTGCACAGAGGCACAACTCCCTGGGTCGGTTTGGCAGTTCTAAGATCTGGCCTTGGATCTCTCTCTCCTCTCCCTCCGCACACCCACCCCCCACACTGAAACAAGCATGGGGGAGTTTTTCTTGATTTTTTTGATAACTTTTAATTTTAAAATAATTTCAGGTTTAGGAAAAAGAGGTGCAAAAATAGTACAAAGAACTTCTGTATATCCTTAACCCTGATTCCCCAAATATTCACATTTTACATTATTTGCTTTATCATTTTATCTACTGACTTATCTATATAACCATATATGTATATTTTACACACATACATCAGTATTATTGTTATTATTTTCTGGACCATCTGAGAGATAGTTGCATATATGAAGCTCCTTTACCCCTTAGTACCCCTTCATGTGTATTCCTAAAAACAAGGACATTGTCTTTCATTTCCACAGTGCAGTTATTGAAATCAGGAAGTTAATATAACTATAATACTATGATGTAACCCATAGACATTCATATTTTTCCAGTTGTCCCAGTAATGTCCTTCATGGCCAAAAAAATTTTTTTTCTAGTTCAAGAGCCTATCCAGGATCGCATGTTGCAATTAGCTGTCAGGTTTCTTATCTGGAACCTTTATCTTTTGTGATCTTAACATCTTTGAGGAGTACCAAGCAGTTATTTTGTAGAATGTCCCTAAATTTGAGTTTCTCTGCTGTTTCTTCATGATTAAATTCACGTCATGAATATTTAGGAGAGATACTACAGAAGCAATGTTGCTTCCTTCTCAGCGCATCGTATCAGGAGGTACATGATGTGAGTTTGTCCCGTCACTGGTGATGTTAACTTGAATCACTTGGTTAAGGTGCTGTCTATCAGGGTTTTTTTGTTGTAAAGACATGATTTTTCCTCACTGTAATTAACAAGTATTCTGAGAGTATGTAAAATTCCATTCCTTGTCAAACTCTCACCCAGTGGTTTTAGCATCCATTGATAATTCCTGCCTGAGTCAGTTATTGCTATGATATTTGCCAACTCGTTTTTTTCTAAAACTCCATCATTTCTTCTACATTCATTAGTTGGCCTTCTTTTTTTGTTTTTTGGCTGCATTGGGTCTTCATTGCTCCGCGTGGACTTTCTCTAGTTGCAGTGAGCGGGGGCTACTCTTTGTTGTGACGCACAGGCTTCTCACTGCAGTAGCTTCTCTCATTGCAGAGCATGGGTTCTAGGTGCTCAGGCTTCAGTAGTTGCGGTGTGTGGGCTCAGTAGTTGTGGCACACGGGCTTAGCTGCTCCATGGAATGTAGGATCTTCCAGGACCTGGGATCGAACCTGTGCCCACTGCACCATCAGGGAAGTCCTAGTTGGCATTCTAACATAGCAAATAATTCCACCACCACCCCCATTTGTTTATTTATACCTGTATGGACTCATAAATTCCTGTTCTATTCAACCCCTTATAATTGTTGCTATCATATTTATATGGAGGTTCAAATAGTCCCAGACTTAGTCAATGGGAGCCCAGTAGTATTTTAACTGTCTTCCTGTGTCTAGGAGCAGGGCCTGTGTTTGTTTTGCTCACTGCCAATCCTAGCTCCTAGCACAGTACCTAACATATTTTTAAATGAATGCTTGAACCCTTATCTGAAGCGTAATTAGCAGTAACTATTATAGGTTTTTTGCAAGAAGTAAATGAGCTATTACATATAAGTGCTTAGAACACCAGTTATATTAATAGCAAATATTTATTCCCCACTTACTATGTGCCAGGTACTGTTTTAATACTTTGACATGTATTAATTCACTATACTGATTCTGTGAGGTGAGTAATATTGTTTTCTTAGTTCACAGAAGAGGAAACCGAGAGATAAAGCATCTTGCCCAGAGTCACAGCGGCAACATGCAGTGGATCCAGGATTTAAAAGCAGGTCCGTTTGCTCCAGAGCCTGCATTCTGACCATTGCACCATATTGCCCCCTTATCCATATCATGAGAGTGAGACAGATAAATTAATGAGCATACAGTAGGAAGGGTTTTGGTACATTGAGGATGGAAAGAGGGACCAGCATGAGGGATGTCACACTGATGGCGGAGTGCAAGGTCCAGACCCCCAAATAGCAGCTCTGGGTCACAGCCCTCACCAGTGCTCCTTGACAGTTAGCTCCCTGCCCACTGGTCCATGACCCTGACCATTGACCCTCTGCTCCTTAGCACTGATCACTGTTGCAGCTTCATAGTTATTTATTTGATTAGTTAGTTCATGTCTGTCTATCCTGGTAGACTCTGAGACCCATGAAAACAGACATCATGTCTGCTTTTGTTGCCATTTTATCTCCTGAGCCAACCTGACACATAGTAGGTACTCAATAAGTACTTGTTGAATGTATGAATGACTGTAGCCCTTTACTTTCTTTTCTTTTTTTTTTTTGCGGTACACGGGTCTCTCACTGTTGTGGCCTCTCCCATTGCGGAGCACAGGCTCCGGACACGCAGGCTCAGTGGCCATGGCTCACGGGCCCAGCCGCTCCGCGGCATGTGGGATCTTCCCGGACCGGGGCACGAACCTGCGTCCCCTGCATCGGCAGGCCGACTCTCAACCACTGCGCCACCAGGGAAGCCCGCCCTTTACTTTCTTACCCACTCTTTCATTGACTTTACCCCAGAGTTTTGCAACAGAGCATCCTCAGCTATAAAGAATGAAGGTATTCTTGACGATTCGGAGAAAAAATGGGCCTGTTTCCAAAATCCCACACCAGGCAAGTAACAGTGCTAAAACCTAGGCTTATTCTACCTTTGTGACTTGTGTCTCCCACTGCCCTTCACCTCAGTGTTCATGTTCCCAGCTCCATGGAAATAGCTCTGGATTTCTAGAAACCCATGCAGAAGGACTCTGGGTAGTAACTAGTTCTCAGGAAAATGAAGTCATTTATATTCCTAATACTTCTTTTTGAAATTTGTATGATTAAGTGTTTCTGGTGATTCACACTGACACCAGGAGTGGCCTTAGAACCCATCTCAAACTGACAGCTAGATTTGGCTGTGCAGTCATGCAGGTGACCAGAAGAGACCTTTCTGGGCAGATAGTCTCACACCTCCCAGGAAGTCTGGACCCACCTGGTAATATTAGGTGTCAGGGCTAAACCCAGAAGATTAGGAGTATACCCTGGGATACAGGTGATTTGCTGTCACTGACAGGCACAAGTGGAGAGTTTCTGTATTAGGCTTACCGATAATCCCAAGTACAGACTGAATATAAATTAAAAGGAAAAGGTCCCATGTGACCCAAGCAACAAGCCAGAACTTGTGGAGAACAGCCAGGAGCAGGGCTTCTCTGCATCAGAATCACTTTGGGAGCTGGTTAAATGCAGACACCTCAATAATGCTAAATCACAACCTCTAAGCAGAATTTTTATCTTTTATAAGCACCCACCCACGCAAACTGATGTTGATAACACTGGACTTTGAGATCCAGTGTCTTAGAGAAAAGACTACACAGTGTGACCTGGAGTGAGACACAATTAGTGCCAAATATATGGGTGTGGACACAGATTTTGCGAGATAATCCAACACTATTTATCCCAGGCACTAAGTAATTGTAGTACATGTTCTGCGCACAGAATGATTCTGAGTGGTAGGTTTAATGTGTGAGTGTTCCATTTATGGATTCCATATGCATATATCATGGAAGTTTTTAAAAATAAATGTAGATGCCTTGTTCCTTGGTTTTTTTTTTTTTTTTTTTTTTTTTTGCGGTACGCGGGCCTCTTACAGTTGTGGCCTCTCCCGTTGCGGAGCACAGGCTCCGGACGCTCAGGCTCGGTGGCCATGGCTCACGGGCCCAGCTACTCCGCGACATGTGGGATCTTCCCGGACCGGGGCACGAACCCGTGTCCCCTGCATCGGCAGGCAGCCTCTCAACCACTGCGCCACCAGGGAAGCCCCCTTGGTTGGTTTTGATATATATGCTAGAAAAGAAACTTCAGTATATGTAATCATAGTTTGCAAAACAATAACGCTTAATCTAATACCATTCACCCGTTATTAATATTCTAAAATATTACTTTGGTCTGCCTTCAACCCCTGCAGTGGACTGGAGTAGGGCAATTTGATTGCAGTTGATATAAAAGGGGACTCCCAGATCAGGAAAGAAAAGAGAAACATCTGATGAAAGGAAAAATGTGGAGGAGCATTAAAGTGGTTTCAGTGAGTGTTGAGAGAGCTGTTCTTGAATCCTCACTTAAAGAATGAGATCCTAAGGATTATTCACTCCCCGTGTTTCACTTGAATTAGGCAATGTCATAACATTCTCTATTTCTTCATTTATTAAATGCAAACTCCCACCTCAGAACTTTCTGTCTTAGTTTTCCTCCAGGGGAATGTATAGGATCATTATAACATGGGGGATTTGAAGGACCTTAAGTACCAAGATATTGAACTGATATTCACTAGAATAAAAGCTCCATGAAGTAGAGATTTTTGTTTCCATTGTTCACTGTGGTGTCCCCGGCACTGAGAACAATGCCTAGCAAGTGGTAGGTGTTCTATACATATTTGTGCAGTGGCCACTATGAGATTCCAAAAGGCAAAAAGAGGAGGAGATTTATAACTCAAGATACACAGCTTTGAATTTAGAGCAAGAATCACACTGACGGGCTGACTTCTTGTGGTAGCCAGCTGTAGTGGAGTCCTCAGCTGCTAGAAATTAATATGTTGGCAGGATAGGTTCCTTCTGAAGACTCTGAGGGAGAATCCATTCCATGCCTCTCTCCTAGTTTCTGGTGACTTCCAGGAATCCTTGGAGTACCTTGGCTTGTAGACACCTACCTCTAAAACTTATGAGAATACAGATAAACTTCCATTTCTGTTAATGGCAAGCTAAATAGTTTGGATAAATCCTTCTACTGGTGACAACTTAAAAAGCTGGGTGAAATATAAATTAATTTATTAAAAGCATTAAAAAGTTGACAAGATAATGACGAAGTATGGAGCCTAAATCTAGAAGGTGAAAACTCAAAGAAGTAAGCCCAGCGCTCAAAACTATCTTCACAATGAGGTCATTTGCTAATCTAGCAGAATCACTTACAAAACTGGTAACTCTTTTCCTTCAAGCTGGAACCTCAAATATCTATAACTTCAGGATAAGGGTGAGCAGAAGTAAACCAGTCCTTGAGCAGATTTGCAACTCAGATTTGCTTGACTGGGTAGCCCAGGAAATCTCAATCCTTGAACTCAATTAGGATAATCTCAGACTGTTCATAACTCCAGGTGCCTGGCGGAAGTAAACAAAAATATTTTCTGAAGGAAAATCTTTTATGACGAAGAGCACTGCCATACTGTTCTCAAATTATTTCTACAATTGATTTTTCATATACAATGTCTAGCATGCCAAGATAACCCATTGCATAAGGAAATATGAAACAGTGAGTGAGAACCAACAGAAAGAGACCTCCCAAAGACTTGAGATGTTGATATCATTAGACCCAGAGAATAAAATAGTGACGCTTACTGTGTTTAAAGAAATGAAATGTGAGTTGAAAATCTGTGTAAGAAATAAGAAACTATAAAAGTATTATAGAATATTTGAAAAAGAACCAAATAGAATTTTTAGAAAGGAGAAAATACAGTAACTACAATTGATTAACTCAATGAATAGTTTAATTGTAGATTAGCCACATCAGAATAGGGAATTTGTGAACTCAAGATAAGTCAGAAGAAAATATGAAGACTTTAGCAAGGAAAGATGAAAAGTATAGAAGTAATGATAAGAGATATTAAAGGGTGCAGTTGGAAGATCTAATGTATATTTCATCAGAGATAAAATGTAAGAAAAAGAGCAAGAGTAGGAGGCAATATTTGAAGAGAGAATGGCTGAGAATTTTTCAGAACTGAAGGAAGATACCAATCTACAGATCCAAAAAGTCCAAATAATCTCAAGCAAGATAAATGAAAAGAAATCTCTATTTAGACATATCATAGTGAAACTGCAGAAGGCCATTGAAAAAGAGAAAAGTTTATTAAAAGCAGCCAAGGAGAAAATAAGGATTACTTTCAAAGCAGCCATTTAGACTGTTCCCCATGCTATACAGTAGAACCTTGCTGTTTATCTATTTTATATATAGTAGTTTGTATCTGCTAATCCCAAACTCCCAATTTATCTCTCTCCCCAGCCCAGTTCTCCTTTGGTAACCATAAATTTGTTTTCTATGTCTGTGAGTCTGTTTCTGTTTTGTAAATAAGTTCATTTGTATCATATTTTAGATTCCACATATAAGTGATCGTGTATGATATTTGTCTTTCTGTCTGACTTACTTCACTTAGCGTGATAATCTCTAGGTCCATCCACGTTGCTGCAAATGGCATTACTTCATTGTTTTCTACGGCTGAGTAGTATTCTGTTGTATATATGTACCACATCTTCTTTATCCATTCATCTGTTGATCCATTTATCACTTAGGTTGCTTCCCTGTCTTGGCTATTGTAAGTAGTCATGCTGTGAATGCTGGGGTGCACAGAAGTAATTTTTTAAAAGGAAGTAAGTGATCTGGTAGGTCCCACAATGCCCAGACACACTTCTAGCTTAGAGGTAGCATTTGGCATCATCTCTGGCTCAGGTTATCGATCCTGTGGCTCTCCTTGGGTCACTACCAAAGGGAAGGGTGTTATATCTCCAGTGAGCCATTTCCAAGTCAGGAGCTGCTGTCAGGTAAGTCCGGTGTGTGTCTGGGTGGGAAGGTAGTGTGGGCTGTAAGGACAGCATTGAGATACCTTTTGTGTGCATCAGTCCTGCCTGAGCTAAAGTTGATGGATGGTGTTAGTAAGTCCCTTGTTCACACCTGACTTGTCTCAGCAGGCTTTGCCAGAGGTCAGGGGTTGTCAGCCCAAAAGTCTGCTCTGAACTGTCCTAACCCAAGCCAGACCTCAGTGCAGTAAGCCGAGCTGGATCCTACAACTTCGCTTGGCCCTCTCCTCCCTTTTAGCATCACCCTGTGGTTGTGACCCATGGGCTGATGCTTCACTGGACCTGCTTCGCTTGTCAAGAGAAACAAGAAATACTGGAGGACACACTGGAGAGGAGGGTACTGATGCTGTAGATGAAACTTAAAGCAGCCGCTGGCTAAACCCCTCAACATAACTCTCTCTGCTAGGGCCTTCTAAATAAGTTCCGTCATAGCAACAGATTGGCGGGTGCCAGTACTTAAAAAGGTTATCTTTTCAGCCAGCACCTGCATTAAATAGGAAAGATCAGTGCTTAACCCAAAGAGTCAAGTCCTAATTAATTTAATGCAGCTTTCTGGATCCAAACCTTCAATTGTTCCTGAATCGTCTACTGAATTCAGTACAGACACCTACTCTGGCATTCAAGGCCCTTAACCTACCTTTTCAGCCACATCTCCATTACTTCCTACATCAGCAATGTGTTCTAACCTAGCTGGACCACTAGCTCCCCCAGGCCCAGGCATGCCTTCTGCGTCACACACACCTGAGTTCCAATGCCAAGAACCCTGTCTGTTCACAGTGGGACCTTGGGAAAGCCATGTCAAATCTCTGAGCTTCTGTTTCCTCATCTGTAAAGTGGGAATAAAATAGAACTGAAATGTCTTGGGGAGGAATCCCTGAGGTAACATCCAGGGTGTGGAAACAGCCCAGAGCCTGGTGTGTAGTTACTGTTCAATCAGCGTGAGTTCACCCTCCCCACGTCACTTTCTGTTGAACTGTCTCTTCACTTCTCTCAAAATCTGCGCTTATGGGCCACTCTTCCCTTTACCTGGTTGGTATTTTTCTCATTGGAAACTTTTCTTTCTTCCCTGACGGTCACATTTTATGCCGTAGCCATTGGTACTAGATTTAGCCCGCTCTATTTGCCTTAAATTTTGTTTTACTGTGGTTAAATATACATAGCCCGAGTCACCCTTTGAACCATCGAAGTCTGTTCACTGGCCTTAAGTACATTCACAGTGTGCCTCCATTACTATCAACTATCTCCAGAGCTTTTCCTTTTCCCAAACTGGAACTGGAACTATTACACACTAACTTCCCATCCCTCCCTCACCCCCAGCCCCTAGCAACCACCGCTCCACTTTCTGTACCTATGAGTTCAACTACTCTAGGAACCGCAGAGGAATCACACAGCATTTGTCGTTTCGTGGCTGGCTCATTTCACTCAGCATACTCTCTTCAGGGTTTATCCATGTTGCAGCAGGTGTCCAAATTTGCTCCCTTTGGGTTGGGTCTCCTGGCAGAGCCTGGCACATAGCAGGTATCATCAATCTTTCAGAGTTGTCAAGATATTTTCCTGGAACTGGAGCACAGAAGGTGAGAGAGGCCACCACCACCCTGAGGAGGAAGCCAGGGAAATTCAAGGCAAAAAGTGGGTGAGAGCAGCTTTCCAGCTGGTCCCACTGCTTCCACTCAGCCCTCCAATCCCTCCTGCCCATGGTGGCTAGTGCAAAGATCACCATGTCAATCCGTTTTCAGACCTTTAATGGCTCCCCAAGGTCCTCGGGATACAGTTCAAGCTTTTGATGATGGTCCACAAAAGCCTTCATGCCAGCCTCATCCAGTCTCCATTCTCATCTCTTAGCACTCGCCACACCAGCTAAATTCAACTTCTCCTAAGTCATAAAACAAATCATGGGCAGGTACGTGCAACTCTGTCTGCCTGGAACACTCTTGTTGGGGCTTAACTCCTATTCATCCTCAGAATCTGAGTCTGCCATTTGAATCCTTGCCTCACTGGGTGAGGGTTAAATGGTAAGAAGCATGTTTTCAGTTGCAAGTAACGGGAGACTCAATGCACTCAATGTGGTCAACCAGGAAGGAGTGTTTCTTGTCATCACAAGAAGTCTAGGGTTGGTTAACCCAGCGGCTCAGGGATGGCATCCAGGGTCCAGATAGCCTCCATCTTTCCTTTCTACCATCCTCAGGCAATCGACTCGTCCTTTTGGCCTGGCTCTCCTCCTGGTGCCAAGATGCTTGCAGTAGCTCCAGGTAGGCTCCAGACTGGTGTCTCTTTTTAGACACAAAGAAAACCTTCTCAGAAGCCCCCTGTCAGATATCCCTGAACATTTCATTGGCCAGGATGATGTCACATGCCTTTACCCCAGCTAGTCACATGGCCCAGGGAATGAGATCATGTTGAATACTCAGGCGGACAAGGACCTGCCCCCCGCGTAGGATGGGGAAGGACTCGGCTCAGTGCTGCCTGAGGGTTGAACAAAATCATTGTCTTTTAGCAAGGAAGGAGTGCAGCAATGGCTTTTTCTTAGTCTCTCTCCTCTGCATCCCCAGTACCTAACCAGTGCTTGGTACACAGTAGGCATTTAATAATTATTTGCTAAATGATGTCACAAGCCCCAAAGGAAGGATGTGGCATCTTTTACCCTGCTCTAAGCAGCATGAATACATTGCCACCAGATGCAGGCTCCATGGTGGGTCAGGGATAGTCCTTCGAGTGTTTTCATCCCATGGATATCCCTCAGGATCACCCATTCCCTAAACCGTTGTACTGCGCTCACCGAAATACTTCATCATGTAAGCAGAAACACAAACGACCATTATATCCCATTAATACTCGTGAGGGGCTTTAAGGCATGCCAAGAGAAATAAGCTACCATTTCTTTTTTGTTTTCAAAATTCAAAAGTTTAATTACTCATCTATTCATTCTATTACATTTATTTATTCAGTTTTATTGGGTTTTTTTTTCCTTTTTTTTTTTTTACATCTTTATTGGAGTATAAGTGCTTTACAATGGTGTGTTAGTTTCTGCTTCATAACAAAGTGAATCAGTTATACATACACATATGTTCCCATATCTCCTCCCTCTTGCGTCTCCCTCCCTCCCACCCTCCCTATCCCACCCCTCTAGGTGGTCACAAAGCACGGATCTGATCTCCCTGTGCTGTGCGCTGCTTCCCACTAGCTATCTACCTTACGCTTGGTTACCTAACACGCTGGCAGAAATGAAACAGTTGGTGGCACATAGTACTGACAAGGGTTTGGGAAAACAGGTACTTGCATTCGCTATTCATTAGAGTTGAAATTGGTACAAACTTAGGGGAAGGCGATTTGATGATAATCCTTCAAAACGGGGGTATGAGGGAGCCTTTGGCCCCAGCAGTTCTCCTGGTGGGAACACAGCCTTCAGAAATCTACACTAGGCTGTGCAAAGGTGGATGTGCAGGAACATCCATGGTGCATGTTATTCATAATATCAAGAAGCTAGAATCATTTGAAATATCCATGAAAGGGGGACGAGCCAGGTAAATTACGGGACAACCTTACAGCAAGAAATTGGATAGCATTATAAAAGCTAAGTAGCTATTACACTTAATCTTAGCCAAAAGTCTAAGAAGCAGTAGTGTCCTGTCCATAGTTAACAATATGGTATTGTGGACTTCAAAATTTGTTAAGAGGGTAGATCTCATGCCAAGGAAACACACACGCACACACACACACACACACACAGGAGACTCTGGGAGGTGCTGGATATGTCTATTATCTTGATAGTTTTCGTATGTCCAAACTCATCAAATTGCACACATTAAACATGTGCCGTTATTTATGTATCAGTTTTACCTCAATAAAGCAATTTTTTAAAACACGACTAAGTAGATCTACATGTACTGAAAGGTGCCCTTGGTCTACTGCTAAGTGAAAAAACAAGTTGCAAAAACAGCATTTGTATCAAGATACAATTTCTATATTTGTCTTATAAGTATATGCTTTTTATTTGCTTGGTAGTAACAATTCTGAAAAATTTAACAAAACTGAAGTGTGCAAGTATTTGTTAAGGTAATGATAGCTGGCGTAACTAAGTGCCAAAGCTGCCTGGCACACGCAGCGGAAGTTTATTTCTGGCTCGTAATGTCAAATACAGGTGTCCCAACCAGTGCACCTCCTTCCTCCAAGTGGTCATCCAGTTCTATCCCGAGGTCTGCCATTTTCCGTACTTGATGTCCCAGGAGGATGGCTATAGGAGGATTCCTGGGGCCAGGCTTGGAGGTGGTGGGCTTCACTTCTGCTCGTTCCCGTTGGCCAGAACATGTCATGTGGCAACACTGGACTGCAGGGGAGGCTGGGAAAAGAGGGCCAGCTGTGTGCCCGGTGAGAGCCAGAAACAGGTTCTGGAGGACACATTATAGGGCCCCACAGTCACACACTTCTGTGATGCTTGCATATTTTCTGTGAGCAGATATCACTTTTATAATGGTAACCATAAGTTAAGAATGAGTGAATAATCCTCGTGCTGGGTCTTTCTGACCCCATCAGGACCAGGACAGGGGCCCTTCCCACTGTGATAAATCACTGATGTTCCTAGCCTAGGAACTGGTTTCTTGGACATTTTGTTCAGGGTGAATCAGTTTCTCAAACCCCATGTGAAGGTGAGAACTAGACCCTGTGTTTGGTGACTCCACGGAGTCACAGTCATTCTGAGTGTGGGCAGAATGTCCCTACACCTCAGGCCACATACCCAGGATATCCATGTCCTAATCCCCAGAACCTGTGAATGTTACCTTACATGGCAAGGGGGAACTAAGGTTGCAGATAGAATTAAGGGTGCTACTCATCAGACTTTAAGGAAATTATTCTGGATTATCTAGGTGTGCCCTGTGTATTCACAAGGGTCCTGACGTGGGAAGAAGGAGGCAGAAGAGTGAGAACCAAAGAGATGGCACAATGAGAAAGACTTGACTGGCCATTGCTGGCTTTGAAGGTGGTGGAAGGGGCCACGAGCCAAGGAATGTGTGCCCTTCTGGAAGCTGCAAAGGACAAATAAATGGATTCTCCCCTAGAGCCTCCAGAAGGCAATGCAGCTCTGCCAACACCTTGAATTTAGCCCAGCGAGACCTATTTCCTACTTCTGAACTCTAAAATAATATATTCTGTTGTTTTAAGCCACTAAATTTATGGTAATTTGTTACAGCAGCAATAGGAAATGAATATACTGAGCGTCCTGCCTAAGGAACCCACCAGGATGGTTTGGAGCCATCTCTCTCTGAATCTAACCATAGTCTTTGGTGGTGGAGGCAAAATGACCTGGGTTGGAATCTTGACCTCACCACGGGAGCAAGTTGCTCATTTCTCTGGGCCTCATTTTCCACACCTGTAAGTTAGGGTTGTGGTGGGTAACAAATGACATCATTTTTGTATAACATTTAGGATATGCTCCATAAATAATGGACAATAACAATGGACACACATGTCACTGGGTGGAAAGGGCCCTTCTATTACTTGCCCCTGGGAAGCCCCGGTTCAAGCCAATCAAGACCTGTCCTTGGCCTGCCGTTTTGTCTAATGTTTCGTAAGGCCTTCATGAAGTATGGTTAGAAGACATAAACCTCAATGTACTACAAGTTCAAACAGATCACTGTGTAACAGAGGCTCTCCTGAGGTTCTGGCATTGTGGAGAGGGAGGGGCCCAGGAGCTCCCTCCTTGGCCTACGCCTGCCGGGGTCTCTTCTGCCCATGCCTACAGGTGGGTTTTGTTCCCACCCAAGCAGGGAGGCACTGAGTCTCCCATCACCCCATGCTTCTGAGGTGGCGAAACTTGTTTGTCTCTCCTGCTTGAGACAATGGTCACCAGGGTTGCTGAAACACCTCATCTACTTAATGCCTCAAAAACCCACATGACTTGGATGAAACTTCCTGATGGAGAAGGTGGGGGTTTTTAGCAATAAAAGGGAGACTGCTCTTCTCCAGGAATGGTGCCCCTCCTGCTTTCCAGTGCCAACTGCTCTGGTAAGGAGTTTTCATTCCTTTAATTACCGGGCACAACTTCGGCCCTGAGTGGGAGAGGCTGTGATTTGGGGTTACATTAGGAAAGCCTTTTGGTACTAATTATTGCTGTTATGGTCATTTCTGGGTAAGGAATGTTTACAATTGTTGTCCTTTAAATCTGGGTGAGGGGCCAGGGAGGAACCCTCATGAGCATGTTCTGGGTGGTTTCCATCTGGCCAAAGTAAAATCACTCACCGTTTCTATTTCATCAAAACCTCATCCAGATTGAAGTTTGGTGAGACACAGGCCACCTCCTGAGGGCTGTGGGATGAAGGCCTGGTTGTTTGTGGCAGTTTGGGCTTTTTATTACTAGTAAAAAGGCTGCAGGCACTCAGAGAAGCTTTAGATCCACCTAAGGTGTCCTCTGTTTGATCTACATATTGGTATATAGTGATCATTTTTTACTTTTTTTTGCGGTACGCGGGCTTCTCACTGTTGTGGCCTCTCTCGTTGCGGAGCACAGGCTCCGGACGCGCAGGCTCAGCGGCCATGGCTCACGGGCCCAGCCTCTCCGCGGCATGTGATCATCTTTTAGCACATTCTCACTTATCCCCTTAAATTAGTTGAGACCACTCCAACTTGATGGCATCTCTTTTCAAATCCATATGCTTTGTTTCTAATTAAAAAGTAAATATTTTCTCATTGTAGAAAATATGACAAATATAAAACAAGTAGAAAGAACAACAACAAAAATCACCAATGTGCCACTTCTGTCAATATTTTGCTCTTTTTTTCTTCTTCCAGTTTTTTTCTTGATATTAATAGTGGCCTTATTAATTAATTGTTAATTCATGAGTAAGGTTAATTAACTAATAATATATTAAAATTATAAATTAATATTAACTTTATGGTGCATGTACCATCTTATGAGCTTTCTAAAAATGATTCTGTTGTAGGGCTACTCCTTGGTGTTTAGAATTACACGTGGTCTTGGGAGGTGGGGTGGTATTGCTTGCACCGTGTCCTGCTAGCTCAAGAGAAGAGGGAGGACAGATTGGCATGGATTTTTCTAATTATTTGCCCGTTTCAAAATTTTAAACATTATAGAAATGTGTAACTTAGATATACAAAACCCTTATAATCTGAACCTTGGAAATAATCTCCACTACTTAGTATATGTTATTTCCAGATTTATCTATCCAATTACAAAAATTTACAAGGATATATAAAACTATTACTTAATCAGAAATATGATCTTGCCGTCCATGGAATTTTACGACTTCTACCTCATAATAAATCTCACCTCGACAACACATGTAAATCTCTCTTTCTTTTCCATGGCTTCCTATTCGGTTGTTTGGATATACCATAATGCATTCATTTAATCCCCTATCAACCACATTTGGGTTTTAGAAATTTTTCCTGTAATGAATGTTGTAATGAATATTCTTTCACCTGAACCCTTTTTTGCACAAGTGTGGGATTTCTCTTTGAGGAATTCCCACAAGTGGTTTGTGAATTTGAAACTTGAATCATATCTGCCAAACTATCCCACAGAAAGATTGGAGCAATTTGTGTTTTCATCCGCTCTCTGTTTTTGCCCCACTCTTGTCACCATGGGATATTATCAATCTTTTAAAAATGTTGCCAACTGGATAATTTTTATGTGCTTGAATTACTATGAAGTTAGGTTGCGCATCTTTTTTTTTTTTTTTTTTGCGGTACGCGGGCCTCTCACTGCTGTGGCCTCTCCCGTTGCGGAGCACAGGCTCCGGACGCACAGGCTCAGCGGCCAAGGCTCACGGGCCCAGCCGCTCCGTGGCATGTGGGATCCTCCCGGACCGGGGCACGAGCCCGTGTTCCCTGCATCAGCAGGCGGACTCTCAACCACTGCGCCACCAGGGAAGCCCAGGTTGTGCATCTTTTAGTCCATATATTGGGTACTTTTATTTACTCTTCTGTGATCACTGATTCATGTCCTTTGACTAAGAACTTTGAGTCCTTCGTTAATTAGGGATAATAATCCTTTGCTTTTCATGTGTTGTAAATACTTTTATTGTCTATTATTTGGTTCTCTGTTTTATGACCATCTATTAATTACAGCTAGTAGTTTTGGAGTGTTTATTTACCAAGAAAATTGCTTTACATGAATTATCTCATTCAATTCTTTCAACAAATTGTTGAGTTCGGTACTGTTATTATCACCCTCATTTAACAGGTGAAGAAATTGAGGCTCAGAAGTGTAAGTCACCTAGGGAGGAGTGGGTGAGGTCAGGATTTGAACCCAGACCCCATTACGTGATTTTGTTTACAGAACGTCATCTATGTGGTTATTTTAGCTTCCCCCCAGAGGTAAACCCTGAGACGGCATTTGAGTGCAGTCTATTTGGGATGTGATCCCAGGATAGGGTAAGGGGTCAGGGAAACGAGACAAGATCAGGAGGACTCCAACACAGAGTGCATTATGGCTTCAGTCGGGCTGGGGACCTCTGAAGGACTGGGTAGTATGTCACATAGGCCCACAAGAGGGGCAACAAGCAGGGTATTTATCCATCGATTCCCTGTAGCACTGGCTGAGGTCAGCTCCTAGGACACATTAACTCCCTGCAGCTTCTGGCCTGCCCCAAACACTGTTTTCCTTGCGTCTGGAGGGAAGCCGCAGCCAGAGAAGCACAGATACTTGTATGAAGCTGCAAGTCAGGGTGTATGGGATACGGGCAGGAGAAGAGTGGTCTACCACAGTAGCCAAGTTTATCTTTTTCTTTTAAAAAAACAGGGTCATTTTTGATTAATGTTTATACAATAAAGGCAAGTTCTTTTCTCCCAGTGTGACATTGTATATGCCCTTCCCAATAGGAAGGAGACAACAACAACTTCCTATCACCCCTCATCCACGGCGTTAATTACATGGGAAGGATTTCATCTTTCTTGCTCTTACTCCAGGTACTTTGCCTTCCGAGGTCCAGGAGGCCAGCCCAGCAGTTAAGCTCTAGGGACCCTTTGCTCACGAGCCTCTCCTGGGATGTCTTGGCCAAATGCCCAGGCGGGGGAGGGTGCAGCCTTGGTGCCTGTGGCCGTAATCAGTTTGGGTCAAGATTTTGAGCGAGAGAAGCTGGCTTCCCTCTGCCCTAGCCGCTCTCCCTGCGAGGACACTGTCACCATCTCCTTTTCTCTTTTCACCTCCAGTCAAAACATTCTCCCTGCAAAGGAACTGAAAGAGGAGGGCCAGTCGCTGGGTCTTGGTCTGTTTGTGTCTTTGAAGGTGTGGAGTACTCAGAATCCGTTTGCTGAGAAAGCTTTGTTTAACCCTGGTGACATAGGCAGCTCACTGGAGCAGACGGGGTACCATCGGTGGGCCTGAGGGGGGCTCCAATAACCCCCCTTCCTAATTCACAGGGTGACAGAGCCTGAGCTCCGCCCATGGTGACGGTAGCCAGGGAGCTGTGGATGCTCGGCTGCCCCATCCTCTCCCTTCACCTCCCTCAGAGCGGCCTTCTCAGGACCACCCATCTCACCTGCCTCTCCCTCCCCAAGACCCTCTTGACCAGTTCCCCCTGTTTCTAAACTTTTCTTTATACGACATATCACCTCTATATATTACTGGCTTGCTTTATTGGTGTGTGCGCGTGGTGTGTGTGTGAGACTCTGGCATGGGGGAGAGAGTAGAGATGCATCTTCTGAGCACACGTGTCCCCCACGCTCAGGCCTGGACCTGGCGCACAGTAGCCTGAACTCTGTGATGGGGACCTGGGAACCAGGAGTCCCGGGCTCTGGTCTGGACTCGGCCATGGGGTTGCCGGCGGACCTGGAAGTCTATCCTGTCGTGGTCAGGTTCCCCCGGAGCCAACTCTGAGAAGGAGATTCGTGTGCAGAGCCACAGTCAGGGAATGATTCAGGATCCACACTGCGGGACGGGAGGGAAGAAAGCAGGGAGTGGTCAGCAGAGCTGTGGGTACCACCCGCCCAGGTCACCCTGAAGATGGGTGGTCTTGCGGACTGAGGAACAAGACTTTACCCCCTTGTGAGTGCATCACCCAGGAAGGGGCAGGACGCTGGGAGGAGGCCCTCTTCAGCTGGGGCGCTCCCCAAAGACAGCTGACCATGAGGTTGGGGGGATCAGTCCCCCAGCCTGAAGGCGGATCTGGGGGGCAGCTTCTACCCACAACCCTCGTGCCCCGTTTGGCCCATCCTTCTATGGGGATGGTTGTATCTCCTCTTCCCGAGTGTTCCAGGGATGCGAGAAGGCAACGAAGAGAAGAGCGTAGGTTAAAAGGTTTAGAATAAAAGTGCTGCAGGGAAAATGCACTTACTGCTTGGAATTAATTAGAAATGGGAGCCCAAGTTTGAATTACAGACAATTCTTTAAAAAAGGATTTCATTGCTTTCATTTAATTCATTCGTCTAGAAATATCTATCACACACCTTCTATGTCCCTGGAGCAAGAGATATGGTCCTTGCCTATGTGAATGTACATTTTAGTGGGGGAGACAGACAGTCACCAAATCAGCGTACAGGATCCGTTTGGGTGTTGGTCACCGCTATGAAGGACAGAGAAGGGAGTGACAGGGCTGGGGAGCTATTTCAGATGCTGGGGAGGGAGGCCTCTCTGAGCAGATCCGAGCAGAGGGAGGGAGGGAGGAGCCAGCAGGCGCGTGGGGAAGGGGCAGGTGCAGGAACAGGATGGAGCTCAGGGTCACCGGGCGGGAGGGCAGGCACAGGGAATGCTTTGGACTGAGATCACGAGGGGACACGAAGAGACACGAGTAACTTTTTAAGGAACACACGGAGCAGATGGAGGTCGGGGTCACTTGTAAATCACACGCTAAATGTTCTGAAAGATAATCATAAGGGGCGTGGTGGAGGGCAGGGAGAATCAGACCTGGCCTGGATTCCGGCTTCTTAACCCACTAGCTATGGCTCGAGGGATTCTGTAATGTGATGGAGCCTCAGTTTCCTCATCTGTGAAACTAAGAAGAAAGAACACACATGACCAGTATAAGGAATGAAAGAGTGGACATAACTAGAGACGCTACAGACATCAAACGAGGAAGGGGATATTATGAACAGCTTTATGCCAGTACATTGTAAGTGCAGGTACAAAAAGCTCTCTGCAAGGCATAAATTCCAGACGGTATCCACGAAGAAAAAGAAAATTTCAATGCCTTTAATCAATGAAAGGAATTTTTTAAAAAACCTGATTCCAAGCCATTTCTGGCACACGGCAGTTGTCTAATACACACAGCCATTATCATGCACCTATTCCAAATAATGAGGCAAATATTTCATCATCGTCAGAAACACCTTACAGTATAAGAAAAAAGTACTCTATATAGTTTCACCATTAAACTCTCTCCTATACCTACTTCTGCCCCTACTAGCCTCCAAAGACATTATCTGCTTTATTTATTATACTTGATACAAAAGACTTTCACTTGTTACTAAAAATATGCTATATACTTGCTTGTCTTGGGAGAGGATGCCCAGATAAATGTACTGCAGGCTTAGACCACCTCTCAGTACAAACAAGAGGTTTGGGTGTGCAGAAGCCAGAAAGGTGGGTTATGCACTGCCCCTGAAATTCCACATGTACTCCACAATGACCTAGCAAGGCTCTGTATTCAAGGATGCTGCCAGGACATGACGCTGTAGCCGGGGTCTGAATAAATTAGCAGTGACCGGGAGTTAGTGGCGCCCAAAGGACATTTGTCTGTCGACCTTGCCAAGATATTCATTTCAAAGAAGGCCCTGGCTCCTTCAGGCGGCTGTTCCCGTCGGTCACGTGCCTCCCCTAGCAGGACTGTGTTGCACAATTGGCTTTCCAAGCAGAGGTCAGGTCTTGTCCCTTTCCTGTCACAGCCTTGCCCAACTGAGGGAAATTGTTCCAAGCCCGGGCCATGGGACTTAGACATGGAGAGCAGGTAGTGTGTGTCTGCTGGACTGAGCAGAGGCTGCTGGGAAATGGCAGGGGCTCCTGTGGAAGACTCAAAGAACTGCAGGGTTGCCACGGACCTGCCCAGTTTCATCCAACTTCCCATTTATCAGACGGGGAAACTGAGGCCCAGGGAGATGAAGGAGTCGGCCAAGGCAGCACAGTGGGTTCTTTCCAGCCTCCTCCCACAGATGGGCACAGATACTGCCTGGGGCCTGGGCCACCTCCGTGGCCTGCGAGGAAGCTCGGCTAAGAGGATGGCAGAGCAAGCCTGGGAACGTGGGTGTCTCTATGGAAGAGGCTGGAAAGAACCTGCTGGTGGGCGCTGTTGTCAGGTAGAGCGTGAGCCTGGGTTGTGGAACACAGAACAACACAGAGGGAGGCTGGCTGTCCCACAGAGTCCTATTCAACGTGGGGAGGGGCTACGTGGAGAGGGTCCCCGTGCGTGTCCCCAAGGGTGCTTTCCCCAGCCTGCACTCCTTTTCGGCCAGATGTCACAAAGCCTGCCATGCCACCACCCACACTCCTCTTTGGGGCCTTCTCTGCCTTCCTGTTTTAAATGTAACGTCCCAGGGGAACAGAACACTCCAGACTCTTCGTGAATTCTTGTTATGCCAACAACGCCCTAAATGCTTCCTCCCTTGTTTCCTGTGGGTAGCAGCAATCAGGTGGGCCCTGCCTCTGCCCACCTCCCAGGGTAGTTTGAAGGACCACTCAAGATAATGGCAGGCAAAGTGTTTTGAGGCCTGAAGTGCAGTGCCTGTGCCGGCATAAGAGGTGGTCCTAGTTAATGATTTATGCCTGGGGGCTGTGTTTCCTGGCGGGAAGCTGCCAGAAGAGGAGACCAAAGTGAGAGATGGGAAAGCCGGAAGCCAGCGGCCGAGTTTCCCAGGGGACCAACCTGGACAGTTTCCTCAGGCAGTGTCTGTCACGGGGGGCTCGATTTCCAGCTCCATCTACACACCCAGCAGCCCCTCCCCGTTCAGTTCATTTCACAGAGATTTACTGAGCACTTCCCTACCTCCCTGCCCACCAGGCTCCAGCCCAGCACTGGCCTCAATGCTGAGAACAGGGTTAGGAGCCAAGCCAGGCGCAGCTCCTGCCCTCGAGGGGCGAAGGGAACAGGAAACAGAAACACAAGTCATCATATATGAGCATCACAATTATTGTCACTGCTGTGACTATCCAACTGCCTCCTTCACATCCCCTTGGATGTCTAAAGGCATCTCTAACTTAGTCTGATGCCAAGCATTTCATTTCACTGTCCCCCAGTCTTATTAAATGCCATCCGTCAGGTTACTAGAGCCAGAAGCCATTCTTGTTTCTCCCCCTCTCACAGTCATCAACTCCTCAGCAAGCCCTGTCACTTCTGTCACCCGAAGCTCTCTTCAGGCAGTCCGCTTCTTTTACCATCAACACTGCCACCCTTCAGGTGACGGCATCACTCATCCTGATCATTGCACAGCCTCTTAACCAGGCTCCCTGCTGCTTCTCTCTCTCTCCCATCTCACCCCCATCCGCCCTTTATTCAGAGCAAAATATGCTCTTAAAACATAAATTAGATCCCATCAACCCTCCTGCTTATAACCTTTCCCTGGATCGCTGGTGCTTTCAGAATAAGACTCAGGCTTTATGTCCTGGTCATGAAGCCCTGTGTGACCTGGTTCCAGCCACCCACTGTGGGCTTTTTTTTGGTGACAGTGCTGAGATCTTGCTGACCCCAGGGCACTTGCACCTGCTATGTCCTCTGCCTGGAAAAGCCCTTTCTCTAGAGCTTCACCAGGCTGGTTCCTTCTCTTTCTGTGGGCTCAACCTAAATGCCCCCTCTTCAGTGAGGCAGTGCAGACCCCTCTGTACCCCCCTTTCCACCAAGCGCATCCCAACCCTGTTTGTTTGCTTCCACCAAGCGCATCCCAACCCCGTTTGCTTCCACCACACGGGTGTTGCAGTTGGTCATCCCTCATTCCTTTGCTGGCTTGTTGGTTGGTTTTCTCTCCCACAAGTGCAGGGACCTTGTCTGGATGGTTTGCTGGGCAAATTCCCCAAATTAACTTTTGTTAACTGGATAAAGGAATGTGTTCCCTCACCACTCCCATCCCAGAAGAGGTGAGTAAATTCTAGCCATGCCCCCACTCCAAGAACTGGCATGGTGTGGGCACTGCAGGACCCCAGAGCTTCTTCCTTCTCTCTAGTGTCCTGATCCCCTAGATTCTTCTTTAAGAAGAGCAGCTTAATGGATTCTTGGTTCCCCTGTCACTGTGGTAGGGGCACATGCATCAGGGTTTTCACACATTTATTCAGTCACGCACGCATTTCTTCTGAACTTCCTGAGAACCTGGAGTCAGAAGACCTGGGCCTAGATGTGGCCTCCGCCACCAACTCACTGTGTGTAGCTTTGGTCATGTCTCTGCCGCATCCTGTGTTCAGTTTGTTTCTGTGCCAAAAGGGAAGTGATGGAGGCTGGACCTGATGGACAAACTCTTCAGCTCCATCAGAAAGAGCGGCCCAGGTGGGGCCAGGTGGGCTGCATGATGCCCGACTCCTAGCTGAGGCGAAACCTGAGTCTCAAGGCCTCACGGCAAGGAGACGACTGTTGGCTTCCTGCTGGCCCGTGGTCTGTGTCCAGCCCCAGCTGGTGTCTGGGAATGGAGGGAGGCGGGACAGGAAGTGCAATGTGGGTCACCAGCCCACCCAGCCTCCCCATTCCACCACCCACGTTCCCAGGCTCGCTCTGCCTCCCTCTGAGCCAAGCTTCCTCACAGACCATGGAGGTGGCCCAGGCCCCGGGCAGCATCTGTCCCCATCTGTGGGAGGAGGGGGGAACACAGGGCAGGAGGCCTAGCCGACTTCCCCCAGTAGGCCCACATCTCTTCCCAAGTGAACAGAATCCAGTTAATCCAGCATTCTGAAGTTCAAGGCCAAGGCAGGGCGGAGGTCCCAGCAGAAGCGGGTCTGAGGCTGGGATACGGCAGGAACAATGATGTGCACTTGGCAGGCAGAGAAGATTTTTCCTTTCAGCCACTTTAGGCGGATGCTTCTTCCCCTGCCCCCCACCCCAAACCTCCTGCAGGGAATTTCCTTGGGCCAAGGACCAGCAGACCCTGGAAGGATCTGCGTGGAAACTGGTCTCCTTGGTTTCTGTCCCAGAGGTCAGATCTGCATCCTCGCTCCGATCCCAGCAAAACAAAACAGGATGGATGAATTCCCCTGACGCTCTAGGCTCAGGCAAGAGTTTCCCATGGTGTGAACCGCTTTCTCCTACAGACTTGATCTCGCTAGAATCTTCCCTTCCCCCTTTCAGAGACAAGTGGTTTATGAAACTAATTCATACTAAGGTGTGAACAGCACCCTGCTGGCTTTCACCTGTCCTGTGTATTTGACTATGAACTCCTAGAACACAGGGGCTGTTTTACTTCTCTTCGTAGCTCCAGTGCCAAGTACAAAGTTGGCGTAGCGCGGATAACCATAAAGATGACGGCAATGGCAATAATAAATAATAACAGCTAACAATTACTGAGTGTTTTCTAAATGCCACACAATCTGGTAAGGGCTTTATGTGTGTTACCTTATCTTCACCCCAAGTGGTAGGTACTCTTCTTATTCCCATTACACAGAGGAGGAAACCAAGGCTCAGAGAGGTTAAATAACTTATCCAGAATCTGAAGCGATGGAAGTAGGGTTTAAATCAAGGCAATCTGACTCCCAAATGCACACTATTACCTAACAAGCTAAGTTCTAACCAAGGTTAATTAGGCTCGCTCTAAAGTTCTTCTATAGCACGTAACACGCCCTCCCTCTGAGATGTATCTCTAATGATGAAGTTTAGCCTTCCATGAGTGTGGGGGATGTAGTTTCTTCTAGGAAGTCCCCAAATCCCCATCAGAGTGGTTCGGGAAAGGACTGGAAAATGTCAGTGGATACGGTTGTCCTCCCTACCCTACCTCCTGCTCCCAACTGCCTGGTGAACATCTGGGAGCCCCTGGGATGCCCAGCTTCACGGTGGGCCTGGAAAAGGCTCAGGGAAGCCAAGCCTCTGCTGGAGGGTGGGGAGCCTCACTCTGGGTTTGCTCTAAGCCCCCATTTTCCAGAGGTCCCCTCTTTTCCCTTCTCATGGCTCCGTGGTTTCCCTAGGCACACTCAGCACAGGCGTTCAGTCAATCATGCCTTTACTAGTTCGTCTCCCTCACCAGACGCTGTGCTCCACAAGACCAGGCTCTGTCTAGTTCACCAGAGGATCCCCAGGCAGGGGCACAGGGTCTGGCACACAGTAGAACCTCAGAAAGTGGCAGCTATTTTGAGAACTGACCCTGGAGCCCAGCGCTCCCTCCCAATTCCAGCCCTCTCTGAGGCCCCAAAGCCGGGAAGAAGGTCCTAACCCAAACGATCTTCACCTAGACCTCTCATTGAAAGGGAAGCCCGCAGACACGCAGCCGCAGGGTGAGTGTACCTACAGAGGCTGCCACCAGCCCCGAGCCACAGCCTCCATGTCCATCTCCATCATCTGGGTCCTGGTTCCCCTCCTCCAGGAAGCCCTCCCTGATGAGCCCCACCCACATGCCCTGCTTTTGCAGCTCAGGTTCCAGGAATCTCAGGGCGGCCACACACACCCTATGGGGAGAAGACTGGAGAGAAAGACTCAGACTTCTTTAGGGTTCAGAAGTGGGCTTTCAGTTCAAGATCTCAGTTTCTGGCCTCCTCTCTCCTCTTTTTCTCACACAGAGGCTCTCCCATTCATCCTTCCTTTTCCCTCTCTTTTTCTTCCTTCTTTTCTCTTCTTGTCTCTTTCCCTTCTCCTTCCACCTCCCCCTCATTTCCTTCCTTTACTCCAGCTGTGTTTCAGGGAAGGCCTGAGGCCACTGTTACCTCCAGCCCACCTCCAGACCGCTGGGTGTTCAGACTGGCCCGAAGTCTGCTCACAGGAATGCCAAAAGCAACACCAGCCTTAGGTGCTGCTGGTACTTCCTCTGGGCTGAGGGTCGCGACAGGGCAACCTTGGGGGTAACACTCAGCCCCAGCGGCCCACACCCTACCACCCACCCTGCTGGGCCAGCACTGGAACCAAGGCGCCTCTCCTCCCACCCCCCGGCAGGTGCATGAAGGAATCCTGGGGCCGAGGAAAGAGCACTGGAGTAGGCGTCCCGAGACTGAATTCCCTGCACGCGTGGCCCCCATTTATATCCCTGGGCACAGCATGCAGCCAACAGATATTTGTGGAGTGACTGCCTGAAAGCCAGAGACTGAAGTCCCAGCTGGCTGCCTCATTTCAGATGCATCCCTTAACCTCTCTGAGCCTCAGGACCCTCGGTTAAAATGGGGAAGGATGGCCTGGCCCTTGTCCAGCAGGTGTGACGGTGCCTCCGGTTGTAAAGCCCAGGCCAGCAGGTTGTGTGGGTGACAGTGGGAGCAGGTGGGAGAGGGCTGAGCCGGGGCCCGGCTTTGGGGATGGAAGAGGACCGAACCCTCTGTGCTGGATGATCCCAAGGAAACTACCAAGCATGGAAGAACTGCAAGTTTCACGTTAGGGATCCCTGCTTCCACCCCAGCAGAACCCGTGCGGGGCCTGCCGGCAGCGCCCCAATCGCTCTTCGCTACCAAGCCTCCCATTGCCCCGGCCCTCCCAGGGCAGGCGGGCCAGTGCCACCGGGCTGGTCCTCGCTGGGCTATCCCTGCTGAGTCACGAACTAGACTTTCGGGAGGAGCTGGTCTAGGTTAGACTTAGCCAGAAGGCAGAAGACTGCTAGCAGGTTCCGGGGTGGGCAGGCTGCAGACCCATCAGGCCTCGTGTCTCAGCCTGGGACTCAGGCCTCCTCAGCTCTGCTGCTTGCCAGCTGTGTGGCCTCGGACAAGTCACTTTACCTCTCTGAACCTCAGCTTCCTCACTTGCCACATGACAAGAATCCTTGCCTTGGCAGCCATGCTGTGAGTGTCCACAGAAGATGAACAGAAAACCTGGCAGGGAGAGGCACTGGGCGATGGTGGGTGTCTGCTTGGCTCGGGGGAGCCTATCCACACTCCGCTCTCCCCTCCCCCGCCTCTCTTCCGGCCCAGGCTCGGCCAGATGGTGGGAGCAGGGAAATGCAGGCGAGCTGCGTGCTTCTGGTCTATTTTGAGACGCCTCCTGTTTCCTTTACTGCCTGGGGCCATGTGGTGGCTGCGGGTCTCTGCTCCCAGGATGGGCTCAGAGATGGACCTTGTCCTTCTTCTGCCCTTCACCCCCAGCCCTTCCCTTCCACCGTGACCTGGGCCCTCTGAGCCTCCACATCCTGGCTCCCAGCTCAGGCACCACAGCCTTACCCAGTAGGGGCAAAGGTCAGGTGCCCAAAGGGGCTTTGGGGTGGTGGCTGGTCACTTGTCAGCAATATGGAGAAAGTGGGGAGCTGAAGCTGGCCCCTCATTGCCAGGCCCAGCCCCTGGCAGCTCAGCCCCCGCTTCTGCAAGCCTGGGCCTCCACGGCTGTCAGCATCCTCGGTTACCTGGTAGCAGTTATCACTGCTGGGGTTGAGCGTTGGGTGGAGTCATCTGTATTCCACACACAGCTCCCTTCTGAGCCACCTGGGGGGCCCACAGAGAAACACAGCCACCCAGGACGCTGGCCCGGCCAGGAGGTCGGCCAGTCCCCTGGCTTGTGGCCTGGCTCGTCTGAATTCCAGGCCAGCGGGGAAGCCGAGGACCTACATCCCTCAGTCACCTTGCCAGAAACCTGGGAGCCACGCCTACCTCCGCTCCCACCCTTCCTCCTCCCTGCACAGAGCTCTGACCTGGGTGTGCCTGGCTTTGAGTCCCACATCCCTCACCTATTAGATCTATGGCCTTTCACCTCTCTGTGCCTCACTTTACTCATCTGTGAAATGGAGCTAAGGGGAGTCCCTATTTCATGGGCCTGCAGGGAAGAGATATTGAGTTAATACTGGTAAAGTGCTTAGGACAGGGCCTGGCACATAGTAATTGCTCAGTAAATTGTAGCTCCTGTTATCTGATTGATCAACAAAGTCTTCCCACTCCAGCTCTCTTACATCACTTCCGTCTTCTCTACTGCTATCCTAGTCCAACCTCTCCCGGGGCGTTGCCAAACCTTCTCGCTGTTCTCCATCCCGCTAAAGCCAAGGGCATCTTTCAAAGTAAAAAGTCTGATTAGCGCTGCAGGGTTTTGAAATTAGATTCATTCGTTCACCCCCAAAATATTTGAGGGCCTACTCTGTGCTGCTGCAGTAACCTTTAGGTTACTACTTTGTTTACAAAGTAGGACTCATATTCTACTGAGTTCAAGTCCCGGCTCTACAGCTGGGTGGTGTTGGGCAAGTTGCTAAACTCTTGGAGCCTCAATTTTGTCATCTGCAAAATGGGATCATAGAGAACCTGCCCCATGGGCTTGCTGTGAGGATTAAGTGTTAGCAGGGTACGCGGCTCTACAAACGTAGCAAATGAAATAATTTCAAAGTGGTGGCTCTGGGATGAAGATGGTAAGGGTGGTGTCGTTCCATTCCTCACAACCTTCCAAGGTTCATGCTGGACTCAAGCATGGCGTTCAAGGCTCTCCATGATCTGATCCCAATAGATGCCTCCCCCGTCCCCCACCAGCCCTTTCTCTAACATGCTGCTCATGGTATTTGGATGCTCGGGCCACCCCAGACTTCTCACCACTCCCGCAACAACTGGGCCCTTTCTCACCCCTCTGCCTTTTCATGAAGCCTCCTCCTTTCTTGGAATTTCTCCCTCCCTCCCCTTCTTTTCTTTTCCACTCCCTCCTCTTTTCAAGGCAGCCCCAGTTACCTGCCACTGCTAGGTAATGTCTTTCCAGCCTCTCAGACAGGACGAATCCCTCCTGGATCTGGGCTCTGTCCGTCAGGTGTTCACGCCCCCAGTACCTCCCTTCCCGTGGTCATCATTACTGTGTGTTCTCAGCCCCTCGGCAGGAATGTGTCACATTTACCTCGTGCTCTCAGAACCTGGCACTGGCTTGGCATATCGTGGCACTCATTGACATTGGATGAATGTATGCACGGCTGCCAAGATACCTCTGAGGATCAGCCTCGGTTTAGCCACGTGGAAGGTGGGATCAGTGTTAGAGATTCACACTCTACTGGAAGGGAAGGACCTTGACAAATGCCATCCCCCCTGCCATCTGCAGCAGAGGTGACCTGAGAGAGTCTTCTACATGCTGGTATAATGGGACGTGTTAGCGAGCATAGACCACAAAATGTCTGGTGGTGCGCACACAATGGAAGTTTACCTCTCACTCACACAAGGCTGAGAGGCATGCTCCGGTCTGCATGCGGCTTCCTCCACACCGGGATCTGGGGATCCTGGCTCCCTCCATCTTGAGGCCCCGCCATTATTTAGGTCCTTGTCATCTGCATCCAATGGGCAGAAAGAGAAGGTGAGAATGTGGAGGCGGTATACCGCTACTCTTAAAAGCCTCAGCTCGGAATTGGTACAGGTTGCTTCTACTCCTGTCCCATTGCCTAAAACCCCATCACATGGCCACCCCGAGAGCAAGGGAGGTTGGAAATGGAGGCTAGTGTGTGCCCTGGGAGATGGGGAGGATGCAGATTTGGGTGAACACTGACCATCTCTGCCAATGCAGCCACCAATCTAACTTCATTTTTCTAGCTCCTGTGTTTGCGTGGAGACCGCAGGGCAAACCCTCAGGCCACAGTGGAGGGCGCTGGGCTACTAGCCTGGCTGCCCGCTGTGCCAGACCACTGGACTGGAATAACTTGAGCAGGTCGTGGATCACAGCCCCTGCTGGTCTGTTGGGCAGACAGAGACAGAGAGGCTGCGCACCAGTCAGGGCGGAGGGGTGGGTAGCTCAGGGAAGCCTGTCGGGTTGGAGGGTGTCTCTAGGTCCAGCACCCTTCCTGGGGGCCTGAGGGCTCTCTCGGGGGTTCTGGGACAGGGTTTTGCAGCTGCCGGAGTCCAGACCCCGGCAGGCTGCAGCTCTCCTTCCTTCATGGAGTGGGCCGGGCTGAGTCCTGAGTAATGTCCCGGCCTCTCAGAGGGTCACAGCTGCTTAGAGGGCAAATTTCTGCCGCCCCAGCACCAGCCAGTGAGCTGAGACCAGGCATGTTTCCACAACCAAGTGCACTCAGCTGCAGTTTGAAAGGCCCTTTGGAAGCTGAGCCTCCCTTTCCCCCAACACTTGTAAGCCACGGGAAGCAGAAGGAGCCCCCTGGCCATCCCCTGCTGGGGTGAGCAGCATGGCTTGGCCAGGACACCTGGCACCCCGCTTGGCTCCGTGGCTTCCTGCCCTGCCTCCTTCTCACTCCAACGCCTGTCCCCTTCTCAGCAGGTCCCACGCCAAGGTCAAGAATCTAAGGAAACCTGGGAAGAGAGGATTCCTATTGACCATCTAGTCCAGTGGTCTTTAGCAGGGATGTTCGGAGCTTAGTGGGTACATTTTGGATGGCTGCAGCGATGGGGGGGGGGTGCGGGCACTGGCCAGGGATGCTCTGGATTCTGGGCTGGGTAAGAACTGTCCTGCGTCCCACACAGCCTCTCCGCACCCAGCTGCGTGCTCCTGTAGGGCAGTGCTTCCCAAACCTGGACACACAGGGCCTGAAAACGCAAATCCCTGAGCTCCACCCCAGGTTCCTGATTCATCGGGTCTGCGGTGAATGTGTGTTTCTAAGGGTACCCAGGGGATGCTGACACTGCTAGTCCAGGGACCACACTTTGAGAACCACTGTTGTCACGGGAAATCTGTTTTTAAGCATCTGAACCTGGAATGTAATTCTGTTTAACATCTAAATGTACTTTTTGCAAAGTACTTTTTGCCTTTTCCTATTCACTTAATTTTTCTGGATTGCAGCTACCATATATATTAATCTTTTTTGTTCTGTTTACCAGAAAATGGAGTCCTCCCTGGCAATGCCACTGGAGGTATCTGAGTCGCTGATTTAACTCTCTGTGGTGGTTTGCATTTGCAGCTGGGATGTTCGCGGTCATCTCTCAAATGTATACCTTCATCATGCCTTCAGTGTAGTCATACCATTACTGAAATGGTTTTGAAATGGCCATGACTTTAGTATAAAATATTTTCCTTTTATTCTCCCTTATATTAGCATTAGAGCAGTGTGTGTGTGTGTGTGTGTGTGTGTGTGTGTGTGTGTATTTCAGTTTAGTGAGTGGATAGTTTTTTGTTTCCAAGAATTTCATCTTGGGAGGTAAAGGGGATGTTACTAAATATTTACTATAAAAAGGGGGCATCGGGCTTCCTTGGTGGGGTAGTGGTTGAGAGTCCACCTGCCGATGCAGGGGACATGGGTTCGTGCCCCGGCCTGGGAAGATCCCACATGCTGCGGAGCGGCTGGGCCCGTGAGCCATGGCCGCTGAGCCTGCGCGTCCGGAGCCTGTGCTCCGCAACGGGAGAGGCTGCAACAGTGAGAGGCCCGCGTACCGCCAAAAAAAAAAAAAAAAAGGGGGGAGGGCATCACGTCCATATGTCAGAATTGAGACCACTGCTTTAGTCCAACTCCCACACTGGACGGGGTAAAATACACCCCAGACAGAGGGAGAGACGTGGGCACGGTGGTACCGGAGTCCCTGCCCCTACCCGGACCCCTAGTGCTGTAGTCTTTCCAAGCAGAGGAGAATGAACCCCCTTGAGAGCTTGCTGGGCATGGCGCCAGGTGTTGGGGGGAAGGGAGTGGGTGTCATTAAGCCCATTGTTCAGTGAGGACTAGTGCTCAGGAAGGTTAGGTGACCTGCCATGTCTGTTCCGTTGTGGCACTGGGATGCCAACCTGAGACTCTGATTCCACAGCCACTAAGAAGGCTGCTGTGCCTCCATATTGGAGGATAACATCTTCATGTCATATATGTGATACTCAACACACATTGAGGACATGCATGAGACCCTAGACAGTTCAACAGAACTGACTTCGTGCCTGTCCTCAGGGAGCTTACCTTCTGGTAGAGAAAACAAAGCATAAATAGCTCGTTGCCATGTAGATGTCCTAAGAAGGTGTAGAGGACAAGGAGAGTGTGTCCCAGGGAGCACGACCTGACCTGGGAGTGAGGGCATTGGGGCTGGGAGGGGATTGGGAGGGCCAGAAGCAGCTGGTAAGTGAGGAGGCGGGAAAGAGAGACTTCTGCTTCCAAGGAGACAGTGGTAGGTGAGCTGAATTTAAGAGGAGGGAGGCCAGGGAGTTTGGAGCACAGAAAGCAAGAGAGAGAATAAAGCAGGAGAGGTGGTTGGGCCAGACCTCAAAGGAACAGGACGGCCATGGGAAGAGGTTGGTCTTTATTCTAAAAACAAAGAGAAGCCTGTTTAGGGTTGAATCGTGTCTCCCCCTTCCCCTGCAAAAGATGCTGAAACCCTAACCCCTAGTACATGTGAATGTGATTTGATCGGAAATAGGGCCTTTGCAGATGATCAAGTTAAGATGAGGTCATTAGGGTGGGCCCTCATCCGATATGACTGATGTCCTTATAAAAAGGGGAAATTTGGACATGGAGACAGACACAAGGATGGGAAAGACCTTGTAGAGACGTGGGGAGAGCCATCTGCAAACCAACAGATGCCCAAGGCTCCCAGAAGCCTGAGGAGAGGAGAGGCATGGCACAGATTCTCCCTCACAGCTCTCGGAGGGAACCAACCCTGCCCACACCTGGTCCCAACCATATGGCCTCCAGAATGGTGAGACAATAGATATCTGTTGTGTAGGCCTCCCGGCTGTGGTTCTTTGTAATAGCGGCCTCGGGAAATGCTACACCATGGGTGGCTTTTAGCGGAGGAACAGCATGACTAGCTTTGGTGTTTTGAGATGGTCTTGCTTGGTGCGGACCATTCTCCATAGAGAATGGACCCGAGGGACGTAAGTGGCTGCAGGGAGACCTGTCAGGAGGAGACTGTCGCATTCTACTGACAGTTGATGGTAGGTCGGTGTGACTGGGGCAGATGGAAATGACAAAGTGGACAGATGTGGCAGGCAGATGCTCAGAAGATAGAGTTTATAGGGTGCGTCAAGGATGAGTCCTAGGATGCTAGCTTCTGCTAAGGAGTGGACAGGGGTGCCAGTCCCTGAGATGAGGGACAAAAGGGCCAGGTTTGACGATAAGGATCATGAATTCGTGTCGGATTTGGGGTGCTTTCAAGGCATCCAGTGGAGCTACAGGTTCTGTCCCTCAGGAGAGTTTGGACTGGAGATAAAGTCTGGGCCCTCATTTCAGATGTTTCCAGAAGCCCCTGGCTTGGGGACTCAGCTAGGGTAGCTTTGATGGATCTCACTGGGGAGACTCATGTGCTCAATAGAAGTTCTCTGCCTTGGTTTCACAGTCTACTCATGTGGGGAGATTTTAAAATCCCAGTGTCCAGGCCATCTCCTGGACCATTAAACCGGAATCTCTGGGGGTGGGACCCAGGTGTCACGGTTTCGTGTTTCGTTTGTTTTACTTTTTTAGCTAAACAAAGTGTGCCACATTGCTGTTTCACTGTGGGCTGGTCTGGTTGAACTGTTTCTGGGAACCCCTGGTGTCAGTTTCTTTTGGTCTGTGGGAGTTCCAGAGAAGATTCTTCCAGGTTCCCTGCATCTTCTGCTAGGGTGGGGTCAGGTGGGAGGGGCAGGTCGAAGGGAGGTTGCCCAACTGCTAGGAATGGGAAAGGGATCAAGGACTCCACCTGCTTTTCTACAAACTGTCATCCAATCCCTTTATTTCAGTCCACCTCTATCCTCAGCCCCACTCCCTCTTCCAGAGACCCTGGGAGCTGGCCATTCCCGGTCCTCTAGGGGATTCTGCAGTGCCAGTGCCAGAAGGGAGGCCAGGGAGTTTGGAAAAAAGCAGGTAAATTCTCTGCTTTTCCCCAAGTGCTGCCTTGGGATGCAGCTTTCTGGGGGTCTCTGCTAAGTCAGCTGCAACCTGTTTGCCTGCCTATCAGCTGCAGCATTTTTCATGCCGTTTTCCCCTCTCCTATTCGCCCTGTCCTTGTAGTTTTATGGCTAAAAAACATCCCTTGACTCTTGTTTCGGTGCGGTTTGGGGAAGAATGAAAATTAGAGCGATGGGTTTAAACTTCACCCAGCCAAGAAACATGTGTGAACACCTTGAGATACAGATCACCTTTTGCCAATGGGTCATCGGGAAGCCTTCTGGCTGCGTGTACTAGGAGCCCCAAGGAACAATGGCTAAAGCAAATGTGTTATCTCACACAAGAGGCTAGACTTTAGCAGCTGAAGACTTCGGTTCAGGGGCTCAGCAGTGCTGGTGGCTGCCGCTCTCAGCCTTGCCTTGTGCTGGGAGAATGTGTCCCTTCTCCGTCACCTCTGGAGGAACAGGCAAGGGAGCAGGGGCCGGGATGTGCTGGGTTAGCCATCCAATGGCGTCTCTCTTGCTCACCAAATCGCCATCAGCATTGCGTGGTGGTTAAAAGCATGGCATTTGGAGTTCGGCAAAGCTTGGTCTGAATCCAGTTCTGCAGTTTCTTAACTGTTTTGAGCCTCAAATCCCCCACGTGTGAACTGGGGGTGACAGTGGGCCTCACTGAACAGGGGGTCGTGATGCTTGAATGAGACAAGGTATGTGAACAGTTCAGCTGGGAACTGTCCCAGGGCAGTGACTAAATAAATGCAGGTGCCCCATGTCATCCTCACCAGCGTGTACAGACGTGAGCCTGGTTAGAGTTGGATTGCCACAGCCATTTAATCCTCTACTTGACCGTGTGAAGGAAGTGCAGCCAGCCCTCCGTATCCGCGGATTCTGCATCCACAGATACGGGGGCCCACTGTAGTTCGCCATTTTATAGAAGGGACTTGGGCATCCTCGGATTTTGATATCTGCAGGGGCGGTGGTGGGGGAGACTGGACCCAGTCTCCCATGGATACCAAGTCATGACTGTACTGTCAGCCCATTTCACAGATGAGGAGGCTGGGTCACAGGGAGTTTAAGAAAATAGAGCCTGGATTCAAATGTGATCCTGGAGCTTGTCCTTATAACCTTTACTTAAGCTGCCCCTTCAAGATATAGTTGCCATTATTATCGTTACTCAAACATTAACTAGTCACCTGTTTTGTGCCAGATCCTGTCCTGGTCATGGGGGTCACAGAGACATATGTATAAGATACAGTCCCTACCGTCAAGGAGCTCCCAGTCTTGTAGGGGAGACAGAAAGAGAAACAAACAATACTGAGCCATGTGGAAACCAGGAACCATTTTACCAAGCAGAAAAGTTGGTGAATAATACTCATTATTTGTATGCAAAATGAAATCACAACCAGGAGCTGTACTTGCATCCAGGAACAAAGGAAGCTGCCCAGCCCTGGGTGGCGATTTGCTTCCAAGCTTCCCCAGAGGTTGTTTCCAGCTGTTCATTCTTGTGCTACAAACGGCAACAAGCATCCAAATTTTTTAAAAAAAAATGGAGGAGAAATACCAAAATTATTAAAATTGGGAAGTGTTACAAGATTCTGGGGTGAGGCTGTATGGAAAAGAATGGAAGTGGGAGCTTCGTCTGCTGTGACTTGCTGGTGGCAGAGTCTAGCCTCAGTGTGTCCATCTATTCAATGGGATTCATTCATGCATTCCTATATTCATTCAAGAAAATAGGAGATCCGCTCACCTACCTTCAGAGCTGATTTATAAATCTAAACTGTAAGAGGACAGACAGGAGGAATTATAGAAATGGAGGCTTGGCCTCTGCCTTAGAATCATGGCTGGGGTGGGAAGGAGGGAGGTGGAGGTGAGGGGGTGAGCATGAGAGAGAGAGAGAGAGAGAGAGTGTGTGTGTGTGTGTGTGTGTGTGTAAGGAGGCCAAGCCCTGCTTCCCCACAGTCTCCCTCCCCGACCGCCTGGGTGAAAGGGCCTAGGAGGCACCAAATCCCTTTTTCCCCAGCATCTCCTCACCCCACTACAGCCTGGTGACAGATCCTCTCAGAGCCAGAACGGCTCTTCCCAATATTAATGGCTCAGGAAGGGGGCCTTGGTGGCCGCTGATCGGGGAGAAGGAAATGGGCTTGCAATTATAGGCTTTGTTTTTCTTTTATCTGCAGGCAAAGGAGGTGGGGAAAGTGTTCCTGCTTCTTTGTCCCTGCTCCTTGGTCCCTGCTCGTGGGCCAAGGTGACACAGGTTCTCCTCCCTCCTGTGTCCTGTGGCCCCAGACCACTTGGGGTGCATTGCGGTGGGGGCAGAGATGGGGACAGGGTGTGGGACTGAGCCTCCCCACACTGCTCTGGGTTGTGTTTGAACCTGGCCTTGAAGACTCATCTCTTCAGATTCCTCCGCAGACTGTCCCCCACCCTCTCCACGCTTTGTCCTGCTTGCACCCAAGTAGAGGACATAGGACCCCTGGGAATGACTCACTCATAGGAAGAATTTGCATCCCCAGATGGTTTTCAAGCAAAGCTGATGGCATGAGGGTATCTCTGGCTTCTGTTTATAACTAGTCCTGACACAGGAGGGCCAAAAGTCATCCCTGGGGCCAGTCCATGGTTTTACCACTCATTTCCCAAGAGACTGGGCCTTGGGAACTTCCAGTAACTTCGGAGGCTATAGTCAGGCGATCACTCCCCAAGGGCTACTGCCCCCTTACTCGGGTGGGAGGGGCTCTCCTAGGTCCTAACTGGCACCTGGAAAAGGGCGGTTTGGGAATCTACCTTCCATGAGTCTGAATGCTGTGTGACATCAGGCAGGCTATTCAACCTCTCTGAGCCTCAGAATCCTCACTGGTGAAAAGGGGATAGTCACCTTACCTGGAGTGATTTTTGTTGTAGAGACTAAATGAGGTAATATGCAAAAAACCCTGACAAGGCCCCTGGTGGAGAAGCTACTCAATAAAAGGGAGTGGCTGCTATGGCCTTGCTAGGGGCTGGAGGGGTCCGCATGGGGCACTGTGATGGTGGCCCGTCCCAGTGTGGGATATAGCATGACGTTCCGGGTTTCAGCAGAGAAAGGCCCTGGAAAGAACTTCTCAGGGCCTTTTCAGCCATTGTCAGCTTCTGCCCGCTGTCTTTGAAGTTCGCGGCATGGAGAGGCAGCCTGGGAAGTTTCCAGGAGCTCTGACCCTGCTGCTGCCCGTGGGCTGTGGGTCTGGGTTCTGCCGGGGGGGGGGGGGGGGGGGCAGCACCTGTCACCCACCAGGTGGTGAGTGTCTCACTCTGGAAGGCTCTCACCCTGTAGGCGGCAGCCCGTAGCAGGGAGCTCCTCCCTCCTGAAGAGAGGAAGGTGAGGGCTCCTGGGAGAGGCTGGGGTCAGGGTCACCAGAACCAGACATCTGGGACCCTGAGCAGAGACTGCCTAGCTCCCTGCAACCTTTAGTTCTGATTGGTGCTGAGGACCAGGGATAGAGCTGAGCCTGCATGTAGGAGGGGGGAAACTGAGGCAGGGGGCTCCCAGGAGTGAGTCAAGCGCAGGAGGGAAAGTGTCCCAGGCAGCTGGAAGCACGTGTACAGAGGCTTGGAGCCAAGAGAACCAAGCAGGTCAGTCAGGGGCTGGGCATCGATTGGGCTGTCCTGGGCCAAACTCTTTTTCTTGGTGCCTGTCCATCCATGTGCCTCCCTTGGGGACCCCCAAACCACCCACAGACCCCAAGATTAAGAGGTGGGAGAAGCAGTTTCACCAGCCTGTTCTAAAATTTAAGCTCCAGCTGATCCCTACCCGCATCCAGGGCTTTCTGGGCCAAGCTGAGGTCCGGCCCACTCCCCATAAATGTGGTTTTGCCGCTCCCAAGGGTGTGTTCACAGCAGTTTCTTATTCGTTCTCAGGGCAGCCCTGTGATGCGGGCATGATATCCCTCTTTCCCGCGTTAGGATAAGGAGGCTCTGGGAATTGAGGGAGCTTGCCCAATGTCACAGAGCAGGAAAATGACCCCCGGGGTCTTCCCCTCCCTTCGCCCACCACATCCCCAGAGATGCACTGAAACCTCTCTCCTCAAAGTGTGGTCCAAGTCAAGGGCACCGGCAGCATGTGGGAGCTGGTTAGAAATGCAGAATTTCAGGCCCCTCCCTGGACCCCCAAATCAGAATCTGCATTTTAGCAAGAACTCTGATAATTTGCAAGCACTTTACAGTTGGAGAAACACTGCTTTAGAGAAGTTCTTTCCCCTTAGGGTGATGCAACTTCCTGTAGGCAGGAGAGGATACCTACCTACTTCAGCAGGGTCGACCCCTAACGCGGGACATTCGGACACTCGCAGGAGATCTGTTTTACGGGGACACACTGGGGTGACGAGGGTGGCCTTGTCTTCAAAGACCCTTCCCTCCTCGCCCACCACTTCTCCCCTGGGCCAGCCTGCAAGTGCACCCCCAGCCCTTCATTGTACAGGACAGCTGGAGAGGCGGTGAGGGGAGCCGTTTCAATAGCTGCCTCCCCAAGACTCCCAGTCTTTCCCTGCCCCCAGCTCCCTGCCTGGTGAGGCTGATTGTCCCATTCAGCGCCCCTCCCTGCATTGGCTGACGGGCTTTCAAACCCCCTCGCTGCCTAATTACCGCTGATCAGGGGCTGCACGTGCAGGCTTCTGTGAATAAGTGATTCTGTAATTACTGCTTGTACCCACTCTGCCTCAGGCGGGGGCGGAGGGGAGGGTCCTGAGGACAAAGGGATTTCACTGCGGGGAGAGGGGGGGACCTGAGGGCAGCACCGGGCTTTGTTCAGCTCCTGGGCTTGGGGGCTCAGGAGGCAGATCCCCTGTGATGAGGCCGGGCTGATGGAGGGAGCCACAGCTGAGGAGGGGCCGCTAATGCAAAAACAGCTTTTGTGCATTGGGTGTGTTCTCGGCCAGGGTCTGTGCTCCGTGATTTGCATACCAGATTTCACACCAACTCATCCCGATTGCCCTGGGACGTTCACAGTATTCACGCATCCCCAGAACCCACCCACCTCTACCAGTTCCAGCAAACCTTGGACAGATGCTCACACTACAGCTAATTCTCTCAACAACTAGAAGAGACAGCAGGCCCCTTAACCCCGTTTTACAGATGGAGAAACCAAAGCTCAGAGAGGTTGAGGATTTTGATCAGGGCCGAACAGCTGCTAAGTGCCGGAAGCTGGACCTGGACCCAGGCTTATCTGATTCGAAAGATCCAGAGGGCAAGGAATCTGACCAAATGCCAAAGTGCAGAGGAGGGCAGACCCTCGGGCCCAAGTATGCAGTGTGTGGCAACTGCCCCATCTTTTCTTTGAACCCTGGCCTAGGCCTGTGGCCCTCACCCACCCTCCGCTGGCTGCCCATTAGAATTTCCAGCCTTTCTCTGTACAGACTGTCTCTCCTGGACCTAGGACTGGGCCAGACTCAGAAGGTGTGGACTGCGCAGACCCAGGACCTGCCTAGACCCTCGGGGACAAGGTGCCCAGGACAAGGGGCAGAGCTCTGGCCTCAGAGTCTGGGTGCTCGAGGCCTGCACCTACCACCAAAGTGCAGCACCAGAGGCCCAGGCTACTTTATGGGGAGGAGCGGTGGGCTTGAAGGCAGGCAGGCAGAGGCCCCTTCTAGGGCTGCGTGCCAGCTGGATGCAGAGTGGCTGAGAGTCAGTGTGCCTGGCTTTGCAGCCCTAGCTGACTGTGTGACCTTGGGCAAGTTACCTAACTCCTAGATGCTCCCCAAAGAGGGGATAATGATGTTGCCTGCCTCTTTAAGGTCTTAAAGAGACAATGCATGGGGCTTCCCTGGTGGCACAGTGGTTGAGAGTCCACCTGTCGATGCAGGGGACACGGGTTCGTGCCCCGGTCCAGGAAGATCCTGCATGCCACGGAGCGGCTGGGCCCGTGAGCCATGGCCGCTGAGCCTGCGCGTCCGGAGCCTGTGCTCTGTGACGGGAGAGGCCACAACGGTGAGATGCCCGCGTACCGCAAAAAAAATAAATAAATAAAAATTAAAAAAAAAAAAAGAGACAATGCATGGAAAACTCTTACTATGATGCCTGGCGGAAATAATAGCTAGTTGTTGCTATTCTTGTTATTATTTTTAGTGATCTCCCTCTCCCTGGGTTTGGGGACTCAAGCTAACATCTCCCCATCCCCACCCCCAGGCTGCAGCAGGGTCCTGGCAGGCCTGGCTGCTGTTTGAGCCAATGAGAGCTGAGGGGAGAGACCGACACTGGCCCAGGGACTAAAATAGAGACAAAGCTGTCTCCAAAGCCAGGCTTTCCAGGACAGTTTTGCCCATACAAGGCCAGAGTCGGTGCCACCTGGCAGCCCCTTGGGGCAGGGAGCTGCGGGGCGGACTGCCTCAGTCCTGCTCTGGGTTTGGCCAGATCTGCCTGGGGCCGCCCCAGTCACATGCTTCTTCTCCCTCAGATTGATGGCTCTCTGGGGGCTGAGTTTTATTGGAAATCAGTTTGAGAGAAGCAGCCCCGGGCTCCAGGCCCCCCTCCTGGCCAGATATGCCAGAGTCTGGATGGGAAAGAGGCCCTAAGGCCCAAGATGCCCCTCTTGGATGTGGAATTTGCAGCCATTGCTTCTGGGAGTATCTGGGCAAAAGCCGGGGCTTCAAAATCTCCCCTAGAAACAGACTTCCAGGCGGTGCAATCATGGGCCACCTAGGTCCTCTTAACCAACTCCTTGATTTTTTAGAGACAAGGCCCTGGACTGAGTTCAAGAAAAGGCACTTGAGTGTAGTGGGAAAGACAGCATTTGAAATTTGCCTCTGCCATGCAGAAGCTGTGTGACCTTGGCCTAGGCGCTCAACCTCTCTGAGCCTCAGTCTTGATTTCTGGTAAATGGGGATAATAACGCATGCCTTGACAATGTGTGGTGAGGATTAAATGAGACGATGGCAGGATGGAATGAACAAGCCCGGGGCTGGCATACAGTAGGCCTTCTGTGCATGCTCACCCTTGGTCACAAGACGGTATGGGCAGGAGTTTGGATGGTGTAGTGAGATTGGTCTCAATTCCTTGAAATAGCGCATAGGATTCACCTCTCCCTCAAGGTACGTCAGGCACCTGAGCGTAGGAAGAAGGTTCTCGCACAGACAGCATCCACCCAGCACTGTGTATGTACGTGGGACACTGGTCCAGCCTGGAGGGTGATACGGCAGCGGATTCTCCAGCCAATTTCCAGGCTACTGTCTCATTGCCCCATCAAGCTGGACATGCCAATACTTCAGTGCCCCAAGGGCATCTCCCAGATGCTTCTCACACCCCAGGCTGAGTCATCCTCTGTGGCTGCCACTTACTCCAGACCATAAGCAGATGCTCAGTGATTGCTCTTGGTGGTGGTAGTGGGGACCCTGACCACTGCAGGAATGAGACCCTTCTTCCCTGCAGAAAGCAAAGAGGTGGCACAGCAGCCATGGACAGCATGGCCGAGGAGCAGGGCCTGGAATACAGGGGCCTGTTCATGCTCTGGTCGGTGGGCAGCTTGCCTCTCGGGGACCTCCTTCAGCTGTCAGGGGACCTGATCAGCACCATGGGGACCATCCTTATTCTGTCACTGGGAGGAGCAGGGCTCATCTGAGCCTTGTTTTTCTTATCTGTAAAAGGGGAGTGCAGGGGTTTAGAAGGTGGGCTTGGGGCCAGCCGCGTGAGTGTTAAGTGTAGACCTCCCACATGTGACTTGTGTCCACCTGGGCAAGGTGTTTAGCCTCTCTGGGCCACTGGGTGTGGCAGTGGTGATAACACCTGTCTCCTAGGTTTGCTGCTTTAAATGGTCCGAGGCACCTGGTAACACTGCTGACCACCCCGCTGGTGCCAGGCACTGCCCGAGCGAGTTACCTGTATCAGCAAGTTCCATCTTCCCAACAACCCCAGAAGTAGGTGCCAATATCAGGCCCCGTTTACAGATGAGGAAACTGCGGTCCAAGTTCCCATAGCTAAAGAGTATCAGGACCAGGATTCAAAGCCAGAGAGTTTGGCTCCAGAGCCCACACGCTTAACAAATAAATGTCAGCTCTCATTGTTGTCGCTGTTGTGTTATTAACATTAAGCACGATGCCTGCTGCTCCATAAGTGCAAGCTTCTGTTGCTAATGAACAAGACACGAGTGACATGGTCTCAGTGGCCCCAGGCCTTTGCTTCCCCAGCTGCTGGAGAGGTTTCCGACGTTTCTTCCCTTCCCCAAACACACAGGAGGGTCTACGAGTGCCTGGCCTGCTCCTTGGGTCTAGGCTAGGACTTGGTTGGAGGAGGGGGATTAGAAGAGCCAGGAGAGGATTGCCAGAGAATATAGGTGTGAAACAAAATTGGGGGAAGACAAAACTGTACGTGGAAAGTGACACGCAGAGCTTACGAGTTGGTTCCTCTTAAGCACCCTTTAAGAAATGTGAGTTTTAGGGGCTTCCCTGGTGGTCCAGTGGTAAAGAAGCTGCCTTCCAACGCAGGGGACGTGGGTTCCACCCCTGGTGGGGGAACTAAGATCCCACATGCCGCAGTGCAACTAAGCCCGCACGCCACAACTACCGAGCTCGCGTGCCTCAACTAGAGAGCCTGCGTGCCGCAAACTACAGAGCCCATGTGCCCTGCAGCCTACGTGTCACAACTAAAGAAGAGAAAACCTGCACGCCACAACTAGAGAGAAGCCCGCACACCACAGCAAAGAGCCCACGCGCTGCAATGAAAGGTCCCACATGCCTCAACGAAGGTCCCACGTGTCACAACTAAGACCCAAAGCAGCCAAAAATGAATAATAAAATAAATAAATAATAAATAAATAAATCTTTTTTAAAAAATGTGAGTTTAAAAAAAATCTATTAAATGAATTGTGAACCATTGAATTGTGCCATTTGAATCCAATACCACTTAGAGACTGAGCCATGTGGGCCCGCCATCAGCAGGGTCACGCTTGATGTTGAGTGAAAATGTATGCCCAGGCTTCAGGGGAAGCTTTGGATACACAGGGAGATGAAGGAAGAGGGCTAACCTTTGGTGCCTCCAAACCACCCTTGAGTCTTGACACTCTCATGAATACCTTCCCCCTTAGTGAGACTACACACTCCACCTTCCCTTGTTCTACAGCCTTCTGAGGTCTACGGGGGCTCAGGCCCCTCCCGGGGACGGTAGACATGAAGGAGTATCAGCTGCATCCCAGTGAGTTCTGAAGCAAAGGCCCTCTCCAAGCAGCCTGTGGTGGGCAATGAGGGCTGGAGTCCAGGGCCGCTGGGGGGAGTACAGCCCCATCAATGTCTAGGTCGCAGGCCCAAAGAGCCCTTGTTCTTAACACTCTGGTGCAAACAAGAGGGGACTGTGAAAGACAAGAGCCACTGGGCAAGTGCAGGGCCTAGGAGTGGTCAGGGGAGCAGACAACAGAGCTGACCACTAAGGCCAGCGTTCCTGCATCCCCAGTGGAGGGCCACGATGTCTTGTAGGGGTTGATGTGCCGAAATGGGGTGACTGGTGGCATAGTGTTTTAAAAGTGAATCTAGGGTGGCACAGTGGTTAAGAATCTGCCTGCCAATGCAGGAGACATGGGTTCGAGCCCTGGTCCTGGAAGATCCCACATGCCGCAGAGCAACTAAGTCCGTGCACCACAACTACTGAGCCTGCGCTCTAGAGGCCACGAGCCACAGCTACTGAGGCCCGCGCGCCTAGAGCCCGTGCTCCGCAACAAGAGAAGCCACCGCAATGAGAAAGCCACGCACCGCAACAAAGAGTAGCCCCCGCTCGCCGCAACTAGAGAAAGCCTGCGAGCAGCAACAAAGACCTAACACAGCCAAAAACAAACAAATAAATTTATTTAAAAGAAAAAAAGTGAATCTACTACCTACTTCCATCAATTGTAAGATAAACCATTGACTTTATCCTAGTTCTTTGGGAGACTAAAAAAAAAATGCTGCCTTTTATATGTGCATATCAACTGGAAGGCCCAGTCAGATATCCAGACTATTACAATGTGAACAAATCACGCGTCTTGGAATCTGGGGGCTCTGGCTGCTCACAGCAAGGCATCCCTGTGAGTGACGGATTTAATTTGTTATCTAAGCCCAGAACCCTTTCCATGTCTTCCTAAAAGTTATCTGGTCTGGAAAATGGCAAAAGAAAACTGGAATATAGAAGAGAGAACAAGAGGTACGAACAAGAGGGGGTTTTGCTGACATGAAAGCCCAGATTGAGGAGTTTGCACTATATTTTTAACAAGAATCTGTACACATATCCATGTACGTTACCTCTATCCTTAGTCTGTGAAATGGTGACTCAGGCGAATTGCGTGATGGAAAAGCTGGGAAATAAGTGTCCAAATAAGTTGAAATATCGTGTTGCCCTCAGGGTCTGTAATCTGGGGCTCTTCCAGTCTCTCCACCCTTTGGAGAAAGAAACACAGGAATCCCCTACACCTCCCTTGCCTGTGATTTGACTTCTTAAGTATCTCTCAGAGGGTTTCCCATCTCCCCATCTGCCCTGCGAGCTATTTAGTCCCTGCTGCCTTCACCTCTTGCCTGGACATTTGTTCAACTGGCATCTTTGCCCTGACCTCCCCCTCTCAACGCCCCCATCAGTTAGGCTAAATCCCCCATTGCTGGCTCTGACACTGGCACTTCTTCATAGCACTCATCGTGGTCCTAACTGTGGATTTATCACTGAGCTTGTTTAAGTAGTGGCTGCCTCCCTCCACTTCATCAGTGTCCTTGAGAGCAGGGACTACACCTGTTTTTGCTCTTGATTCTGTCCCCTGCACTTAGCACAAAGCTAGGAAGGGGTTTGAAACGTGTTTTGACCAAGACTTTGTGAACACGTCCATGTAAGTTAGCTCTGTCCTTACAACTAGCCTCTATCTCTCCTTATCCGTAGCCATGGAAAGTGCTCAATAAATATTTGTGGAATGAATGGATAAATGAATAAACAAGCTTTAAACATAAAAAAAGAAGTAAATAATTTTTTACGTGTATAAAATCAGTTTTTCTCCTCCCCACAAAACAAATGCTGCGGAAATATTTCAAGACCGTCCATTTGGAAGACATATTGGCCTGTTCGGAGCTCACATGTGGGTGGTGGAGACCCTCACAGACCGTGTGTGTGTGTGTGTGTGTGTGTGGTTGAGAGGCTAAAAGAGTATTCCCTGGGGAGTGTAAAAAAGAGGAAGACAGTGAAGATTCTATCTCTATCTCATTACCTATTAAGATACAAATACATCCAACCAAGAATCCTGGAGGCTTATATTAAGTAGAAACCTACTAAATATTTGTGCAATGAGTGCAGATGTGAGGGAATCGCTCCCCTGGTGCTGATGCTATGCGAGGGTGCAGGAGAAAAGAGTCTCCCTTACAGTCTTTTCTCTCTCCAACTTGCCAAGGTCTTCTCCTGGGTGACCTGTGGGCTCCTATGAGGAGGTGATGGCCCAGGCAGTGGTCAGTGGGGCTGGTGTTTGGCTCTAGATATATCCCCTCTTTATACCCACTTTGTGCTCAGTCCTCCATAAAGACCTGGTGCTGGCTAAGTGTGGCAAACAGGGTCTCTTATATACTCTTTTTGGGAGTATAAAGTTGATCAACTTTTTGTGGGGCAATTTAACAATAGCTGTCAAAAACTTAAAGACACATATCCTTGATGGGGGAAAATTCCCTTCCATGAATCTATTCCATGGTTATACTTGAACTTGTGTGCAGAGATGGATATATAAAGATGTCCATTGCAGTGTAAATTATGCTAGCAAAAAGTCAGAACAATTAAATGTCTAACAATAGGGAAATGGCCTAATACATTGTGGTCCAGCCGTACCATGGAATATTATAAAGTTGCAAGATGGTTTTCTCCATGTTACACTCTCTTGGTTCTTCCCAACTTAAGAATGTTGCTTCTTAGTGTCTTCTTTTTGAGTTCACCTCCTCCCAAATGTCAATAGTGCTGAGGTTGAGAAACTTTAGGCTAGAACAGTGCCTGGAACAGAGGAAACAGTCACTACATATGTGGTGAATGAACAGAGCCTGATATGTAGTAGGTGCTCAATAAATAATTGTTAAATGATTGAAGGAAAGAGAATGAGGTAGATCCATATGTGCCAATAAGAAAACGAGTTTAAGACACATTGTAAAAAAGCAAAGTTAAAAACAGTATGCATATTACTATCACTTTGGTGTTAAAAATAGACATAAACAAATGGATATGCTTGTCTATGCATAGGAAATTCATGTAAAAGAACATAAATAAGTCTTCATAATGGTTATCTCTATGAGTGGGACAGAGTTTGGAGTGGAGAATAAGGGAAAACATTGGCTTTTCATTTCATAGTTTTTGAGCTGTTTAAATTTTCTATTATGAGCATAGAGTGATTCTAGAACAACCACCACCACCACCAAACCCAGTTTAATTAAAAGAACAAAAACAATACCACAGGACTGCTTGGTACACCTTGGTTGCAACAAGACCTAGATGTAAGAAGTGGCATTTGAGGCCTTGCGGAATGAGCCCTCTAGGTCAGTAACAGCTGAATGTGAGTTTTTCATAACCTGTAGCTGTTCAGAGCCTGTGACCCACCCCCAGCTTTGAACTCGTCTCTAGAGGTCTTCATATCAACTCTAAGAAGAAGGCCTCTCTGTCACCATTTTTACTGCTAAGGAAGCTGAGGTCCAAGGAATTTAGTACCTTGCTGAGGGAGAAACATCAGAAAAGCACCTTTGCTTTGACCCAGTGGGTGCTGGTTGGGGAGGAGGCATGTATTAGTTAGCTAGTGCTGTGAAACAAAATATCCCCAAACTGTATCTTAAGATAACAAACATTTAATATCTCACAGTTTCAGAAGGTCAGGGTTTCAAGAGTGGCTTAGCAGGTGATTCTGGTTCAGGGTTTCTCAGGAGGCTGCCATCAAGCTGTGGGGAGGGGCTGCCATCATCTGAAGGCCAGACTATGGGGGTGGGGGGTGGGGATCTACTTCCAGACTCACTGTACAGTCATGGGAGTCCTCAAGTTCTCAATCGCTCTTAGCCAGAGGCCCCAATTCTTTTCCACATGGGCCATAGGCTTCCTGAATGTCATTATGACATGTCACCTGGCTTCCCCCAAGAGGATGAGCTGAGAAAGAGAGAGAGAGAGAGAGAGAGAGAGAGAGAGAGAATCCCAAGACAAAAGCCACAGCCTTTCATAACCTAATCTCAGAAGTGACATGCCATCATTTCTGCCATATTCTACTGGTCACACGTACAGTGTGGGAGGGCACCACACAAGGCTGTGATTCCCAAGAAGTGGGATCATTGGGGGACATCTCGGAGGCTGGTGACCAGAGGGCAGCTCCTGGCAGAGCCTTATGCTGAAAGTCTGGATTCCATTCTTAGGTGGCCCCTGGGGCAGGAGCCTAAGAGGACCCACCCGGATGAGTCCTCTGGTACAGTGGGAGACACCATGGAGAGACACCTGGGAGGAAGGAAAGGTGTGGGCCTAGGCCTCCAGAGCCCTTCCCCGACGTGGGCTCCTGCTCCAACCCCAAGAATTCACAGGCAAGTCATTGTACTTCTTGGGTCTCAGCACCCTCCCTCCACCCAGAGCCAGTGATGACTCAGCTGCCTACTGCCTTCCCTCCTCTCGGGGATGTGGTGATACAAATGCAGGGGGCACGCTGGAGACAGTGGGCACTGTCAGTGCCATAATCACAGGCATGATAGAACTGCTCTAGACACAGTCTCTCCACGCTGGCCGTGTGACAGGTGCTTGGTAAGCACCTGGTAATGGACTAATGGCTCCTTCTGTAAACACATGTATTGAACGCTTACTGCATACCAGGTCCTTTGATAGGGCACAATGCATGCACTATATCAGTGTTTGCCCCCAGCACACCCAATAAGCTTGGTAACCACAGTAGTCCCATTTTGTAGACCGGAAACTGAGGCTGGGAAGGGTAAGCGTGTTGCCTGTACACAGGACTTGCACCCAGATCAGCCTGGCTCCGAAGCCTCTGCTCTTGCCTGTGATGCGGCCCTTCCTCCTCCCTACTCTCCCCTCATGGGAATCAGGGACTTCTGATAGAAAACATGAGCCTGGGACCCGTAAGGCACTTTATATAGGCCTCCAAGTCCTCTATTCCTCACTAAAGAGGAGGAGAAGCTGTAGTCCCCAGACAAGAAGCACCTTCCCTCCTTGAGTGCGGAGGAGAGCCCAGACCCAGAGCCTCCTAAGAGCCAGGCCAGTGGTCTTTCACTTCTGTCTGCAAGCCCAGACCTGATAGCAGATCATGCCTGGGTTCACTTTCAAGGTTAGAACTAATTCCCAGAAGGGCAGCATGCTAGAATGAGCCTGGGCTATGGCAAGAGGCAGACATTTGTTAAAATCCCACTCCTTTGTCCTTGGGCAAGTAGTTAATCTTTCTGAGCCTCAGTTTTCATATCTGTACAATGGGGAAGTCACACTCATTTCTGAGTTCATTGTGAGGATTAAATGAAACATAAACAGTAAAAGTACCTGGCGTGTTGTAAGTACCAAATCATATTCATTTCTTTGTTTCCTTTGGTCTTTTTTTTGGTCATATTGTAGAAGCTCCAACTCTCCCTGCAATAAAAATGTTCTTTTTTGGGGTTGAAACAGGGGCCCTCAGTCTAGCCTGATAGGTTTTTTCTCTGTGGGGTCCTAACATCCCCAAACACCTCTTCCAACTAGTGAAGACCTGTACAGCATTGATGGGAACTTTGTATTCTGTGCCTTGATTAAAGCCAGGCCTGAAGCCCCCAGGAAAATGGGGCCTTGATACAGCTGGCTTAGTTTCAGCCAATTGTCCCTCTGGTGGACCAGGTCAGGGGAGGTTCCTGCAGTATTTCTGGAGTGGAAAAACCCCAGGTTGCAGGCTGGTGCCTGTGACAGCACTGCTGGCCAGCTTAGTCACTGGGGGCAGGCCTGGGAGGTGGTTGGATTCCAGCAACAGAGGTTCCTTGGGGAGTCTCTGCTTCTGTCCTAGCAGAGCTGGGAGAGGGGCCACGGGAGAGCAGACATTCTAGAGACACTCAGCTAGTCCCCAACGGCATTGAAAAGGATCCTAAATCCTCTCCTAGCGACTTTGACCTGAGGTTTTAGGGAAAATCAGGGTCCTGTACTGCTTGCTCGCTCACAGATGGTTGAGTTAATAGAACCAGAAAAGGATAGTTTCCATTCCTCTGGGAAGGCTGGCTCTGGGCAGAAGGTGGTGGTGGGGTGGCGGCCCTCAGTAACTGAAGGGTGGCTGCACCAGGCCTTGAAGGTCCTTTCCAATCCTGAAAATACCAGGATTCGCGACGCAGGGCTTTCCTAGGGTCAAGCAGACAAGCGTGGGCGTTCAGAGGCAGACCTGCTGCAGCATTTCTGGGGGAGAGGCGGGGCCGAGAACCAAGACCCAGGGTGGTCGGTGGGAAAAGCACTGGACAGGTAGTCCGAGCTCTGACTGCCCTTGTGACTCAGGGCAAACCACTTCCCTCTCTGAACCTCAGTTTCCCCACTTAAAAGATAGGGAGGGCGTGCTCTTTCAGAGAACCCCTCCAGCTCTGAAATCTCTGATTTGTTTCTGGGGTTTTTGCTTCATCCTTGGTAACCTGGAGACCTGCCAAAGCACAAATATTTATAGAACCCTTGGCATCTTGTCAGGTGAGGTGGGAGGAACAAGTAATTTCAAAGCCAGCCTCTGCCCTCCTGGAGCACTTCAAGGGTGCTCAGATATATACAGGTTCACCCACAGAAGTGGCTACTCAGTACCCAATGGACAGTACCTATCTATGGGGGACCAGAGGAAGAGAGATCAAGGTGGCCTGGGGTGGTCCAGGAAGGCTGCTTGGAGGAGGGAGAATTTGAGCCAGGCCTTGGAAGATGGACAGAATTCACTGGGTTAAAAGAAGGGAGCAGGGTGTCCCATGCAAGGCCTGGTCAAAAGTCAGGGCTCACATATACATACAATTGTGTGGTATGTGCACTGCTCAACTCCTGGAGTCACCAGTCACGTGTGGGCCATGTGACTAGCACTGCCTGTGTACAACCTATATGGCCTCACGAAAGTCCCTGGAAAAATTGCTGGAATAGATGTCTTCCAGGGCCACAGGAGTGGGGAAGAGTCTCTGCCCATTTGCCCCTTGGCGTGTGAGGTGGTACTGTTCTCCCAGCCTTGGGGATCAGCCCTGCTCATTCACTGAACAAGGCTCCAAGTGTCATGAAAAGAGTATATATAGAATGGATGCACCACAAGGTCCTACTGTATAGCACGGGAAGCTATATTCAGTATCCTGGGGCAAACCATAATGGAAAAGAATATAAAAAAGAATGTATGTAAGTGTATAACTGAGTCACTTTGCCATACAGCAGAAATGAACCCAACACTGTAAATCAACTATAATTCAATGAAAAAACAAATTAAAAAAAAAAGAGTACAGTCAAAGAGATGAGGTTCAGATATTTCCTCCGCTGCCTCGTGGGATCCTCAGGAAGCAACTACCTCTCCAGGACTCAGTTTCCTCCTTGAAAGCAGGCATCACAAGAGTCCGTCCTTACTGGGTTGTGGAGGAGATGAAAGCAGGTCGTGTACGTGAAGTGTCCAGCCCTGGGCTTGATAAATGGTGCACGTTATGGTGACTGACTTGGGGGACAGAGTGAGAGGACGGGTGGAGTGGTGTCTGGAAGCTGCTGGGTGCTGGGAAGGGACAGGGTGGGGTGAGCAGCTCACGCTGAGGCTGTGCATGAGCTATTGCCAAGTAGCGATGATTTTGCCAGAAAGTTTTAGATGGTTTCTAGGGCAGCATCAGGGTCTCCTGGGAGAAGGAGAAATGTTTTGTGAAGAACCTTGGAGCCAGGGACCCAGGGGACCAGAATTCTTTTCCTCGCCCACCAGGAACCTTGGGCCACTCCCTGCATCTAGGCCCCTGTCTGTCCCCCACCCCTACTAGGGGAAGGACCCTCACAGTGGCTGGGCCCCTTGGATTCCCTGAGCACTGCCCAACCCAGGCTTGGTTAAGGAGACCGAAGATGAAGGTGCCTGGGAGAGGTGAGCTTCCCAGGGGTATCGCGACTCCAGGCAGGCAGCTCCGCCAGACTGGGATGTGAGCTCAGAGCAGCGGGGTCTATAACGGGAGTGTTAGCTTCACCCCACTCACACCAGCTCTGAAGACACAGGGCTGAGCAACGGGAGGCCCCAGCTCGCCCCAGCCGCACTCAGGTTTGCCCTCCTGACACAGGAGGCTATGGCAGTCAGCACAGAAGCTTCTCCCGCGGGCTTGGATTCAGCCCAGGCTCGACTTCCTCTTTCCTGGCCTGTGCAACCAGAGATTGAGGGCACTTCGCCTGGTGGGGGCCACCAGCACACTCAGTCCTTTGAGGCCCATTATAGAAGGGTTTCCAGGCTTGGGGACAGGATAATAATAGTAACTAATCATCTTTTAATAAAGCAGCTTTATTGAGATATAATACAGATCGCAAAATTTACCCTTTAAAAATATACAGGTCAGTGGTTCTAAGTATACCCACAAAGTTTTGCAACTGTCACCATGATGTAGTTACAGAACATTCTCTTCACTCTAAAAATAAATTTATAACAATTTTTAAATTAAAAAAAATTTTTTTTTCATTTTTTGGCTGCATCACACGGCATGCGAGATCTTAGTTTCCCAACCAGGGATCGAACCCAAGCCCCTTGCCGTGGAAGTGTGAGTCTTAGCCGCTGGACCACCAGGGAAGTTCCAGAAATTTGTAACCATTAATAGTCATTCTCCATTCCTGCCTCCCTACTGCCCCTGGCAACCACTAATTTACTTTCTGTCTCTATGAATTTGATTATTCTGGGCATTTCACATAAATGGAATCATACAATATGTGGTATTTTATGACTGGTATCTTTCACTCGGCATAGTGTTTTTTTTTTTGTTTGTTTTTGTTTTTTGTTTTTTTTTGCGGTACGTGGGCCTCTCACTGCTGTGGCCTCTCCCGTCGCTCCGGATGCACAGGCCCAGCAGCCATGGCTCACGGGCCCAGCCACTCCGCGGCATGTGGGATCTTCCCGGACTGGGGCACGAACCCATGTCCCCTGCATTTGCAGGCGGACTCTCAACCGCTGCGCCACCAGGGAAGCCCCGGCATAGTGTTTTTAAGGTTCATCCACATTGTTGCATGTATCAGTACTTTGTTCCTTTTTATTGTTGAGCAATATTCCATTGCATGGATATACCACATTTGCTTATCCATTCATCAGTTGAAGAACTGGATTGTTTCCTCTTTTTGGCTATTATAAATAATGCTGTTATGAACGTTTGTGTATAAGTCTTTGTATTCACATATGTTTTAAATTCTCTAGGATATATACCTAGAAGTGGAATTGTTGGGTCATATGATGACTCTAAGTAAACTTTTTGAGGAACGACCAAACTGTTTTCCCAAGTGGCCGCACCATTTTACAATCCAATCAGCAATGTATGAGGGCTCTAGTTTGTCCACATCCTCACCAACGCTTGTTATTGTCTGTCTTTTTCATTCCATCCATCCTAGTGAGTATAAACTGGTATCTCGTGGTTTTGATTTGCATTTCCCTAATGACTAATGATGCTGAGCATTTTTTATGTGTTTATTGGTCATTTTTATATCTTCTTTGGAGAAAAGTCTATTCAAATCATTTGCCCACTTAAAAAATTGGGTTATTTTCCCTTTATGATTGAATTGTAAAAGTCTTTACATCTTCTAAATACTAGAGTCTTCCCAGATGTATGATTTGCAAATATTTTCTCCCATTCGGAAGGTTGTTTTTCACTTTCTTGACAGTGTCCTTTGGTAGCACAGTTTGTAATTTTGACGAAGTCTGATAAAATTTTTTTCTTTTGTTACTTCTGTTTTTGGTGCTGTATATAAGATATTGTTACCTAACCCACGCCCGTAAAGATTTATGTCTAAGTTTTCTTCTAAGAGTTTTATAGTTTTACCTCTTAGATTTGGGTCTCTGACCCATTTTAGGTTAATTTTTGCATATATAAATTAGGGGTCCATTTTCACCCTTTTACATGTATATATCCAGCTGTTCTATATCATTTGTTGAAAAGACTATTCTTGTCTCATTGAAAAAAAATCAATTGACCATAAATGCAAGGGTTTATTGTTGGACTCTGAATTCTACTTCATTGATCCATATGTCTACCTTTATTCCAGTACCACACTGCCTTGATTACTGCAGCTTTCAGTAAATTTTGAAATTAGGAAGTATGAATCCTCCATCTTTGTTTTCTTTTTAAAGATTGTTTTGGCTATGTGAGGTTCCTTGCATTCCCAAATGAGTTTTAGGATCAGTTTGTTAATTTCTGCCCCAAAAAGGGGGTGGGGGACAGCTGCGATTTTGATAAGGATTATGTTGAACCCGTAGCTCAGTTTGGGGCTTGTTGCCATCTTAACAACTTGTCTTCCAATCTGTGAACATGAAATGTCTTTTCATTTATTTAGGTCTTTTTACATTTCTTTCAGTGAGGTTTCATAGCTTTCAGTGTACGAGTCTTATACTTCTTTTGTTAAATTTATTCCTAAGTATTTTATTCTTTTGTATTGCAAAAACAGTTGTGAATTTATTTTCCTAATGTCATTTTTGAATTGTTCATTGCTAGAGTGTAGAAATATAATTGATTTTTGTATGTTGATCTTGTAGCCTGCAACCTTGCTGAATTCATTTGTTAGTTTTAATAGTGTGTGTGCATTTTCCTTAGATTTTCTATATATAAGATTATATCATCTTCAAATAGAGATAGTTTTGCTTCTTCTTCTTTTTTTTTAATAATATAGATGTCTTTTATTTCTTTTTCTTACTTAATTGTCCTGGCTAGAACCTCCAGTGCAATGTTATCAAGAGATGGTGAGAGCAGACATCCATTTCTTGTTCTTGATCTTAGCGGGAAAGCTTTCAGTCTTCACCATTAAGAATGATGTTTACTGTGGAGTTTTCATAGATGCCCTTTATCAGGTTTAAAGAGTTCCCATCTATTCCTAGTTTATTGAGTGTTTTTACCATGAAAGCGTTCCACAAGGGAATGACATATTCAAAGTGTTGAAAGAAAAAGACTGTTGAACATGAATTCTATACCCAGCTAAACCCTCCTTCATAAATGAAGGAAAAATTAATGTATCCCTAGATTGAAAACAAAATGCTTTTTCTGTTTCTATAAGACTATCATGTGTGTTTTGTCCTTTGTTCTATTAATATGGTATATTACACGGATTGATTTTTGGATGTTAACACAAACCTGCATTTCTGGCATAAGTCTCACTTGGTCATGGTGCATAATTCTTTTTATATGTTGCTGGATTGAGTTTGCTAATATTTTGTTTAGGATTTTTCCATCGATATTCATAAGGCATATTGGTTTGTAGTTTTTTTTCTTGCGCTGTGTCTGGTCTTGGTATCATGATAATATTGGACCCTTGGGATGAGTTAAGAAGTATTCCTACTCTTCTGTTTTTTGGGAGAGTTTGTGTTGATTCTTCTTTAAACGTTTAGTGTGATTTATCAGTGAAACCATCTGGGCCTGGGCTTTTTTCTTTGTGGGAAGTTTTTTGATTACTAATTCAATCTCTACTTATTATAGGTCCATTCAGATTTTCTATTTATTTCTGAGCCAATTTTAGTAGTTTGTGTCTTTTTAGGTATTTGTCCTTTTAGTTTAAGTTATCTAGCTTGCTGGCATACAATGTTCACAGTATTCTCTTATAATGTTGTTATCTTTTCAAAGAATCACCTTTTGGTTTTGTTGATTTTCTCCAGTGTTTTGCTATTCCCTATTTCATTTCTTTCTGCTCTATTTTTTATTATTTCTTTCCCCCTTCTGTGTTGGGTTTAGTTTGTTCTTCTTTTTCTAACTTCTTAAGGTGGAAAGTTAGGTTATTTATTTGACGTCTTTCTTCTTTTTTAATATGTGTGCTTACAGTGGTAAATTTCCCTCTAAACACTGCTTTAGCTGCATCTCATAAGTTTAGGTATGTTGTGTATTCATTTTTATTTCTCTCAAAGCATTTCTAGTTTTCCTTGTGATTTCTTCTTTAATCCATTGATTATTTACAAGTGTGTTGTTTAATTTCCACATATTTGTGGCTTTCCCAAATTTTCTTTTTTCTCTCTTTTTTTTTTTTTAGCCGTACGCGGGCCTCTCGCTGTTGCGGCCTCTCCCGTTGTGGAGCACAGGCTCCGGACGCGCAGGCTCAGCGGCCGTGGCTCACGGGCCCAGCCGCTCCGCGGCATGTGGGATCCTCCCGGACCGGGGCACGAACCCATGTCCCCTGCATCGGCAGGCAGGGCTCTCAACCACTGCGCCACCAGGGAAGCCCTCTTTTGTTATTGATTTCTATTGATTTTCATTGCGTTTAGAGAACATACTTTGTATGATTTCGATAATTCTAAATTTACTGAGACTTGTTTTATGGCCTAAAGTATGGTTTATACCGGAAAATGTTCCGTGTGGGCTTGAGGAGAATGTGTGTTCTGCTATTGTTGGGTGGAGGGTTCTGCAGGTGTCTGTTAGACCTGGTTGGTTTATCGTGCTGTTCAAGTCTTCTATTCCATTGCTTATCATGTGCCTACTTGTTGTATCCATCATTCAAAGCGGGTATCAAAATCTCCAACTATTATTGTTGAGTTATGTGTTTCTCCCTTCATTTCTCTCATTTTTTTGCTTCATGTAATTTGGGACTCTGCCGATAGGTACATATATGTGTATAATCATTATGTCTTCATGATGGATTTATCCTTTTAATCATTATAAAATACCCTTCTTTGTCTCCAATAACAATTTTGTCTTAAATTCTATTTTGTCTTATTTTAGTATAGCCACTCCAGCTTTCTTTTAGGTACTCCTTCTATCTTATATCTTCTTCCATCCTTTTACTTTCAATCTCTTTATGTCTTTGAATCTAAAGTGTGTCTCTTATAGACAGCATAGAGTTGGATCATGTTTTTTTTTTTTATCCTTTGAGTGTTTAGTTCATTTACATTATTTTAATTACCAATAAGATAGGGTTTACATCTGCCATTTTGCTATTTGTTCTCTATGTGTCTTATGTCTTTTTCTTTCTATATTCCTCCATTACTGCCTTCTTTTGTGTTAAATAAATGTTTTCCGGCATACAATTTTAATTTTCTTCTTGTTTCTTTTACTGTATATCTTAGTTATTTTCTTCGTGGTTGCACTGTGGATTATAATTAACACCTTAACCAATTTTAAAACAATCTAGTTTGGATTAATACCAACTTAATTTCAATAGTATATAAAACTTTGCGCCAGTATAGCTTCATTACCTTCCCCCTCCTTTCTACTATTATTGTCACATGACTTACATCTTTATACATAAGATCTTCAATGGTTTTGTAATTATTGCTTTATACAGTGTCCTTTAAATCAGGTAGTTAAAGATAAGTTATAAATTAAATACAACCTTTATGTTGCTTTTATATTTACCTATGTAGTTGCTGGTGCCCTATATCTTCATGTGGATTTGAGTTATTGGCTAGTGCCCTTCCATTTCAGCCTAAAGTGTTCCCCTTAGTTTTCTTGTAGGGCAGGTCTGTTGGCAATGAATTCTGTTTTTGTTTTCAATGTAGGGATGTATTAATTTCTCCTTCATTTATGAAGGAGAGTTGAACTGGGTATAGAATTCATGTTCAACAGTCTTTTTCTTTCAACACTTTGAATATGTCATTCCCTTGCTTCTGATCGCCATGGTTTTTGATGAGAAGTTAACTGTTAAATCTTATGAGGACACTTTGTATGTGAGGAGCTACTTTTCTCTTGTTTTTAAGATTCTTCCTTTATCTTTTGACCATTGGACTATGATGTGTCTAGGTGTGGAACTCTTTGAGTATATCTACTTTGAACTTGTTGAGCTACTTGAATGTACAGATTAATGTTTCATCAAATTTGGGTATCTTTCAACTATTATTTCTTCAAATATTCTTTTGTTCTCTTCTCTCCTCTCCTCTTGGACACTCATTATGCATATATATCGGCATACTTTATGATGTACCACAGGTCTCAGAGGCTCAGTCTGTTGTCCTCATTCTTTATTCTTTCTGCTAATCAGACTGGATAATCTCAATTGATCTGTTCTCAAGTTTGCTGATTATTTTGTCAGATCAAATCTACTGTTGAGCCCCTCTCATTTCAGCTATTGTGTTCTCTACTTCAGAATTCCTATTTGGTACATACACAATTTCTATCTCTTTATTGATAGTCTCTATTTGGTGAGACATTGTTCATTTACTGTCTCTTAATTCTTTATAGTTGGCTTCCTTTAGTTCTTTGACCATATTTATAATAGCTGATTTAAAATCTTTTGTCTAGTGCTATGGTCTGAATGTTTGCATCTTTCCAAAATTCGTATGTGGAAATCCTAATGCCACTTTGATGGTATTAGGAGATGGAGCTTTTGGAAGGTGGCTTAGGTCATGAGATAGAG